>NC_059337.1:61672500-62295000 GCF_018350155.1 Leopardus geoffroyi | reverse complement strand
CTCCCTGGGCTCCCCAGGGCAGGCAGAAGGCTGGCACCAGGCCTCTGACTGCTTTTAAAACAAACAGGGAGTTTTGCTACTGACAGAAAGCTCCTCCAACAAGATTTCTGCCAGGGGTCCTTCATGCCTCTTCCTCATGCATTCATTCATCCATTCATTCACAAATGTCAAATGTCCACACTGTGTCTCTTCTGACTTCCATCTTTCCATTGCATGGCTTGCCTGTAGAGGCAGTGCTGGCTTTTTTTCAGGCCTGAGACCTTGGTAAGGTTGGGGGTCTTGTGGCTCTCATAAGGGGCTGTTCCTAACTGCTCCCCCAGGCTAGCATTGGGCATCCTTGGTCCCTGTGTCCTCTCAGAGCCACCCCTGCCAGGGCCCTTTGGCTCTCCATCATCCAAGTTAGCGCTCCATCTGCCCCCCCCCATCCCTCTCCCATCCCTCCCTCACCGGCCTGTCTTGTGTTCCCTCAGTGAAAAGCCAGAGTGTCGGATATCAGCGATATGCTCCCCCAGGGAATCCATGTACCAGTCTGTGTGTTTGATATCAGAAGAGAGGAACGAATGTGTCATTGCCACAGAGGTGAGTGCTGGGCTCGCCTTCCCTTCCAGCGTGTCCCCACCTGCCATTTGGGGATGGGAAAGAGGCCTGGTTACTTTCAACCCCCGGGTGGGTCAGAACCCCTCCTTGGCAGGCCAGGTTCAGTGGCTCTTGGGTCCCGGCTGGCCTCGTTGCCACAGAGGGTGTGAAACAGGAGCTGGGCCTACCTCCTCTTGCTATGTTAGTGCTGGGCTGGGCAACCACGGCACCTGGCCAGCTCCCCGGCACTGCTTTCAAGCAGTTGGTGAGAGTGTGCCCTACCTGCCCCTTCTTGCTGCTTCCTCCACCGGCCCACCTCACGAACACAGGCTCCCAGGCAGTGCATGTATCAGGGCAGAAGTCTGGGAAGGGCTGCCCCACCTTCTTCTCTTTACCCCAGCTGGCTGAGTGGCTTCTCTCAGGGAGGCCCAGGGTAGCCTTGGAGGCAGTGCCAGTGCTCCAGGGTAACCTACCTCCCCGCTTTCCACATGATCCCCAGGTATAAGGCAGGAGCCTTCCCAGGACATCCCAGCTTTGCCCCAGCAGCTGGATCTTCCTTCTGCATTGTTTACATTGCATCCTGGATGGGACATTTCTTAATATGCAACGTGCTGCTCTCAGGAGGAAGAGGGAATGGCATGACCTGGACAGACTGTGAACTTGCCAAGAGATGCAGTACCCTTCCACGCGTTGGGGTGTCTGTCTGGCATCAGCTTGGCGGCCGTGCCAGCCAGGGGAACAGAGAGGAGAGGTGCCACTGGGACCTGCCCTGCCAGCTGTGGCCTTCAGAGGGCTCCTCTGGGGATCTGGCCTCTGTTCCAGAGGGAGAGGCTGTGGTCCCCTGGGGCCTGGAGCTGCTGTGGCCTCCACTGGCATCTGTGTTTCCAAAAGTGCCTTTGGCCCAGGCTCCATGGTGACAGCTGGGTCCAAATCAGAGAGGAGAGAGGAGGCCAGTATGGGCAGGGCCATCTGTGGGCCAGGATACCACCAGGTACGGCTCTTGGCAGGAGTTGCCCTGCAGGTGAGGTGAGCGCCTGAAGCGGGAGGAGCACTTTCTGCCCCGTGCCTGCAACCACTGCATGTGGGCCTTGCTCATAACTCCGCTCCAGCTTCTCCCTGGCCAGGGCCCTCTGGGAAGGGCTGTTGGTAAGACTCATTTGGCTTCCACAGCCTCCGGCCTTGCGTGCCTCTGGGTTCCTGTGAGCAGACAGGTGGAGGGCATGCCCCATCTGTCAGCCAGGGACACCAGGCCCAACTGGGGAGCTCAGGGCAGTGATGCTGGAAATTCTAGCGAGGGAGAAGTGAGGTGCTGTTGCCGCCTAGGCCCTTTCGTCCCTCAAACCATTCCTACAGCCTTGAGCCTACACCCACTACTGCCCCCAGACCGCCCTTGAAGCCGATCTTCAGAAATCAATAATATGAGTTTTTATTTTGTTTTTTTTGTAGTTTATTTTGGAGTCTAGTATTTCGATAATTTAAGAATCAGAAGCACTGACCTTTCTACATTTTATAACATTATTTTGTATATAATGTGTATTTATAATATGGAACAGACGTGTACAGGAGTTTATTACTTCTTGGGTCCTGTCTTTGTGATGGCAGAGTGGGAATCCTCTCTCTATCCTGACTCCCCTTCTCATATTGCTGCTGGCCGCCCTGCCAGAACCCCCAGGACCTGTGCATGCACTTGGGCTTGGCCTGGCGGGCTCCTTCCAAGTCCTTGCAGAGCCCCATCTCACCATCCAGTCCCAGGCCTATGCCAGCCTTCCCCGCCTGCTGGCTTTCCCCCTGTGCTTCCACCATAACTTGAGGGATATGCCCCCTGACCTGAATTATCCTCCTTTCTTTCCTTAAGCCTGAAAGTTGTGGGGCTCCCTAGTCAGCCTGGGAGATACAGTAATTTGGGGAAATTCCTGTTTTCCCCTTTTCAAAAGGATTCACTTATTGGACAATGGGGTCTCTGAACCATAATGACATCTGGGTCCTTTCTCCTGCCACTGTAGGGTTTTAGATGGACTGGCACCTACATATTCTTTTCTCAGTCCAGTAGGGCACTGGTCTTGGTGGGGAGGGCCTTACCTTAGGTCTGCACTCCTTGCAGCTGGGCAAGGGTGCTGAGTCTGGACACCTGGTCTGCCCAGAGCTGCAGGAATTTATTGAAGACTGCAGGGAGAGGAGGAGGAGGTAGCCTTCCCTGGGACCAGGTTTCTCTGGCTGAGGCACTAATGAGCGAGTTTCAGTCTCTACTTCATGTCTGTCTTCCTCTAAGGTGCAGGATGGTCCTAGGGGTGGTCCCTAGGGGGCCACAGTCCTCTCTCTACAGGCACAGGCATACGGCATGGAGAATAAATGACGAAAAAATTGAGCTACTGGCAAAAAGCCAAGCAGATGCTCCCAGCTCAGCCTGTCCACAGTAAAGCAACATAGGCCTACCAGATGCTCCCCATGGAGTCCAAGTGTGTGCAGTGCCCTCTTGCAGTGGGCTCTCGACCTCCCTGACCTGGGAGCTTATGCCAGAGACCTGGGAGCAAGGGACCTCAGCTCACCCACACTCACCCACACGCTCCAAGCCTCACTCTTGCTCCCTGTTCCCCTCATTGCACACACAGGGTATCAAACAGGAAAGCATTCAGGGAACCGTTCCCACAGCCTGAGCCGGCAGCAGGGGGAAGAACAACACGACCTCACTCTTCCTGCCCAAAATGAAACAGGAAAGCAGCTCCCGGGCCCTGGGGGCTGGGGAAACTGGGCTGGGACACAAGGCAGATGACGAGGCTCCCATGTGGGGGACAGGTAGGACACCCGCGAGCCTGCACGTCCACACAGCCAGGCTGTGCTGAGCTTCACCAGCAGTCAGCCCCTCTGAGAAGAGCCTTGGAGGGTAGCTGACTAGCCAGACCCACTCATTGGCTCTGATACCCTAGCCAGGGAGCCGGAAGAGCCCACCACATAGGCTTTCTGGGGAAAAAGGGGATCTAAGAACAGGTTCGGATTCAGCAGCTCCAACCTGTATCCCCACTTCTAGTGACATAGAAGAAGCAGGGCCAAGCAGCTGGGGTGTGAACAGGCCACAGCAGAAGCCCTCCTATCCCTAGCCTGGAGGTCACGCCCTGAGGGTCCAGCCCCTTCTCATAGGTAACCCAAGACTTTCCTGATGGAGTCTTCAGGTATACAGGAGAGGTCCCAGGCTTGACAGAAACAAAGCCAAACAGAGCACTGGGAAATGCTCTCCATGGTTTAGCAAATGCCCGTTTCATTCGCCTGAGTATTTCATAAGAGAAATCAGAGTTCAGCGGTTCCTTAACAGGCTGGAGGCAGCGCCCAGCTCAAAGGCTAATCTGGCCCCATGGTGACCTCCAGCTCTGGGACAGCTGCTTTTCCAGGGCCCACTGGCTCCTAACCACCTGCATCTCTCTGTGGGGAGATGAGTCAGTAAGAGGCTGTGACCGGAGGAATGCCTTTATCCTACTTGTTAAACCAGGGCCCCCTCCCCTGCCTTAGCACCAAGGTCAGACTGGTTAAGGGGTAGGAAAAAAGGACAGTGTTTCCTATCCGCCCCCTCCATCCTAGGTTAGATAAGGCCATCACACTCAGGCAGTAATGGATGGATGCTACATCTCTGATGGGGACCCACACACAAGGCTCTCCTGTCCTTGCATCTCTCCCAGCCCTTCCTAAGCAGGATCGGCGAACCCAGCCCTCCGTCCCACGTGGCCTGCCGCATTCCGGGAAGGGGATGGAAGTGATTCACTCAGGGAACTGTGACTGTCCCTTCCCGGGGAGAGGATGCGACTTCCGCGGGTGGCCGCGCCCAGGGCGCACGGTTCGGCCCCTTGGCCCAGCCGTATCCCGGCAGACCCGGAGCCCCGCGCGGCGGAAAATGCAGGTGCGGCGCTCTCGCTGTGTCGGCACTCCACCTGCCGCAGCCGCCGCCGCCGCCGGGCGCCCCGGAGGTCCCGCAGCTCCCCGCCCCCCGCGCTCTTTGTTACAGCCCGACTTCCTGTTTGCTGCCTCCCGACCCCGGCTCACTTCCCGGGCCGGGAAGCTGCCGAAGGCCGCGAGTTTCTCGGAGACGCCCCCACCCGCTAGTCTCCACCTCCTGCCTCCCCTAATCCCGCCCCCGGCCTGGGAGCCCACGCGGGGCCGGGGCCGCGGCAAGCGGGTGTCGCCGGCGGGCCAGCGGGCCGGACTGCCGGGTCCCCGCTGCCCGGCACCAGAGGGCGCTGCGCGGCCGGCGGGGCTGCGCACGGTTGGGGGCCGCAGTCTCTCGCCGGGGGTCCGGGGTCAGCCCTTCTCAGCCCTGGGGCCCGACGAGACTAGCCGGGGGACGGGGCGGCGGCCACGAGTTCAGTTTTTGTCTCTGTGGCTCAGAGCTCTCTACAGGCCCCCACCCCGAGGGAGTAAACTGAAGAGAGCTCAGCGCAAGCCTCCCGGAAATACGCCTCAGGGTATCCAGAGAAGCGAGATTCTTTCGCATACAGACAGCCCGCCCCCCCCCCCCCCCCCCCCCCCCCCCAGTCCTCAGCCCTGGAAAGGGAGCCGGGTCTGAGTTGGGAGACTGAAGCTCCTTTGCAGCAACACTTCTCATTGCCAGGTGACCTGGGACACAAGTCCATCTATTTCTGCATTCCTTCCACACTGATCGAGCACCTTTTATACGCCAGTCATTGGCAATAAAACATGGTCTCTGCCCAAGGAGGCTAACCATCCAGTTAATTATCTCTAACCTCTCAGGGGATGCTAATACCTCTTGCACATTACTATGAGGTTGGAATGAGTTGGTGTATGAAAATATTCGTCAGCAATGAGTTCCCCAATGGTGGTTAATCCTTCTCAAGCTTATGCCAACAAACGATTTTCTGGAGCTTCTACTCTCCCAGCCCATAGGATGGGTGGTGGGCTAGAAAGGAGCTTGGAGGCTGGCTGGATAGTCCCAGCAGTAGCCTTAGGATCAAGGAGGTGACTGAGATCCCAGGTTGTCTCCACCATTGTTTCCTGACGTGCCCCTGTCTTCAAGGAACACTACTTGTTTAGGTCAGCCTCTGATGTGGGAATAGGGGAAAGGGGACCCTGGCTCCGGGAAGGGATGGCAGGACCCCAAGTCCTCAATAGTCCTCTTTCCCTTGGAGATCTGTCACAAGTGTCTTTTGCCACCTTTTCCCTGGCCTCTGGGGCACTGTACCCTTCTAACACTCAGGCCAAGAGTGGGCTCAGCCTGTTCCCTTCATGCCCAAAGACCCTCTGAGTCCACAATGCAGGATCCAAAAAGACAGTCAAAGCTACGGCAGACACAAGGTAACTAGCACCTCCAGAGTCTGGATTTAGCCACAAGTCAGCTCTGGGCAGGAGCCTGTCCTATGTCATGGCACCCCCTGCAGGGCAGAGCCAAAGCCCTGCCAGGCATGGCCAGCCTGTCTGTCTCTACTCTTCCTGCTTCCTTGCTCAGTTTGGAGGCAAAGCAAGCCATGGGCATTAGCACTGCCCGTGCCACTTGGCTTGTCCAAGAATTGCTGTCCTTTGCCCACCCTGGCAAACATCAGGCCAGGCCCATCATCTTAGGCCCAGTCTGTTCGGTATCCTCTCCACCAGTGACTCCATTCACTCTGTGCTTCCTCCTCTATCTAAAAGTTTCTAGAATCTCCTTCCCATTTGCAATAGGCTCATGGGGGATGGTGTCCCAGCTGCTCCCATTTAAGGGGCTTTACTTTCTTGGCTCTCTGTGGGCCTGAGTCATATACTTCTCCACATAGATTGTTTTTCTAGATTCTCTTAAGCCAGGTCTTACCTCACTGTAGCATTTCTGCGGGGTCTGACATTCGGCTCTGGTCCCATGGGCCTCCTCAGCATCCCTGCCACTCCACTGACATGCTCCTCATTGCCGTTCTCCTCAGCCCTGCATCCAGCCACTTCCTGCTGCCACAAAAGGCACCTTCCTCACTCCTCAGAATCAGGAAAGAGTCTCAGCCATCCCAGCCCTCTGCTGGAGCCCTGGCCCCTCCCCTTCCAGGTGGTCTACGCCGGAGGTCTGAGGTCTGAGTAATTGGAACGCTGGCCACACCAGGGTGCCCTATCAGCACCTATCCTCCCTCCTTAGAAGCTAGAAGTGGAGCCAGGTTTTCCCACTATCCCATGCACCCTTCTGTCAGGACACAGGAAGGGAGAATCCTTCCAGTCCCTGCTTTTGTAGACAGGGAACCAAGTAAGCTTCCCCCCTTGGCCCTGGATCCAGCCGGCATAACCAGCGCAACAGCTGTCTTTTCTCCCTCACCTGAGGCAGACTGTATTGGGGGATTCAGCCATTCTTCTTCCCATCCTTTTGCCAGTGTTGACAGGACCTATGTCCTTGCACATGGGCCAAGGAAGTGAGGACACGCTTATCTCCCAGAAGTCTGTGGGAGGTGTAGCCCCTCATAGATTGTGCATTATTTATTTTATTCATTAAATTTTTAAAATTTTTTTAATGTTTATTTTTGAGAGAGACAGAAAGAGAGAGAGCTTGAGTGGGGGAGGAGCAGAAAGAGAGGGAGATACAGAATCCGAAGCAGGCTCCAGGCTCTGAGCTGTCAGCGTGGAGCCCAATGTGGGGCTCGAGACCACAAACCATGAGATCATGACCTAAGCCGAAGTCGGATGCTTAACCGACTGAGCCACCCAGGTGCCCCCATTTATCTTTTAAAGTTTATTTTGAGAGAGAGAGTGTGGGTGCATGTGTGCATGCACCAGCAGGGGAGAGACAAAGAGAAAGGGAGAGAGAATCCCAAGTAGGCCCTGTGCTGTCATTGCAGAGCCCGATGCAGGGCTCCAACCCATGAGCTGTGAGATCATGACCTAAGCCCAAAACCAAGAGTCGAATGCTTAACCAGCTGAGCCACCCAGGTGCCCCTCATTTATTTTAGCATCCCTCCCCTCCAAGCATGCACAGAAAATCTCTCAGCTCAAGCAACCGTTCTATTAATAATGGGCTTGGGGCAGACTGTCACCCGTCCTGCCTTTTAAAAACACTCCTTTAGCACCCTATTTGCTAGAACACTCTGTGAATTGTATGGCAAGACCGGAGGGTGAGATAACCGGAGGCTTCCTCCATTGAATCAATAACAATACCATGACCACTTTCCTGACCTACTCAATTCTTCTGACCTGTGTCAGACTCGAGAGGTAGAGTGAAGAAAAACAAACCCTTCCTGTGCTTTTCATCTATTCTCAATACTCTGCTATGACCATACTTCACTTCTGACACCAGACCTGTGGGTTTTCCACATACCCAGCAATTCTGCCACCCCAGCCGGACATGCGGCAATTTAACTTAGTCCTGACACCATCTGCCTAGTGACGGCATCAGCCCCTCAAGACTGCCTCCACCTCAGATGCCAGTGAAAAGTCCAGGTTACTTGTGCTTCTAACCACTATAGATAGGGTAGAGGTTCCCACAGCTCCCTCCTTAGGTTTGATTAAGTTGCTGGAGTGGATCACAGAACTCAGATTACTAAATTACTGGCTTATTATAAGCGGATATAACTGAAGAGCAGCCAGAAGGAAGAGACCCATAGGGCAAGGTATGCGGGAAGGGGCCCAGAGCTTTCAGGTCCTCTTTCAGGGGGCCATCCTTCTAGCACCCCCGTGAATTTAACAACCCAGAAGCTGACCACACCCCTGTCCTTTGGGGTTTTTATGGAGGCTTCATTACATAGGTGTGGTTGATTGAATCATTGGTTGATCAAATCATTGGCCACAGGTGACTGAACTCAATCTCTAGCCCTTCTCTCCCTTACCCAGAGGATGGAAGTTGGGGCTGAGAGTTCCAACCCTCTAATTACATGGCTGGTTTCCCTGGCAACCAGCCCTTTCCCCCCCCCCCCCCTTAGGGACTTCCCAAAAGTCCCCCCCCACACACAAATAAACTAAACTCAGGTGTGGTTGATATGAGCTTGTTTATCACCTTTCTCACTCTTATCACTGAGGAAATTCCAAGGCTTTTAGAAGCTCTGTGCCAGGAACAGGATGAAGACCAAATATATATTTCTTGTTATAAATCACAATAGTAGACTATGGCTCTATCCTGAATAAAATGGAAAGTGTATAGTTTGTAGTAAAAATAAGGAGCCAGGTGCTGGCTGAGGTGTTCTTTCTCTCTCTCTCTCTCTCTCTTTCTCTCTCTCTCATGTTTATTTTTGAGAGAGAGACAGAGTGAGAGGGAGACACAGAATCTGCAGGAGGCTCCAGGTTCCGAGCTGTCAGCACAGAGCTGGATGTGGGGCTGGAACTCACAAACTGCGAAAACATGACCTGAGCCAGTCAGATGCTTAACCGACTGAACCACCCAGGTTCCCCTGAGGTTTTATTTCTTTCAATCCTCATCAGAACCTACAAGGTGGATACTATTATTCCTCATTTCACAGTTGAGAAAACTGAGAACGAGAGACAGTGAGCCTGATGGTAAATGATGGAGTTGGGCTCAAATCTGGGCAAGCTGGGTTTAGAGCCCATGTCTAGGAAGCGTTTTCATCCCTTGAGGATCAGCAGCTTTATCAAGTAACCTCATCGGTTAGCATAATAAATTAGTATGATTTCCCCCAGCTTCCAAACACATCCTTCCCTTGTTTCAGATGATTGTGTCCAATGATACCAGAAGTTGATTGCAGTGACTGGAAGAAGTGAGTAGGAACAGATTATAAGGAAATGAGAAGTGATTGCCTGAAGGGGAACAATAAGGAAAAATTAAGTTGGGAAAGGACGAAAAAAGGAAGCCATCATGGGTGCCTCATGTGCAAATCATGTGCCACTCTTCGAGGTGGAGGTGATCCTCTCATGAGCTGGTACTTCTGTGGGTATGACATCTGCAGCCCCTTCCTGAGGGGATTTTCAGAACAAAGTGGGGATGGCTGCTTGCAGATGTTACAGAGGCACTGCTGAGTGGGATGATTTACTGCCTGGGAGTGTCCCACTGGAAGGGAAGGAGACACGTGTTGGCAAGGATAAGTGAGGAATGGAAACAGGCAAGACTTGTTCCCAGGAAGGTGGCCAAGACCCCTGGGCCAACTTTTGTGGGGATTCCTATTTTGAGAGGTCAAGGTTGAACCTGTGTCTTGCAAGATTCCTCCTCCTCTGAACCCCAGGCTGCCCTGGCCTTTTCAAAGTAAAAGCTCCACTTCTTCTACCTACTTTTATGGAGAACCTTCCATGAGCCAGTCCTGTGTGGGTCCCCTGGGGGCTTAAAAGATGAAGTCTGCTTTCAGGGAGCTCTCAGGTTCTCAGAAAGCAGGATATGCAAAGCTTACCAGCAAGGAGGCTCTGGGGTGGGACTGCCTGCCTTTAGATCTAGGCTCCACAACTTGCCTTGCTGTGGCATCACCACGAGTGGGTTACCTAACTTCCCTATGCTCAGTTTGCTCATCTGTGAAATGATACTTCCCTCACAAAGTGGGGGAGAAGTTTGTAATTAGAACGGATGTAAAGCATTTAGCGAACTACCTAGCTCATGGTAAGCATTCAATAAATGATTTCTGTTATAGGCATGAGGTCGAGGGGACCGATAAACAGAAGCGAGGTAAGAGGGTGTGGAAGCACAGAGGAAGGGCCTAACTTTCCTGGAGCAAGTGGTTCTTACTGATGACCTCACCAGCCGGCTTTGTTCCGTTGGGAGGAGGTCTGATCTTGAAAATGTTCCCCAGGTAATTCCAATATACTCTCTGCCTCTTAGCCCCCAGAAAACCTTACCTACCCTTTAAACTTTTATTATTAAAAATTACATTTCATAAGCCTTGAAAAACAAAGAATCACCTGCAACACATCCATCACTAGTATATGATGCCCCCCTCTTTTTCCTCATGTATCTTGTTATTGTTTTAATAGTTTTAATCATAGTGCATGTGATGGTTATTATGCATTTTTGCCTGACTATGTAGTCCTAGGCATTTTTACTACATTGTTTTCCTAGTGGATTTTTTTTTTAACTAGGCTTCACACCCAGCACGGAGCCCAATGTGGGGCTTGAACTCACAACCGTGAGAACTGACTGAGTCACTCAGGTGCCCCTCATAATGCATTTTTATTTTGACTTTTTCTTTTCTAAATAGAAGTGGTTTATGTTCTCTTAGACAATCCCAGACCATCTGAATTGGCATAAAAAAGAAAGTGCAAATCTCATGTAGTGTAATCACTGAACTTTTTATGTGTTCTTCTGGATTTTTTTCTATGCAAATACACACTATAGACTTTTTAAGTTTAAAACAGTTATGTTATTTTATAACTTGTTTTTTCCCTGAATTATACATCACAGATAGGTTCCCATGTCAATAAGTATAGGCATACATCTGTTTTAATGACCACAGAGCTTTATTTTTATGTCTATATGAAATTTATTTAATCATCTATTGCTACATATTTAAGTTATTCTCTTTGTGTGTAGTTCTCCACCACGCGGAGTAATCCCATAAGTTACTTAAATGTTTAGCTATTTTGGGATATTTAGGTAGTTTCTCTTCTTTTGTTTTGCTATAATAAATAACAATGCATTGAAAAATCTTTAGGCATATGACTTTTCCCATATTTTGAATAATTTCCTGGAGTGGAAGTATTGGGTCAAAGGCCAGGGACATTTTGACTTTTGATTTGTATCACTAAGTTGCTGTTTCAAAGCACTGTTTGTGCAAATTTAGATGCTTCCAGGAATATGTTGGTACCAGTTTCCTGCCTCCTATCCCACTACTGAAAGGTGGTAGAGGAGGTGGGGATATTCTTCTTAAGAAGCTAGTAGCAAAGGAGGCGGCCATATGGACTAAAGGGGACAGGATGGGGGGTACAGAAGAGGGGAGAGTGAACATGGAGAACGGAGGGAAAGAAATGACCAGAAACAACCATTTTGCCTGTATTTTTTTTCCAATTGGAAAAGTAATTCATGCTCCTTGTAAGAGACAAAACCCAAACAAACAAACAACAGCTACCACCACCAACAAACTTTTTCATAAACATTTACATTTAATATTGCAAGTTCTTCTCTGGTGACAGGCTCTGTTAACAGTTTAGGTATATGCTTCCAGATTACTTCTTTTACAAATATTAATGTGTAACTTATTTTGCTTTTACAGAACTAGCTTCATACTCTACACACTGAAGTGCAACTTAGACACTTTTGTGTGTATCTTATACACTTTTGGAATGACTACTTTACGTGTGCAGGTGATTTTTAGTTTAAACATCTAATTAGAATATAATGAGAAGCAATATTGCCCATTTCGCCTTCCAGAGGGCTCACCCTGGACCTCATTAGCAGTTTCCCGGAGGCTGTTCTGCAGTGCGTGTGTGGGAAGGGGGGGGGGGGCAGGTCTGCTGCTGCCTCTGTTCCCCCTTTCCAGCCAGAGACATCCCCAGGGGCAGCCTTTTGCCCCTGCTGAGAGGGCTCAACCCAGACAGCCTGCAGACCCTCCCTGGGTCAGGAGGCCAACAGCCAAGAGAGAAGGCCGGTAGCTGCTCACCGTCGTCTGGGAGCGTCAATTTGGCTGCGTTGCCTGCCGCTTACAGAAGGTCCTGGAACTTCTGTGCCTAAGGATGAACCCAATCATTGTTGCAAAAGTTTCAGGTCTGAGCAGAACTAAACTTCTCGCCTCAGGGCAGAGAAGGACAGAGGCCTGTCTTTATGGCCTCTCTCCACAGGTCTGGACACCACCACCAAAGTGATATAGGTGGTTGCAAGTGCTCCACCCCAAGCCTACCTGGGCCCAGAGGGTTCCACAACTGGCCCTGGGCGTACCCCTCACGTGAGGCGCGCAAGTTCCCGGCGCCCGGCCTGACTCAGCCTTGCAGCTTCTGCAGAACCACTTGCCAGCCCCGTGACTCAGTTTCTCCATTTGCTCACGCGGGCCAACCGCGTGAGGCACCTGTGTGGAATGCAGAAGGTGTCTCCAACTGCTTCTCTAGAGTACGTGACGTGCTCCCAGGCGGAGGAGCCCCAGAGACGTGCGCTTACGCCTCCCATAGAGCTCCTGCGGGACATGCCCTGCACAGGCCCTGGTAATGAGTCCGTGCTAACTGGGGGCAGTGACCCGACCAAGTGCACCCGCAGGGATGCTGAGGCGACGCCCACCTGTGACCCGCCGGTCCTGGTTGCTGAGGGGCCCAGCATGGAGGGGCTGCCGGAGAGACGACCAGTGCCCGCGTCGGTGCCCACTGCCCGCCGCCTGACGCAATCCGAGGTGCCCTTGCTGCATGCCGGAGCTGGGAAAACCTCCCCCGCGGTTGCATCACTCCTGCCAGATTTGCTACAGAGGTGGAACCGAGCCAATCAGCGGTCGAGCTGGGTCTGGGGCAGGTCCCTCAGTTACCCACTCAGAGGGCGGCGCGGTTAACCGGGAAGCAAAACACGAAGGTGATTGGTCAAAAGGGGACTTGCCCCGCCCCAATCACCGCGACAGCTGGCGCGGTGGGCGGGGGCCCTCCTGGCCGGAGGGTTTAAAAGGCGCCTCCGAAGGGGCCGCGCAGCTGGAGCGACCAAGCGGTGCCAGGCCAGGTGTGCGCGTCCGTTGGTCCTTCCGTGCCCGCGCCGGAGACCAGCCCCGGAGGCCGCCGGGCTCGTCCCTGTGCCCGGCACCATGAAGCAGGAGTCCACAGCCCAGAACACCCCTCCCGCCTCGCCGCCCACTTCGTCACCGGTGCAGCACCCCCGGGATGACGGTGACCCCCAAGCTCTGTGGATTTTCGGGTACGGCTCTCTCGTGTGGAGGCCCGACTTCGCCTACAGTGACAGCCGTGTGGGTTTCGTGCGCGGCTATAGCCGCCGCTTCTGGCAGGGAGACACCTTCCATCGGGGCAGCGACAAGATGGTGAGCATCTGACTATGCTCAAGGGAATGCAGGAGTTGGGGGCAGGGTAGTGGGCACCAGTGCCCTGGGGTTCTCTGGGCAGCCGGTGCCTCCGTGCTGGTGGAGGAAGTGTATAAACCTGTGCTTGGGCTTTGTGGCTTAAATTTTGGTGCCCAGTAGATCACTGTGATGGCTGGAATCTGTGATCCTGTGGATCACAATGTTGATGAATGTTTCTGATTTATCAGTTTGGGCCACTGCCATGTGTCTGTTTCTCCTGTAGTCATGCATCACTCTCTCCACTTTCCCCTGGATGCGTGGGGTTCTCTGAGGCCTGGGCCAGCAGTGTTAATAAGGGTTTCCTTTAGTACCAGTGGCAGAGCTGATTCCTAACTTATCTTTTTCAAAATCTTTCCTTTCTCCTCAGCCTGGCCGTGTGGTGACCCTACTTGAAGATCATGAGGTAAGTGTCCAAGTCAAGAGAGAGACCCCACAGGGCCTAGCATGGAGGGTCTAAGAGAGCTTATGTGTCCTTGGCTGCAGGCTAGATTAGGTGCCACACTGGCTGAGGGGAAGGGTGGTCTAGCTCAGTGCTTTTCATAAGAACCCTCTGAGGACCTTGTTAAAATGCAGATTTCAATTTAAATGGACCAGGGTGAGGCCTTAAATTCCTCACATTCGACTTAAGTGTACAGATGATACCGCTGGTTCTCAAGCCACACTCTGAGTAGGAATCCTCTTCTGCCTTGAGGGCAGACCACCTTGTCAGCCCTTGTTAACAAAGGGAGAATGAGCTTGATGTATTGCTACTAGATGACTCATCAGTCCTCTGCCCACTTGCCTTATAGAGCGCAGACCTGAGGTGGGACCAGCCAGGAGCTGTTTTGACTGACCCCGGTGTCCGTGTTTCCTCCTAGGGCTGCACTTGGGGTGTGGCATACCAGGTTCAAGGTGAGCAGGTGAGCGAGGCCCTGAAGTACCTGAACGTGCGGGAGGCAGTGCTTGGTGGCTATGATACCAAGGAAGTCACCTTCTACCCCCAAGATAACCCTGACCAACCACTCAAGGCATTGGCTTATGTGGCCACCCCACAAAATCCTGGTTACCTGGGCCCTGCGCCTGAAGAGGCCATTGCAACTCAGATCCTGGCCTGTCGCGGCTTCTCTGGTCACAACCTCGAGTACTTGCTACGCCTGGCAGACTTCATGCAGCTCTGTGGGCCCCAGGCACAGGATGAACACCTGGCAGCCATCGTGGACGCTGTGGGCACCATGCTGCCCTGTTTCTGCCCCACTGAGCAGGCTTTGGCACTGGTCTGAGGGGTTGAGCCCCTACAGGGAGTGCCCACGTAGACATGGGGCCACATCCCTACTCCTGTGGGACACAGTGGACTTGATACAGCTGGAGGTCACCGAGAGGACTTGGTGGGTGGCTGGGAGCTTCTCTCCCTAAGCCCCTGCCTATCCCAGCAGTCTCCAGTTCTCCTGCCTGACACTGACTTACTACTTGAAACTATTTATTGCACCATGTTGGTGTAGTGGGCAGGGTGGGGGGCCTGCCCTGGACATAGGGGCCCTGCTGAGCGGTGCCTGACTAGATTCCCCCCAGTGCTGCTGCTAACCCCATACCACCCAGGCCACTGGCTCCCCATCCCCAGACCAACTGTTCCTAGCCCTGGAAATATACCACCTGTGAAAAGTCCCAGCCTGCTGGTAAGGGACAGGAGGGATTGAAGAGAAGGGGGCCTTACAACAACTGAGGCACCTGCGGGTCTTGCTCTTCCTCTTCCTCCCACATTCCTAGGGCAGAACTGGATCTGGAGCCCAGGCACAGTTGCCTGGGCCTCTTTTAGCCATCTGGCTTTGTTTCCCTGTCCCTCTGTTTTCTTGTCTGTTGAGGCCTATAGCTCCTCACTAAAGGCCTGGTACCTTCTCAGTCTGACCGATACTGTTATCCATAAACTGATCCCTTATTATCTGTGTTGTGCTGCATTGTGGTTCTTTCTTCAGATGGGACATTGGGGCAAGTAAGACGGTAAAGCCCTGGAAGGCTCATGAGAGGGGCAGGGGCTCCCTCTTTGTCTCCATCCCTCTCTTCCAGGTAGCTGAGCAGGCAGGACCAGCAGCCAGGGCACAGCACTCTCACGGGCACCATTCACAACTAAGTGTCGTGCAGAATTCAGCCCATGTGGCTCTACTCGGCAGTCCTGTAGGCAGTGTTCCTCCCACAGACCTGGTGCCCTGCTCCTGCTCTCAGCTGCCCCAAATAGGCCAGCAGGCTTGGAGGAGTCACACCAGGTCTTCCTCTAGCTGCTGCCTCTTCGTGACAGCATGACTGGTCCCCTGGCTTCCTGCTAAAGGAGCATGTGGGTTAGAGTAGGGTGGTGATGACTTGAGTAGTGCTGATAGCAGAGAACTCTGGCCTCGAGGACCTACGTGGCCCTGTGATTTTGAGATCAAAATTGTGTTTACTGTTGTCTTCTGGGACTGTGGTGTGATCTGTGCTTTCTCTGTTAACTTGGCCTGCCAGGAGTCTTGCTCACAATGGAATGAGTTGCCAGGGTGCCCTCTTGGCTGCTACTTGTTCCCTCTCTGTGTGCCCCTGGCTGCTCCTCCCCACCCTGATCCGCAGGTGCAAATCCCAGCCCCAGGGTCTCAGAATGAAGTCTCAGTGGGCTCAGCTTCTAGTCCTGGGCCTGCAGAATGGGTATAGGGCCCAGGTGACCACCTTCTTGCAGCAGAAGAGCCTGCTTGCACCCCAGCCTCACTGGCCTAGTGACATCCAAAAAACTCTTCAGTCCCCTGAGCATCAGTTTACATTGGGATGCTATGTGGTATGTTTTGCTGCTGCTGCTGTTATGGCTGGTGCCCTGGATTGGTCTGGGTGTCCCCAGAGGGGTCAGCTCTGACCAAGTTGGGCAGCTGTTGTGCCCGGTGTGTTGGTGGCCTCATGTCTTACCATTGATGGGAGAAGTGTGGAGTCCAGCCAAGTTCTTCTGGGAATTTGTCAGGCAACACAGCAGGAGGGGGCAGCGGGTGGCAGGGAGACTTGGACAGCGCCTCCTGGGCCAGGGCAGGGCAAGACAGCCAGTTTGGGTGCTCAGAACAGAGCCCTGCTCTCTACCGAGCAGGGGTGGGGAGGGCTTCCTGTCAGCTGTACATGGGCTCCCATTCTTCAAGCCTTATTCATTCAAGTATTTACTAAACTGCTGTATGCCAGACACTGACCTGGGCACTGGGGATACGGCAGTGAAGCAATCTTCCTCCTTAGGGTACTAAGAGACTCTGAATGGGACCATTTAGCATGAAATGTGCTGTGATGGGAGGCCAAGAGTGGGCTCCTGACATGGAGGTGGTGGTCAGGGAAGGCTTTCTGGGGGAGGGAATGATGAGGCCAAGGTCTGAGCCTGCGAAGGGGTCTCTGGTGAAAAGAGGCAAGGAACAACTTGTGCAAGAGAAGGAAGCAAGGTCAGGCTAGCTGGGACAGAGTGGACAGAGTGGCATGGGGGATTGGACATGGGACTGGACAGGTGGCAGGACCACATCCTGTGGCTGGGCCTGATTAGCTGTGCTGTAGAGGTGGCATCCCTCCTGGGTCGGTGGGGGCCTCCTGTGAATTCTGAGTGAAAAAACTGCTTAAGAGGAGCCCTGGTTTCTGTCAGGTTGGAGCAGGAAGGCCAAAGACAGCCTAGGGAAGGATGAAGGTGGCCTGAGCTGAGGTGAGGCAGTGGGGACAGAAGGGAGGATAGATCTCAGAGTTGCCAGGGCATAAGGCTGGCAGGGTTGGGTGTGGCTGGATGAAGGGGAGAGCGAGGGACGGGTAGAGGTCCAGGGCTGCTAGTACAGTTGTAGGTCTGGAAGGGCAGGGGTAGAGATCAGCTCTGCATGAGTGTTTGATCTGGGGGTGCCTGTGTAGGGCAATGGCATCCACATGGATATTCAGGGGGCAGCTGGGGAATGTGGGTCTGTGATTCAGAGAGAAACATGGGCTGGAGTAAGAGATCTGGAGGCCATACACACGGAGACAGTACTTGAAAGCCTTGGAAGTGGGGAGAAAAGAGAACAGGGCCCATGCTCAGCCCTGGTGGCTTGAGTGAAGCAAGAAAAGTGGAGAGCAAGCAGCTGGAAAGATAGGAGACGAACCAGGGTGATGCTGCTGAATGGTCAGGGCAATAAAGAGAGACGATCATCCATTAGATGAAATAGCAGAGGGTGCTCTGTGGCCTCAGAGCAATTTCAGAAGAGTGGCATGAAGCCACAGAGCTGGGGAACCTGTAGGAGGGGAAGGAGATCACTCAAGAAATTGATTGCTAGGGCACCTGGGTAGCTCAGTCAGTTAAGTGTCAGACTTCAGCTCAGTTTGAGCCCCACATTGGGCTCTGGGCTGTCAGTACAGAGCCTACTTCAGATCCTCTGTCTTCCCCCCCTTCTCTGCCCCTCCTTCACTCATGCTCGCTCTGTCTCTCTCTCAAAAATAAATATTAAAGGGGCGCCTGGGTGGCACAGTCGGTTAAGCGTCCGACTTCGGCCAGGTCACGATCTCGCGCTCCGTGAGTTCGAGCCCCGCGTCGGGCTCTGGGCTGATGGCTCGGAGCCTGGAGCCTGTTTTCCGATTCTGTGTCTCCCTCTCTCTCTGCCCCTCCCCCGTTCATGCTCTGTCTCTCTCTGTCCCAAAAATAAATAAACTTTGAAAAAAAAAAATTAAAAAAAAAAATAAATAAATATTAAAAAAAAAAAAAAAAGTGCCTGGGTGGCTCAGCTGGTTAGTGTCTGACTTGGGCTCAGGTCATGATCTTGCGGTTCGTGAGTTCGAGCCCCGCATCGGGCTCTGTGCTGACAGCTCAGAGCCTGCAGCCTCCTTGCGATTCTGTGTCTCCCTCTCTCTCTGACCCTCCCCTGCTTGTGCTCTGTCTCTCTCAAAAACAAAAAAAGAAATTGCTGAGAGACGCGACAGAGGGGTGATGGAAGGTATGAGGATGTAGGGGTCTCAGGACTTCTTTACAAATTAAAAACTGAGGATCCCAGGGTTTGTTGTTTACCTGGGATATAACATTTGGCAACATTTAGTGTATTAGATATTAAAATGGAGAAGTGTAAAATGTATTACTAAAAATAAAAACAATCTATTACATGTTAATGTATTTTTATGGGCGCCTGGGTGGCTTAGTTGTTAAGGGTCTGACTCTTGATTTCAGCTCAGGTCATGATCTCACAGTTTGTGGAACTGAAACTCTGAGTGGTGCTGCTTGGGATTCTCTCTCCCTCTCTCTGTCCCTCCCCCACTTGGGTACTCTCTCTCTTAAAATAAACTTTAACATTTTTAAGGAAAAATGAATCTTTTCCAAAACAAGCAAATTTAGTGAAAAGAACAGCGCTGTTTTACATGTTCTTAATTTTTTACTTGATGAAAGCAGCTGGGTTCTCATTTGTTTCTGCATTCATTTTGTTGCAAATCCACCTTTCATAAAGTTATGGAAAACTCCACTCTACACTTGAGAGGAAATGTGAGTAAAAAGGCAGATAACCTCTTAGTTTGACTATGAAAATAATTTTGACCTTGCAGTCCTCCTGAGAGGGTTTTGGGGATCCACAGGCATTCCGGGGCCATTTCTCAGGACTTCTGGTATAGTGGCATTAAAAAAAAATTATTTATTTTTTGCTGGTGGGATTCAAACAGAGTGATGGCTGAGTGCCGAGGCCTAGGCTGCAGCATTAAGGGATTTCAGAGTTAGCAGGCAACTCGGGAATCAACCTGTCCATCTCCAAGGGTACCTTTCTGGAGAACCAGGAGTGAGTAGGAAGGATCAGCCAGTTCAACTGCTGTTTATTGAGTCTATGGTAGGTCAAGCTCCCGCTGTGGAAGACGGGAGGCACAGGAGTGCCCTCACACCTGGTCTGGGTAAGGGCAACTCCAGGAACTTGGGTTGGGGCAGAGGTGGTCAGGTCTAGGAGGGCCTTAAAGAAGCTGCAGGAATCCAGCAGGCAGAGGAGGCATTCCGGGTGTGTGGGGATGGCACAAGCAAAGGGGAAAGCGATAGAGAGCAGCTGGTAGGTGGCTGCGTGCGAGAAGCCTTGCGGTGTTGGCGACAAGGCTGAGAGCTACTCTGCAGTCTGTTCATAGAGGAAGTGTTAGACTTTATCTTGTAGGGAAGTTGAGTTCTATAGTGATGTTTTTGTTTTTCCTCCCACGGAAGGGTCTTTTTGTTCTTTTTGTTTTGTCTACTTGGAGTATTGTGTTCAGGCTTGGGTTTAAGTATTGTGTCAGGGAAGATGATTTGAAGGCTGCAAGACCTGCTGTGTACCTGTTGCCATGTACCCAGGCAGGGGCTGGGGAGGGCTGAGCTAGAACCAGGAACTGGTAATGTGGGTACACCTCCTGGCAGCCTGTTAGAAATGGGGGGCAAGTAGGAGGGAGGAGGCTGGGGATCCCAGGGTTTTGCCAGGGGGGTCATGGACAGGCAGGGGGACATGGGTGAACCCCACTCTGGCCTCTCCACGCACCCTTCTAGGGTGGACAGGCTCCTAGGGGTTCTCCAGGTTGTCCCCCACTGGGCACCAGGAAGGACCACATTCCTCTGGGGGTTGCTATTTCCCCCAGACAGTGGCGGCACCCATGTGAGTCATCAGGAAAGCAGAGGGTGTGGGGAGAAGGACCTTGGATGGGGGAGACCCTGCCTTTCTGCAAGCTTGGCTCCGAGGTGGGTTGGGGTGCTCCAGGGTGTGAATCCAGCTTTAGTGCCCCGGCCAGGTTAGGGGAGGCAACAGTCACAGGGAGGGTGTCCTTGTGGGCCAGGGTTGGAGCACAAGGACCAGACTTGTGCTCCAGGCTAGGGTGACCACACATCCCACTGCCCAGGACAGGCCTACTTTACTCCTGTTGTCCTGGAATAATTATCACTTTCACTCTCAAAAGCATCCAGGTTTGGACAATAAATTGCATGGCAGCTGTGGAAACTGGGACTGAGAAGTTTTGCTTTACTGGCTGGCTGTCAGAGGGTGTTGACCAAAGCCCCTGATCGGCCTTCCCTTTGCCCTCCTCATCTTATTCCTGGACCTTCACCCCTCGCTCAGCAGCCCAGAATGGCCTCTCTCCTATGCCCTTTCCTGCTCTGCCCTTGGCAAAGGCCCCACCAGGCCTGCCCTTCCTGGTTTAGGTCTGCACCTGCCCTTACCCTCAGCCTGGGCATTTCTTGGGGTGTGAGAGAGAACTTGACACATCCTGAAGGTTCAGCCACAGAGCTGCTCCCTGGTCACTGGTCCTTCCCCTGCAAGAGGGAGAGGGAAGCTCTACACCCACACACCCTCTTCCTCCTGTGCACGTCTCTCTTCCTTAGTCCTGGACCCAGCACTGCACGCTCACCTCTCATGCTCTGCTCCTTCCCCTGGCGCTTCAGTCCTCTTGGGCTTTGTTATGGATCCTTTGCTCAGCCCCTACTTGGACAACTGGCCCAACAGTAAGGTGTAGCCCAGGGTGAATGTTTCCCTCTCACCCAAACTTACATGTGGGGCCCAGCCCTCTTCCTCAAACCTTCCCATTGTCTGGGATCTAAGGGCTTCTTATGTTCACCCCACCACCACTGCCCTAATGTGTGCCCTCCTTCCCTAGATGATTGTTTTTTACGTCCAAACTGATCTACCTTCCCACTTTCTCCTTGGATATTCATTTTCCATAATGTAAAATGCAACCCTGGCCATGACCCTCTGCACTAACAAACCTCAGCAGTCCTTCCTGGCCCTCAGGATAAACTTCTCTGCAGCCTTGGCACTGCCTCCCACCCCTCCCCCCCCCCCCCCCAGCAACACCACCCCCACCTCATGCTATTTGTGGCTACCAAGCCTTTGCTCCCACTGCTTTCCTTGCCTGACAACTTTGCCCATGCCTCTTGTATCCTTCAGAATTCAGTCCCAGCATCATGCCTCCAGAAGCTGCGGCTGGTGCCCCTCCTTGGGCCCCCCCACAACCTCTGTTTTGCACCCAACACGTTGTATTGGTGTGCCCTGCTCGCAGGTCTGCCCCCACTAACTGCGCATCCTAGCACATAGCACAACACACAGTCCCATAGGAGCTCAGGGGACCTACGTGGGAAGGGAGTTTAATGTGACACCCTTCTGAAAGCAATGTCACATGTCCTTTTGGAGAGAAAGACCCGTGAAAGCCTCCGTCATAACCAAGGGGAAGTGCCAAGCTGCCTCCCCTAGCTAATATTCCACCTGAATATTTATGTGCACAGCCCAAGAATGTGGGACAGGGAACCACAAGGACAAGGGCAAACCAGCTGGGCATGGTCAGCCTAGTACGTACCTGACTGGGGCAGTGCTGACCCACGCTGGTGGCTGCCATACTGGCCTGGCCACTCTCCCTCTCCCTTCCTGTCTGAGAGAGGTCAGGCCCTAAACACATAAGAGGAGAAGGGCTAGCCTTGGGCATTCACGGTAGGGGGCAACTTCTATGCCCTTGCTTCCTCCTCCCTGCTCTGGGCGCTAAGCCAGAGGGCTGTTTGTCCTTCTCATGGGGTGCTGTTCCCAGTCCCCACAGGAGGGGGAGCTTGGCTTCACAGGTACAGCCTGAGGGTACTGGTGATGGGTGGGGGCAGGGAGAAAGCGGACAGTACTATATTCACCTGTGGCTCCTCCCCCCCTCCTCCCCCCAGTGCAGTCAAAGCCTCCAGCCGCGCACAGCCCCTCCTGGGCCTAGTCATACTCCTGCGCCAGGTTGGGAGTGCAGGACACGGGGAGTGTCAGATATGCTGATGGCTCTGGCTGGGAGGAATGGTGAGTCCTTGGGGGTGAAAGCTGATGAGCTGCTTACGTGGGGTGCCTGAGTCATCTGTCCACAGGAGCAGGCCCTCGCCCATGGGGGTTTCCACAGGAAGGGAGCCCCAGTTCCTGCTCAGAGGCCACTTGCAGCCCCGGGAGCACAACACACACTGAACAGATGGGAGCTGACCCGAAAGAAACCTGCAACATGCCTGTGACATGAGGGGTGATTTCTGACCTTGTCCTGCACCTTCTGTTCCCTCACCCTGGAAGTCCCTGCGCTGCTAGCTCTGGCCTGGGGAATTGTCACTCAGACTTCAGGGCTCATGAGATGTCGCCTTCTCTGGGAAGCCTTCCCTGCCCCTCCTCTACCTAACTGCCAAGACCTGACTGTGGGGCCCTGTCAGGTGTCAGAGACACTTTTTCTCCTGCAGCTTTGATAGCACTGTTTCTTGCCTACCTTCCAGCACCCCACAGAGCCTGACAGTAGGTGCTCACACTGCATTTGTTAAGCAAAAGCCTTGGGCAGGCAGGCACTGGTGAGGGGAGGATGGGGCTGGGGAAGGCACTCTTGGGCTGTCTCCTCACAAGAGGGGGTGAGCTGGGTAGGAGTGCAAGGGAGGAAAGGGGACAGACCTACTATGATACTCCCTACCCTGAAAATGCCAGGGCCTGGTCAGGGCATTGAAGAGCTAGCTCTTCAGAGGCAAAGAACAAGTACTGACCTGGGATCCAGAGGTTCTAGTCCCTGTTTTAATTTTTTTTTTTTAAGTTTATTCATATATTATTTCTGAGAGAGAGAGGGAGAGAGAGAGAGAGAAAATGTGCGTGTGTGCACAAGCGGGGGATGGGCAGAGAGAAAGGGAGACACAGAATCCCAAGCAGGCTCCAGGCTCCGAGCTGTCAGCACAGAGCCCGATGTAGGGCTCAAACTCACTAACCGCAAGATCATGGCCTGCGCAGAAGTCGGACACTTAACCAAATGAGCCACCCAGGCGCCCCTTATTTTTTCAAAGTTTCTTTATTTATTTTTGAGAGAGACAGAGAGCACAAGCAGGGGAGGGGCGGAGAAAGAGGGGGCCAAAGGATTTGAAGCAGGCTCCATACTGACAGCAGAGAGCCCAACGCAGGGCTCAAACCCACAAACTGCAAGTTCACAACTTGCACTGAAGTCCAGAGCTTAACTTGACTGAGCCACCCAGGTACCCCTCTAATCCCTGTTTTAAACTGTGTCTTAGCCAAGGCATTTTCCTTCTCTCTGGGCCTCTGTCTTAGCAAATGCAAAACCAAGAGCTGCCAATTCCCATCCAGTTCCAGTGGCTCCCCTTTTTCAGGACAGACATGAGCTTGGGGTCAGAGGGACTGGATTCCATGTATCTTGTGAGTCCCTGACCAGGTTATTGAATATCTCTGAGCTGCCATTTCTTCATCTCTGAAGTGGGATGGATAATCATAACTACCTTTCACATTCTTGGGACTAGGTGTGTTATCGGTGAAAACCTGTACACTTTAAAGCACTCTGTGAATGTTGCTTATTACTTAACCCTCTTAATGTTAAACTAATTCACTATTTGACGCTATTATTTTCCACCAACACCTAATTAGGTACTGGATTGTCTCTAACCACTAGAGTGTAAGCTCCATAAGGGTCATTGCTGGCACCTTCCTGTTCATTGCTATATCCTTGGTGCCTAGCACAGAGCCTGGCTTATTCTCAGGCCCTCAAAAAAACAGTTGCTGGACAAATAAACAGATAAATGAGCTGACATGGATGAATGACTACGTGAATGAACTCGGCTACTTTGCAGAGCACTGAGGACAAATCAGGGTGACCAGGTGGAGGGAGAAAGGGAAAAGGGGGAGGAGGCAGAGGAGGAATGGAGTGCTGCTGGGGCTGTCCAGGCTCTGCCGAGTTGGGGAAGGCAGGTGAAGAAAGGGAAGGAGGGAAATGACAAAAACAAACTTGGGGCAGTGAGACAGGCCACTTTGCTGCTGGGTGCCTGGCAGGAGGCCCCCCTGAACAAGCCCTCTCCCTGGCAGGGCCCTCCTCTACCTCTCTCAGGCCCTGCCCTGCCAGCAAGTTGGGGAGAGGAAGGAGGAAGGAGGGCTGGCTGAGGTCACTCCATTTTGGTTTGTTTACCAACAGCACAATCCTCTTGGGTCATGACACAGTCAACAGCCTCTGACCCAGCTAAATATATCTCCTCTGTTGGCCAGGACCACACAGCCAGCCTCTGAAGGCCAGGGACCACTCCGCTCATCCCTTTGGGTTGGGCCCTGGGTCTCCTCCTCACCCCAGAGCCCTGTGTCCCAGGGGGGCCAAAAGCCAATCATTGTCCAAACCAAATACAATTACTGGCTGAACCCAGGTGGGTAGATTCATATGGACAGAATCAGAGAACTTTCAGGGGGAAACCCCTAACCGTCCAGCAGTAGGACAACCAGAAGGCTCACCCTCTTCGATGGCATATTTGCAGTCACTATGAATATCTAGGAAGAGTATTTGCTACTGTTACTTTCTTTACACTACTCTCTCAACATTACCGTATAATGTTAAGTGAGAAAAAAAGCATACAAAGTTAGATACATAGTATGAATACAATCATGTCTTTTAAAAAGCACAGAAATGTCTGGAAGGAATCACCAAAAACTGTCAACGCAGTTTGCCTCCCAGGAGGGGAACTGGAGGCCAGGGGATGGGATGAAAAAGACTTCTTACACCCTTTTGTATGTTTTTGATTTTGAACGATGCAAATTCATTACTTATTCATAAGTAAATAACTCAAATAGATAATAAAATGCAGATTTGAAAAAAAAAAAAAAGGGGGGGGGGTGTCTATGCATTAAGACGTGGTGAAACAGCCCTGAGAGGTTAAGAGCACTTGTCTGGGTGGCGGGCTCCCTTTCCTACCCAGAGGAAAAGCTGGCCCTATGCCCAGGTAAACCAGAACATCAGCCTTGCAAACAGAAATAGGGGCCCTATCAATGCTCAGAATCTAATTTGAGGCATGAAGAAGGACATACCTGCCTTAAACCATTTCCCCATGGTATTTGAAATAGCAGCGCATGCCTTTGCCTGAAGTACAGTTTCTCTAAAGTCCCCTTGAAAACATTATTGTATGTGTGCAGGGGCGTTACCGTAATGTTATCATTTTATCACGTGAACCAAATGAAAGAGGGGGACATCTTGTAAGAAAGCTTTCATTTCTGGGAAGTATTTCTTACTGCTTTTGAGTTTTTTCCCTGAATTTCCCTAAGACATTTGCTTTTATTAATAGCACTTATTATAATTATATATAAAAAGAACACATAATCACAGTGGAAGTTTGGAATATAGAATGGGAGGAAGCATTAAAAATTCATAATTCTGCCATCCAGGGAAGTTTACTTCCTTCTAGTCTAACCTCTTACTACTCTATTAAAAACCTTTA
This sequence comes from Leopardus geoffroyi, assembly GCF_018350155.1. NCBI lineage: Eukaryota > Metazoa > Chordata > Mammalia > Carnivora > Felidae > Leopardus > Leopardus geoffroyi. The sequence goes on along the minus strand of NC_059337.1, from coordinate 62,269,443 downwards.
TTATATATATAGGTAAGTGAAAAGACAAAATTGATCATGTTCTACTACCTTGTGTCTACACCTTTTTGCCTAATTAACATTAAATTGTGAGGATTTTCCTATGTCCTCAAATATTTTTGAAAATATGATTGCTGATGGCTAATATTCCACCATATCAATGTACAAACATTTATATAACCAATCCTATAGTTTCCGTTCGAGTTGTTTCCAACCTTTTGCAAGGTTTGATTATGCTGCTATGAACCTCTTATTTTAATTGCATATAGCAGAAAATCCAGTCAAGTGGGCTTAATTTAGCCTAAGAGGAGTTACTGGCAAAACCCAGAATTAAAAGGAGCGTCAGGGAAAGGCTCTCTCAGGGTTTCTGCTTCATTTCTGGCCTCTCCTTCAGGTTGGCTTCTTCTTAGCCCCTGGGGCAATAGGCTTTCAAGTTCACACCTGAGGAGGTGGGAGAGCAGAGTGAGGGCTCAGGTCCTGTTTCCCTCTGATTGGCCAATTTATGACAAGATAGCTAGGCAGGAGGGAAATAGGCTGATTGCCCTGGGGCTGGGGTCTGGCCCATCCTTGCCTAGGTCATGGTGGCAGGGTATGTATGTGGGGGTTAGGCCTACCCCTGTGGTTTTTGCACAAAAGCAGGAAGGGAAAATGCTGGCTAGGCAGCCAAAAAATGTCCTCTGCAGCCTGGCTACTCAGATTGGGGTCTGTGAACCAGCAGGCTCCACATCATCTGGAACTAATTGGAAATGCAAAAATCTTAGGGACCTCCCCACACCTACTGAATGGCAGTCTGCATTTTAATAAGAGCCCCACTCAGGAGACTGCTCATTAAGACTGAAGAGCCCTGCCCTACAGCAAACTTGATTATCCCCTGAAAATAGATCTCTAAAAGTGGAGTGGCTGGGTCAAAGGATGTGGATATTTCTAAAAGTCATGGTACATATGGTCAAACTGTCCCTTATAAATAAGACTCTATCACTTTACATTCCTACCCTGGGATCTGGGTATGTGAGTCCTAAAGCTTAAGCAATTTGGGAAAACCTCTCTTTAAGAAAAAGAATACAGAGGTGCCCTGGTGGCTCAGTTGGTTGGGTGTCCGACTTCAGCTCAGTCATGATCTCAGAGTTCTGTGAATTTGAGCCCCACATAGGGCTCTGTGCTGACAGTTCAGAGCCTGGAACCTGCTTCAGAATCTGCGTCTCCCTCTCTCTGCCCCTCCCCTGCTTGCACTCTCTTCTCTCTCAAAAATAAACATTAGGAAAAAAAAAAAAGTACAAAAGTAAATATTAAGAATAAAAAAATCCTGAAAAATACTTCAAAATTGTAATATTTAAAATTATCAATAGCTTGAAACATATGAAACTGCCATATTTGTAGGTAAAAAAGTCACAAATGGTTAACAAGCAATTTCACTTTTTCCCTTTATTTTTGGCTGCATCCCCCCACCCCCTCCCCTGCCCTACTTTAAAGCTTTATTGAAATGTAATTCACAAACCACACAACTCACCCTTTAAAGTGTAGAATTCAATGGCTCACAGAGGTATGCAATTACCATCACAGTCACCTCTGGAACACTTTCATTAGCCCAAAAAGAAACCTCACACCCCTTACCTGTTACCACCCAATCCCCCAGCCTTAGGCAACCGCTAAATCTGTCTCTATAGATTTGCCTATTCTGGAAATTTCACAATCATGTAATACATGATCTTTGGTATTTAGGTTCTTTCACTTAACATAACGTTTTCAAGCTTCATCCATGTTGTAGCATGTGTCAGCACTTCACTCTTTTTTATTGCTGGGTAATAATGCACTGTATGGACATACCACATTGTATTTATCCATTCATCAGTTGATGGACATTTGGGTTGCTTCTACTTTTTTGCTATTTAAGAATAATGCTGCTGTGAACCTTTGTGTATCGGTTTTGTGTGAATTTTTTCATTTCTCTTGGGTTTATACCTGGGAATGGAATTCCCAAGTATATTATTAGTCAGGGCTCTCCAGAGATACAGAACCAATAGGTTTATCTGTCTATCTATCTAGTTGACTAACCTACACAGAGATAAATAAGATAGATCTAGCATAATCGGCTCGTGTGATTATGAAAGCTGACAAGTCCCAAGATCTGCAGGATAAGCCAGCAAGCTAAAACCCAGGAGAGCCAATGGTGGAGTCAGGTGCAAGAGATAGCAGCAAGAGTGAACACTTCAGTTCCAGTCTGAAGGCAGGAGAAAGCCAACATTCCAGTTCAAAGGCAGTCAGTCAGGATGAATTCTCACCTACTGGAGGGAGGATGAGCCTTATTCTATGCAGGCCTGCAGCTGATTGAATGAGGCCCACCTACTGAGCAAGGGCAGTCTGCTTTACACAGTCTATTGACTTAAATGTTAATCTCATCCAAAAACACCCTCACAGAAACACCCAGATGTCAGGGTACTCTGTGGCCCAAAGTGATACATAAAATCAACCATCATAGTAACTATGTTTAACTTTTTCAGGAATTGCCAAACTGTTTTCCAAAGTACCTGTAGCATTTTACTTTACCACCAACAATGAATGATTCCGATTTCTCCATATTCTCATCACTTATTTAATTTTTTTTTAATTTTTTTTTCAACGTTTATTTATTTTTGGGACAGAGAGAGACAGAGCATGAACAGGGGAGGGGCAGAGAGAGAGGGAGACACAGAATCGGAAACAGACTCCAGGCTCTGAGCCATCAGCCCAGAGCCCGACGCGGGGCTCGAACTCCCGGACCGCGAGATCGTGACCTGGCTGAAGTCGGACGCTTAACCGACTGCGCCACCCAGGCGCCCCTCTCATCACTTATTATTATCGGTTTTATTATAGTCATTGGGTATGAAGGGCTGCATATTCTTTGACTGCCTTTTCAAGCAATAATATTGCAATTGCAGTTTCTATAGAAAAAATAGGAAGGAAATGTCTTTTTTATGGCATGTTTAACATACTTTTTTTTTTTTTTTTTTTAATAGTTTTGGGTGTCCTATTGCTACCTCTGTAACTTTCTCAGAGATGCCTGTTCAGTCTAGGCATCGCTCACTGATCTCAATAAACATGGTTTCCCATGGTCCAGTCAGCTAGGGCCTTACTGTTCTGGTGCCACCCACCATGCCTGTCCTTGGGCGGCTTGTTGGCTGAGAAGCCGAGATCAAGGTGGAACAGTGTCTTGTTCAGATCATTCTCCTTGGAGTTAACAGTGGGATCTGAACACTAGATGAAGGCCAATGGCAGAGTTTTATTGGAGGTTGAAGAACAGTTCCAGGACCGCCTCTTCCAAGGCAGAGGGGTTCTCCTAGGCTGAAGCAGTGCCCCATGCCATCTGTGCAAAAAAGGCCCACACAAAGTGAGGTGACCTGAGGCTTACACTACAGAATCTCACAGTAAATGAGCTTCTGATTCTACCAGGATTTGTAACAAAGCGCATTTCCTTGTATCCTCCCCCAACTCCTGCAACTGTCATTTAAAAATAAATCTCAGCCGGGGCGCCTGGGTGGCTCAGTCGGTTGAGCATCTGACTCTCGGTTTCAGCTCAGGTCATGATCTCACGTTTCGTGAGCTGGAGCCCCACATCGGGCTCTAAGCTGACAGCACGGAGCCTGCTTGGGTTTCTCTCTCCCTATTTCTCTGCCCCTCCCTGGCTTGTGCTGTCTCGGTCTCTCTCAAAATAAGTAAATAAACTTAAAAAAAGATTTATAAAAAAAATTAATAAATCTCAATCTGATAGGAAAAGCTTAGAATCTCATTGTTTTATTTTGTATTTCTTTGCTTATTAATGAGGTTGAACATTTCCCTGTATGATTATTAACATTTGCACATGTGTGTGTACATTTTCTATGCATGTACAGGGTCCAGCACATAGAAGGTGCTTAATAAATAAATCTTTAATAAACGGTTTTGCCCATTTTCCTTTGGAGTGTTAGTTTGGAGGACTAACAGCTGTCCATTCAAATCTGTTCTCTTCTTCTTAAATTGTATGGCAGCCTCCTTTGCAGTTAGGTGGGTCTTTGGGTCTAAAGCTTGTTCTGAGAATGTTAGACAAAGTGCTAGAAGCCACTTACAGGTCTAACCCTTAAGACAGCAGGTTAACCTCCTCCCCAGTCTTTCCCCATCATATGTGTTTGCAAACCAGCACTGACTGACCATGAAGATGAGGACAATGCATGGAGATGGCAAGAAACAGAATGAAAAGAACGTGGGACCTTAGTGTGTACAACAGATTGAAACTCTTATGTGAGAAAACTATGGATTTATAACTTATTTGAACAATTGCATGTGGGATCTCTGTTATAGCAGTGTGTGCTACCCTAACTAACGTAAGCAACAATATTATTTGGTCAGAGGATTTATGGCCGAACCAGTGGACATCTGCAATTAATCCCTAGGGATGACCAGCCTGTTCCCATAAAGATGAGGCACAGAGGAGAGGAGGAGATCAGATCAGGTTCAATGACACTGGCCTTTGAGGAACCCATTTCATTTTCCCTGCTCTTCCTAACCTAGGATGATGGACTGTATTTCCTCACATTGCCTTCTAAGAGTGAGCTGCCTAGACCCCTTGGCAAAGCTGTTCCTTGTCATTTAAGTTAATCAGTACTTTTTTTTTTTTTTGCTTTTTAAGGGTAATTAAAAAAAAGGGGGAGGGGGTGCCTGGATGGCTTAGTCGGTTAAACATCTGACTCTTGATCTCGGTTCAGATCATGATCTCACGGTTCCCGAGATTGAGCCCTGGGGTCGGGCTCTGCGCTGACAGCACAGAGCCTGCATGAGATTCTCTTTCCTTCTCTCTGCTCCTCTCCACTCTCTCTCAAAATAAATAAACATTAAAAAAAAAAAAAAAAAAAAGGAGAGAAAAAAGTACAGACAGCAAGCTTTAGTGAACTGGTTAAAAACCAGAACATGCTTATCTAAGACACTTGTCTTATCAAGAGCTCAGTTACTAGAGGCCCTCGGAGGGCCAGAAAACAGGCCAAACAGGAGGCATGTACTGAAGCTCAATTACATCATTCCTAGAAGACTCCACAATTCCTCCTTCAGAGTACTTTTCATTGGTTCAGAAGTTCCAAATCCGGTAAAATGGTTTCCAAACCCTCCAGAATTTGGAAAAAGTTAGAAGAGAGAGGGCTACCTCATATGGGCACAAAAACAGTGAGGGGGCAGAGGCCATCTTCAAAGTAGACTTAAGAATTGTGCCAGTGTAGCTGTTGGTGCTATTTAATGTTGTGCACATGTTAGTCACTTTGCAGTGAGCCTGGGCACCAAGATCCTCACATAACCCAGGGCCTCGGGAAATGTTAAGACAGGTTTACTAGGTATGGTGTGTTTAAGCAGTGACATTAATAAAACCTTTTAAAAAGAGTTCTAGGGATGCCTGGGTGGGTGAGTTGGTTAAGCATCCGACTTCAGCTTAAGTTATGATCTCAGTTCGTGGGTTCAAGCCCTGCATTGGGCTCTGCGCTTTTGTGCAGAGCCTGCTTGGGATCCTGTCTCCCCCTCTCTCTTAAAAATAAACAAACATTAAAATTTTTTTTTTTTATCTTGTTTTAAACAAGGTGCTTCCCATACCTGGGAAATGGGAAGGAAGCCCCCTCTCTCTTCTCTGGTAGAAGGAACAGCCATAGGTAGGCCTGATTTAGGGTGGGGTTTGCGGTTTGCGATGGTGGAGGAGGAGGTAAAACATTTGGAATGCTCCTGGCTATTCTCTCACAGAGCTGCTCTCTGGGGGATCACCAGCTGGGAATGGGGGAGCTTAGAAAAACTGCCATGGTCTCCTATAACTTTCACAGGAGCTTCCTTTTTGCCTTGGGAATCCCCAAGGCTATGGAATCCCCAATTGCTATGGCCCAATCCCCAGTCCAGGTTGGACCCAGAGAGGCCACTCTAGCCCCTGGGGCCAGGCCTTCATTCTTGAGCTTTGGGTCCCAAGACACAGAAATCCCATGGGAGAGCAGAGGCATGGGCCCTGCAGGGGTGCTCACAGGAGCACATTCTCCTGCCTTTTGGGAAGGAACTCTTACCTATGAGGAAGGGAAGAGTTGGGGGGCCTCTCTCTCTGGAATCCTGGTTTCTCTCCCCCAGGTGCCAGGAACTAGGAACCAAAGGCTCCATGAGAACTGCGAGAGACATCTTGGGCTTTGTGACTTCCTATGTCCAGTTCTGCTTTTACCTGGTGTCCTTGTTTTGATGACCAAGAAAACCCTTAACATAGAAAAAAGCAAGAGGTTTATCTTTGGCAGTATTTCTAGGAGAAAACCAGGGGTACATCCTCTTGCCATTATGGGGAGCGGGTGGTGGTGGAATGAGAGAGTGGGTGGTAGCAGTTTAAAATTTCAAATTTTAATTTCCATATCCAACATGGGGCTCAAACTCAACAATCCCGAGATCAAGAGTTGCATGCTCTACTGACTGAGCCAGCCAGGCACCCCCAAGGTGGCAGTTTCAGAGAGGAAAGGGGAACCACCAAGTCTGTGGACCGGAAGCAAAGTAGAAATGGGAACACAGGAAGAGGCTGGGAGCCTGGTGATTAGTGAGACATCCAGCCCTCAACACCCAGGAAGTGGGCCTCAGGCATGTCCTCTCTCTTCCCTTTTCCTTCCACCATTTATACCCATCCCTGGTGACTGTCACCTGAGACTGGCATCTCCATAGCACTATTTGGCCCAGATGCTTGCGGGGTGACAAATGGGTGGGTCGTTTCCATGAGGGCTGAAACAGCCCAAGCTCCTGCCACCCCAGTCCTCAGGAGCCTCCACATAGGGGTCTTTCTGATCACCATTTGCCACCATAGATAGAGCAAGTGCCCACGCGCACAGTTTCAAGGCAGCCAGAGGCCCTGAGTTTTCTGCAACAGACTCTGCCCTCCACACACCTGCCCCATCTAAGTTGTCTAAACGAGCATTGTGAAGATGCTTGTGGGCAGCCAGCACTGACCACAGCTGCCTCCCAAATCACACGGCTTCACCACAAGCCAGGGGTCCGGTCTCTAAGAAGCTTGGGGGAGCGGCCAAATTTCCCCACACCCTTAAGAAGGGTTTAGCAATGAGCTAAGAAAGCTAACTGACCCTGAGGAGTCTGGTGGCCATGACAAGAAAGGCAGCAGAAAGTGAGCCTAGGGATCACAGACACTCCAGTAGCTGCCAGCAACTAAAGAGGCTACATCTTGGGGCGCCTGGGTGGCTCAGTCGGTTAAGCGACCAACTTCGGCTCAGGTCATGAGCTCACGGCTTGTGGGTTCGAGCCCTGCCTCGGGCTCTGTGCTGGCGGCTTCGAGTCTGGAGGCTGCTTCGGATTCTTTGTCTCCCTCTCTCTCTGCCCCTCCCCTACTCGCATTCTGTCTCTCTCTCAAAAATAAATATTAAAAAAAATTTTTGTTTTTTAAATAAAGAGGCTACCTCTGGCTGGAAGCCACACCAGACAGAGGAACAGCAGCAGATGAGACCTCTCATACCTAACATGTTTAACAGAGGTGCTACCCAGAGGAGAAGTGTGTTAGAGAAGATCATGAATTAACAGTTAAAAAAAAACAAAACACTGGAGAAAACGCATATGAGACTGAATTTTCCTGGAAATATTAGGATTTCATTTTCTGTCATTAGGTGGATGAGGCGGAATAAGAGAAAAACAAAGTTATTATTTCCTTCACAAGGTTTCCTGGCTGGGGTGGCAACACACAGAGGTGGCTTACTTGGGACTGGCAGAGGTGGAACGTGCTCTAAGGCCCGTTATTCCAGGTGTGGTCCAAGGACTGGCGGCATGGCCATCACCTGGGATGTAGTAGAAATGCAGTTGACTGTAGGTCTCATCTTGGACTTTCTAAAACTCAATCTGCATTTCAAGATCCCAAGGTGATTCATGCATATTAAGTTGGAGGAAAAACTGCCTTAAGGGATGATCCAGGTTTCAAATCCTTTTCTTTCCCTAATAGTTGAACTCCACACTGTACTGGTTAATTTGGGTGGCCATGCTGCTTTTCTCCTCACTCACAGCAGCCCTTGAGGCACATCTGGGGATCTCTAAAACTTTGAGACCCGCTAAAACCTACTATCTCACCTCAGCTCCCTGTTTGGCATTGATAGGAGCTAAAGAGATCTCTAATAACAGATGGTCTGCTGCAAGGGGCACAGGTGAGGGCATGTGGACTGTACTTGCAAGCCAGCATGGCTTTCTGATGGAACATGCTGCCAGACATCAGGGCAAGGCTGTGAAGAACCCCGCCCACTGCTCAGTCGGCATTGCCCTGCCTCCTGCCCAGCCCAACCTCAGGACCACAGACACAAACAAGCCTTGGGTATGTCTCCAGAGTCCTGGGTGCCTCAACAAGTCCCTACACACAGAAACAGGGATAGTAAGCCCACTGCACACCCTCCATTTCCAGGGCTGTTCATACAGACTCACGGTCTTAAAATTCACTCACCTGGGGTCCTCAGAGCTGGCTCATGTGGCAAAGTGACCTCGGCCAAAGAGACAGCCCTCACTGTGATCCACACCAGATCTGCACTCTAAGGCCTGGGCTTCTAGGCTTCCTGGGGGATGCTTCTTTTAGCAGGCAAGAGCCCTCCCCCAGCCTTTTTCCATTTTAGGGTACTGGCTCCCTGGGTTCCTGAGAGCTGGGCTCTCTCACATGGAAGATGTACAAGTCTTCAGAAAGTGGGTAGACAGAGCATGAGTCATAACCTGGGGACTGGTTAATGAGCTTGGAGTCTTCACTTTTTAGGTTCCAGTTTCATCCATCTATCCTCAGGGAAGGGAGAGACAGGTGAGGAGGAACATTAGGGCTGTGAGTGTTTCTCATTATGAAATGTTAGCTTTGTTTCTTTAGGGACTGGATTAAAAATGGGTGAAAGGGGAGTATGGCAGCATGTTTGGGAATCGAGAAGATTTGAGGTCTCTAATCCAAATCTTACATGTTTTTTCAGGCAAGGGCAACTAGCCTACCACATCTGGACGAAGCCGTGAGAGAATCTGAGTTGTCATGTCTCCAGAGAGGTGGCCACTGCCAACCTTGGCAAGGCTCCAGCAGGAATGTCATTGGGGGCCTTGCTGAGAACTGGAGAGGACCATCCTAGTGGGCTTGTTGACCAGAAGCCACATCGGTGACAACAAGAGACCACTGGTTAATTGGGAAACTGATGCTAGTTTGTTCTGTGTGAAGCATTGGTCAAAGTTACCAGCAGGGAAAACAAGAGGGAGCATACACAACAGTGCTACTTGAGATCAACAAAACGAAAAGGCTGATCCTGTGACTGGGTGAGCAGCTGCTGCTCAGTACCCAGCCCTCTGCGATCAAGGGTGTGCAGGGTGAGCCAAGGCTCGGGGGGCCACACGGCCAGCACACTTGGGAACAGCACGAGCCCTGCTCAGAGGTGATGCAAGAGCATATCAGTGTTTTAGCTCAGTCAGAGAAACACCAACTGCCAGTCGAGGCTGGGAACTTGCCCTTTTACCAACTGATGAGAGAAGTAAGTTTTCAAAGCCTGGATGTCTTTGGAATCATTGAAACATATTTCACTCTATTTTCTTTCATGATTCTTACAAACACGGCTAACTCTGAGAACACGGGAATTCCATTCACAGTTTGTCAGTATTCACAGTCTGTTAGTATTTCTGCTAACAGATCTATAGATTGTGTACTGGAACTGCCAATGGGCTGGTTTCTGGGGTTTATATACGTATTTTTGTACACATGCCACAGTTTTGGATAGTGGGACCATAAACTTGTTCCTATTAGCTGGATATTTTACACATTACACACTGCCAGGATCATCTCTCACTTGCGGTTTTTGGAGCAAGAACCTGTCAGTATTAAGATTGCCACCACGAAACTATCTGATGGTGGACCAGGCCAAGCTGTCCACACCTGAGTCTTAGAGTCTAGGTCCTGAGTCATAATGAGTTCACCCTCCAAGGGCCTCAGCATGCCAGGCACTGGTCAAGCCTCCTCTCTGATGGCTGGAGGCAAATTCCTAAGCCTGATTAAAAATGCCACTGGTGATGGGGCACCTGGGTGGCTCAGTCGGTTGAGCGTCCGACTTCAGCTCAGGTCATGATCTCGCGGTTTGTGGGTTCCAGCCCCGCATCAGGCTCTGTGCTGACAGCTCAGAGCCTGGAGCCTGCTTCGGATTCTGTGTCGCCTTCTCTCTCTGCCCCTCCCCCACTTGTGCTCTGTTTCTCAAAAATAAATATATGTAAAAAAAAAAAATTTTTTTTTAAATTGTCCCAATGACGACCTGTCCTCTCCAACCACAGGAAGGATGTTGGGGCTCTGTGTCCCCTTTACCCAGTCACATTCCTCTAAGAACCCTACTGTGCCCCGAGGCAGCTGCAAAGACCACAGACATCCTGATTTACATAAAATTATCTCACTCCATTTTATTTAAGATTTTTTTTCTCCAGTTAGTAAAAGAAAGATGTGTCTCTCTTTGTACATATATACAAGTTCAGTTATAAAAATAGACAGCACATTCAAAGAGAAAAAAGGCTTGGCATTTTTCTGATTCCCTCTAAATAGCTTCTGTACACAAGAGTCTGGGTTTGGGCAGGGGAATCTCAATGATTTAAATTAAATGATTCCCCTACCAACCCTACTCCAAAAAAAAGTTTTAAAAATCAATCTGTCTAAACTCAATTCCGCGATTTTCAGGTGTGCAAATTAGAGGCTGGCCCTCCCGGAAGCACCCGCTCCACCAGGGACATCAGGCTGGGGGCAGGCAGGAACACCTCCCATGCAAACACCACCCCTTTGCCTTTCTGGGGGGAAGCAAGCTCAGGCGGGTGGGGCTAGGGCCGGGAGGGTTGGTGCTGAGCTTTGCCCTTTCTCCATCCTCTCCACCTCACTCCTGCTGTCCCTTCCTTTCTCAGTGCAATACAGACAGTGCATATAGCCAAGCAGGGGGCTGAAGGGCAGGGGTGGGGAGACTGTGCATTCAGGAAGGGCAAGGGGAGTTGCAAGAGGGGCAGTGAGGATGTCCTGCTGATTGAGGTGGCTCCTGGTCTCTTTACTGGCTTCTGGGAGTCCTGGGGTGGAAGCTGCTGCTACGGTTGCTGGTGGGACCTGAAGGTTCTCTGGCGTGAACCATGCAGGACAGGGGAGGAAATGCTGGGAAAACAAGTGCCTCCGGCATGCCTCCTCTAGCCTCTGTCACCCTCACAAGCCACTACCTTCTCGCACTCAATGTTCTCTTCAGTGCTGACACTCTGGCAAATGGGGTCTGGAGACATGGGGAGCTGCCCAAAGACTGAGGATGCCAGATACAGGATTTCCTCCCTTCTTAGCCCTACAGGAAATCACAGCCCTAAGAGTGGTCTCCACTATGGAAGGTTCTTCACAGCACTTGCACAGCTTTTGCAAGGGACACGGCCAGAGCCCAAGAGTGAATGGGGATGGAGACTGTGTGCCTGAGCATCTAAAGGGGATCTATGTCAGGCTCTTCCCCAGTGCGAGGTTTAAGACGTGGCTGTAAAGTTCATTTGAGATGCTGCAGGGCCGATCTCTGTCCTTGGGCCTTCTTCCTATAGGCCACCCCATAGCATTCCTCTTGAGACACAGGTGAGAAAAGTGCTCACACCAAGCACCTGCCTGTCCTTCCCTTGCTGCAACTGGTCATCTCTGCCCTCTGACCTGGGATGTAAGATGCTGCACTGGGCAAGCCATCCAAAGACCACTTGCGGGCCAGGACTCTAGCCCCTCGTTTGGTTGAAAGAAGCTAGAGGGTTCAGGTAGTTACCGTCCTCCAGAGGGGTTGGTGCCTTTGCTCTGTTTCCGGACCAGGGAATCTGGGGCTAGGCTGCTGGTCAAGTGGAGGCTCTTGGGAGTCCCGGGAACATTATTTCCTTTGCTTAAAGGGGAACTCAAGGGAGAAGAGGCGCTTGAAGGTCCAAAGTCAGCAAGGCCAGCAGGCCGAACAAGGGACGTCTGCAGAGGACTGCTGGCCGAGATTCCTGTGGGAATGGAGAAAGAGACAAGTAGTGTATAGGTAGCTGGCCTGTCTGAGCTGCCCTGGTGCCTGACCTTGGTTAGTCTGGGCTGGAGGTGAGGCTGTGGAGAACCCCTCTCCCTGCCACTCCTTGCCAACCTCTTCTTAGCACAACCTCTTACTTGCTTTCCTGTCAACTGTCTTTTCAGTAAGAGGGATGTGTTTTTTAGAGAAAAATGATACCTACCCAGCCTTCTCCACATCATCTCATCCACAAGGACAAGATGTCTCCTTGGTGCTCAAGGACACAGCACACATTACACAATGCGGGCAAACCAAGGCTACAGGATGGTATGTAACTTCCTAGGCGCTAATGTATTCTCTTACACATTCCTTCTTCCTTCTTGGGACACCGCTTGTGAATAGCTACTTCTTTCTTAACTTCACAAGATGTCCTCTACTCCCCCAAGACCTGCAGTTTCAAGGACCCAGTTGAAACTGCTCCTCTTCAGTGATGGTTCCGTGGGTGACAACTCTTTTTCCTTCATATGAGCCAAATCCACTTACACCTGATAACACAGTGTCTAATATGTGTCAATTGTTTCTTGTGGACTGATTTTACTTTCCTAAAAAAGCGTATTAAGCACTCGGTGGGCAGACGGCTGTCTCTTCCTATCCACAGTGGAGCTGCAGGAGATCTGTCAATCAGTCCATTCCCAGTTACCAAGCACTGTTGTTTTTCTTGTGAACTCTACCCCTGCTGCCTCATTTACCCCTCCTGCCTCTTCTCAGACCAGGTCTCCAGAAGAAAGTCTGATGGGTGTTATGCTCTGCCCATCTGTGGGTGAGATAGCCTGCCATGGCAGCCTTGGCTGCTGGTATGACTGTTGTTTTTCAAGGATGTGATGAGCTGGCAAAAGGTTAAGAAATGCTGGACTAGCCTATTATACTTCATATTTGTTGAATGAAGAAAATACGTGAAAGCAGAGATTCCTGTAGGAGGAGGAAGTGGGGGAGGGCAGCTAACACTCACTAATAAGCTAATGACCGTAGCTGCTACAACAACACTATCAGCTAAACATGAAGCCTAGGTTGTGACTGGGGAGAGAGGTCAAGCAGTCAGTCATAGATGTCCTATCAGCTATGGTTATAATCATCCTCCACGTGTCATGCTCACCACAGCCACTTCCTTTCCCACTCTTTCCAGAGCCCCTCATCACACACTTCATAAGCCCATCCCCACCAGGTCTTGCCCTGTTTTTCCACTCTTGACTGCTACTGCTCCTCTTAAGCACAGCCTGACTGACCTACTTTGTGACCCCTGATAGGCCCAAATCTGTGTCATCCTTCTTTCTGAATTACAGATTGGCAACTTCATATTCAGGCCCATGGCTCCTCGTTTTTCCAGGCTACAACTACAATGAAGGCCTCCCCTCTTTTGTCACTCAGTATAAGCATACTGCTGTGCACTGCTGTTTAAATGTATTCCATGGAAAACTTCCCTTCTCACTTCTACCATAGACTCCAGAGTGGGGTCCATGCACACAAAGCACGAGTGATGGAGCACACATACTTAGGTAAATGTTAACTATGCTGGCCTGGACTACTGAAACGTGAAATGCTGGTCTTGGGGAAAAAAATGAGTTCTCAAAGCAGGAAGAATTCTGATGGTTTAAAATAGTATAGTCCAGAAATACAACTCTCTCCTTTCCTAGTTACGTCCACTTCAAAGGTGAAACTGTAGTAAGTCACAAGGGCAAGGGGAGAGTCAGGACTGCTCAGTGCAGAAGCAGAACCCAAGGTGGCCTTTGGGAAGGAGCTTTCTGGCCTGGGAGTGCCCTACCTGCTCTCCCAGCAGAATGCTTAATAGACCCTCCAGACTGGCCCTCACCAGAATGGAGCCTGCAGCTCACCCTTGCCCCCTGAGGCCTCCGCACCTTTAGACACGTTGTACCCGTATGCAGCATAGGCAGCTGCGGACGCTGCCGCAGCCCCTGCTTTGGCTCCTGCCATAGCGGCAGCACTGCCTGCAGTGGACTTCCGGCTCCGGCCTTTCCCTGCTCCTTTGGCTGTGCTTCCTGAACCTTTGGGGCGGCCTCGGCTTCGCGCTGAGTGACCACGTCCTGCGGCTGGCATTTCCTGAATGGAAATTCCTGTGGGAACAAATGGACCAAGAGGTAAAAAAGTCAACATGTGATGTTAACAGAATTTTCCCCTAACAGGGAGGGCTGGCTCTCAGGGTATCTCAGGACTTCCAGGGAGGTCTCTGTCCCCATTTAGTGGCTGGGCCAAGGAGTCACAGAGTTAGTAAGAATTCTAAACAGCTAAAACTAGTTCATTACTAAATGAACCTCAGGGGCGTGCTCTCTGTGATTCATGTGCACACCTCAACATGCTCCTGCCCTGGAGAGTCAACTTTTACTCCCAAGATTTAAATCTAGAACTCCTCGAGAAACAGCAACAACACTGGGCCCCACAGAACCAACACTGGAAAGGCCCAGAAAAGCAAACTTTAATTAAAAACTAACAAAAATGAAGGTGAAATATGAAAGACAGGGCTGACTAGAAAACAAACAAGTCTGAAATCTTTATCAAGTTCTTTCTCACTTTCAGTTGACAGGGCTACTGAAACAATGAGCCTGTAAGTTTTTGTTTTTACTCCACTTGACTCTTCTTTACACAGTAGAAAATGCCATGATCTCAGACAGAACTGGGACTTTGGCCAGCACCAAACCAATGCTTCTCCTGAGGCAGAGGACCAGGCCCAAGCTATATAAGACAGCAGGATCACTCACCATTCACGGTGTCTGAAACGGAGCCCGTTATGGAAGCGGGAGAGTTGGTGGCTCGAGACTGGGGGGCTGAAGAGGCTGGGTCATCCACGATCACCAGCATATCACTGCTGCTCTCATCGGGGGGGATAGAGCCAGTGTGCAGTTCACTGCTGATGGAGATCTGGAGGAAGAAGGATCGAGATCACCACCATTCCTGGTACCCACAGCCCATGGCCCTTGTACCCACGTGAGGATGTGATTCTTAGGCTATTTCTCTCCTTCCTGGCTTCACTCCAGAGGGTGAAATCCCCTGCCTTGGCTCCAGAGAAGCCAGCCTGTCCTCATTTCCTTTCCTCCTTACGGATTCCATGTGCAGCCCCCTTCCCCAAGGCAGGAGAACTCCAGGAGAAGCAAAGGCTACAATGTCAGGATGCAGTCTCTACTGCTGTGAAGGCATCTAAAAGGAGACTCACCTCACTGAAAGGGCTGGGCATGGCCGAGTCCACACTAATGAAGGAGTCGTCCCCGTCAGCAGAAAGGTTGGAGTTATCAGCCGAGGGAACAAATGGAATTACTAGGTTCACACCCTCTTTTCTCCTTTTCCCATCCAATTCATCTTCCTTTTTCTTCTGGGAACACACAAATGAAGAAATATGGAAAAAGCATGAAGACAGGCATCAAAAAGAAAAGCTGAGTTGGAAAAGAAAGTGAGGATAGAAACCTCTCTGTAAACTTCCAGGTTTTGTTTTTTGTTTTCAATTAGCATACTTTTAAGGAAAGAAAAAACTCCTATGGAAGGAGGAGAGAATAGCTCAAGAAGAGTTTATGTATATTCTACCCCAATAATACGGAGTTGAGAAGTAGGCCAGTCACACTGAATCAGAGCCGCACTAAGCCTCACCCATGGGGGTGAGCTCCACGGTCAGCTTCCGGCATGTCCAAGCTGTAGCACTTAGAGGGGATGAACAGATTCAGTCCTACAAGAGGGAGGCCAGTGCCTTTAGTGTATTTTCTGCACATCTGTTTTTACTCTGCCTTCTTTTTAAATATGCATAAGGAGAATGAAAGTTATCATATCCAAGAAACTTTTTTTTGTCATTTTCTCAGTTTACATGTAATTGCTTATGGGTTGAGCTACATTAAGCAGTTCTAGAACCAAGTTCAGTAGGGTACTGTCACAGATTAGGGACCTGAAATCATTGAATGTGCTTGGAAAATTCTGGAATCACATTCACCCACTGCATCTAACTACATTTGTATCTACATCTATATTAGGGTTAATGTCATTGCGTAGTTTATACTACCACTGGGGGTTTATCTGAAACTTCTGTGCTCAGAGTGGGGATGGCTTCTGACGCAAATTCAGAAAACCCTACAATTTCTTATATTAGAAAGTCACCTTTTCTTCTTTGATGTTGTTTCTGAATGTTAAAGCTACTTAAATTCTAAACAGTAGTAAGTAATGGGTTAGAGATTTGAGAGTGGAGTCATACATAGTTCTTGGATTTTTCAACTTTGTAAATATAGTGAATACTATATTTAGTGAGTACTTTCTAACCTTCAGGTCAGAAATAGTTTTGCTTAGGGGTGCCTGGGTAGCTCAATCAGTTAAGCGTCCTACTTTGGCTCAGGCCATGATCTCGCAGTTCATGAGTTCAAGCCCTGCATCAGGCTGTGTGCTGACAGCTCAGATTCTATGTCTCCCTTTCTCTCTCTGCCCCTCCCCTGCTCATGCTCTGTCTCTCTCTCAAAAATGAATAAACTTAAAAAAATTTTTTTAAATAAAAAAAATAGTTCTGCTTAGCAGAAGGTACAACTGAGGGTGTAGATTTTACAAAAGAAGGAAAAGGGACATAAGGCCCAATACAAGCTTGGATAAGGGGAAGAAGTCAACCTCCACTTAAGACAGAACAAATTTAAACATGTGGCCAGACAATAGGCTTCAGACAAACCAAACAGTTCAGGGAAATGAAGCATGGACAACTGTTGGACTTGAGGGCCCAGAGCTATCAAGATGTCTGAAGCTCATGGCAGCTATTTTGCTGAAGACAAGAGGCTCAACAAGGGCTGATGAAGGGCTTACCCAATGGTAAGCCAGGCCCACTAGAAAAAATTAGGAAGCACTTTCTGGAACGTAGCAAAGTGGTTCCGAACCAACAATCCTTGGCGTAACTCTGGGAACCTAGTCAGAAACCAATGGGCTGACTCCTGCAACTAGAATAAATCCTGAAGGCCTCACTTCGATTTACTTGTCAATAAAGACCAGGAATAAAGATCACTGAAACAGGGGCACCTGGGTGGCTCAGTTGATTAAGCATCTGATTTTGGCTCAGGTAATGATCTCATGGTTCATGAGTCTGAGCCCCACAGACAGCTCGCTGCTGTTAGCCTGCTCGGGCAGAGCCCACTTCATATTCTCTGCCCCTGCCCCACTTATGCTCTCTCAAAAAATAAATAAAGTATTAAGAAAAAAAGATCACTGAAATAATATTCTGGTAGAAACAGCAAGATTGGGAGAAATGTAGGGGAACTACATCCCAGTTAGCAGCTAGCCTAGTGGGCTCAAGTGGGAAATGTCAAAAGGGAGACAAAACACAGCCTGAATTTTTGGCATAAATTGGACAAAAAGAGATGAACAGACCGGGCAGTGATTTATTTTGCTAACAGGAGATGACGTTGAATGGAACACTAGCAGAATTATGGTAGGATTGGACATAATGACATCTTAGGCCCTAAGATTCTATGGAATCTGATAATGTAAGATCGATCCATCTTACCCACATTTAGCCTTCTGCTCTGTAACAGTCTCAACAAATGATTTCCATAATTACATGTGACCACAGAGACAGCAGGTCTGTGTAGGGGGTACTGGTCTAACAAGGCTTCATTTCTGTGGATCAAATGTCAATCAGCATAGAACTGTTGTTACTTATCACATATAGCTGCTGGAGCTGGATACCAACTAGTAACCAAGATGACAAGCCATGTACCCAAAGCCTTTTTGTAAGCACCACTCTGCCCCACACCGGTCCCTGTTGGCCACCTCAAACTTGAGATACCTTCTCTGCATACTTTTCCCGCTTGCGCTTGCGCTCTTTGACTCGGTTGGTTTCCTCCTGCTGCCGTTTCTCTTCTTGCCGCAGCCTCACTATCAAGAAAATTGTAAAGATCTGATGAAGTACCTGTGTTAACTGTAATCTTCATTCTCTGAAATTAAGGTGGCCATACCCCCTGATATTTGTGTTCCAGGGTATGACTTCTAAGACAGATAACTGCTGTTTTTTTTTTTAACTTGGAGAAGGAACAGAGTTCTTGGATTCTTAACAGTTTTTTGGGTTCCAACTACTATTTGGTTTCAATGTTGTGGGCCTTTCCTTGCCTTTCTTCTTTTTCTTTTCAGCCTTTTAAGATCTCTGCACTGTACAGATCAAGTATGGTTGGAGAGTACTGAAAGGTTTTTAGAAGGTGGTGGTAAATGTGAGCACTGTAAGAAAGAAACCTCATTATGCTTTCTTGTATGATGCTATGAAATACTCAGGGGCTCATAAGGTAATTCTGAAACCAATTGTTCTCCAAAGCCAGAGATACATGGAAGAAGTGTTATAGAAGTATGGTTCTCAAACTTCTCCATGAAAACATTTCTTTGGTATATGCTAACTAATTTGGATGTAAAGTAAAAAAAAAAAAAAAAAAAAAAATTAAAAAAAAATTTTAAATAGAACTACCCTGTGACTCACCAATTGCACTATTAGTTATTTAATGTTTGTTTATTTTTTATTTATTTATTTTTTTTCAACGTTTATTTTTGGGACAGAGAGAGACAGAGCATGAACGGGGGAGGGGCAGAGAGAGAGGGAGACACAGAATCGGAAACAGGCTCCAGGCTCTGAGCCATCAGCCCAGAGCCTGACGCGGGGCTCGAACTCACGGACCGCGAGATCGTGACCTGGCTGAAGCCGGACGCTCAACCGACTGCGCCACCCAGGCGACCCTGCACTATTAGTTATTTATTCAAAGGATACCAAAATGCTGATTTGAAGGGGCACATGCACCCCAATGTTCATAACAGCTCTATCAGTAATAGCTGAATTATGGAAAAAGCCTGTATGTATGTATACAGGTATACCTATATATGGTACACACACAATGGAATATTACTTGGCGATGAAAAAGAATGAAATATTGCCACTGGCAACCATGTGAATGTAAGTAGAGTGTATTTTGTTATGTAAAATAAGTCAGTCAGAAAAACAAGTATCATGATTTCACTCATGTTGAATTAAGAAACAAAACAGAGGGGCGCCTGGGTGGCGCAGTCGGTTAAGCGTCCGACTTCAGCCAGGTCACGATCTCGCGGTCCGTGAGTTCGAGCCCCGCGTCGGGCTCTGGGCTGATGGCTCAGAGCCTGGAGCCTGTTTCCGATTCTGTGTCTCCCTCTCTCTCTGCCCCTCCCCCGTTCATGCTCTCTCTCTGTCCCAAAAATAAATAAATGTTGAAAAAAAAAAATTAAAAAAAAAAAAAAAAAAAAAAGAAACAAAACAGATGAACATATGGGAAGGAAGAAAAAATAAGGTAAAAACCAAAAGGGAGGGAAAACATAGGGTTTCTTAAACACAGACTGAAATCTGAGGATTGCAGGAGTGGAGGTGGGGGGGGGGATGGGCTAAATGGGTGATGGCCATTAAGGAGGGAATTTTTTGGGATGAGTACTGTTATATGTAAGTGATGAATCATTAAATTCTACTCCTGAAACCAACAGTATACCATATGTTAACTAAGTTGAATTTAAATCAAAAATAATACGAAGAAATAAATTCTCTTTCAGACATCAAACAAAAACAAAAACAAAAACATTTCTTTGGGCAGAACAGAGGAAATTCGTCACTGCTGAGGAGTCTAGGGATACAGCTTCCCTGATGTAAATGAATTCAAAGTCATATTACTTTTAAAATACATGCAAATTTTGCCTTCTACTCCATAACACATTCTTGTTTGGGTTTTAATACAAGTTATTAACATAAAAAATGTTTCTCCCCAAATACAGTCTTTGGCTTTGCTTACCCATGGCGCATAGCCAAGGGCCTCTACCATTTTCAGATATGTGGGGATAGAGAAACATCTTTTGCAGGGAGGAAAGAGCTTTAGTTTAGAGTACATACATTTCTTCTCCAGTTCTTCATCATCTAGAAGAAGACTAACCACCTCTTTGGGTTTCAAGGTATCTGGTTTGAAGTTCCCACCAGAAATCACCATCCGCTGAATCTATACCAAAGCAGATTGAAACATCACTACCAGGCACCCATTCCCTTATGGCAAATATTCAGAAAGAAGGCAACATCTTTCTCAATCTGCTCCTCTGGCACTTAGATTCCCCATTTCCTCTCATTCATCTCACTGGATCATCCAGATTATTTGTCCAACACAAAGAACAATGAGAACTTCTTTTGCTTGGGACTGCTAATTGAGAGCTAGAAGATCCAATACTGAAATCAAGATTAAAAAAAAATACACAAACCCCAAATAATCATTTCTTTGGAAACTAACAAATCTGGCATACAAATTAGAGGCTGTCAAATCGGGAGTCCTATGATGAGAGCCCCTTCTTCCCCTGAATGTGAAAGTATGTGAAACACAAGGGCTATGACTGATGTCGCTGCCACATGAACAATAGCCCTATCTAGGCTGTAGAAGCCATTTAGATAGGAAAGGAATGAGGAATGAATAGCCAGAGCAGTACAGGCCCTGATTTTATTTTCTATTCAGAAGAAATTTTCGCCCCTTCGTGATGAACGAAAGGCAAGCATCTTAGCCCGGTAAATGTGGCTGGACTTTTCAATTTCTTCACCAGTACAGTATTCCCTCTACCTTGTGCTTACCTCACTCTTCTCCTTGGCTCGCTGTAGAATGCGTTCTTCAATGGTGCCTTTACAGATGAGCCGGTACACAGTAACCTGTTTTGTCTGCCCCAAGCGGTGGGCCCTGTCCATGGCCTGCTGGTCCACAGTGGGGTTCCAGTCACTATCATAAAAAATCACCTGGACAGGCAGGACAAAAATACAGCAAAGACTGAGGCATTCTCACAGAAAAACCATGGATTCTGAGAGCAACCCAGTCGCTCGTCATCTGCAATAGTTTGATGCCAGATTTTTTTCTATGATAGTAAGATAAGCCAATATCCACTCATAAAACCAAGCCATCCCTTCACTTGCCCGGGGCAAAATAGATACGCTCTAGCTTTTTTTTCAGGGTTTTCACATTTAAAAAAAGGGAACAGAGATACTATTAATAGTTAACCCTTAGTGCTTACCATTTGCCAGTCACTGTTCTAGGTGCTTTATGTGTGTTAACTCATTTAAATCCCATAATCACTATGACTTAGGTACTACTAAGACTCCCATTTTACAGATGAAGAAACTGAGGCACATAGGAATTACAGAATTTATCCAAGATCACATAGCCTAAGTAAGTGGTAGGCCTGGGAGGTGAGGGATATGAAAGCCTTCTCTGGCCCACCCCTGCCCCCCCTTTTTTATAGTTTTTATTTAAGTAATCTCTAACCCCAACGTGGGGCTCAAACTCACAACCCTGAGATCAAGAGTCCCATGCTCTTCCGATTAAGCCAGCCAGATGCTCCTGAAAGCCTTCTTTTTAACACTAAGCTTACCATGGTAAGAAAGACAGGCATGGATTTCCTGGCATTCTCTAGCTTCTATTTCCTGTCCCTTGAATTCAGCAAAGAAATGTTTAAAAAAAGGGATCCCTGGCAGCTACTTTTAGTTTGCTAAACAACAAACACAAATGACAACAAAATGTACTCCCCTCTCCTCTATCCTATGAGTAACCCTACAATTAACAGACTCCTAATTCTTAGCCCTAAGGCTACTATCGAATACAGGGGGCATCCTGAAAGAAAGCCAGTTCCAAATTATCCTTAGTCTCTCCCATGTGCCCTCATCTATATAGAAGCAAGTCACCAAATCTAGCCCCTGCTTCTTGAGAAATGAACTAATCCTTTTTAGAGTTCACTGTCCCTATCATGCAATGGCCCTCACCACCTGTGCCTGGCTCACTGCGGCAGTCAGACCGGCAGGCTTTCTAGGGCTCAGTCTCTCTCTTCTTCAGTCTACTTTGGATACCACTGTAGGCCACTCTACCTCTGTGCCAGTTATGTGATAACACACCAAGTCCAAACTGCCCTCAATAGTCAGACCCTGCTATACCAAGCCAACTTCATCACCATTCTTTTCTGAAATAAACACGCTCCTTCCCTTTTGTAAAGTCTCTTCAGCATTCCTCACTTATGTTTGTTTGCACCACTTTTTGCTCAAGTTGCTTTTCTGACCTGGAATCTCTCACTTCTGAATTGGTCCTTTATAGGTTCAGTTCAAGTTTCCCACTGTCAGGAAGTCCTGATTTCTTTCTTTCTTTCCTTTTTTTTTAAAAGTAGGCTCCATGCCCAATGTGGGGCTTGAACTCACAACCCTGAGATCAAGAATCGCATGCTCTACTAAATAAGTCAGCCAGGCATCCTGGCCTCCCTGTTTCTCTTGCCTGTAACAATGTCCCTTTTTCCTATTTCTCATGGATTCCAAGTAGACATAATAATGGCTAAAATCTGTTCAGCACTTACAACATATCTGGCACTAGGGTGCATACATATTTCACTCAATTTTCACAAAAACCTGTATGTTTCCTTCATCTTATAAATCAGGAAGAGACTAGCCTGAGCTCACAGTCTTAACAGTCTGCTTCCACAACTTGCATTATTAAGAATACCTTGCATTGCCTATCCTGGTCCAAGTTCCCACTTATTTACTATTTTCCATGGGTAACCAATTATTTCATGTGTATTATGTAAAAAAATCTCCATATCTAGGGGCACCTGGCTGGCTCAGTGGGTAGAACATCTGACTCTTGATCCCAGGGTCATGCATTCAAGCCCCACGCTGGGTATGGAGCCTATTTAAAAAAACAAACAAAAAAAACTCCCTATCTAGTCTTACTGTAGAACAGATACCATCCATCACTGCCAAGTAGAATTCCACAAATACTAGTCAATGAATACTAGACTAATCTCTAAGGGGATTGATCAACACTAGATTAAGCCTAAAAATGTAAACTGAAGAGTGATTCACTCCAAATGAATTTATTTGTTCTCTCATTTAAAATACGAGGCAATTCTGCCATTCTCTGCAGAATTAAGACTTTGAGTGAAGATAGACAAAAGGCACTGGCATTTTCTTTTTTTTTTTTTTAATTTTTTTTTTTCAACGTTTATTTATTTTTGGGACAGAGAGAGACAGAGCATGAATGGGGGAGGTGCAGAGAGAGAGGGAGACACAGAATCGGAAACAGGCTCCAGGCTCCGAGCCATTAGCCCAGAGCCCGACGCGGGGCTCGAACTCACGGACCGCGAGATCGTGACCTGGCTGAAGTCGGATGCTTAACCGACTGCACCACCCAGGCGCCCCTACACTGGCATTTTCAAAGCTCTCGCTTATAATAATAATACCTCCTGTGGCTCTTTCTTATGCTGCTCCTTTTGTCTGGGTTTTACATAAGGTATAATCCTTTAATTTTTAGCATTAAGAATCCTTGGGGAGAAACTACAAACTGTGCCAAAGGAAAAAAAAAATTAGTGTGAAAACTTACTGTTAATCCATAGTGTCCACAGACCTAGGATTTCAAAGTGCACAATGCTTGCCATTTGTAAAGGAAGGAGCATAGCAAACCTGATCACAGGATATTTTAGAGATTCAATAGGATATGCAAAATTCTAGAAAATCTACTTTAAACTTTCAGAGAGAATAAGGAAGAGAAGACAGAGTTAAATGAAAAGGAGGACTCCAAGTGGACTCGGGGGAAACACGACTTGCCCAACATACCTAAAATATCTACATATGTGGAAAATGACAGCTGATGTCACATCCAAAAGATAATACTTTTAGTTAGTTACCTAAGCCTGAGGCAATGGTACAGCATCAATTCACAATGGGAAATTCAATCTTATGAATCATTTTATAGGTGCTTCCTTACACGTTTACATTTTTTCCTAGAAGTCTCAGTGGCAATCAAACCTGATTCAACTTGTGTTTTTTTTTTAACTCATAAACAGTAAAAACATTAAAGCATGGGAGACAGGTCTGAAATTTAACTTCAAAACAACCCCTACACATTTAGTGGCTAATTATCATTTAAATAGGTTAAAAGAGGTGGGGAATTTGGGAGGACAAGAATAAAGTTAAGATTCTGTCAAGAAAAATACCCAGGAAAAAAAGAGTATGAAGTATGTATAAGCTCTAAGGTTAGAACAAGAATGAGAGAACTAAAAACAAAGCCAATAATATGGTTATTGTCTAACTGACAATAAAATGAACACTGAATCAACCATGACATGAACTAGGGGTGATAGGGAGGGGTGCTGGGGGGGAGACAATACGCCCCGGAGTGGGAAAAAGATGACACCTATATTTGGTAATTAGGTTTATGGAGCTCAGTGAGACATTCCAGAGAAAACAAACAACAATTAAAGGATAAGAAATAACTTAGCCGGGGAAAATTAAAGCAAGTCTACGCACGGCCACAAAGCATGACCCAGCAATGACTAAGGGGAAATACATTACTAGACAGCACCTTCACGAAGTTGTACACTCCAAGCTGGACAGGTATGGCGGAGGGGCAAGGTCAGAGCTGAGAGAGGGTGGAGGTGCCTGGCTTTATAGGTCAATGACAGGGAGTTTCAGGGGATGATGGAGTGAAACAGAAAACAGGAAAAATCTGAGAGAAACAACTAGAAAAAGTTGGACCAACACTTGGAGGGTGAAACTCTGACGCAAGAGAATGGGAGGGCTGAAAGAAGTCCCATCTTGTCCCATGGGACATATAGGAATTCTCACACTGCTACCAAGGGAGAAAAGCTCCCCCTTCTCTCTCTACATGCGAGCCTTTAAAACAGGTCTTACACAGGAACAAATAGTACAGTTTATAACAACTCCTCACTAAAGAAAGTCAAATGTAAAGATACACCTACTTCAGAAAGAATACACGAAAAACACAGTTAAGGGGCCATTAATCACATGCTAAAATCATGTTTTTACTAACAGAGTGGGCCAGAGTCCCATTGTTTACAAAAACATGTTTATATATGCATTCTCAATCATAAGACATTAAGTTTTTCCTGACATTTTAGGCTGACTAACCTCTTCCTTGTCCATAAATGGTTCTGGGGATCTTCCAAAGCTAAATAAATCTCAGGACAAAGGAAGAATGCCAGGCAAGCAGTTAACCTATTGTTTGTCTAATCACGCACGCACACGCGCGCGCGCACACACACACACACACACACACACACACACACACCTTGACTGCTCCCAAAGCATAACTAGAAATTCATTTCAATCTTGTCTCATTTTACTGAGAAGTATTACAGGAGGTTCTAGTTTACAAGGGAGTCCCCAAGCTCTCCCCTCAAATTTAAATGTAAATTATTTTGGAATTGGGAACTCAATATACAGAGCTTTTCTCTAGCTGCTAGGATGAAAAGAGAATTCCTACTTCTGCTCCTCTAGCTATGGGTTAGGCCTACTTTGGTTCTTTGAGGACGGCAGGAGCTCCTTACCTCCACAGGGTAAAGTGTAAATACTGGAAGCATAATGCAGATCTCCCCACTCAAATCTGCTTTGTTTTTTCTGACCATGCAAATAAATAACTCGAAGAACTATTCCTTAAAAACCATAGACCAAACCTCAGATCGGCAGGTTGAGAAGGGAAATGCATTTTAATCACATGAACTTATGCTAGACTTCCCAGGTGACCTCATCCAACGTCATGACCTTAAATATCATCTAGGATCTAATGATTTAAAAACTACATCTTTAGCCTCAATCTTTCTACTGAACTCCAGACCCTGCTGCCTGGGTGCCTTTGCCCCTTAATGTCTGTTAAGAATCTTGACCTGAATATACCCCAAACCAAACTCTTTAATTTCCCCACTCAAACCTGTTCCTTCTCACCTTTCCCTTAATAAGTAATTGGTGTCTTCATCGTTCCAGGTGCCTAGGTCAAACCCCCTGGAGTTTTCCATGACACCTCCTATACATCCCACATCCAGTGTAAGAGCCAACCCCAATGGCCGTGCCTTCAAAATACATGCAGATTCCTATTATTTTTCCCCATCTCTACTGCTTTAATCCTTGTCCAAGTCATCATCATCTTGTGTCTAACTCCTAACTGAATTTCCTGCTTCTACCTTTCTCCCTATAGCTCTTCCCACCTCACTCCCCCAAAGTTGGGGGGATACATTTAAAACCCAAGCCAAATCCTGTTACCCCTCTGTTCAAATTCTCCCAGTGGCCTCCCATCTCAAAATTCTTACTACAGCCCACCGTGCCTTACAGGATCTGCTCCACAACACCCATCTCACAACCTCTCCTTCTCATTTGCTCTGTCCCATCTACAAAGGGCCGCTTGCTATTGCCTAATCATGGCAAGCACGTTCTCACCTCAGGGCTTTGCACTTATCTCTTCTGCCTGGAATGCTCTTCTTTCTGCCAGATATATGCTTGGCTTGCTTCCTTACTTTCTTCAGATCTCAGTTCAAGTATCACCTTATTAGAGAAGCTATACCAGTGCATATAAAACAACCCCTGATCATGAAAGGGGTTTTGAAGAACAAACACAAGTTTACCAGGTGGAAGATGAGGCGCTGAGGAAACAGTTCATGCAGCAGTGTGATACAGTATGGTATGTTTAGGAAACAAGTCAATCATTATTTCTGGAACATAAATTTTGGAAGGTGGAAGTAATGTAGCAATTAGACTGGAAAGGAAGATAAAAGCCACAAAATGAAGGGCCTTGTAAGCCACGTAAAGGAGTTTATCCTTTATCTTGTAGATGATGGAGATTCCCTCAAGAGTTCTAGGCAAAGGGAGTGGCATGACTAATCAAGAAGGGTATAAATAAACCAAGAGAATAAATATGGGGCTAAGGGCTGAGACTGGAGTCCAAAAGATCCACTAGGAGAAAGTGGTGACTCCTGCATTTACATTGAAGTATGACTAACCTTGGGCTGTATGGAATGCTTACAAGGTAGAGCAGAAAACCAAGGAGTAAAGAGAAAGCCAAATTTCTGCTATCTGATATGACACACGTGAGCCACCACCTCAGAGAACCCATAAGAACACACCTACCACCATCGACAGCCTTCCTTTAGGAAAACTGAGGCTGATGATGTGCATATTAGATACAGCATCTACCCTACGAGGCTTTTAGTGGTCCTCTGGTCCTGGAGCCTTGTCCAAACTTGGTAAAATGGCTAAGGTTTACATGCCAAGGATGGTACAGTTGAGTCCTATGGTTGATATTCTACTTAGTGTTGTTACAGAATCTGTTTTTCATTCTTGAGGCCAGGCAGTTTTACGGTATAATAGTTAATAAGGAGAAAGCAGACAGAGCCTAGGAATGGAGACTAGGAAACACAGGCTCTGCTTCTAGTTCTACAACTTATGAGTCTATTCAAGCCTCTTCCCCCACACACCTCATTTCTCCAGGACTCTCTAGGGTTTGCATCTTCCTTCTATTCCTGGGAATTTTCATGCTCTGTACTTCACAGAGAGGCATCACAGCCACATAAAATGACATTTTTTTTTTTTTCAACGTTTATTTATTTTTGGGACAGAGAGAGACAGAGCATGAACGGGGGAGGGGCAGAGAGAGAGGGAGACACAGAATCGGAAACAGGCTCCAGGCTCTGAGCCATCAGCCCAGAGCCCGACGCGGGGCTCGAACTCACGGACCGCGAGATCGTGACCTGGCTGAAGTCGGACGCTTAACCGACTGCGCCACCCAGGCGCCCCTAAAATGACATTTTTATAGTCATGCCTTCTACAAAACAATTTCCCATTTATGCATTTTTATGTCTCAGGGTTACTGAAAGTGTTTTAAAATATGTTTGGGGGTGCCTGGATGGCTCAGTCAGTTAAGTGTCTGACTCCTGATTTTGGCTTAGGTCACGATCTCATAGTTCGTAAGATCAAGCCCCACGTCAGGCTCTGCGCTGATAGAAGAGAGTCTGCTTGGGATTCTCTCTCCTCTCTCTCTGGCCCTCCCCCATACTTGTACTCTCTTTCTCTCATTCTCAAAAAATAAATAAGTGAAAATTAAAAAAAATATATGTAGATATATATATATATTTGAATCCTGGCAATAATTCTGAGATTCAAAATGAATGCTCTTTTACTTTTTATTTATTTATTTATTTACATTTTATCTATTTTTGAGAGAGAGTCAGAGCACACGTTGGGGGAGGAGCAGAGAGAGAGGGAGACACAGAATTTGAAGCAGGCTCCAGGCTCTGAGCTGTCAGCACAGAGCCCGATGCAGGGCTCAAACTCAAAATGGTGAGATCATGACCTGAGCCAAAGTCGGATGCTCAACCAACTGAGCTACCCAGGCGCCCCAATGTTTTTTCCTTTTCAGTCACTGAAGTATTCTTCCAAAGAGACTGCATATGAAAGGATAGATAATTTGATAGAATGTCTTTATTTTTTAAATTACCAATTTCATTGCTTTCCAACCCTCTTTTAAAGTTTGGGATACAAAAGTATGAGTTTTTCCCATGGTGGAATCAATGCAGAAGAGTAACAAAACAATCATTTCTGATTTGCTGCTATAGTTTCTAAAATAATTTGACTGGATTGACAGATTTTTTTTTTTTTTACTCTGTTTATTCACTGATATACTCTAAGTGTTTAGGACAGTATTGGACACATAGTTGGCATTCACTAAATATTTGTTGAATGAATGTGTAAGAAATTTAAGAGAATGGAGAGAAAAGTCCAGAAGGAAAGCTAAAGTCCTATTTCTAGGCAAAATGCAACTGTCTTTTAACATAATGAGGCAAAGAAAAAGTGTGACACAAAGCAAAGAATAACACCAACTGAACAACATATTTATAGTAGACAACCTGCTGTCTGATATATTGTGCTCTCATTACTTACTGTATCTGCAGCAGTGAGATTGATACCCAGTCCTCCAGCTCGAGTGCTCAGCAGGAACACAAAGATGTCATTCCTGCAGAAAAGGGAAGAAGACAGGTTAAAAGGGAAAACTGAAAAAGAAAAATGGCATGTGACAAAAGACAGGGATTTCTGGATACAGACCAGTATCTAGGGCTAGAAAGGGTTACCTACGCCTGATGCCTGACCCACATTTCTTGACACATTGTATCAAGGTGCTCTAACATAAAAATCAACCCGAGGTTGTCATCTTCCAATCTGCAGATATACTTCTGCTGCCCACTAATAATGATAGGCAATATACTTATAAAGATGTAACAAATATAACAGACATACAAGTTATCATGGAAGTAGTCATGTAATAGTCGTGTTTTAAACAAGTCAAACCATTCCTAGTTCATACAGAGGGGACAAATAAATCAACATTCCCTCGTGCTTCCCCAGAGAATCATGACTTCCAGTAATTTGGGAACTAATGATTATAATTCCCAAAGCACTCACTTTCAGATGAATAAAGTCAGTCCCAGAAAAATGACCTGAGGTCAGGACTAAGACCCAGGTCATGCCTTCTCTGTATTAAGCTGAATTTATGATCGATCTATGAAGACAGGCTAGAATTAAAGCACTTTTTTAATGAATGGCAACATAGCCCTTATACAGAAATCATCAGATGTAGTTGCCTCAGTTTTTCTTTACATCCTTCATCCTTTTATTTTATTTTATTTTATTTTTCAAAGTGTTTATTTTTGAGACAGAGAGAGACAGAGCATGAACGGGGGAGGGTCAGAGAGACAGGGAGGCACAGAATCCAAAGCAGGCTCCAGGCTCTGAGCTGTCAGCACAGAGTCCGACGCGGGGCTCGAACCCACGGACCATGAGATCATGACCTGAGCCGAAGCCGGACACTTAACCAACTGAGCCACCCAGGTGCCCCTCCTTCATCCTTTTAAAGAAACCCAGAATTACAAATAAACCAATAGGTGCCACTGTCACTCACGCAACAAATATTTACTGAATACCTTCTAGGACCAAGGACTGTGCCAGATCACAGTGAGCAGGCTTGGACTACAAGATTTATCTCTGTAGGCACATACAATTAGGGGCTCAGTTTGAACCCAATTCTTGCATGTAATTTAAGATTATCTTGCATTTTCATGTTCCTGCCATACGAAGTTATTTTCTAGAAAATTTCTGAGGGAAAAGGACGGCATTATACTGGTAAGCGAACTTTCCAGTCCTTCAAATCAAGCTGCTAATCCCTTTTCTTCATGACTAAAATGAAGAGTGCAACTAGAAATTCATTTATACCAAGTGTTATTCAAATCGCAAGTCACACCTATTACTGGTCACGAAATCAGTTTGGTGGATCGGACCGCATTAAAGAAATAAAGGAACAGAACAGATTAAAAATATTGTAATATAGGGGTGCCTGGCTGGCTCAGTCTGAAGAGCAGATGACTCAAATTTCAGATATGGCATAGAGGTACTAAATTCCAACATAAAATGAATTTTTATTCTGTTGGTTCAAAAAAAAAAAAAAAAGCAAACAGTGATACCAGGATGTTCTCAAGGGCTCTTCTTTCTTGGTAAAGTCATTTAACTGCTGAAAGTCTGTTTCCTGGACTATAAAATGAGGATGCTCTGAATATAGGTGAAGTGACTAAGTGATGACATATCAACAGTAAACATGAGTATCAGTGAAGGAACTATTTTGAAATAAGCCTCCTTGTTAATCACTAAGCTGTGCTGGTCCTAGTAGAAATCTGTCCACTATTTGTATTTAGGTAATACAAGGTTCCTAGAGGTAGGCATAATAATAAAGTATGTCTGCAGGCCTGTTATAAGGCAGGATTCCAAAAGTTCTATACTCTCACTAATGTTCTACTAGTTTATCCTTGAATTATGTTAACAAGTTAATTATTTCATAATTTTATTTATTTAATTTATAAAAGTCCTCTTTAAAATTTTTTTTAATGTTATTTTTGAGAAACAGAGAGAGAGAGAGAGAGCAAGTGAGCATGGGGGAGGGGCAGAGACAGAGGGAGACACAGAATCTGAAGCAGGCTCTAGGCTCCGAGCTGTCAGCACAGAGCCCAAGACGGAGTCTGAACCCACAACCTGCAAGATCATGACCTGAGCTGAAGTCGGATGCTTAACCGACTGAGGCACCTAGGTGCCCCAGAAGTTCTCTTTTATAGTTAACACATATAGGGCAAATCAAAAACTTAAAAGGCACACGCTAGTTTGCAAACATATTTTCTTACAGATATGAGATGATACAAATGGAAGCTTGACACCTTACAGCCCACAAGAAAATAACCATGAGGCTGCAAATAAAAACTGACAGAGCTTTCCAGGGCTGTACTAATCTCTACAGAAAAGTCCTTCCCACCTCTGGCCCTGAGAGGACTGCTCTTCCACATACTTCTCTCTCCTGCGTTGGTGGATACAGAAGCAGGGGTCAGAAGGTTCTCTCCAACATCCTTGTGAGAGCTGATAGAAGCACCCAACAGCTAGGACTCTTTTGGTTATTCCTAAAGAAGTCCAGACCCTGACCAAGGGGAGCAAGCAGGGGAAGAGGGATGAGACAGGGAGGGAGGTAGAAAGCAATTGGGAACTGCAATATAAGGAAGGGCAGAGGCAAAGGGGTACCTGGGTGGCTTAGTCAGTTAAGCATCCTGACTTTTGATTTTGGCTCAGGGGGTCATGATCTCACAGCTCATGAGCTCAAGCACCATGTTGGGCTCTGTGCTGACAGCAAGGAGCCTGCTTGGGATTCTCTCTCTCCTCTCTCTGTCCCTCCCCTGCTTGCTCTCTCTCTCAAAAATAAACAAACATTAAAAAAGAAAAAAAAAAGAAAAAAGAAAGGGTAGAGACAGAAAGACGGGTCATTTCCATAGTCTGGACAGCCAGAGAGATAATTCCCCAGATATGGTAATGATTTATAAACAAGGACCATGTATAGGAAAACAGTGAAGGAAATGTAGGTAAAAATAAGTCAACAGCAACACTTAGAAATATAATGCTAGAAGACACTTTTTTTGGGATATTAACTATATACGGAAAAGACACCTCAAAAAAAGAAAACAGAAGATGCCTTTTAATGATAAGGCAGATGGTAACTTTTTGGCTGTATTCAATATCATTTTATCACATAGTAATGGAAAAATAAGGATTATGGAAACCTTGGGTTGTTAAATTATTGTTCATTCTGGATAACAGTACTGGATCATTTATAAACAAAAACACCTAAATCAAACTGCTGAGAAGTTCTTTTCAACTTAACAAATCTAGTATTGATAATGTGAATTAATGTTTTGGGGACTTTGACTAAACAGAAGAAAACAGAATCCCTGAAGCATCATGATGGTTTGGGTGCCCTCTAGGGGGCTGAAAAAGAATTTCAACTCAGGGTTTCTGTTGTTGGAACATGCCTTTGAGACCAGGCTTTTGGGTGGTCTGTGAAGGACCCTATGAAATCATGTAGCAAAGATATGCTCAGGTCTCACTCTTATTCTCATTTAATGACCCACTGAGGCTACTCTGCACCAGAATACCCAAACAGTGCTGGGTATGTAGCCTGACTGACTGCAGTGAAGACCTGCTGAATGAAAAAAGGACCAGAATGAAAGACAACACTGGAAGTCTACAACACTCTCACCAAGAAAACTTGATGCTACACTCACTTTTTCTCATATTTTCCAAAGGGTCACCCCAAGTGATCAGATAATGGGGGGGGGGTCTATTTGGTAAATGTCATGGGGTAGGAGGAAGGGAAGGAAAGGCCAAGGCACTCTAGAGCAAAGACCTTGTGAATGGCTTCTAGGATCATGCACTGATCACATGTTCTGAATGTTGCCCAGTCAGGACATCCTGGCCAAACAGTCTTTAGTCTCAGTCAGACTCTTTCCTGGAAGGATCCCTCAT
This sequence comes from Leopardus geoffroyi, assembly GCF_018350155.1. Taxonomy (NCBI): domain Eukaryota; kingdom Metazoa; phylum Chordata; class Mammalia; order Carnivora; family Felidae; genus Leopardus; species Leopardus geoffroyi. Next base: position 62,236,800 of record NC_059337.1, on the reverse strand, counting down.
AAATAAATCTTGTATGAAGGGAATGTAAATGGCTTTTTATAGGAGTTCTTGTTTACTCTGGCTGACCTTTGAGCCACAGGGCTCTCTAGCTGAAACCACTTTTTTTTTTCTTTTGATGTCTTTTCATTAATAATAATGAAAATATTTGGCAAGGCAGACTTCTTCATTTGCAAAAACACCTGTCTTTTTCTCTATATTGGGCTACCTCAGCCACTCAAATTTACAAGTTGAGAATTTTTTCCCATTTGAAGGGGTCTGTCTGATAAGCTTCTGATAGCATTGGCACAGTTCGGACTCCATATACAAGAAGCAGGAGATTATATTCTAGCTGCAATCCCAACTCTGTCATCTGTCTAGCTCATAATGTAGGCAGGGAAAGACACATTCGTCTGTTTGTTTCATTTTGCCTAATATTAGACGCAGGTGTTAAAATGATGGTTACTCAAATGTTGATCCTAAATAAAACTCACTGCTTCCTACTGACTCACAGTTGTAGGGTCTGGAAATTCAAGGAACGTTCCCCAAAGAAAGTCCTGTATTTATTAAGCACATCTAGTACAGTTAATGGTGAAAACACCCTTCTTTTAGAGCTAAGGTTTCCAAAACTATCACACGATACTGCGAGTGCTAAAACAACTGTCCACAAGTTCAATAAAAGATTTTAGAAGTAATAAATTAGATACATCTACTGATTTTTTTCACTAGAAGGTCACTATAAAATATACAGTGTCTGGGATCTCACGTCCACTGGGTCCGCTAGAAGAGCTGTACCTCTACAACTCAGAAGACCAAATCATTACATGTTAACATACTACAGCTCTGGTTGGACTCTAAATCAGAACTCTGTACAAGGCAATATAACAATCAGCACAGTCTTAAATGTTCATATCCCCTTACGGTCAGTAATTTCCCTTGTTTGAATCTGTATTAAGAAAACTAAAATGATGACAAAGTTTTGTAAACAAAGATACTCACTCAACATTTTAACAACAGAAATACAGTATAAATATCCAGTGTAATGAAATATTAGTCACTGAAATTTATTACAAAGATTTTTTAAATGATACATAAAGATGTTTATGATATAATGTTAAGGGGAACACAATCATATCTATAATATGGTTATCAAACATGTGAATATAACCACATACATATTAAAGACTAGAGGGATATATCTAAGAGTTGAAGCTTTTACGTTGGAGTAGGCAAGAACAAAGTGAAATATGTTTCATTTGATTTCAGAATCAAGAAAGGATGAAGATCAGCTGGCAAAAAATTTTTTCTAGGCCAGGACGATTAACAATATGATGGGGTTGAGAGGCACTATGGTTGACCCTTGAACAATGCAAGGGGTTTAGGGGCACCAACCTCCTGGCACAGTAAAAAATCTGGGTATAACTTTTGACTCCCCCCAAAATTAACTACGAATTGCCTACTGTGGACTGGAAGCTTACCGATAATATAAGCAGTTGATTAATACACATTTTGTATGTTATGTGTATTACACATTGTAATCTTACTTAATAAAGTAAGCTAGAGAAAAGAAAATGTTATTAAGAAAATCATAAGGTAGAGAAAATACATTCACAGTAGTGTTTCATATTTATCAAAAAAATCCATGTATAAGTGGACCTATGGAGTTAAAACCCGTTATTTGAGAGTCAGCTGTACTATGGATATACATGTCTCAAATAATCAATTTAAAAATCTGCCCATAGCTTCTGCTAGGTAAGAAGCTAGGTTAGGCCAGCCACACACAGTTGCTCCAAGGTAACAAACTCAAATAGGTCCAAAGCAGATCTTCCCCTCCACTGTCGGCCAAACAGCCACTTTAATTCACATGTATAATTTCAACTTAGGAGTTACTGGCTTGAGTACAGACTGTAAACCAAAACAGGGTTTATCTTACCTGTGCTTCATTATAAAGGAGCAAAATTTTCAATCACAGGGCACTCTATGCTGAACTATGAATTTGTTTTATGCTAAGTTGTTTTACATTAAAAAAAAATTTTTTTTTTAATGTTTATTTTATTTTTGAGAGAGAGAGACAGAGCATGAGCAGGGGAGGGGCAGAGAGAGAGGGAGACACAGAAACCAAAGCAGGCTCCAGGCTCTGAGCTGTCAGCACAGAGCCCAATGCAGGGCTCGAACCCACGAACTGTGAGATCATGACCCGAGCCGAAGTCAGACTCCCAACTGACTGAGCCATGAAGTAAACCATGCTTTAAAAGTGAAATGAAAGAAATTAAAAATAGTAACCTAAATACAAATGGCTATGTGCCTAATTTTTTTCCCAAGAATTCAAAAGTTAAGTATTAATAGACTACAACAATTAAAGCCCAGAAATACACAACTGTTGTGATTTACAGCAGCACATTAAGATCTACTCTATTCTTTAGTTATCCAGGTCTAGGGAAGAAAATATAAGGGTGAAGTTTAGCAGCCCTATTAGTAGCTAGTGGAGCTTCGCTTTTAGGGAGCAGTAACCAGACTCTGCTTATTACATGAGAACCTGCACTTAGGATAATTATGGCTCTGTAAGCCATCAGCATCCAGCAGGCAGTACTTGAAATTTCATAGGCTCATTATCAGGTGGGAGAAGTACTGTAACTGAGAGCTGCCAGCTGAATAGATTGCACATCACTGCAATTTGTCATACTGCACTGTATTATGTATTACTACAATGCTAGAGGGAAAGCAGGAAAAAGGAAGGTATTTTTCTTTAAATTTACACAAAAGAGGTAAGCAAAACAAACTAATAATCAACTATAAGTCAATATCCAGAGATAGCCATGGTTAACATTTAGAATATAGCCTTGTGGACTTCTTTCTACACATACATTTTCCACATAAAGGAGGATCTTGGTTTACACTCAGAAATCATTTCTTTTATTGACCAAAGAAAAGGGTGCTGATTTGGTAAGAAGGTATATTTTGAATAAAGGAATTATCGAGTATTCATTTTTCTCTCTCCCGCACATATAGATCTGAACCACTATCAACAGATTTAGCTACCTCTTAAAATGGCAGAACACAACTGCTTAACAACCTGAGATATGCTGACATTTCTTTTAAACTCATCATCTTAAGCATTAGAGGTAAATCAAACGCGAATTTCTGTAATTCCCCTTAACATTACCTGTTCTGAAAATCAGCAACCATGTCCCGCCTCTCTGAGATCTTGGAGGAACCATCAAGCCTCATGTAGGTATGCTTCTTGTAAACCATGTATTCCTGCCAATCAGAGTGAAAACATGTAAGTCTGAGGCAAATTACTGTATTCTAATTCCCACAACATCTACCTACCTACCACCTCATCCATACTGGGGCAAGTCATCATATCCAAAATGAGAGACTAATCTTAAAAGTACAAGAATTTAATTTGTAAATGAATTTATTGCCAATATGTGAAAATTGAGGGTAACATGAAGAGTACAGCCACCCTCAGTTTCAACTTGGAAACTAATCTTGTTCCTGCAGATTTCAGTAGGTTTCATGAAAACAAAACAAAATGAAATTTCCAAACAAAAATGGCCTTTCAGTCAGCAGCCAGATGTTTCTCACAGCTACAGAATATCCAGTTTTCTTTCCATAAGTAACACTCACCCTAGTGCTTTTCTCCCCAACATATCCTTGCTGACCAATATCCTTGAATTTACAGCCTAAGTTTCCTTCTCCCAGCAGAGCATGCATCATTGTTAAGGGAGGCCTAAGCATCAGAGTGAACAGAAGACAAGGTAACTTTCCATGGCAGAGAATGTTCTTAACATCATCTATAAAAGGAATTACAACTTTTAAGAATAGAGAAGAAACTTCAAGAGATGCAATGGAGAGAACATATTGCCATTCTTAGAAGCTGCAATTCTTCTTACAGATGATGGCCAAATGAGCACTGATTTCCTCTTTCTTCACCCCTAATAATATGGATTACACTTCAGAAAGTCCATCTGTAGAGGAACCATTATCAAAAACTCAACACAGCTGCTTATTTGTAAGAAATACCATGAAACAATGATCAGTTCTAAAGTAACTTTCCCTACTGAAAAAGACTAGTTATTTCTACATTTGGAACATGTCTGTATTAATTACTTTCCTATGGTTAAATGTTCTTTTATTTCAAAATTCTCACAGGTAACTCATATCATACCTGGCTGGGTATTGCAGCACACAAGGTTGCTACAGTTGGGTGCAGTTCATGTAGTGAATGTGGTAGTCTACTCTTAGAGCAAGTGAATACAAAAAACCCTTGGCTTTTTCGTTTTGGCTTGGCAGAGGACTCTGGCTATGGTACCTATGAGGTGAGGCTGGTCAACAAAGTAGACAAGCTCACTGAGGCACACATCTTCATTGTGCTTTGCATATATTTTTACTATTTCTTTGTCTCAAGTGATTCTTCAAGGGCTTTGATAATCAAAGAGGGATAGAACATATTCAGTCAAAGAAGAGCTTCAAGTTCATATTTAGTGGTACGGCCCTGTTGGAACTGGATTAATGGCAGAAGAGTAGTGGGTGTTTTAGATAAGGAGGGATTCAGGAAAAAATGAAAAAATGAGAGCACGATGATAGTCTTTAGAGGCTCACTATACCTTGGCAGCTAATACAGTCAGGGGATGCTGCCATCCAGAACAACCAAATAACTAGATTATACACACATATATCCCACAGATTGGACTTTAACCACAAGGTAGGCTTTCTGCACAGGCAATCTTGCCTTCTGAACCAGAACTTCTAACCTTAGTGAGAGCACTGATGAATGAAATATTCTTATAGATCTTGCTGTTGACATCAGTTATGTATCAAGGTCAACACAACACCAGAGATATTAATCCTAGACCATATTCAAACCAACACTGACTACAGAGCTTGTTACTGAGGCAAAAAAAGTCAATCTTTTCCGTTTACTGCTTTAAGCCTTTGCTCTCCCACCCAGGGGAGCAGTGGGATTTCAGAAGGCTTAGATGAGTTTAGATCTGATTTCAGTAAGCAGCTTCAAAACAAGTAAATGGACAGGGAAAAAGCAGTTAAATGAAGAATACAGGAATGTCTACATCCTTATACCACAGAAAAACAGCTAAAAAGATAAAGGTGGAGATAAAAAAGCAATTCAGTATTTTCTTCATTCAAAAATTCTGGCTATACCAAAGCCATTTTAGATGTCTAAAATTCTAGGTGGTTTAGAAAAGATACATAATCTGGAAAGAAATGCCTCATTTCTTCCAACCACTAATTTCAAGACCTGTGCCCACTTCTATTCTTAGTTCAGTTTTTCTATGATCTTAACAACATCTAATGATTTAGTATAAAATTGAATTCTATTTTGTTAAATCAAAATACAAATTCTAACAATAAATGGTTTGATAAGTAACTCCAGCACTTTTGAAAATTTATTTAAAAAAAATCTATCTCCAAGGGCACCACAGTGGCTCAGTTAGTTGAGCAACCGACTCTTGATCTCAGCTCAAGTCTTTATCTCACAGTTGTGAGTTCAAGTCCCACACTGGGCTCTGTGCTGAGTATGGAGCCTACTTGAAAAAAAAATCTACGTCCAAAAAATATATATGTACGCTATATATCTATTTCCATTTAACAATCTCTACATCAAAATGTTTTCTTCGTTTTCTTTTTTAATTTGAGAGAGACAGACAGACAGACAGACAGACAGCATGCAAGCAGGGGAGAGGGGCAGAGGGAGAGCGAGAAAGAGAATCTCAAGCAGGCTCCAAGTAGAGCCTGACATGGGGCTCGATCCCATGACCCTGGGATCATGACGGAAGCCAAAATCAAGAGTCAGATGCTCAATCAACTGAGCCACCTACGTACTCCCATCACAATGTTTTCCAAGATTCATTTTAAACATTCCCAGTCTTGCCCCAACTCTTTGTACTTTATGCCCATGTCTGAGGGCCACTGCTGGCTGATTTCCACTTGTTGGATGACTATTGTGGTTTGTAGGAACTATGTCATGCTTAGCACTCCTGTGCATTAAAGAGGGCTACAGGACAGAAAGACCAACCATTATCCAGTCCTTCCTTATACATGGTACTCTGTATACACCAAGGTATCTCTCACTCAAGTCCCTTTTGGTATTTAGGGAAGACTTAGAAAATGATCCACCAGAATGATTAGATTTCCTAGAGCCTTGTAAAGCAATTCTTTTTGTTCCACTAAAAGAAGCAAAGACAGAAGGGAAGCCAAATATAGACCTTCTTTCTCTTCCAGAGGTCTCATAATTTAGTATCCTCCTTTATAAACAAATACGAACATTAGTACTCTCAAGTGGATTCTTGTGGATCACTAACTACCAACCAAAGTAAATTCTAATACTGCTTAAACTAATAAAATAAAAAACACGGCTTTTAACATTTAGGAAGTCTCGAGAGCTATACAATTCTAGCAGATACTATTTTTAAAAACTATTGAAAAAAAAAAAAAAAAAAAAAGGGGGCGCCTGGGTGGCGCAGTCGGTTAAGCGTCCGACTTCAGCCAGGTCACGATCTTGCGGTCCGCAAGTTCGAGCCCCGTGTCGGGCTCTGGGCTGATGGCTCAGAGCCTGGAGCCTGTTTCCGATTCTGTGTCTCCCTCTCTCTCTGCCCCTCCCCTGTTCATGCTCTGTCTCTCTCTGTCCCAAAAATAAATAAACGTTAAAAAAAAAATTAAAACAAACAAACAAACAAAAAAAACTATTGAAGAAGCCAAAGGGGTTATGGACAAGATGTACTACTGGTATTTAAGCAGTGATTCTCAACCAGGATTAAAAATACATGTGCCTGGAACCACCCCAGAAATTCAGACTCTGTAGGTCTGGGCTAGGGCCCGGAGTGGTTTTTTTTTTTTTGTTTGTTTGTTTGTTTTAAAGCTCCAAAGATGAGTGCAATAGATAACCTGTATCTGCAGCTGATAACCACCGCTACAAAAAGAAGGCAGAACATGGTCCCTTAGAATCTTGCTATTGCAGCATGGTCCTCAGAGAAGCAGCACTTGGAAATACCAGCAGTTTGTTAAAAATGCAGAATTGAGGGGGGTGTCTGGGTGGCTCAGTCAGTTAAGTGTCCACTCTCCTGATCAGGTCATGATCTCGCAGTTTGTGGGATCAAGTCCTGTGTCTGGCTCTGTGCACAGAGTGCACAGCCTGCTTGGGATTCTCTCTTTCTTATCTCTCTGTACCTCGCCCCCCCCATAAATACATAAACATTAAAAAACAAACAAAAATGCAGAATTGAGGGGGGCGCCTGGGTGGTTCAGTCAGTTAAGCACCCAACCTCTTAATTTCAGCTCAGGTCATGATCTCATGGTTTGTGAGTTTGAGTCCTGCATCCAGTTCTGTGCTGACTGTGCAGAGCCTGGTTAGGATTCTCTCTCCCTCCGTCTCCCCCACCTTTCTCAAAAATAAATAAACTTTTAAAAAAGTGCAGAATTGAGAGATCCATCCTATAACTAATGAGTCAGAATTTGTATTTTAACATGTATTACCTGGGGAGCCTGGGTGACTCAGGTGGTTAAGCGTCTGCCCTTGGCCTAAGCCATGATCTTGCGGTTTGGGAGTTTGCGCCCCACATCAGGCTCTGTGCTGACAGCTCAGAGCCTGGAGCCTGCTTTGGATTCTGTGTCTCCCTCTCTCTGCCCTTCCCCTGCTCACACTCTCTGTCTCTCTCTCTCAAAAATAAACATTAAAAAATTTATTTAAATATGTTATTTGTAAGTACATTTAAGTTTGATAAACACTGTTGTGGATCATATCCTATACTATCTTAAAAACCCTGGAACTGTTTTTTCCAAGCAAAATCTTGTATGAAAACCTCCTAATATAAAATAGATAAAATGCATTATTATTCTGGTTGATGAAGAAGGGGGAGTCTAGGGCCCCACCTGCTTCATCTCTACCTAGGAATTCTGTCCTCTACCCGACCCCACCAATTTGAAAACCACTCTTAGAATACACATCGAGAAGACAGGACAGTTCTGGATCATATCTATAAAGCCACATTTAAAACAGTGGCTACAGGGGCACCTGGGTGGCTCAGTTGGTTGAGCGTCCAACTTCGGCTCAGGTCATTATCTCATGGTCCATGAGTTTGAGCCCCACGTCAGGCTCTGTGCTGACAGCTTAGAGCCTGGAGCCTGCTTCAGATTCGGATCTCCCTTTCTCTCTGCCCCTCCCCACCTCATGCTCTGTCTCTCTCTCTCTGTCAAAAATAAATAAACATTAAAAAAATTTTTTTTAAATAAGAAAATAAAACAGTAGCTGCGGAGGTATCAGCATAACTCAAAATAGCTTCAGCAAGTACCTCTCCTTTAAAGTATACTAAATAAAAGCAAACTTTCACACACCCAAAGATGTATCACAAAGGGACTAGGTTCATCCTGAAGCAGTAGTGGTAATGATGATGGCTAGCACTTAATGAATGTTTACTAAGTGACAATCACTATGCTATACATTTTACCTGGTTTTGCGTATCTAATTCTCACTACGGTAGCCTTTAAGGTAGGTGTTATTATCGTCCCTCCCATTTTACAGATGTTAAGTCTCTAAAGTTACACAGGCAGTGGGTAATGGAACTCAAGTTAATTGGTGCCAGAGCCTCTGGCTTAACCCCTGTACTGCTTCTCACATGAAACAGTAGGGGGGAAAAAGGTGGTGGTGGTGTGTGAGGGAGAAGCCATGTAAGGTTCTTTTTTTTTTTTTTTTTTTAAAGTTTTCATTTTTTTTGAGGGAGAGCCTCTCAGCAGAGAGCCTGATGCAGGGCTTAATCCCAGGAAACGTGTGATCATGACCTGAGCTGAAACAAAAAGTCGGATGCTTAACCGAGTCACCCAGGTGCCTCTATATGGTTCTTAAACATGTTGTCCATAACCTCCATCCATTATCATCATAAAGAAAGGATAACTAGGGGCGCCTGGGTGGCGCAGTCGGTTGAGGGTCCGACTTCAGCCAGGTCACGATCTCGCGGTCCATGAGTTCGAGCCCCGCGTCAGGCTTTGGGCTGATGGCTCAGAGCCTGGAGCCTGTTTCCGATTCTGTCTCCCTCTCTCTCTGCCCCTCCCCCGTTCATGCTCTGTCTCTCTCTGTCCCAAAAATAAATAAAACGTTGAAAAAAAAAAAATTAAAAAAAAAAAAAAAAAAAAAGGATAACTGGGCATTTGAAAAACTAAAGGCAAATGTTTATATATCCCTAACATGAATCTTCCATTCTGAGTCTTTTCTATTTCAAAGTTGCCTCTGCTGTTCATTTAAACCCAATTTCACTTTCCCAAAACAATTTGGGGGAAAGACTTGGTATGATTCACAAACCTGCAGACCTGGCCTAACTTTATTTTTCTGAACACGCCCCTTTCCATCTTTGGGGCCTAGCACCAGCAAAAAGTAAGGCTCATCTCAATGTCTATTACAACCTCTCTACTGTCCAAGCAAATTGCAAAATGAGTGAAATATGGCAGCCATCCTTCCCTTATCTAATACAAAGAGTCTTTTGGAGCAAGACCTAATCACAAGGGACACATAGGCCCACCATAATCTGCTTTCATAATACTTGTGTTATTCCCTTTTCTCCTACACCATATGATCCAATCACAATGAGCTAGTCCCCACAAATGTCTTGTGCCTTCCCATCTCTGTGCTTTTGTACACCTGGCTTCCTTAGTCTGGAATGTCCTTCTCCCTGATGGTTGAAATTCTATTTAAGTTCAGTTCGGATGTCACTATCTATGTGAACCCTTCTTCAAGTGACCCAGTTAGAAATAAATGTATCCCTTTTGCTATCTTCAGCTCTGTTTATGCTTCATTTTGGCCACTGGTATCAGGGTACACTTGATAGCTGTGTGTGTGTGTTGTATGTGGTATATATCCTCCACTAGATACACTCCTCGAAATCAAAGATCACATTTAACTTACATTCACATCTGCCTAGCACGATGCCTTGCTCACAGTCAGCATGGAAAAGAAATGAATGAATGAATGAAGCAGAATAAACATAGTGTGGTTGTAAGCTGACACATTTCCTTCCATCATTCCTAAAACGTAATCAGAATGCTTGATCCCAATTTGCTTTTCATTCCATGGAGCAGCTTTAGAATACCAAGCTTCCCAGTATGTTTAGAATCACAGCTCCCAAAGGTAATTTGGGACTTCTAAGAGAAGCCAGCTCATAAATGATAGAACATCTATTAAGGATGAATCCTCCTCTAGGAGGTACTTGCTAACTGGGCAAGTTACACAACCTAGTGTCTCAAATGTCATCATTAGCTATAGATTATCTGGATTTAATACTGTATTGCACTATTTTAATGTATTGGTGCAGTTCAAGATTTGTCTGGGTTACAACACTTAACAATCACACCACATACAGCACCAGCTGGCTGACCCGTTCCAAATACTTTTGTATTGCATAGAAAATACTGAAGCTTATTTCCTTAAAGTACAGACTCAGTTGCTTGATGTAACAGGAATGAACCTCAAATGAGACAACCCAAAGATGATGTAAGTCATCTGTAGTGAGTTAAAAGCTTTCGGCAACTATCAGAATATGGTGGTGGGGGTCGGGGAGTTTCCAAACTAGGGTAAAAATGGTGGTGGCAGGAAAAGTTTTGTTTGACATACAGGTGGATGCCATCATCCTAACTGCAAAGGGGCCATGTCTGTTTCCCCCCAGTACCCTCACCAGCAAAGACCTTACAGGTGATTCAGTAAATATAAAATAAATCCATAGCACAATATTTAGTGATCTAAAATATTCTCCCCTATTCAAAGCTTTGACTTTTGCCTGTGGCACACTAAAAACTTCTGGCCCCGGAAATTTAGCAGCCTGCTTTTTTATCCCCTATCCAGAAATGGTATTTGGATACCATGGGAAAGAATAAAACATTTGTGAATATAGAATTCTCCTTGGAATAAGATCTGATATATTCACAAGAAACTTAAAGTCAGATTTTTGAGCAAGAGAAAGAGTCTATCAGTCACTTCAAAAAATACTGAGCAAATACTAAGTGCCCAGAACTAGTATTTCTCACAAAATACAAACCTGGTCATACAGAAGTATGTGGATTTTTACTGTCTTTTGGTTCTTCTGAGTCCTAGAAACAGTAAAAAAGATAGCCAAGGCTAAGGCACAGAACAAAAAGCCCAAAGAGGCTGTTGGATGAAAGAGATGCTGATGTGCTCCACAGTTACAAAACAGAGCTTCAATGCCCCCAATGTGAGTTTCCATGTCTTGCTTTACTGAAAGCTTTTCTTTCCCTCTTATATACAAGGTGTAACATGCTATGGTAAAAAGAAAATGCTGGGGGGGGGGGGGGGCGGATTTTTTTTTAATCTAAAACTAACCAAACAAAACCTACAACACATTGAGAATGAAGAAGGAAGGCAAAGGTCAAGGTACTTTTTTTTTTTAAAGAAAAGGTCAAGTGTACTCAAGGGAAAAAGCATTTATGCAGATTGGAAGGGCCTTTCTATAATATGATCCTCAGCGTTCATGTGCCAGGTCACGTTTTTTAAAACTTTTTTTTTTTAATGTTTATTTATTTTTGAGACAGAGAGAGACAGAGCATGAACGGGGGAGGGTCAGAGAGAGGGAGACACAGAATCTGAAGCAGGCTCCAGGCTCTGAGCTGTCAGCACAGAGCCCGAAGCGGGGCTCGAACTCACGGACTGTGAGATCATGACCTGAGCCGAAGTCAGACGCTTAACCGACTGAGCCACCCAGGCGCCCCTGCCAGGTCACGTTTTAAAGCTGATACATGGCTATGGGGCACCTGGATGACTCAGTTAAGTTTAAGCAACCGACTTCAGCTCAGGTTCATGTGTTCGAGCCTGCATTGGGCTCTGCAGTGACGGTGCGGAGCCCACTTGAGATTCTCTCTCTTTATCTCTCCTCCACTTGCATTCTCTCAAAATAAATAAATAAACTTTAAAAAAAAAGCTGATACGTGGTTCTAACGAATGTTTACAGTGAAAGCCTTTTTTTTTTTTTTAAACGTTTATTTATTTTTGAGAGACACACAGAACATGAGTGGAGAAGAGAGGGAGACACAGAATCTGAAGCTGGTTCTAGGCTCTGAGCTATCAGCACAGAGCCCGACATGGGGCTGGAACCCACAATCCATGAGACCATGACCTGAGCTCAAGTTGGACATTTACCCAGCTGAACCACACAGGCGCCCCTACAGTGGAAACTTCTATTATGACAATGACTTAAAAACCCATGATACTCTTTGAAAAGGTAAAGAAATATAGACCTAATCCTGCATTGTCCCAAGATCCACAATAGAATCATATATATTTTTCACAATAGGATTATATTTCAATAAATGGTTAGACATATATAAAACATCGTGGACATTTTAGTTCTATGCCCACAAAATAGATTTAGAGGATTAACCTCCTGAAATACAGAATGTGGTTCACTGGAGTAAAATAATATAAAAACAAATAAACAGAAAAAAGGATAATATAGTATTAAGGAAGTCAGATAAGAGTTTCATTTTAGTTTTTCAGTAAAACATGTAAACAGTCCCAACATTTTCTGGCTTCATCATCCTAGAGGCATGTTACCCATACAGCTAAGGAATGTTAGCAGTTATGAAGTTCAGGCTTTGAACTTGGTTTTCCCTAATTCAGAATTCCCCAAACAGAGATGCAACTACATTTAGAAGAGGTTCTCAAGCTGCCATGTTTGCAAAACCTACCCACAATACCCATATCCCCCCAACCACTCCCAAAGCCCTGCTGCATTACAGAGAGGAAGTGACTCTATTGGGTAGGGTTTATAGCTCTCATCCTTAACAAAACTCACTATCATACTCTGAATCACTTATTTTAGTAATATTTATGAATACCTATAAGTGTATAATATACAGAATGAGGAACTACAATATAGGACTGTACCACATTTAAATCATCTTCATCTACTAGAGCTAGCTTATTTTTTGGTAGCTTACCCCAATTACCCTTGGCACTTTCCTAAAAGCAACTTTTAGGACTCTATAACATACTGGCATAACCTTGGGGAAAAAAGATCATCATTTTCCCTAAAAAATCTTTAGCATATTACTTTTTCTATAATTCACGGCAGTACAGTATCACCACACCTCATCTATGTTTCCCTGACTCTTCAGGACAAGGCAAGTGCACTTTATCTAAAAGAGCCCCAAAAAAGTAAAGTTACTCATCTTATTTTGGCTATTGGCATCATTTTGAACAGAACATTAAAGATACAGGTAGTCCTTTTATTTTGGATTACTGCTGTTAGGACCCTTAACATAAGTTAAGATCTGCATCAAACAACTGCTTAATTACTTCTGTTATACTGACTTACACCCACCAACATTTTTCCATCATATAGAAATAGGTGACCTATTCCATAGGACAAACCAGAAAGTTCAACCGGTTGACAGCAATGAAGGGGCTGAACACTGTATTAAATGCCAGACATAGCGATTCAAGTTACCTCGAATATCATTTGTTAGGTCTCTTGCTAAAAGATGTTGCCAGATTATTAAAAAGACCACAAAAATACTATCACAAAATTCAGCAAGCCAGGTCTGGCTTCCAAAGAACCTAAAACTTCTTCCCTATGCTACCTTTCATTCCATCTGTGCTGATATGATCCCTAGTCCCTTATTCCTAGATAGGGATTATCATGGTCCAATACTCCCTGGGGTAGCAGGGTTAGAATATGCAGCCTTAGCAATGTAAAGCCCATGGAAAAACATGAGAAAATTTATACACTACTTACATCCAGGTGCTTTAGCCTCCTGGCCAGTGGCTATCCAACTTTCTGGCTCTAAACACTAATCCTGGTAGTTTGTGATTATTTGTCCTCACTTTCACTCTCCTGTTTGATCTCCATGACTTCCTCTCTCTTAAGTAATTAGTCTCCACTGAGACAAAAAAGCAGAGAGAATGTCAACCTGGAAGCAACTAAAGAAACAGAAGCCGCCATATACAGTAAGACAAGCTGTATCTTTCACCATAACCCTACAGTTGTCAACTTTGGTTGCATGTCAGAATCACCTCATAAGCTTTCAAATATCCTGATGCCTAGGCCTCATTCCAGACTTATTAAATAAGAATCTCTGAGGATGGGACAAGGCATTACTATTTGTTAAAGCTCCTCCAAGAGAATGAAGTATGTATCCAAGTTGAGACCACTACATTAACTCAGATTGAATTGCTGTTCTCTGGCTTTTTACTTAGAAAACTAATCCTAAATCTTGTTTTCCATATAGAATTTCAGAGGACTTTTTTTTTTTTAATGTTTATTCATTTTTCAGAAAGAAAGAGAGAGACAGAGCGCGCACACCATCAAGGGAGGAGCAGAAAGAGAGAGGGAGACACAGAATCTAAACCAGGCTCCAGGCTCCAAGCTGTCAGCACAGAGCCCAACGCGGGGCTCAAACTCGGAAAAGGCAAGATCATGACCTGAGCTGAAGTCAGAGGCTTAATTGACTGAGCCACCCAGGCTCCCCATCAGAGGACTTTTTAAGTAATTCCTAGGCTCTGATCTACTTTAACATTAGGAAATTTGTTCCCCAATAAAGGAAGGAGTAGGGGGTGTTCTATTTCACTTGTGTAGGGAAGGAGGTAAAAGTCCTTTTATATTCTCACATCTGCCAGGAGCTGCTTCTTCTCCCTTTATAGACACTAAAATCACAAAGACAAATTCTAGGTTTCTATTAGGCAGGACTGACATGAGTCATAGATATGTGATTCCTGCAAGTGAAATGTCAAGGTGTCCTAGGTCCCCAAGGTTCCTTCTCCTACCTCCAGCAGGTCTATCATCCTGGTCATCTGGGAGTAGATAAGGACCCTATGTCCTTGAGACTTGAGCCGAGTCAGGAGGACATCAAGGGCATACAGCTTTCCACTGTCAGTGATGAGGCTCTCCTTGCCTGGGGAGAAGAAAAGGGAGGGAGGAGGGGGGAAACTGTATTTAATTGAGGCAGCAAAATCACTCACTGCAAAGCTGTATGCAGCCAAAATTACAACCAGGATGCTTATCACCATGAGAGCAGAAAAGTACTCTAGAGAAGAATCCAAAGCACTGTTAAATCATGATCCAGTAGTGCTCTGGGAAGCAGTATCCTGAAAGAGGGAGGTGTAGGTTCCCTTGCAATTGACAGACATCTGCTCCTAAGGCATTCAAAAGCTTCCCTGCTCCATGTCCTTATTCAGGGGATAGCAGGTACACATGGACATCCAAGAGGTCCACGTCATACATGCTGTAAGTGACCTGTTTCTCCTTGTTCATCCTATCTCTAGATGTCTGTTTCTGCTGTCCACGTCATACATGCTGTAAGTGACCTGTTTCTCCTTGTTCATCCTATCTCTAGATGTCTGTTTCTGCTAGTTCTACGGCTATATGGTTTACACCCCCTAAAAGCATGAGAATGTACAGAAACAAGGGCTACTCTTGCCTATCCCCAGAGACACTTAAATATTGAGAAATGCAAATAAACATATCCACTTCTGTCCCTTTGTTTAAATCCAAACTCCTTCTCCTGGATGATTTCAAATAGGTTGGTTGGTAAATGTCATTATCCTAAACTGTAATTTAATAAAGACTGGGTTTCTGTGAAATAGAAACTGCTTTTATTCACTAACTTGCGCTTTCTCTCTCCTCTTCCCATTAAAAAAAAAAAAAAAAAAAAAAAAAAGAGTATTTTAGCCAGAGATCTTTACAGAACACTTAACTCCCAAATATTCATCTTATCCATTCAGTATCATTCAACTCCCATCACATTTCAGGAAGTAGAATTTCCTGTTTGCAGACTGGTCCATAAACATGCCCCGAACAATCACTGCTAGTAAGAGGGGAAGAAATGAGGCTTAAGGGGCTGGGAGAGTTAAGAGTACATGTGGAAGTGGCTCTGGGATGCAACAAGAGAGAGACCAAGGATAGACATATTACATAGACAACTAAGCAACAGAAGTAAAAAAGGAAACTATTAAAAAAACATGCTGTCTACCCCTAGTTTCTGGGTTTGAATCCATGGTTTTTTCCTCTCAGAACTGCAGAGGCTGGCTGTTGAGAGCAATCCAAGAGTTCTGAATGGAGATTTCTCTGTTCTCGCCACTATTTGCCAAGTGCACAATTATTGTATAAACCGAACAAGAGCGGATGTGCTGACAGCACCATAACAAATCATCAGCCACTCTGTTTTTGCTACAAAGCCACAGGCCCTGGATGTTTACTCCTCAGCACTGCAGCTTGCCTTTTCCCACCTTCGGAATGCTGCCAGGCCACATCTCTCCCTCCGCCACCCCCGCCCCCCCTCCCCCCCAAGCTATGGCACACACCTTTGTTCAGCCTCTTTGTTTGGTCCTGTTTAGATTATTGAAATGCTCTTCTTTTTGTTGGTCTCCTTACCAACACAATCAAATGACTGCAGCTGGGACAGAGCCGAATGCTAAGCCCTCTCCCTGGCACCAGACAAGGAGGCCTGTACAAATTCCAAATCTGACCAAGCGGCAATGCTTTCCTAACAACCTCAGGTTTTCTTGTCACGATTACCTTACCTTTCTCATTTAATTGGATTTCGTGGGATCCCTCAATTTTGATAGCTCCTAAACATTCCCCACAGAGCTACCAATCAGCTTTAGACAATAGTTTCTTTCTTTCTTTTTTTTTTCTTTTTTCATTAAAAGCACAGGAAGGTGAAAAAAAAAAGTCCATATATTTTTCAGTCATTGAGTAGAGTGGGCAAGCTAAGCTCATCAGATTTCTGCAGCCTGCTTATCTTCTCTCTCCATTCACATCCACTCCCTCAACCAAAATATTTAAGCATATATAAATCTCTTGTGACTGCATACTGAGAAGCTTCATCTCAAAATCATGATTCAATGGTTCTCACACATTCCTGCTTCCCACATCTACTTTACTTTGCTAACTAGAGCAAACTGATGCTAAGATTAGGAAGGCTCAGAGATGAAGATGTATACAGACTCTGAAGGACAGAACTCTGATGCACCCAAAAGAATTAAGAGTGGCACCTGTTGTTAGCGATTACTGTGTACGTGGGGACTGAAAATAGATGGGCTGGATTTCTTTGGACCACTCTGAAAGAAAAGGCCTAAGAAGAAAGACACTGCAGCAATAGTCTTAAAATACTTTAGCAATGAACAATATTTCTCTCCTTCTCTGTTAAGCATCCTAGACAGAGAAGTCAGCCCCCAGTACTTGTCCTTAGAAGATAAGCAGAAAAAATGGGTTTCTTTCCGTGCAAACATTGGTACCTTCTGGGCCTGGCATCCATTACCCAATTTTTTAGAAGCTACCAAAGCTGCACTAGACAACAGCACCACCTG
Source organism: Leopardus geoffroyi (assembly GCF_018350155.1). Classification (NCBI taxonomy): domain Eukaryota; kingdom Metazoa; phylum Chordata; class Mammalia; order Carnivora; family Felidae; genus Leopardus; species Leopardus geoffroyi. The sequence continues at coordinate 62,219,501 of NC_059337.1, read as the reverse complement.
TTACTAAGTAGGGCACAGAGCCAAGAAGAGCACGATTCCCTAGAAATTAGGCTGACTGTGCCAAGGCAAACCTCTCTTAAAACAGGATCTCAAAACATGTTGAACAGACCTATCCTACCTTCCTGCAATATTTTCTACAATCTTGCAGTACAGTCTTATAGTATTCACTTAGACACAAGTTCTTACTGAACACAGCTGTGTAAGAGCCTACTTAGAAAATGAATATATCCCATGGCAGTAAAATTAGGGTAACAGATGAAATAATATCTCCTTTTTCCAAGAGAGAATTTTTAAAGGACTGTGCATCTTTCTCCAGGTGAAACAGGGAGATGCATTCAAGGTGTGAAAGAAATCCAGGAGATTTTGGTCTCTCGGGGACTATAATGGAACCAACCCCTCCTAAGGAAACAGAAAATGTAAAAGTATAGAGAAAAAAGAGATAAAATACAGGTTTCAGTGACCCTGCACCCCCACCCCTCACTGCCCTGCCCCAGCCAGTCTACAGAGCACAATGGGGTCAGTGAGGAGCTGGTTGGTTCTCACAGTAAACAGCCAGTGAGGCTGGCGCTTTTTATCGATGCGAAAAGAACTCAGACACTTCCTGCAATTTAAACAAGGTCCATTTTTCTTTCAAAGAACAGGAAAAGCCACAAGAGATTCCCACAGCGCCAGCAATAAGCCTTCTACTCCTGTACTGGGAACTTAGGAGCCACAGTCAAGGAAGGAGAAAGAAGAAACAAGGTGTTGTCTTGCTTCTTTCAACACCTGTGCTCATCTTCTGCCTGGGATTCTATGGTTTCCAGACCCGGTAGATTTTATTCCTCTATTCCCACTACAAACCAGGCCTGTTTTACAATTGGGCTTTCCCTTTGTTTTCCTACAGTACACCTTCACCCAATGCTTTCAGGTGTTCTAAGACTGCTACGAGGACACATACAATGCTGCTCTCATAAACTCAAAATGGCATCTTCTAGTTCAAAGCACCCCCACAGCTCCTACCAGGCTGACCCTAAGTCCTTTGACACCTGGAAGATTCTTTTTGAATGCTTAGCTCTAGTTCACTTCCATCATATCCAGTAAGAAGAATACATTCAAAATATCAGAGAATCTGGACAACCAAAACTAACACGGTAGCTCTCAACTACCATTCCAGTTTGCCAGCAGGTGTAAGCAAAGAACATAAGCCTATGAACTCTGTGTTCAGTTTCCTTAACAGTAGTCTCACTAAAGCAAAGATGAAAACCTAGTTTCCTTTCAACCCTCGACCTTGACTCTAGGAGGTCTGGGAATCCGCTAGCATTTTGGCACAAAACACACTGTTTTTCTTCTGGTTATCATTCAGATCTCTAGTGCTCCGTGCAGGACACTGTTTATGCTACTTCAACGAGGCTTTCTGTGAGTGACGACATTCTCATTCACTCCACTGGCAATAGCACAAGACAACTGTACTCACTCAACCTGGAACCTTTCCTACCAAGTTTATTTCTATCCCCCTCCCCCTTTTAAAGGGTGGCATTCCTATCTCAGTTGTAAGCTTGTCAAAGGAGAGTACGTAAGCACAAATCGAAAAAACATTTCTCTCTTCAGTCATAAATTACTTAAGTATTTTTTATCTATAAAGTTACTAAAGGCAAAACAGGAAACAAGCCCAAAACTTTGAATTTCAAATATCTGAAACTACCACATGGAGTATGTCTCTGGTTCCCCCACTTGCCAGAACTGGGAATACATTCCAAGAGAACAGAGAACTTACCTGGAATCCTGATGAAAGACCAGCCATTCTGAGGCCTGATGCTCCACAGTCCTCCAGCTGGCTCTGGGAAGAACTGGGATCGTCGATTTAGCCAATCTGTTGCCAGTTCAGGGGCCCCATTTAACAAACACTGCTTGGCTGCCAGACTCCCTCCTTCCTTCAGCACTCGCCGCTCATATTCTGCACTTCGGTCATTGCAGTAAGAATCCAATGGCACTGCGGTAACCTACAGTGAAAGATTCACATGAGATAGCTTTCACATTTCCTACACTTCAACTCTGAAATCAGACAAATGTGGATAATTTTTAGGCTAGTGGTTTGAACTTCTTTGTTCTGACAAATAAGCTGCCGTTAATAATGACCTAGTGAGCTGGTCCACGTAAAAGGTCAACCTCTTCAACATGAACCTGCAGCAAACTAAAGATCCAAAGAGTGCTGGAGTTTGCAGAAAAACTGGGATACCAAGTCAGGAATAATTCTATCACAGGTGTATATATAGATCTGATTACTCTGCCACCTCCCCTCATTGCTGGATAGTGTTTTCAGTGAAGTTCTATTAGCCATCCACAAAATGGCGAGATCAGAAAGGGAGCTGGAGCTCTGCAGTCATTACTAAAGAACTAAAGAGTTATGGGTCCAGTGCATATGAGGTTATCTTTAATGCTTTTGTGGCAAAGCTCCTGTATTTATCAATACTTCTTTCTCTCTTCCCTGACCAGGTTGTTAATTGACAAACCTAATGGAAGATAAAAGAACCTTTCTTTTAGGCCATAAGCTGGGACACGGTAGAGGCAGGTGGAGAAAGCAACTGCCAAAGAGTAGTGGATTCATTTCTTGGCTAGGACAGAGGCTAGGCACAAAATCTTATCACACCACAAGGTGCAACCACACTGAAATGCTGCCCCCCAATGGAATAGAAGGCTCCTGTTAATTTAGAAACAAGCTTTTTAATAATCCTTTAGCGATCTGGGTCTATTCCCACTGTTAATAAGCATCTGTGTATTCAGATAGCTGTGAAATCATCCGATTAGGAGCCCAAGTTACCGTCTGTTAAAATTTGGAGGCTCTGATTATCTGCAAGTTCAGGTTGAAAATAATGCTAAAGCCCCATTATATGCAGTAAATTGCTCAGAAAAACCCTGGAACTAGACCAAAAGATGAGGGAAAACTGGGTATAAGAAGCAAGGGCAGAGGTATAGGAGAGACCAGAACATAAAACACTGGTTGTACCTAAGTAGCTACTTTCATTGTTGCTATTATTTCCAAGAAGTTAGACATTTAGGAAAATATATCTTGCTATTAACTTTTCTATTTTCACGCCCATCAATCTTTAGGGCAATGGAATGGTTGTCAAGTTTTTGTATGCCTAAGAATCTTCTTGGGAGTTTATCTAAAGCACAGATATTAATCCAGAAGACCTAAGGAAAAAGCCAAAAGCTCTAGGTTTCTAACGAGCACTACAGAACCTCAGGCTAAGCCTTAATAACTACTGCCAGGGTGCCTGGGTGGCTCAGTCAGTTAAGTGTCCAACTTCGGCTCAGATCATGATCTCATGGTTCATGGGTTCGAGCCTCATGTCGGGCTCTGTGTTGACAGCTTAGAGCCTAGAGCCTGCTTCAGGTTCTGTGACTCCCTCTCTCTCTGCCCCTCCCCTGCTCATACTCTAGGTCTCTAAAAAAATAAACATCAAAAAAAAAAAAAAAAGATATACTGCCTTGGTTTACATTAACAGTCAGCTAGCTGACTATGAGGCTGCAGGTGCTTCTGCTGAAGACTACGGAATACCATAAACAAGAGAAAGCGCATCATTTACTAATAGCCACAAGAGTGCTCTACTCTGGCTTACAGATGAAGCTGAACTGAGTTTGCTAGCAAGCAGTGCCATCTACAGTCCACATATCAAACTACAGGGAAGGTCAGAGCAAGCAGGGCCCCTACTGCTCCAAAACCCAGATAAGTTCACACATAAATCACTTTCACACACAGTACTAGGAGCAGGTTTTGGTAATCTCATACTACCTTTGCCCACTCAAAAAGGGGTATTTTTGCGTTCAAGTTATTCCTTTTTCCCACCTAAAGCTGAGCACAGGTAAATAAAGACAGAGTAAAACGCAGGTGGATAAAAATTGGATCTCTCCCACGATGGTCTGTCCTGGCTGCAGCTCAGCAGATCCTGGACCAGAGCAGGTATCTACCATCTAGGGTATGAGTCTCAGAACCTCACAATCAGTAGTAGCTGTACTTTCATAACAATGGTACAAGCAGCAGTGGATGAACTACAGAAGTATGACCAATTCTCTATACTATATACACTCTTGGATGAGTAGAGCATATTTAGTCTTTTCTAATGAGAGACTCATACAGTCCAATTTTATGCTCAAATATAACTGTTTTTGTTTTTATCATTATTGTTTATTTTATAGAAAGGCAGGACTTATACTGGAACTATATATAAGACGTCAGGCCCAAATGGTCCAGATGAAAACTCAAAAGCCAGAAACTCAGCATGAAGGAATAGGGGGAGAACAGGACACAGGGAGAATGTTTTTCCTGTCTAGAACTCACTCCTTGGCACTCTTATAGTTTATTATTTTTTAAAATGTTTATTTTTGAGAGAAAGAGAGAATATGAATAAGCAGGTGAGAGTCAGAGAGAGAGGGAGACAGAGTCCTAAGCAGGCTCTGCACTGTGGGTGCAAAGCCCAATGTGGGGCTCGAACCTACGGACCGTGAGATCATCACCTGAGTCGAAGTCAAACGCTTAACTGCCTGAGCTACTCAGGTGACCCAGCACTCTTATAGTTTAAAACCAAAACAACTTTTTCCAGTTATAAACTTTCACCTATTTTCCAATTTCATTTTGCTGATATCCTTCCAAGTCCAGGATTGAAAACTAGGAGGTTTGCGGGGCCGTGTTCTTAGTGAAATATTTTTTAATGTTTTAATAAGCTTCTTTGGCAGGAGCCCTGGATCAAGATATATGCAGAATCACAGAATGTCATGTTGTAAGTACGTAAGCAGTGAACTCATGAGGCACAAAAAGAGGCAAACAAGTCCACTTCTAATTAAATTGTGCTTCCCTAGTCAGCTCTATCCTAGACAGCCTCCACCCATTCTGCTAACCCCAGTGGCCTTCCTGACTGTTCAGAAACAGGGGGAGATGAAGCATGACATACCATTCTTAACTCCCCACAAATGGAAATGCATACTCCCTTTAGTCTCACATGAGCTAACCTCTGTTTCTTGCTTCATTAACTTCCTAAACTATAGGATCTTCAAGGGCTGTCTCCTCAAGCATTTAGCGCGTCCTTCCTGATGACATGTATATTCCTGCTCTAGCTCTAAGAAGCGTGACCACTCCAAGCGCTTCAGTTTTTTTTTTTGGTAAGATGGATTTCCAGGGTCTTAGTTTATTAATGTTGCAGAATTATTTCCTTAGCTAATGAGAAAAGAAATCCTATAATTCCTTCCTTAATGGCACAGTTCTTCCTGAACCGACCCTAAAGTTTCCACAGCACATGCCAAGGACATTAATTTGTTTAAGCTCAAGGCCAAGGTTAAGACTTCAAAGGAAATCAGTCTGTCCCTACCCCAGATGGGTTAAAAATCAATATAAGATAACTAAGGAATCACATGATTATTCACTCTAGGCCTGATCAAGGTAAAAGCTTGTGTATGACTTTATAAAATATTCAGACATATTTAAAACTCTTCTTCCTGTCCTCATAACCATGGTGTTACTTATTCTCATTTCAAGTTCAGCACATACTTTATGAAGAAACTCTACACACAATTATAGATAAAGGCGCTGAGCGAGAAAGGAGGGTGCTGGGGAGGAGCCCTTCAGCCAAATGATAAAAAAAAAAAGTTTCCTTCTGTTCCCTGCCTGCCACCACACCTTTATGCTACTATGGTCTTCTCTAAGCTACTCATTATTTATTGTTCTTTAGGGAAAAAGCAGCATCTGGCATGATAGTTTAGATTTTGGGCTCCTCAGAAAACAAGTCTCTAGTAGTACAGTTTGGGTATGTGTGTTTGAGAATGTTGGGAGAGTGGAGTTGTTCTTCAGAGTAGTTAGCTATATAGCTCTGAGTGGAACAAATGAGGAATCTTCATGCCTGTAAATGCAATGATGGTCCAAGGCATTTCACTTTTTAATTGGCTCTATAGAACATTGGGGATATGAGAAGTGAAAATGTCTAGAGATCCCTCTCAGAAATCCAGACTTCCTCTTATTAGGTCTCTAAGTATATACATCAGATTGGGAGAGTGAGAAGGCAACGAACTACACAACTATGAAGTCTAAAGACTGCTTTCTACAGAAACACCAGACCTTGGATGTTTTCTAGAAAAAGTGAATTTCCCTACATCAACTTAAGCTTCAAAGACCAAAAATGCTTTGAAGAACTGGATACATATAAAATCTAAATATTTTCTATTTAGATAGCCAATATAAATCAAAGTTAACGGTGGCCTAGGAATCAAGTTCATGTAGTACAGGATCAGTAGGAAGAAGTTAAGGCAGGCAGGAGTCAGTGCGACTCAGTACTACCATCTTGTTTCCACTCATCAACTTTCTTGGGACCCTCTGCCAGATTCTGACCTTTGATAACTTAATAAAGGATGCAAGCAGATGTAAATACTGACAGAAAAATATCACTAAAGAAGATTCAAAAGGCTCCACCTTCTTTAAAGAGAACTGTGAAACCAGTAGGCCTTCTAGAATGAGTGCAGAAAACAAGAGAAAACACAGAAGGGTAAGAAATGTCAGCCTCTTGGTGCACCTGGGTGGCTCAGTCGAGAGTCGGACTTCGACTCAGGCGAGGATTTCATCATTCAAGAGTCTGAGCCCCACAGCGGGGCTCGCTGCCTGTCCTACTTTGGAGGCCCCTCTCTGCCCCTCCCCCGGACTCGTGCCCTGAGAGAAAGAAAGAAAGAAAGAAAGAAAGAAAGAAAGAAAGAAAGAAAGAAAGAAAGAAAGAAAGAAAGAAAGAAAGAATGTCAGCCTCTTAAAGAGTCTTCGTGCTAACTGGAAGATGTCCCAGAGCAAAAGGAAACGAGCCAGGAAGACAGATACTTGTCCTCTGCTCTAACCAGAGTCTAGTGCATCTCTACTCTGTCCCTCTCCCTTCATATACTTCTTCTGGTGTTGTAAGAGAGCTTCGGTCTGGCTCTGATCAATAAGGACAAGAAAGGGGCGCCTGGGTGGCTCAGTCGGTTAAGCGGCTGACTTCGGCTCAGGTCATGATCTCGCGGTCCCTCTCTCTGACCCTCCCCCGTTCATGCTCTGTCTCTCCCTGTCTCAAAAATAAATAAAAAAACGTTAAAAAAAATTAAAAAAAATAATAAGGACAAGAAAGAGCACAAGAGGTAAGCAGAGTAAAACACTGCACTGGGCCAAGAGGAGCCTTTGCAGTGATGCTGTCAGATATCACCAGAGTGCCCAGTTTTGATAAATGGGGTGTTAAGAGGCAACTAACAGTTGCTCAACGTTGAAACCATAACAGACACTGCTCCCAATCTGCAAATAAGACTAGGACTGCTGAATGGTGAACACAGAACAACAGTTACTTTTTAGGGCGAACATACTTGTGAACCAGTCTCAGCAGGGCTGCTAAGGAAAGTGAGAGGACACCAGATGAAGAAGTTTCTTGATGCTGGAGTGTTAGGTTTCCTTTTGTTATTTGGAGACTGCACTGAAGCGATAAGGACAGATCAAATCTCCCTCCCAATGTAGCCCCCTCCCTTGAAAAACCGTCAAAAACCTCAATGCAGGTAACAAACAGCTCCCTCTCCTTATCAAATATTCCACTGTCCTTGACCCTGCTGTTTGGTGATAACCTACGTGACAGATGGCTTGCTCCCATGATAGTTCAGAGCTCCTTCCTGACTAAATGAGAGGAACTACACAGGAGAGACTTGGTCAGGCAAAGAAGCCATTCCTATTTACCATACAATAGTTCTCCAACCAACAAAATTTAAAGGGAGGAGTGCTGTCTTGGCAAAGCCAGGACCATGTATGCTTTCTAAATACTGAGGATTAATGTTTCTCAAGGTCCAAACAGCTTAAACACTTGTGTTTAAGAAATGGATCTCTTAAAAGTTGGTTTATTTCTTCAAGTATCATCTATTTTGTTTCTTCCCTCTTGTGGCACTTACTCGTGGACTGGCCACACACAAAAAAGATGGCAGTTCAGTGAGCAGGCAGCAACGAAGTGAGGAGGTAGCTGATCTCCGCTGATGGATGACCTGGTCTGAGTAGCCACTTACTGCTTTGCAGTGGCTGCTGAAAACCAGAGACTACAAAACAAAAATGCAAATTAGTACCATAATGCAAATTATGTTTAATGTAAGCAAAACGGAAAAAAATGTCACATATTAAACATCTGACTTAAAAGACATTCTTCTAGTAAACATTATGAATCCTAATAAACAACCAGTATTTAGAACCAAATGTATAATATAGTCAGAGTCCATGCTAATTTTAAAACATGGCTTTATTAATATACCATAAGCAAGTGGCACTTCTGATTCTACCTTTTCCTGGGAAAGATACTATTAATTATAAAATAGTTAAGAACATAACGTTCATTAGACGACACAATGCATATGAGGGGGAAGTCTGGTTCATTTGTTATACCATGGATGCAAACTCATGTCTTAAGTTAAACATGATGACCAGGGCGTGTGGGTGGCTCAGGCAGTTAAGCGTCCGACTTCAGGTCAGGTCATGATCTCACAGTTCGTGAGTCCCAGCCCCACATCAGGCTCTTCATTCTCAGCACAGAGCCTACTGCGGATCCTCTGTCTCTCTCTTTCTCTCTGTCCCTCCCCAGCTCATGTTCTCTCAAAAACAGACATTAAAAAAAAAAAAATTATTAAAAAAAAAAAAACACGATGACCAACGTTTCTTCCCAAAATTTTAAGGTATATCTGCTTAGCATCATGTGTGTATACTAACAATGCAGTGTACAGCTGACCCTTGAACAACATGGGTTTGAACTGTGTGGGTCCACTTATACATGGATTTTTTTTCAGCAGTAACAGAACAGTACTGTAAATGTATTTTCTCCTTCCTACAATTTTTTTATTTTGAGAGAGAGAGAGAGAGAGAGAGAGAGAGAGAGAACACGCAAGCAAGTGGGGGAGGAGCAGAGAGAGAGAATCCCAAGCAGGCTCTGCGCTGTCAGCATGGAGAATGATATGGGGACCTATCTCCCGAACCTTGAGATCATGACCTGAGTTGACACTGAGTCGGTTGGTTAACTGACTGGGTCACCCAGGCGACCCTTCCTTATGATTTTAACATTCTTTTCTCTAGCTTACTTTAACGATACGGTATATAACATATATTACATACAAATTATGTGTTATTGGTAAGGCTTCCTGTCAACAGCAGGCTATCAGTGGTTAAGTTTTGGGGGAGTCCAAAGTTATATGCATATTTTTGACTGCAGGGGATCAGCAACTGTAACCCGTGCTGTTCAAGGGGCAATTATAGTTCCAGCAAGGTGAGCTGTTTTATTTGGTGACACCAATACAAGTGCTCAGGAAAAGGAAATAATTTTTTACTACCTTTACCAGATCATCATTTTAAAAACATAAATTCTTCATATATATTACTATATCAATACACTTTAATCAGACTAAAAGCTCATGTTAAAGTTTCAGTTTACAGCCATTCCTGTGAAAGACTTTTTAAAAGTCTGGTACGTTCACATAAAAGAATGTGTCAGTGGGATTCAGTGTTCTTTATTGCAGATGCAAATCTTTCCTCAGTGCAATGTTAGACATTTTATCTTTGGATCTTCATTCTTGATGACTTCACTTTTTTTCTTTATAGTTTTCTCAGATAAGGCAGGTTGGTAACCTAAATAACCATATAGATGAAGATAATACATATAAAGTCGTCAAATTTATACACTGTTACAAGGTCAAGAAAACAAACTGCAAGATGAATAGTAACTAGGACCCTCTACAGAAGAATAATAGTTATAATTTCAGTACTAAAAGCTTTCAAAACCAAATCTCTTCAAGGCTTCTTTCCTCAGTTACGTTTGTTCATAATTTTTCTCAAAATAAATGCGCTCTTCAGGATCAGCATGAGGGAAGTCATCTCAAGTTGTCTAGCAGGATATGTGTATCATAATCTGCTTCCATGAACCAATCAGAATAATGGTCCTGAACAAACTGAAAGGCTTTAACTGTTTTCAGTACAGCTGGGACATCTCCAGTGGTTTCTAACCACAATGTATGGAAGCCTTTACAATACTTTATTATAACAATGGGCCTACACAGTTTTGATGTATTTGATATTTTTCTCTAGATGTTCATATTTCTGTCATTACCCGGAAAAGAATTTTAACCTTCTGATAGTTTTTCAACAGTATCTGTGTTCTCAGCTTTATGTTGGCTAGCATCTTTTAAGTTCATCCACTTTGCTACATATTTATGTCCATTATCTTCTGAATGCCTAGGGTGAGGATCATTACAAAGATTATTAGGTCGAGTATCACCCTGTTCTTCCAATATGAAACAATGGATAGCTAAGAACATGCACTTACAAAAAACAAACCCAAATCCTAATGCATAGACAAAGGTACTGAATTTTGTTTTTTGCAAGCACATTTTTTATTATTGGTGGTAAGCCCTCTTGCCCCTCCTAGGGGGTGAAGAGAAGTGGTTAAGACTCTAGTAATTAGTGTTTACATCAACGAAATACAATAGTAGTTCAGGGTTGCTAGATATGGTGTCTACTGCCACCCAGGTGGCTGAGGTAGCAGTAGTAGCTGACCTTAAGTCTTCTGAATTGTTTACTAACTTCTAAAGAGCAGTAACTAAAGGCACCTGGGTGGCTTCAGTCGGTTAAGCATCTGACTCTTGATTTTGGCACAGGTCATGATCTCACAGTTCATGAGATCGAGCCCTGAGTCGGGCTCTGCACTGACAGCATGGAGCCTGCCTGGTATTCGCTCTCCTTCTGTGTCCCACCACCGCTCCTCCCACCCCCCCGCCACTGGCCCATGAGTGTGCATTCTTGCTCTCAAAATAAATAAACTTTAAAAAAAAAAAAAATACAGAGCAGTAACTAAACAATGTGTCAGGGATCTCTCTTTCTCTATGTTTATTTTTGACAGAGAGCGAGCAGGGGAGGGGCAGAGAGAGACAGAGGGAGGGAGACACAGAATCTGAAGCAGGTTCCAGGCTCTGAGCTATCCGCAGAGAGCCTGATGTGGAGCTGGAACTCACAAACCGTGAGATCATGACCTGACCTGAAGTCAGATGCTTAACTGACTGAGCCACCCGGCACCCCATGTCAGGGATCTCTTAAAGTCGTTTGAAGTATTCTCAAATGGCAAAATTCAACAAAGCCTGTTTCTTACTTCATTCCTAGAATATAAAAGTAAAAGATGAAAGAATGAACATTTCCTTCAACTATTTTCTCTTCAACATTGTAGTTATTTATTAGGGTTACAGCATTCACTGTAGGGAGTCCTTTCAACACAATATGTTATCTTTGATATATTTCTGGAAAAAGTCTAATGATAATTCTACTCCTGGGAGTGCTCATTCCCAAATTAGAATATGTCTACTTGTCTTATATGAGCTAGGTTAAGATGGTATTCTCATTGGAATTCACTAAGGTAAGATGATTTTTAGCTTTCTGATTCTAGATTAAAAAAAAAAAATTAACTAGTTCAAAATGCTCGTTTACAACCTTAGCTTTAGAGAAACCTGACCACTCCTAGTATATTTTACTCAGGTTATTTTCTCTTAACATTGGTTCCATCAATTCTCTCTTAGCACAGGTAGTCCTTATAACCACATTACCCACATTCCCTTCACAGAACAACATCAGCTGCTTAAACACTGCCACCCACAAAAAAAATTTAATGCTTAACAAAGAAGGACACCTTAAACATCATTGCATAAGATGCTCGGGCAGGTAGGTGAAAGAGGGACAGAAAAGAAGGTTCATCTCTTCTTTAGTCTGTTTTGGCCAAAAACAAATAAAAAGAAACAATGTCACACTATGGGAGACATGATTTGGTTATGATGTGGTCACAGGTTTTGCTGTTCTGTTGTCTCTTCCTCATGCTCTTGAGTGTCTTCATTAACCTGTAGGCACTGGCAGCTGTGTGTGTCTTGCTATCAGAACCACAGTATGCACATAGCAGAGAAGTCAGGCTTTTGTAGAGTCTTTTGGTACCGTGAAAAAGTCTCAAGTGGAAATAAGTAGGGCAGAAAGACCCCACAGCTGTACGCTTCTTGCCACAGTGTAGCACACAAAACATAAAGATGCTTTTCCCTCAGATACAGACTCACCCATTTAACAAGGGGCCATACTTTATTCTCCACTTCTTGTTTAAAGTTAAAAGGAAGATTTATGTTAACATTAGCTCCTCATGACTCAGAACTTAATTTTCTGCTTTTGTTTTTGAAGAATACATCAAACATACAGAGGAAAAGGTCTCACTTTATTCTTTGCTTTTTAAGTTTTTATTTTAATTCCAGTTAGTTAACATACAGTGTTATATTAGATTCAGAGATACAATACAGTGATTCAACAATTCCATAAATCACTGGAAGCTCATTATGACAAGTGAACTCCTTAATCCCCATCATCCCTCCCCCAGCCTCCCTCCCTGCTGGTAACCATCAGTTTGTTCTCTATAATTAAGAGTCTGTGAGAAAAGGTCTCACTTTAAATGAAAGGGTGTAGTGCTTATAGATCAACTGCTAGACTACATGGATTCTATTTTCAGATATTTTAAATGACCAAACAAAACGGGAGAAAATAAAGTACAGAAAAAGGGTGAATATAACAGCTTCCCAGGGCTTTCCACAAGAGGCACTGGCAGCTTTCAGGACACAAGAAATAATGACAGATATAAATACTGTAGCTGCAAATTAACATTTAGCAGATGAGTTTTTGAAAATGTCCTGTTTGGGGGATTCTTCTTTAATAGGCAGTCAAAGCTCTCCAAGCATTTAATAGAGAACAGTGTTTAAAACTTAAACACCACTCTTTTCAAAAACAATTCTTTATGTTTAGATCCTCTCGCATATTTTATTTTTTTACGTACTTTGAATCGCAAAATCTGAAATGCACTTTAAGTTTGATGAGCTAGTTCACAGAGCTGTGGAGTATGTAAAGCTTCCAACACACATGATGCCTATGTAGACCATTACCATGACAACAGTTTCACTGAAACTGATATAGGAGATGGAATCAAGACTGGTGCAGGTTTTCCCCTGCCACCCGAAAGAGACTTCCTGTGAAACCTTTCATAAGCTGAAATGGCATAAAGTCAAGAAGCAATTATCATTACTCTCTATGGAAAAATTTTTGAGCATTCCCAGGCCCAAAAAATAACCTCTCTTAATTAAGCTTTTCTGATACCTTAGAACACATCTTGCTAACAGATGCACAAAATAAATTGAGATAAAGCACAGATGCTCACAGACACACAGTACAGAGCTATGGAGGTTTGATGCTGAGTATCATTCCCGGGAAAGGAGACTGGCAGTGACACACTCTGCTCCTGTGCATACCACCTCTGTAATGTGAAATAAATGCTGAACGCTATTTCCGCTTTTTGCCCTTTTTCTGTAAAAGCAAAAATCCTTTTCCGATTTCTTTTAGTAAGTGAAACAGGTATGAATGCAGGTCTTCCTTAAAAGTGAAGTGGCGTAAGCTTGAGCTTTTGAAAAGCGGGGGATACCTTGTACTCTACTTCTGCCAGTCATCACTTTTAACTGGATACAGCATAAGATCCATTTTGCCCCCCCCAAAAGATGACTAAGTGCCATATATCTTAGATTCTGATTTTGTCCTTATTCTTCTACGCAAAACAATATTAAAAAGAGAAAAAGACTCATATGTGTGAGACTTGTACTCTTTAAACCCTACAAAACTGTACAAGAAAGGAGATCTGGCCAGAGCCCACAGGAGGGAGGTGTGTGAGAACGAATTTATGAAAAATATGAACTAATTACTTACTATTCCTTCTTAAAATTCTCACCAGTAAAGCAGGGCAGTGCATAAAAAAAAATCAAGTGGAACACAGAGAACCATGCTGACTTTTGCTGCACAAGCATCACAAGAGAAAGAAATACCAGACAAGCATTCGCGTCGAGTTTAAAAGGCCCTAAACTTTGTTTAAAACACCCCTAAGTGTCATCTGATCTGTGTGCTTAGCCTAGTTCTTAGTTTCTTCATGTTTATATATTATCCCAAAGCCAGTATTATGAGAACGGTACTTCGTGAACTCTGCAACACAAAATTCAAACTTAACATTCACTGCAGAGTGAGAACAAGGGTTTTACAGGCATACGGGGGGGGGGGGGGGGGGGAAGCTTCTCACCATGTAGATTCATTCACATCCATGATGGAAAAGAAAGAGGCAAGGACTGGGTTAGACTGCTAAATGACTAAGTAGTATGGGATCTGATGTAGCTTACCAGGAACAAGATGACAACATGTAGCTAAGTCAACACTCATTATCTGTCTCCTTAGAGGAATAACAACAAAGCCTTTACCTGGATCTGATGACAAGAAACTATATTCAGAGGACAGGCTGCTGGAACAATAATTACTACTCTTTATAAAACAAATGAAAGCACCAAAGAGAATGAAGAATATTCTGCATTAAGAGGACAAAGCTGAATGTTGGAAAATTAATTCAAAGCTAATTTGGTAGCTCCAAAGGAATTTTATTTAAAATTATTTGAAGAGCACAAGAAAAAGAATTCTGACACGTGTTTCCAATTTTACCATTTTCCCTCCTCTTTTCTTTCAGGTCTGTCCACTTAAGAATAATCCCAAGGGTGCCTGGCTGGCTCAGTTGGTACAGCATACAACCCTTGATCTCAGGGTCATGAGTTTGAACCCCACAGTGGGCATAAAGATTACATAAGAAAAAAAAATGAATCACCCCAAAATTTACCTTTAAAATTGATCTTGAACATGGAATCTGGATTCAAGTTGCAGGTTTCCTATCAAAACTTTACTGTTGTTGTTTTTAAATATTTTATTTAAGTAATCTCCACACTCAATGTGCAGCATGAACTCAAAACCCCGAGATCAAGATCACATACTTCACTGACTGAGCCAGCCAGGCACCCCACTTCCATCAAAATTTTAAAACACAATTTGTGTTTACTTTGCATAGTGAAACAAAGCTATTTATTCCATTTTCTAGTACCATAAACTAAGGCAAAACAAAGAGTTGGAAAAATATCATCTTTCCATTATGTTTACAAATAATCAAAGTTCCATAATCAGAACTAACTTGGCAAATCATATGAAAATGCAAGATACAGAATACACAGAGCTTGCAATAAAAAAAATTTTGCTTACAAGGACTTAGGGCATTTGAGCAATGAATTCCTGCTGAAAATGAAAGCCAGATACCATTATGTATTTAGTATCTTCCCCAGCTGACATTTGTTGTGGCTAATAAAACTGTAGACAACATGAGTGATACAGAGAGCAGGGAGAGATACCAACGTTTCTTTTTTTTTTAATTTTCTTAACATTTATTTATTACTGAGAGAGAGAGAGAGAGACCATGAGTGGGTAAGGGGCAGAGAGAGAGGGAGACACAGAATCTGAAGCAGGCTCCAGGCTCTGAGCCGTCAGCACAGAGCCCAATGCAGGGCTTGAACTCACAAACTGCGAGATCACGACCTGAGCCAAAGTCGGACGTTTAAAAAACTGAGCCACCCAGGCGCCCGATACCAACATCCTTAGCAACAGAATTTAAGAACTTTCGTGATGTCACATCACAGTCTGAACCCATCAATAGCCCAGGCCAAAATCTCAGAACTGGGAATACCAAAACAAACTTTATCATGAAAAAAGTACTATAAAGGCATCAGCCCAGCAGTAAGAGGCTCTGGTCATTTTAAGATATGTCCAAAAATTCTTTGGTATCTTTCTCTTCAAAAGGTAAAGCCTACTTTACTCTCCTTGCAGAACTCCCAAAACTAGGTCATAAAAGGCAGTGTGGCTCCTTCTTGCACTTTCTCTCTCTGAAATCACTTATCTGGGATGTGGATACTCAAGCAGCCCCATGTAAAAGTCGACACAGAAAGGAACTGAGGCCTTGAGCCAACAGCCAACACCAACTTGCTAGGCATGTAAGTGAGCTACTTTGGAAGTAGCTCCTATGGCTATAGTCAATCTTTCAAATAACTGTAACCTTAGCTGACATCTTGACTTTAACTTTCTAAGATTTTCTGAGCCAGAACCACCAACCCAAGCTGCTCCCAAGCTCCTGATCAAAAACAACTGCAGGGTGAAAATAACTGATGTGCAATCAATGTATCCACTGATAAAATCAATGGATGATCAAACAAGTTACCAATCCTACCACATTTCTCAACCTCCAAGGAAATGTTATAACTCTTCACAAAATTCTATTTTAAGTACTGAAGTTAAGATCATACTTAATTTCAGGCTGGAGGACATTCCCTTAGATGAGAATACACACCAAGTTCCAAAGGAAAAACTAACACAAACACAACACACCAATACTAAGTCATTCAGGAAACATTCATTTAACTTTGTAAGTACAAGGCCCCAAACACAAGAGGGACTACTATATAAAATGTCCAAACAGCTAAATTGCATTCTCACTTGGGCAAGGAAAAGGAATGATGAAAAATAAAAGGACAGAACTGCTGCTTAACAACACTTTCTCTTTTCATGTTAAGCTTAGTTTCAGAGTAAAATATTCTTTGTGGTAGAGAGTACCTTCCTATTAACTACAGAGCTCCTAACAGTATTCACTGGAGTTTTCTGCCATATAAAAAGGATACTTAACTACTTTGCATCCCCATCAATTGTCTCTCTTGCATGTTCAATCTCCCTCTTTGCTGCCTTTTTCTATTTTAGTCTTCAAATCTGAGTCTCCTCTCTCCTACAATGCAACTCTGCCTTAAACCCAAGTGGCCTTCCTGAAATACCTTCCTATTCTTCTTTTTGACTGTCACACTTCACTACCTACTTTCCACAATTCCTAACCAGCATCTTTCTCCTTGTAAATAAATCCCTACGGCTTCTGCGTTCTATCTGCACTCATAACAACAAAGACTTACTAATCTTACTCCTGTGTGTTTGCTTTACATTTAATATAGAATTTATCATTCTCTCTGGATCTTCTCTTGAACTCTGGGTTTTGGAAATGATTCCTTCACTGACAATGCTCCTCCATATTGAAATAAATCAGAATCCCTTGACCCCTGCTTCATAATCTTTTAGTTACAACCATTTCTGTTGAGTCCTTAGTACTTGATACTCACAACTTCTGTTCAACATTCTCCTTAACATGGACTCCTGTGTCCAATATTTCTTGACACCACACTCTGAGATTAATTTTCATCAAATACCAATGACCGAGATCCCTCACTGGTGTGCTTACTGATTTGAGTGATTAAGTGGCCTTCATGAAACTGGCTATCAGAGTACTCCCTCCCATCGCTTGATAGCAGTCACCAAAAGTTAATTTCCCCTAGGCTATAACTGTAGCATCAAGAAAGTAAGCCAAGAAAAGGCTGAGTCTCCTAGGTTAATATCTAAACCCAATAGACTGGCATTCAAAGATTCCTACAATTTACCTTTCTGGCCCTTTCTCTCACTACTGTCTTTTATTTTAGTTCCAGTCTTTAACTTGTAATATTCTTCCTCCCACCCAGATCCCTATCACTCAAAATCCAATTAAAACAATACAATTTCTACAAAGACTTTTTGTCCATTTCAATCTAAGGTGATTTCCCATTCTAAACTTTACCACTAATCATCTACCATCAATCTGGCAGTTAATTGTCTTCTTTCCACTTTTAAAGTGAATCATTTGTTTTGTTTTTTTAAATTTTCTTTTAATGTTTATTTATTTTTGAGACAGAGAGAGACAGAGCATGAATGGGGCAGGGGCAGAGAGAGAGGGAGACACAGAATCAGACGCAGGCTCCAGGCTCTGAGCCATCAGCCCAGAGCCTGACTCAGGGCTCGAACTCACAAACCGCGAGATCGTGACCAGAGCTGAAGTCGGACGCTCAACCGACTGAGCCACCCAGGCGCCCCTCATTTGTGTTTTTAAAGTCCTTAAGTTTGTGTGTGTTTTTACTACATACCTGAATAATTTTTCAAACCCGAAAACAGGTTTTAACCTGTTAACACACCTTGCTCACAGCAGATATTGCTAACAGGGTGGTCAACAACACTGATTACATGCGATCTCTGCGGGTGTAGACTAACACTGAGAGGAGGCTACTCTGAAGGTAGCCTGAATCAGCAGAAAAAAGGAACATTAACCATTAAGCCAAGATCACATTCTACCACTAGAGATTCATTCAATCAGTAAGTTCTTCTGACACAAATCAATGCACACTTTTCACTCAATCCAATTGGCTCGTGGTATCCTACAATTAAAAATAGCATAAAGATTGGGGCGCCTGGGTGGCGCAGTCGGTTGAGCGTCCGACTTCAGCCAGGTCACGATCTCGCGGTCCGTGAGTTCGAGCCCCGCGTCAGGCTCTGGGCTGATGGCTCAGAGCCTGGAGCCTGTTTCGGATTCTGTGTCTCCCTCCCTCTCTGCCCCTCCCCCGTTCATGCTCTGTCTCTCTCTGTCCCAAAAATAAATAAACGTTGAAAAAAAAATAGCATGAAGAGAAAGAGAGAAGGGTTTGTGAAGAAAAGGGAGTATTTCCTCAAGGAAATACTGGGTCTTCCCCTCCATCACCATTCCTTACTCAATTAGGCTTCTTTTACTGTCCAAATAGTCTCCAAAAAAACTTCAAATGTAAAATTCACAATGTAAATAACAGTAACATGTTAGTACATGTATAACATTTTAAATAATATATAGGTATTGGCAAAATGCGTTAAGTCTGTTTAATTAACAGGGGGACATAATCAAAAAACATTTGGAGAACAGTGGCCTGTGTATCTACAATGCTAAAGAGTTTAAAATAAGATTTATGAGCTGATTCTAGGGGCACCTGGGTGGCTCAGTCGGCTGAGCAACCGACTTGATTTCAGCTCAGGCTGTGATCTTGTGGTCGCGACAGCCTTGAGCTGACAGCACAAAGCCTGCTTGGAATTCTCTCTGTCCCTCTCACTCTGCCCCTCCCCTGCTCATGTTCTCTCTCTCTCTCTCAAAATAAACATTAAACAAAAAAATAAGGTTTATGAGCTGATTCTAAAATTTACATAACAATGTAAACAAATAATAATAATAATAAGATAACATTTATATAAAAATGCAAAGAGCCAAGATCAGCCAAAGCCAATACTGAAGAAAAACGAAGCTAGAGGATCTGTACTACCAGTTATTAAGACTTATTATGAAGCTATAGGTTAAGAAAGAGTGGTACTGGTTTGGGGCACCTGGGTGGTTCAGTCCATTAAGCGTCTGACTCTTGATTTTGGCTCAGGTCATGATCTCATGGTTTCGTGAGTTCGAGTCCCGCATCAGACTCTGTGCTGACAGCATGGAGCCTGCTTGGGATTCTTTCTCTCTCTTTCTCTTTCTGCCCCTCCCCTACTCAAGCTGTGTCTGTTTCTCTCAAAAGTAAATAAATTAAAAAAAAAAAAAAAAAAAAAAGAGTGGTACTGGTTCAAGGATAGACAAATGGACTAATGGAACAATGACCCATATAGATACAGCCACTGATTTGGCAAAAACGATGCTGGGTGCAGTAAGGATGGTCTTTTCAAAAAACAGAGTTGGGTCAAATGAATATGGATATCTATATGTAAAAAAAAGATAACCTATACCAGACTAAAAAACTACCAAAATTCCTTGTAGATTTGAATGTGAAAGGTACATCAAAAAAACTTTTGAAGAAAAACATACAGGATTATCTTCATGACCTTTGTATAGGTAAAGATTTCTTCAACACGACACAAAAATGCTAACTATTTAACAAAAGACACTGTTGAGTTTGCAAAAGTTAGCTGCAGGGGAGAAGAAATCTGCAATACATAAAGAACTACAAGTCACTAAGAAAATACAGATACCCTAATAGAAAAATAAGCAATGTCTTGAATAAGAATTTCATAAACGAGGTTATCCAAATGGCCAATAAGCAGTAGAAAAAATATTCAACATCATTATTCATAAGAAAAATGTAATTTAAAGCCACAATGAGATACCACCACCAAGAAGGGCTAAAATGAACAAACAATAACTAATACATTTTGGCAAGGATGTGGAGCAACTAGAAACTCTCATATAATGTTAATGAGAACAAAAACATTGGTGCAATTGTTTTAGAAAATTGTTCGACATTATCTATTAAAGATGACCATATGCATACTCCATGATTTAGCAATTTGACTACTAGATATATATCCCACAAAATACATATGAATTTTCACTAAAAGCTGCATACAGTAATATTCACAAAAGGAGTTATAACAACCAAATATTTCCCTACAGTGACTCTTGTGGGGAGGTCAAGGTAGTGGAGAGGAAGAATGAATGGAAGGAAGTAGGCACAAGGGACTTCTGGAGTAGAGTTCCAATAGTATTTTGTGAAGTAATCCAGCTGTATGTACACTTAAGATTTATGCACTTCCCCATATGGATGTTAATATCTCTAGAAGGACAGCCAAGGCAACAAAAAAGAAGACATAAAAAGTTTAATATACATACAACACCTATTACTTCTGTCTCTCTAATCCATTTGGCTTGTTATCTACTAAAGCAAAGCAAATGCTCTTTTCAGAATCAAGTTAGCTTTTCTTAGAATTGTTGAGTTCAAGAGTCACTAATTTTGTTAGAAAAAAAATTTAACTTCCCTAATAACTTTGGTAGGGTACTGCGTGTCACTCCCAAATTTTCTTCCTCCCACTCCGACTTTTATTTTTTTTATTTATTTTTTTTTTTTCAACGTTTATTTATTTCTGGGACAGAGAGAGACAGAGCATGAACGGGGGAGGGGCAGAGAGAGAGGGAGACACAGAATCGGAAACAGGCTCCAGGCCCTGAGCCATCAGCCCAGAGCCCGACGCGGGGCTCAAACTCACGGACCGTGAGATCGTGACCTGGCTGAAGTCGGACGCCCAACCGACTGCGCCACCCAGGCGCCCCAGCCACTCCGACTTTTAAAGATGGACTCCACATTTATGTCAGTCTTTTTCTAATCTTTCAAAACTTTTCTTGCCCTTCCTAAGTTTGTAATTCACCATCTGAATTATAGCAAATACCTCTCACGTTATACTATTAGGACATTTACTGAAAATAGTAAACGCAGTTATAAGTCTATTTTCTGTGAAAATAAAAAATTCTGAGATTCCATAGTAAGATCCCTATTTAAATAAAGTCATCTTCCACAAGATTTGTAAATTATATCCATCGTGCCAGAAGTATTTTTTTAAACCTCAAGAACAGCAAACAAGTCATATCATGAATGAAAGGCACAAAGCACACATGATGTATTTATCCCACACAAAAGAGCCCAAGACCTTGTATTTAAAAATCAATTGATAAATTCAAACATCAGCACAATAGATAATCATTACATTTAAACCTCAATGCTGTTATCCAATATTTGATGAGCTATCTTTTGAAAAGAGACTCATTTTTGTCAATCTTTTTTTTTTTTAATGGAAAACTGCCAGAATCAGAGTAGACTATGAAATTTCAAAGTATTTTTTTTTCCCTGAAGTTTATTTATTTTGAGAGAGAGACAGCATGTGCATGAGCGAGGGAGAGGCAGAGATGGGGGGGGGGGGATCCTAAGCAGGTGCCATGGTGTCACTGCAGAGCCAAACGCAGGACTCAATCCCATGAACCGTGACATCATGACCTGAGCTAAAAATCAAGAGTCAGACGCTTAACTAAGCCATGCGCCCCTCAAAGTGTATGTAGGTGTGTGTATGTATGCTAAAATATTATGCATCTTAAGTTTTAACTTTTATATTCTTAACTTATGAATTTTGGACATCTGTTCTAAAGGATTAGGCATCCAGGGTCCCTGGGAGGCTCAGTAGGTTGAGCATCTGACTTCAGCTGGGGTCATGATCTCAAAAATCATGAGTCTGATCTTCGTGGTACACTCTGCGCTGACAGCTCAGAGCCTGGAGCCTGCTTCAGATTCTGTGTCTCCCTTTCTCTCTGCCCCTCCCCAACTCACGCTCTCTTTCGGTCTCTCTCTCTCTCTCTCTCTCTCTCTCAAAAATAAACATAAAATTGGGGCGCCTGGGTGGCTCGGTCAGTTAAGCGTCCAACTTCGGCTCAGGTCATGATCTCACGGTCTGTGAGTTCGAGCCCCGCGTTGGGCTCTGTGCTGACAGCTCAGAGCCTGGAGCCTGCTTCAGATTCTGTGTCTCCCTCTCTCTCTGCCCCTCCCCTGTTCATGCTGTCTCAAAAATAAATAAACGTTAAAAAAAATTTTTTTTTTAAAAAACATAAAATAATTAAATAAAAATAAAAGATTAGGCGTCCTAAATGTCCTTCTCTACTCTGCTTTGCAAAACAGACAAAACCAATGTTCTCTAGATAAATGCTTCTTGAATAAAAAAAAATCTGTTCACAGAAGCCAGTGTGAGAAACAGGAAAGTAGTAGTAATAGACACATTCTAACAAAGTCATTCTTGGGGGATAGTTCCAATAATGAACTATTTTGTTCAAGTTTGAATCAGCTGGGTTCGTTCAAAATTACTTATCTTTGAGGCACTTAGGTGGCTCAGTCAGTAAGCATCTGACTATTGATTTCAGCTCAGGTCATGATCTCATTGTTCATGGGATCGAGCCCCACAATGGGCTCTGTGCTAACAGTGTGGAGCCTGCCTGGGATCCTGTCTCCCTCTCTCTCTCTCAAAAATAAACACTAAAAAAATTTTAATTTTAAAGACTTTTAAAAAATTACTTATCTTTATTTATATAATCTTTGAATACCAGGGATATAACAGGTACGTACCAGAATATACCAAGAGATGGACCTTGACTGCTAACTACAGGTCAGGGTAACTACACAGTGAAATGTGCATACTGCTTTCTGAGCAACATCTGGTCTTCTCTTCCATATTCAGAAAGTGAGACTCTTCATAAGCTCCAAATGTTAGTTTCTTTCTTTTCTTACTATTAAAAAGAATGATCCAGAATCTTCTACATGGTGACTCTCTTTACTTAGTCCTCTGGCTATTCTAATATTATGGAGCCGTGTAATGCTGTAGTTTTCAAACTGTGAGCAGTGAGAGTCATGATGTCATTTTTTAGTAGGTTTAACTAACGTTAAAAAAAAAAAAGAGAAAAAAATCAGTACATTGTACATGAAGGCTAAGTATTGTTTTGTGAATACCGTTACAAAGAGTTATGTATGTGTATGTAATATTTTGTATATCTATACGCTTATCAGGTGGTGATATAAAATATTAAGAAAAAATACTGAGTTGTGGTCACACTTCAAAGGCCACAGATATAATGAGCTTTATTATATTTTTATTGTTACATATGGAGTCTCAACAAAATAATTCTTAATTCAGAAGTTATGTTAACCTTTAAGGCTAGATACCACGTAAAGATAATTCTGCTTAGTTGAAAGCAGCAATTTCTTAGAATAGATCAACAAACTCTGGCAAAACAGACTGCCTGGTTGATATATCAATATATACGTGTTGGAGATAAGGATGATGAGACCGAAAGCAGAACGGTGTTTCTACACATAAAGAATTAGCTTTCAGCTACCTGCAACCTACTGGGGTTCAGCAAGTTAGTATACATAGTAAGCCACTATGGCAGCAAGTATCCATTTACAACATGAAATTAAAGAGGAAATGAAAGCAAATCTAACTTCAACTAGATAAACTTAAAGATTTCACTACCAATTTCCCATAAGGCATACTGCCCACATCTGGATTTCTCAGAATATACATTTTGTTTTTAAGTTTATTTATTTTGAGAGAGAAAGCACGTGTGCAGGCTCCACACTCTTAGCACAGAGCCTGACACAGAGCTTGAAGTCACAAACCGTGAGATTATGACCTGAACAAAAATCAAGAGTTCAATGCTTAACTGACCTAGGTGCCCCTCAGGAAATTAATTGATACAAGGACCTCACTGAACACATGCACTGAACACACTACAGTGTGTTTGAATACACATATGGGAAGGCATATGTGAGTGTTAAGTAAGATGCAAGTATCTACGTAAGAATACATAATAAACTCTTAAGAAAATGGTGCTTTCTGTACCAAAAATAAAACTAGCAACTATTTATAACTAGAGTAATAAAAAACTACCAAACGTAGGTGAAATCAGTCAATAGGAAGTTAAGCAACTCTTTATCAGACAGTATCTCACTAATAGAAGTCACCCTGCCACCACTGACTACATTATTCCAATAGGACCGGAATCTAATTCTACTGTCTGTTTTACATTACCAGTCTTATCTCCAGAGTCCAAAAAAGCACATGGAGCAATGCTTGAGAAACCAATTGGGGAAACAGAGATCACATGGGTTCTTCAGTGTACAGGGGGCAAATACCATATTCAACCAAAGAATATCGGGCATTCAATAGCAATTAACTATAAGACTAATGACCCATTAAATTTTCTAGAGGACACAAGGATAATGCCATGCCTTCTAAACTTTTAATTCTGTTGAAGGACTGTAACATATAAATATATAAATCTCTTCTCAAAATTCTCCAGTGTTACCCATTTCATTCAAAATAAAATCCAAATCCTTGCAGTAACTGATGGTGTCCCTTATGATATGGACCTACATGTATACCCTTATGTTCTGTCACTTTCTCCCTTACCTATTCTACAATGGCCAAACAATTATATATGAAAAGGTATTCAACATCATTATTTTTCATGGAAATAGAACTTAAAATCACAACAAGATCACACTGCAAATTGAACAAAATGGACTGACAATATCAGGTACAGGCAAGGATGATGAACAGTAGCACACGTCTCACATTGCTTGTGGGAGTATAAATTCCTAAAACCATTTTGCTGTTTGGCAGTGGCTACTAAATCTAAACCTACATATACCTGATGATATAGCAATCTCATTCCTGGATATAAACCCCAAAGAAATGAGTGCTTACATTTATCAAAAGACATGTACAAGAATATGCATTGCATTTTTATTTACAATAGCCCCAAAATGGAAGCAACCTAAATATCCACCAACAGTAGTACAGGTTAATAAATTGTGGTCTATTCAGACAATAGAATGCTTCATGGTATTAAAAAGAAATGCTATAATACAACATGGATGAATCACACAATATTAAGGGAAAGCAGCTAGACATAAAAGTGCACATACTGGGTAATTCTATTTACATTAAGGTCAAGAACACAGGTAAAAATAACCTATGATGAAAGAATAGTTGGTTTGTTCTGAACTAGAGGTATCAAATGGGAAGATGTCTGAGGCAGACTTCTGGGTGCTGGAAATGTTCTATACCTTAATCTAGGTATAATTTAGTAGTTACACAAGTGTATACACATGAATAAATTTAAAGAGTTGTATATTTAATATCTGTGCGCTTTATAATAAAATTATATGCAAAATACACATTAAATATACGCCTACGCATAGACACATGATACACACACACACACACACACACACACACACCATCAATATATTAAATTATAACTCAGTACACTGCTTCCTCTGAAAATTTTGGGTTCATCAGGCCCTCACTTACTTTATTATTACTTTTAGTGATGCAAAGGAAAGGGGAGTACTAACATGGATAAGTGATGGTGAAATAATTGCTTACCTTTAACAAAGGGCAGCTGCAAAGGTTGGGAAAGGAGAGTGGAAAATTAACCCCAAGAAGGAAATCCTTGTTTCTCAGATATCTCTGCTGGCTCTCCCCTTCTGGCTCTCCCCAGGAGCGCAGCTGATGGAGCCTGTAGGAGGCTTTCAGAGACAGGAAAAGAGCTAACCATCTGAAACAAACCACAGCAGACATGCTTATTCAGTGCTCCATGGAGGTTTGAGGGTAGTTCATAGCAGCGAGGAACCTTGTCTTTCATTCACATGTCTCTTTTGTAAATCTTGAACATTTACAAATAGTTCTTTCCTTCTTTCAGATAA
The DNA here is from genome assembly GCF_018350155.1 of Leopardus geoffroyi. Taxonomy (NCBI): domain Eukaryota; kingdom Metazoa; phylum Chordata; class Mammalia; order Carnivora; family Felidae; genus Leopardus; species Leopardus geoffroyi. The sequence goes on along the minus strand of NC_059337.1, from coordinate 62,193,671 downwards.
AGCTGTTTCGTACTTTTCTTCCATAAATTCTATCTTTGGCATGACTTGGTTTGCTACTATGAAAACTAAAATCCTCCGTAAAGCTCCTCGTTTAAAGAATATTTAACTTTATCACAAAAATTCTATTATAAAAACATCCTCATATCAGGAAAATAGCCTTTTCTAACAAGGTCACTATTTATTATGTAAATACAAAATAATAACATTAAGTGAAAGCCATTATTCCAGAGAAAAAAAACATAGAACTAAATTTCCCAGAAGACTTAAGGTAGGCTATGCTGCAATCACTACTAACTAAAGGACTCAATGGCCATTATTTGCCCTGTGGAAGCAAATACAACATACTAAACTAACTAGAAATTAAGACGACTTAAAGACCTTCTGGTAGCATTTGGGGGAGGGGGAAGCCTAAATAATTTTTATATAAGGTATATTATGAAGTATCATGCAATTATTAAATGACCAAAGAAAATTAGAACTCCCTTATAACAATTTTTACCCTTAACAAGGAAAAAAAAGGCTCGTTAAGATGATATAATATTAAATGTTTAATTTCACAGTCCAACCTCTCTCCCTATTTATCCCCAACTGCTCTGTCATCAAATTAAGCAAACTTCTCACCTGGCCAAAAGTCCCTGAAGCATAAGGTTTGCCATTTCTGCTGGCGATACATCAATAAAGCGAAGGAAGGAGAAACAGCTTTCTTCATTAACACCTGGAATATCAAAGGACAAAGTTAAACCCAATAGCAAGCAAGTCAACTAAAGCCTACTGAACTGCTGAGTTTTTATTTAAGAACGAAAAGATATCCAAAGGTTTTGTCTCAGCCACTACGATGTAAGTCACAGCATCATATTTTTGTATTACAATCACAAGTGGGAGAGGCAGACCTATGAGATATGGCATACAATGGGGCAGAATGGAGCTGGCTCACTGGCTACCTTTGGGCTTTTTGGTAGCTTGTCTAATTGCTTTTCTCTTTTTATTATGGCAGGAGAAAGATAAGTACAGAGCTGAAGATTCTGAACCTTTGCCTTAATACTCTAGATAATGCTCAAAGCTGAGCTGCTCCTTTCCCTTAGACTAAGCAGGAAGGAACTAAGTCACATTAATGATAGTCCTGCATTGTCTCTGTCAAGTTTCAAGGGTTTAAGAAAGTCTTTAAGAGGCAGGTAAAAAATAAAGGTGGAAGGTCAATGTAATAATTTTTTACTGCTTCCTGTTATAGCCACAAATCATAGCATCTACAGATGAAGACAACTAATTTACTTAAAGTTTATCAAGACTTCATAAATACAGACCCAGCAAGTAAGCAAAACCATTACTACTTGCAAATCAGTCACTCAGCAAATCAAAGAGCATTCTGGCAAATCCCTGGTATATTTTCCTGCCCAAATATTAAAATACCCACCTTTTCTGTGAAAGAGAGACTGCTGGATATAGTCTGGTGCAAATGGAGAAAGAAGAACCCTTAACCACCTGTGAAGTAAAATAAAATGAATCCAAACTCAATATAAATACTGGGAAGTTAACTAGAGGTTCAAAACTAAAGAGAATCTTTTAGATTTGAAACTGCTTCTACTTTTAAGAGGTTTGTTGCCATATTACCAGACAGAAATCATGGCATAAATGTCAGAAAGTACTAAGTAATTAATATTCATATAAAAAGGTAATACAAGTTCAAAGTCGTCTCATTTTATTTCAGGGAATCACAATTCAAAGCTGTAAGTTACCACATACTACACAAAACAGTGCTACAGCTCTGGTAGGTTTCCCGTTTCTCCCCACCTATCTAGTTGAATAAAAAGCCTGGAGTTAACACAAAGAATTCTAAACCCAAGATGGGGTGCCTGGGTGATTCAGTCAGTTAAGCGCCCAACTTCGCCCCAGGTCATGACCTTGTGGTTTGTGAGTTTGTGAGTTCGAGCCCTGCACTGGAATCGCTGCTGTCAGTGCAGAGCCCATTTCAGATCCTCTGTCTCCCTCCCTTCTGACCCTCCTCACTCACACTCTCTCAAAAATAAACAAACATTAAAAAAAAATTAAACCCAAGAAATGTGCCTCAACTTCAGTTTCGTTAGACTAAATATTGTTGATAATTATTTTGATAATGCTGCTTATATTGTTCTTCTAAAGAATGAACTTTCTAAAACCATGCTTCTTAAATGTGGGTGTGCTTAAGCATCCATTGGGAGCTTGTTAAAAAATCCAGAAGCTAAGGCTACTCTCACTCACAGGTGTAGAACTGACCCATGCAAGTATTTTCTGAATAGAACTGGCATATTATATTAACAACCACTTCACCTTTACCAAATTTGTCAATGCTGATTCCGGGAGGAAGGTAAATTAATCTGAAATCCAATCAGTTCTCCCACACCAAGTGTAAAATAAAACACACAAAATAATCTCAGTACTGAGGCGGAGAACTTTGGTGACCTCTCTTGGTTCAAGTACATATTCACACACACACACACCATACACACACACACACACACACACACACACACACACACACACACACACACGTTCCACATTCAGAAAGGCATCTGGAAGTGTCTAGAGACATTAGGTCAACCAGTTAAACCTTTGATATTGTACAGATTACTAGCATAATATCCATCAATAAATAGCTGTCCACCCTTTGCTTAAATACCTCATTGTTGGGGAACTCAAACACTCTCCAGTAAAACCCCAAAAGCACTAAGCGACAAAACCCCAACTTACAAAAACACCCTTAAGCACCCTTAATATTAGTATTTTTGCTCACCTGTCTCGTGAATGGTTGAAAACCCTGATCTGTCCATGACGGTAGATAAACTTTGAAATCTGGTATGGCTTTAGGGAAATATGAAATGGAGACCAAGTTTCTTGTCGTTCAAATAACTCTGGGTGATTACACACCTAAGAGGAAGGGAAGTGATAAGACACCACTGTCATGTACACACATCACTCTAGGAATCATGGGGAATCCCAAAGCCTGAATGTTTACCTTTATGAATATATGCTTTCTCATTTCATCTCTTTTTAACAGGCTTTGTTTATTTGGCATCAAAGTTAGAGCCTTTTTCTTGAAATGAGTTAATGAAGACAACTCCAAGGCAGCTGACCTAAAATCTTACCTTCCTAAACTGCATGACCAGATTCATGAGGCTGCTGGTGGTGGTCTGTGCTTGCTGGGTAGAGCCCATAGAAGACTGCAATAAGTCTTCAATAGAAATTTTGTTCTTGAGTGCCTGATATAGCAGCTTCTGTCGGCTGGTTAGTTGGCAATACATTAGAATCTCAATCTGAAAATCAATAAGGACATATATATATTGAAAAACTATAAAAAAATTCAGTATCAGCATAAAGTTGAAAACACATACAAGCCAGATTATGGCTGAAAAGATAATATACATACCTCTATAAACTCAGTATCTCTCTATGAGCCTGTTATGTGGCTAATTATCCAGAAAAATATTCTTTCTTTGACGCTTTTCCCTGTCACTCACTCTACATGTTGTCCCTGGGCAATCTCTTCCATTTCCAAATAGCACCAACTCTGACCACTGCAGTGACTTGCAAAAACATATTTCCAAACATCCCCAGCCCCATATTTTCTTTTTTTTAAAAAAAAATTTTCTTTAACGTTTATTTATTTTTGGGACAGAGACAGACAGAGCATGAACGGGGGAGGGTCAGAGAGAGAGGGAGACACAGAATCTGAAACAGGCTCCAGGTTCTGAGCGGTCAGCACAGAGCCTGACGTGGGGCTTGAACTCACAAACCGCGAGGTCATGACCTGAGCCGAAGTCGGACGCTTAACCGACTGGGCCACCCAGGCGCCCCTTCAGCCCCATATTTTCAACTACCTACTATACTAGTACCACTCAGAGAGGGCAGGAAAAAAAAATCTTTACCATAATTTATTAAACTGATTAGCAGCATTATCATTCACTTAGCTGCCCAAAAAGAAACTTTAATCAGCTCTGATTTTTCTCTCATGCTCATGTTCTGTCATTTCCGAAGTCCCTCAACTCCAACAGGAAATTAACCTCAAATCCCCCATTCTGACCATTCCCAATGTCTTACTGCATAATCTCATCATATCTAATCTTCCTGCCTACAGTCTTTACTGGTTCTAAGAAACTTTCCATACGAATCTTGTAAGGTAATTCCAACTGCTGGATATCCTTCAACGTACATTACTGCCTATATGAAAATATTAGAAATTCTGCAGTGGCCACTAGGCAGAGAAGATCTCCCATACTCTTAACCCTCCTGTCCCAGTCTCATCACCATGTCTTCCTATATACCTTAGCAACACTGCTTTGAATAATGTCTGCTAAACATGCTGCATATTTGAATGTTATTCTACCTTTGTTCACATTGCTCCTGTGGCCTAGCACCCTCCTTCTCACCATATTTTCCTAGTAAATGCCAATTCATTATTTCAGACCTAGCTCACATGTCATCTGTACTCTGATGCCTTCTCTAACTTTCCCTAACAGAACTACTCCCTTATCTGTGTTCCCATTATACTTCACATAGACAATCATTGTTCCTCTTAAAACATAATATTACTTATTTATGTACTCATCTCCCCTGGAAATCTGAATGGAACCTGGAGACTACATCTTTATGTACCAGTGGCTAGCAGGCACTAAGAGTTTAATAAAAGAATATATCTAAAAACAGATTAGAAACAATACTGATATTTAAGAAATTTTGAGAAAAACACTATTCACAGTGGTTAAGAACCATACTACATCTTCTGATCACCTCCCTACTCACCACCAAATAACAGAAACTATGACACTGCTATAAGTTTTTTAGGCCTTTTCTTTTTTTTTATTTATTTTTTTTTTCAACGTTTATTTATTTTTGGGACAGAGAGAGACAGAGCATGAACGGGGGAGGGGCAGAGAGAGGGGGAGACACAGAATCGGAAACAGGCTCCAGGCTCTGAGCCAGCAGCCCAGAGCCCGACGCGGGGCTCGAACTCACGGACCGCGAGATCGTGACCTGGCTGAAGTCGGACGCTTAACCGACTGCGCCACCCAGGCGCCCCAGGCCTTTTCTGATACATAAAAGGATTCACTGTTTTAAAAAGTATTTTCCTTCCATAAGGTATACCTGTGCAACACTGCTATTTAGTTAAAATCAGCCAGTTTCACAAAACAAACATCAAGAATTATTAAAAATAAATAAAACAAAGGTACAAAGATACATTTGTCTTTAAAAGTGTACATCCCCAGGCACCTGGGTGGCTCAGCTGCTTAAGCATCCGATTCTTGATTTCAGCTCAGGTCATAATCTCACGGTTCGTGAGTTCAAGCCACACACTGGGCTCTGCACTAACGGTGAAAAGCCTGCTTAGGATTCTCTTTCTCTCCCTCTCTCTGCCTCTCCCTTGCTTGCACTCTCACAAGATAAGTAAATAAACTTAAAATGATAATAATAATAAAGGTGTACACCCCCACAAAATCTTCCAAAGAGCATTACTAATTTCAAAATAATCCAAACTTCTGGCAATGACAGAGAATCACCTGATGTTATCGAGAACCTTGGAAGATGCCTTGTAGATAAAGAGTAGAATTATGAGAATAGGTGGAATCTATAAAATATGGGGAAAAACTCTGATGGACTGGAAACTGGGAGAAGAAAACAAAGGAGAATATGGGAAGAATTCACAGGAGATTAAACACACACACACACACACACACACACACACACACACACACACCAGAAGTCTAGTAAGGATTCAAAAAAAGATATAAACCAAAATAAGGTTTTTTTAATTTAATATTTCATTTTTTAAGTAATCTCTACACCCAACGTGGGGCTCAAACTCACAATCCCAAGATCAAGAGTCGCATGCTCCACTGACTAAGCCATAAGCCAGCCAGGTGCCCCAGTAAATCAAAACTGTTAGCTTAGTATGAGAAAAAATGTTACAACCTGAAGCACACGAAACTTCTAAATCTCTCAGGTTGCAGAAATACAGGAGACCACAGAACATGTTAGACAACAACACAATGATGCAATTAGCAAAATCCTGTATGTGGAAAATTCTACAGGATAAGTTACTCAGTTAGTTCAATAAAGGAAAAAAGTAGGGAGGGATTAAAAGTTACTTAAGACACCTATCACCCAAATGTTATGCGTGGGCCTTGCTTGGATTCTTATTCCAAAAATCTTTAATTCTTTACCAGAGAAAGTGGGAGGCAGGGAGCAGATGTTGGAGGGAGAAGGAGGGAGAGAAACACATACACAAAGACAAATGGGGATATCTGAGGAATGACTGGATATGTGATACTATAATGGAATAGTTATCTTTTTTAGCAAAGGTGATAATATATGGTTATGTTTTTTAAAAAGACTAATTTTTTGGACACACATATGAAAATATTTGAAACGAAATAAAAGACATGGGGGACTTAAACGTTTCAGAATAATCTAGATAGGTGGAAATGGCAATGAGCTGATCATTGTTGAAGCTGTATGGTGGTTACAGAGGTTCATTATACTAGTTTTTCTACTTTTGTAATGCTTCAAATTCACCACGATAAAAGATGAAACAAAAAAAAGAAAAAGTTATTACCTGCTTTGGCTGTCGGACTCATTTTAAGTATTCCTTGATCCATTCAAGTGTAAAGGTCTTCTCTTAATCAAATTAATTACCTTCAACTAAACATTTACCAAGGAATTTTTTTTTTGGTCCGGAACCCTAAGGCGGTTGCCTATCAAGGCTTAAACTAATGAAGTCTTCTTTTCTTACCTTGTCAGACAATTCATTTTCCACATCTTTCTTGATTCTCCTCAGCATAAATGGCTTCAAGATCATGTGTAAGCGAGAGAGCTGATCTGAAATGCCAGGAGGCCACCAGACAAATACATTATATGGATTTAACAGAAACAAAAGAAATACCACAATCATCTCTCACTAAACTGTTCCTACACCTTTTAGCTTAAAGAAACTCTGAAAGGAGACTGAGACTTAATCTTTTCCCTAAGTGGGAAACCTAGAGGTCTGAATTTTCACAGCATTTGCCTATAGTCATTGGGGCAAATTCATTTTTCTACCATTTACTCAGACCAACAAGGAATACTTTATTTTTACTAGAATTCACCTTTAGAGTGTTTTAGGATCATTTCATCAGTAACAGAGTTCTCGTATAGGTCAAATGGAAGCTATCTGGGACTCCTAGTGTTTCCCCAAAATAACTTTTTCAAAGCATGTCAGCAAATTATCAAGTAGTAGTGTAAGAGATTACTTTAGGACTTCTCTATACTTGGTAGATTTCAGTTCATATCTATGTAATAAACACCTCATAACTCTCTTAAAAGGTATTATTCAACAAGGTTAAAAGTATCGATAGATAAGGTTTAAAATGTTAACAGTAGAAACAAATCCTAACATAGAAAATAACAAAAATGACGCCTCTGTTTTTATTACAGGATAAAAGCCTTACCCCATTTCATAAAGAATATAATTCCGATATGAATTTTTCAGAATCTATATGGAAACTGGGGATTCTGTAAGCCAAAATGTGGTATTTTATGAACTCTGCCTGTTCTACCTTGATTAGTCAATAGGACAGCAGCCTCACCTGTATAAGTTCTTTTGGCTCTTTTAAACATGAACAAAGCACATAATTAACTTATAAGAGAAATAGCTTTTCCTCAGATTCTTCTATGAATACTGAAGGAAAAATTCTTTGCATAAAAAAAATATTCAATTATGTGGTTGCCTACACTGGTAGAGAGAAAGAAAGAAAGTTCATAAAAGCACTCACTCTCATCAATGGCAGATTTGTTTTCGGCGTGGCTCTCAATGTCCTTGGAAAACCACTCATTAAATTCCTCATGTGAATCAAATAATGTTGGCATAATGAAATGTAGCAGGGCCCAGAGCTGGAAACAAAAGAAAAGTGAAATTAACTGTAGGACAACAAAATGACGGTGAAGATGTAATGAGGGTTTGGACAGAGTGAAATCTGCAGGTGTGTGTGTGTGTGTGTGTGTGTGTGTGTGTCTAGGTGCAGGTGTAAGTGTGAGTCAGTGGGCAAGAAAGAAGGAATATGTATGCACATGCCTCATCAATCAACCCTAATTCTATAGGTTGCTATAGCAAAATGAGATTTTTCAATTAATTTCACACTAAAAGTCTAAAAGTGCAAGTACTGCTCAGATCTTGTAGTGGGAAAGTTTTAAATAGTCTCATGTATTTAAAAAATCCACTTCACAACTGAACACAATCTGTGGTAGCATAACTTGCTTAAAATAACTCTTAATCAGGGGTCAGTAAATAATGGCCTATGGTTCCAACGCTGTGCCAACCACATTTTTTTCCTGCCAACTATTTTTATAAAAAGTTTTAATGGGACATAGCCATACCTATTCATTTCTGTATCATCCATGGCTGTTTTCACATTATAATGGCAAGGTTAAGTAGCTGCAACAGCAACTATATGGCCTGTAAAGTTTAAAATATTTACTATCTGGCTCTTTACAAAAAGTTTTCTAACCCCTGTACTAGATAATCAATATACCTTTTCTAAATAAGGAATTTTAGTGCTTCTCAGTGCCAAAGAATATTAGCTTTTCAAATATTCTATCATAAAAACATCTCTACATTAGATGGGCTACATTCCTAATATGTTCATTATTTATTCCATAATTACAGAAGAATAAATTATCTGCCTCTGCCAGAGAATTAGAAAATAGGAATGATGCCAAAAAAACCCCACTTACGGCAAGCAACAAATTCTTCCTTTTATGTGGGGATTATAATTTGTACAGAGCAGTAACACTCCAGGTGGGCATGGGAAAGAATTCTATTCTGTGCTTAGAACCATTCTGTTTATTGCAGACATAAAACTGAAGCTTCTACTAATGCCTACCTCTGCCATGGTGTTCTGAATTGGGGTCCCAGTTAGCAAAAGCCGATTCCGACACTGGAACTGCAAGAGGATCTTCCAACGAACACTGTCCAATAAAGTGAATTACAAATTCCAAGTGAGCGGTAAATCTTTCTTCACCCTACGAAGACCCTGTATTTCTAAAAATGCTTTCCAAAAAATTAGTGAACATCCAGAATAATCAAGCACTCAACCTTAGACAATACTAAAAAATATTATTCAACAAAGCTGAGGACAGGAAATAACTCCTGAATACTGAAAACATGGTATTAGGGTTTAGGAAAAATAGCCCTCAAATAGGCAGGGTAGGATCCTTTCTGGCTTGACAAAGTGCTCTACTATCTTTGGTCAGTTTGCTGACACAAGCCATTTACTTATAAGGTACTTATCTATAGTAAAAAGCTTTATAATTATTAATCTGTGCACTTACAGTGTCAGTTTAGAGAGATCAATGGAGAAAGGGGAAAGGTGTGAGAAGAAAATGCAAAATGAGTCTACCACTCCTGGCTGTAAGCACATCCTACTTCAAAAGAGTATAATATGAAGTAATGCCCATGAGAGAATAGAAAGTACCATCCTGTCAGTTAACATGGATTTCTAAGAAAGCCTTATGGGCTCACCAAGAGTTAGTAAGAATGCATGAAATGCAACATGTAATACCGCTTTAAAGTCAAGCACTGACTTACTATTCAGTTTTTGACTTTGAAGGTATTAGAGTATTTTTTTTTATTATTTAAAAAAATTTTTAATGTTTATTTTTTGGGGGGGGGGGGATAGCAGGGGAGGGGCAGAGAGAGACAGAGACACAGAATCCGAAGCAGGCTCCAGGCTCTGAGCTGTCAGCACAGAGCCCAACGCAGGGCTCGAACTCATGAGCTGTAAGATCATGACCTGATGCTTAGCAAACAGAGAAACCCAGGTACCCCTACAATGTTTTAAACACGTAACTTCCAAGAAAAAGATTCTTGTGGCTCTAATAACCATCCAGGGACTAGGACAACCTGCATAAAACAGACAGAACCTACAGTCTACAAAACAAAATATTCTACTTCCCACTAAGACCTCCTGTCTAAAATAATCCCTGAATCAAAGGGCAGACAAGACTTCTCCCACAAAAAAGTTCCTTTGAAGAGACACCTGGGTGGCTCAGTCAGTTAAGTGTCCAACTTCAGCTCAGGTAATGATCTCACTGTTCATGGGTTTGAGCCCCTCAATGGGCTCTGTGCTGATAGTGCAAAGCCTGCTTGGGATTCTTTCTCTCTTATTCTCTCTCTGCCCCTCCCTAACTCATGCTTTCCTTCTCTCTCAAAATAAATTAATAAACTTAAAAAAAAAAGTTCCTTACGAACAAAGACTTGTTAAGATATAGTAATTATTAAATAGAGAAATGGAAGAGAAATCCTTGTATTCTAAACATTAATATTTGCATCCCATGAAAAATGCCTTCTGGTCAGATACATGGCTTATGCAGAGACCATATCATGCCATGTTCTGAAACCTCTCCGTCCTTTATTCATCTGTATGTGTGTACATATCATATGTCTCTACCACATATCTATACATTTGTACGGCCTCAGTCTATAAAATTTGGTTTCTATTAATCATGTTACCTGGAACTACTCTTGAGTGCTTGAGCCTCATCCAATACCATGTACTGCCACTTGACCCGCTGGAAATACTTTACATCCTGCACCACCAGCTGGTAGCTGGTAATTACCACATGGAAAGGGGCATCCTGAGTGTAGAGGGTCTTCTGTAAATACAAGAAGCGAAGAATGAAAATAGATACCTAATAATTCATAAGATAATGAGAAATGGACACTAATTTTTAAGATCAAGAAGTTCAAAACAGTCCTAAAGACGTGCTTCTCCTACATGGTAGATGTGCAATAAATGAAACCATAACTTTTTTAAGTACTCACCTTAATTACGGATCATGTTAAAATTAGTCTTCAGCTTACTAAAGAGTTCTTACTTAATCCTAGACTGCAAGTGCAGCCAATGGTCTATATAATGGGAAAAGTGTTGTAGAAGATAAAAAAGTACACTGGCTTAGTGCCTAGAAATATATGTAAGATTTTACACACAGGAAATTCCTCAGATCAATTGCAGAAACGATTGCATATGTATGTATATATGGGCGCATGTATGTATATATATAATAAGCTGAAAGTTACCTGACTCCAGAACCTCCTGATAACTTTTCTATCATGAGGATTTCCCCAGTATGGTAGCACCTGGAAAAAGGACCATTATACAGATTATTTCCTACTTATAATCTTAAAAGTATCGGCACAAATGTTAATTCTGAATGTTTTTATTTTTTTTTATTTTTACTTTTTAAAGTTTATTAAGTTTTCTCTACACCGAATGTTGGGCTCAAACTCACGACTCTAAGACCACGAGTCTTATATTCTTCTGAATAAACCAGCTGGGTGCTCCCAGATGATTTAAAAAGAACCTAAAGCAGATATCACCTCACACCAGTCAGAGTGGCCAAAATGAACAAATCAGGAGACTATAGATGCTGGAGAGGATGTGGAGAAACGGGAACCCTCTTGCACTGTTGGTGGGAATGCAAATTGGTGCAGCCGCTCTGGAACACAGTGTGGAGGTTCCTCAAAAATTAAAAATAGACCTACCCTATGACCCAGCAGTAGCACTGCTAGGAATTTACCCAAGGGATACAGGGGTACTGATGCATAGGGGCACTTGTACCCCAATGTTTATAGCAGCACTCTCAACAATAGCCAAATTATGGAAAGAGCCTACATGTCCATCAACTGATGAATGGATAAAAAAATTGTGGTTTATATACACAATGGAGTACTACGTGGCAATGAGAAAGAATGAAATCTGGCCCTTTGTAGCAACGTGGATGGAACTGGAGAGTGTGATGCTAAGTGAAATAAGCCATACAGAGAAGACAGATACCATATGTTTTCACTCTTATGTGGATCCTGAGAAACTTTAACAGAAACCCATGGGGGAGGGGAAGGAAAAAAAAAAAAAAGAGGTTAGAGTGGGAGAGAGCCAAAGCATAAGAGACTCTTAAAAATTGAGAACTGAGGGTTGATGGGGGGTGGGAGGGAGGGAAGGGTGGGTGATGGGTATTGAGGAAGGCACCTTTTGGGATGAGCACTGGGTGTTGTATGGAAACCAATTTGACAATAAACTTCATATATTGAAAAATAAAAAAAAAATAAGAAAATAAACTGAAAACAAACTGAGGGTTGATGGGGGGTGGGAGGGAGGGGAGGGTGGGTGATGGGTATTGAGGAGGGCACCTTTTGGGATGAACATTGGGTGTTGTATGGAAACCAATTTGACAATAAATTTCATATACTGATAATAATAATAATAATAATAATAATAATAATAATAATAATAAATAAAAATAAAAAGAACCTAAAGAATGAATATAGGAGTTCCTCTTCTGTCACTGCCACTAGCCCTCTTCCTATAGACTGAATTAAAACACACATACAAAACATTGGTTTGAAGGCATGAGAAAGCTACTGATGCAGTGGAGAATTATGGAGTCAAGATCCAGGAAACAAAGTCCAGAGAGGAAAGCCTAACACGTGGTACATGTCCTTCCAAAAGGTGCTGATCATTTCCAAAAGTTCCAGTTGTGAAGCTAAGAAATTAAACAGAATATTGTTTTAAGAGATACAGTGCCTACAGAACAAAAACTGTAGTTTAAGGAAGAAGGATTCTGATAACCACCCACCTCCCTGGCCTTAAGATAAGAATCACAGGATACATACCCATGGGTAGTAAAAGTCAATTAAATATAGACTTGCCTTAACAAGTACTGAATCCCAGCTATGAATCATCTCAATTCCTGACTAGCTTAAGGGGGGACTTTTGGATTGTTAGTGCCCCCCCCCCTCAATTACTAGTGGCAAAACAAACAAAACAAACACAAAATGCCCAACCCCAAACACCTATAAATCCACAATCTGGAAGAAGAAAACAGAGCCCACAATGACCTCTACAATCATTCCTATATAATGTCTGGTATACAATAAAAATATAAACAAACAAAATTTACAAAATATACCCAGATATATAGAAAGATTAGACAATATGACTGAAAACAAGTATGAGAAACAGATACAAGAAATAAATACAGAGGAGATCCTGACAATGAAATATCAAAAGAACACTTTTTAAAAAGATGCTAATTTGTTCCTGGAATTAAAAGATAAGCTAGAGAATTTCAGTGGTGTATTAAAAATTATAAATACCAAAGAGAATTTCCCCAACTGGAAAATACAGTAACTAACACTAAGAATTCAATTATGGGTTTAATAACAGATTAGATGCATCTAAGAGAGAATCAGTGAAATAGATGATAGGTCAGAAGGAAATATTTACACGAAAGCATGGAGCAAGAAAAGAATGGGAAATTCACTTTTTCTGTTGTATCTCTAGGTATAATTGCCTTTCAAAGTGCTTCTTGGACCTGTAGCTTGATGTTTATTGTTGTTTTGAAAACTTTCAGCCACAATGAAGTAAAAATATACAGGAAGAAATGAAGATCAACGAAAACACAGAATACGTGAGTAATATAAGTAAATCTAAATAAATTTAAAAAGTATAGATGATAATAAAATATTTGGTGGGGTTTGAAAGATAAAATATTTACAATAGCACATAAGTCTAGAGAAGGAGAATGTAGTTAAAGTATACTAAAGCCCTTTTACTATCTGGAAAGCAGTAACAGTATTAATTTATACTACTTTTTAAAAAATGGGGCACCTGGGAGGCTCAGTTGTTAAGCATCCGACTTGGGCTCAGGTCATTATCTCCCAGTTCGTGGGTTGAAGCCCCACGTCGGGCTCTGTGCTGACAGCTCAGAGCCTGGAGCCTGCTTCTGTGTCTCCCTCCTTCTCTGCACCTCCCCTGCTCATGCTCTGTCTCTGTCTCTCAGCAATAAATAAATGTTAAAAAAAATTTTTTTTTAAATCAAGGATACATGTTCCTTGATTCCTGGGTATCTACTAAAGAATAAAATGAATATGTAATTAGTATATTCCAAAAAGAAATTAGTAATTCCAAAAAGGAATGAGAAGAGTAGTAAAATATAATCAATCCAAAGGACACAAGAAAAAAGAAAAAGGAAAGTTGTAGAAGAAGAAAGAAAACGGTAAGGAAGATTTAAACTCCATGTATCAGTAACTACACTAAAAGCATAAATGCTCCAAATAAAGGCAGGAAAAAAAACCTTAAACGGAAACAGAATGGTTAAATGAAAAAGCGATACCATATACAAACCAGAAGAAAGCTGATCTATTTAATACCAGAAAGAGCAGATTTAAGGCAAAAAGTCTTAATAAGAGGGATTTCATAATAATAAAAGGTTCAATTCACCAGTAAGACAAAGTAACTGTAAACTTGTATACAACTCAGTCTCAAAGTAAAGAAGCAAAATAGAACAGAAGTGAAAAAATCCTTAATTGTGGCAAATTTTAACATACTTCTTTCAGTCAGTAATTGAAGAGGCAGACCAAAAAATCAGTAAAGATACAGAAGAACTTAAAAAACCTAACCTAACCAACACACACAGAACGCTGCACTCAACAACTGCACAATACTTATTATTTTCAAACAGATATAGGACATTTATAAACACTGACCATATGGTGGGAAAGGAAAGTTCAAAAGATTTCAATGGATCAAAATCACACAAAGCCTAATTTCTTATCACAGTGGGTTTAAACTGTAAATTAGTAACAAAAAGATATCTAGTAACAAAAAGATTCCTCTGTTTGGAAATTAAGAACCACACTTTAAAAAAAATTTTTTTTTATTTTTACTTTTGAGAAAGATAGAGACGGAGTGCAAGAAGGGGCAGGGGCAGATAGAGAGGGAGACAGAATCTGAAGCATGCTCCAAGCTCTGAGCTGTCAGCATAGAGCCTGAACGCACAACTCGAACTCACAAACCACGAGATCATGACCTGAGTCGGATGCTTAACCAACTCAGCCGCCCAGGCACCCCAGGAACTACTTTTAATTAAGCCATGAATCAAACAAAACTTGCAACATAAGCTAGAAATTATATTGAATTAAAGATTAATGAAAATGTGACACATCAAAACTCTGGATAGCTACAGTCATGCACAAGAAGATATTAATACCCTTAAGGACACTTACTGGAAAAAGCTGAAAATCAAGCACCTAAGCTCCACTTAAGATGTTAGAAAAAGAAAAAAGTTCACAAAAAAGCAGACAAAAGTAATTTTTAAAAAAAAGCAGAAATGAATGAAATAGAAACACACAAAATAGCCACTTTCAGGAACGAAAATGGTACATTATAGAAAAAACATAAATCATATTTCATGGGGAAAAAGAGGAAGTCTATGGTCATACTAGAATCTTAAAACAAGTGTTGCTCAGATACCTGTCACATAAAATAAACATTCAGATGCTATCATCATACACCTAAGTATCTTTTGAATGTAAACTAACTATAAACTTGAGTACAGTCTACATTTAACTATGTTCTGCAGGGAGGTGGACACATTTCTGGACAACCTAAAGGAGCAATGGAAATTGAAGCAATGAATCAATATAGAAGAGACCATTAAACCTTTTCTGTAAGCAAATAACTATATGTGTTTAAATTTCATATCCCATTTGTTATGAAATATTCTTTTTAAGTCAACAGTTTAAAAACAGAAAAGCTATTTTTAGCTCGTAAGCTGAACAAAAACAACAAAATTAACAGGTGCCAGATTTCTCAATAAAATACAGAATGCGTTAACAATTCCACTTCTAGATATATATCAAAAGAACTGAAAACAGGACAGGTGTTCAAATAAGAACCTGTAGATGAGGGGCGCCTGGGTGGCTCAGTCGGTTAAGCGTCCGACTTCAGCTCAGGTAATGATCTCACGGTCCGTGAGATCGAGCCCCGCGTCAGGCTCTGGGCTGACAGCTCAGAGCCTGGAGCCTGCTTCAGATTCTGTGTCTCCCTCTCTCTCTGACCCTCCCCCATTCATGCTCTGTCTCTCTCTGTCTCAAAAATAAACAAACATTAAAAAAAAAAAAAAAAAAAAAAAGAACCTGTAGATGAATGTTCCTAACAGTATTATTAACAACAGCCAAAGGTGGACACAATCCAAACATCCATTGAGAGATGAATGGATAAACAAAATATAGTTTGTCTAGATAATTAAATACTATTCAGTCATAAAAAGGAATGACATGCTGACGTGTGCTATAACACGGATGAACTTTGAAAATATCATGCTAAGTGAAAAGAAGCCAGATTTAAAAAACAAAACAAAACAAAAATAAAACCACCTACTATATGATTCCATTTACATGAAATATCCAGAATAAAAAATACAGAGATAGAAAGTGAATTTGTGGTAGCCAGTGGTTGGAAGGAAAGGGGAATAGGGAGTGACTGCTTAATGGGGAAGAGGTTTCTGTTTGGGATGATGAAAAAATTCTGCAATCAGACAGCATCCATCATTGCGCCACACACCATAAATGTACTTATTACTACTAAACTGTATACTTTACAGTGGCACATTTTATGTATGTGTGGTTTTTGTTTTTTTTAAAGTATACTTTATTCATGGAACGCCTGGGTGGCTGAGTCGGTTAAGCGTCTGACTACAGCTCAGGTCATGATCTCACAGTTCGTGAGTTTAAGCCCCACACTGGACTCTGCTGACAGCTTAGTCTGGAGCCTGCTTCTGATTCTGTGACTCTCTCTCTCTGACCCTCCTCTGCTTGCGCTATGGCTCTCTCTCTCAAAAATAAACATTAAAAGAAACAAAAAACAAAAAACAGCACACTTTACACCCAACATGGGGCTCAAACTCATGACCCTGAGATCCAGTTGGATGTTTAGCAACTGATTGAGCCAGGTGCACCCATATATGTGCATTTTATCACAATTTTTAAAAAATGAGACAAAAAAAAAAAAAAACAGTGGCAACTAAAATAGGCCCCCAAAGGCTTATTCAAAAGTAAGCTCAACATGAACATGAAAGCTCGGTTCCAGGCAGAGGCATAAAATCAAAGGACAGGTATCAATGACATAAGTAGTTTGACATTGCCATCTAATGGTCAGTAAAGTTAATACTGAAAACTTAAGTGGTTTGGTGGAAAATTTTTTTTTTAAATGTTTTTATTTATTTTTGAGACAGAGCATGAGCAGGGGAGGGGCAGAGAGAGAGGGAAACACAGAATCTGAAGCAGGCTCCAGGCTCTGAGCTGTCAGCACAGAGCCTGATGCAGGGCTTGAACTCATGGACTGTGGGATCATGACCTGAGCCGAAGTCAGACGCTTAACTGACTGAGCCACCCAGGCGCCCCTGGTAGAAATTTTTAAGACTGAATTTTTCAACTCCTGATTGTTGAACATGTACTGGAAAAGAAAAAAAAAAAATGAATAAATGAAGAAAAAAAGCAGCTCCATATTCCACATAGCAAACAACTCTAGAGAAAATATTCAACCAACTACCTTAGAATGATCTCATCTCCTCCTTACAAATTTAAAAATGAGTCAACCAATGGGGCACCTGGGTGGTCAGTCAGTTGGACACCCTACTCTTGATCTTAGTTCAGGTCATGATCTTGGGGGTTGGTGAAATCGAGCCTGGCATGGGGTTCTGCACTCTCAGTGCTTGATTCTCTCTCCTTCTCTCTCTGCCCCTCTCCTGCTCACAGGCTCTCAAAATAAATCAATTAAAAAATAAGTGAAATGAAATGAAATAAAAATGAGTCGGGGCACCTGGGTGGCTCAGTCAATTAAGCTTCCAACTTTGGCTCTAGTCATGATCTCGCAGTCCGTGAGTTCGAGCCCCACGTCGAGCTCTGTGCTGACAGCTCAGAGCCTGGAGCCTGCTTCAGATTCTGTGTCTCCCTCTCTCTCTGCCCCTCCCCTGCTCAAGCTCTGTTTCTATCAAAAATAAATAAATGTTTAAAAAAATAATAAAATTAAAAATAAAAACGAGTCTGCCATGTTAAAAGCTATACACTTAATGTGCCTTGTAAATAGTTTCTAACTACAATTGAGGCAATAAGGTGCAGCCATAGCCACAAAGGTATCCCAAAGTGGAATACCCTGCATGTCTCCTTATTCCTTACAACGCTTAAACCAGAAAAACATCAGACTCCCACATCCACCCTATCCTGTGTCCTTTAAATTGAATGGAACCCATGATTATGGACACCCCAAATCAGACAGATCATATCAATAATTTTTTTTAAAGAAAATTTTAAGTTTATTTACTTATTTTGAGAGAGAGCAAGTGCAAGCAGGGGAGGGACAGAGAGAGGGAGAGAGAGAATCAGAAGTAGGCTCCATGCACTGTCAGTGTGGAGCCCAATGTGGGGCTCAATCTCACGAACCACAAGATCATGACCTGAGCTGAAATCAAGAATCCGCTGCTTAACTGACTGAGCCACACAGGTGCCCCTCAATAATTCCTGATATACAATCTCCATAAAATCCTCTTTACCATGAAACTTCATTATCATTATGTCACTTTAGGGACAGAACACACAGTTACCTAATTTCCCCATTTTTACCTGCAAACACTATAATAAACCCTACCTGTTCTTTCTTTTTCTTTAAACGTTTATTTTTGGGAGAGAGAGAGAGAAAGCGAGCACAAGCAGGGGAGGGGCTGAGAGAGAAAGAGGGAGACACAGAATCCAAAGTAGGCTCCAGGCTCTGAGCCGTCAGAACACAGCCCGATGCAGGGCTCAAACCCACAAACCTTGAGAACATGATTGAGCCACTCGGCACCTCTACCCATTCTTTCTTATATCCCAATAACTTTCCACAATTAAAACCTGTTTAATAAATCTTGTTCACATCTTAACCAACTTAATACAACATACTTCCCTACTGATCACTTCTGACCTCGATCTTACTATTTTTCTTACTATCTAAACTCAGGCTAAAGATCTGACTTTGGAGTAATGAGAAAATGCATTCTTTACGCATATATTGGGAGGGGGTATGACAATGTCATAAATTATAGAGTATGTGCCCTGATGATATGATTTGCCAAAATCTACGTTAAACCAGCAAGGTAGATATTTCCTACTATGGCAGTTTGACCAGGAGCATCAATCCATGTGCCTAAACCAACAAATCATTCAAACTGGCTTTGGCTTTCTCACTTATGAAACAAAAGGATGTAATATGCTCTCTTATTGCTTCCATCAGTTACTTTCAAATGGAACAATGCAATGTATGCATTCCAAAGCATTTTGGAAAAAAATGCAAGAAACTAAAAATTCTTATAAACAATTTAAACAAGTAAGGCAGAAAAAGAAAAGTCACAAAGTTTAAAGAGCAAAAGAAATTTTTCCTGGATTGATTTTTACCTTAAATTTAGGAACAAATCTTGTAAACTCCTGGTGCCAATTGTTAAGTGTAGAAGCAGGTGAAATTATTAAGAAAGGTCCCCAGATGTTCTCTCTCTGAAAGAGAAAAAATGGGTCAGCTAACTGCAGAAAAACTGAAGATATTTAGTTCAAAATTATAATTAACAAGAGCAGTTTAAGAATCCATAATACTGGGGCGCCTGGGTGGTGCAGTCGGTTAAGCGTCCGACTTCAGCCAGGTCACGATCTCGCGGTCCGTGAGTTCGAGCCCCGCGTCGGGCTCTGGGCTGATGGCTCAGAGCCTGGAGCCTGTTTCCGATTCTGTGTTTCCCTCTCTCTCTGCCCCTCCCCCGTTCATGCTCTGTCTCTCTCTGTCCCAAAAATAAAAATAAACGTTGAAAAAAAAAAAATTAAAAAAAAAAAAAAAAAAAAAGAATCCATAATACTTTATAACAAGAGAAATGGTGTCTAGATCCCACATTTGCATATTCAGTAGTAATAGCCTATGTTAATAACAACACATGGAAGGAATCTGCTCAGAAAAACACTTGGGAAAAAATACCAAGCAATTACTCCCAACTCCCACCACTTAAAGGTCCTAATTTGTATCACTCACAAAGCACTTACTACATCCTGACTTGTATGTGCTGCTTTCCCCTATACTAGATAACAATTTTACTAGTATTGGAGTTTTTGCTTTTCTCAAAATGTTTCTACACTTATTTTCACTTAATTCTCATAGAATTCCTCTAAGTAGGTATTATCCCCAAGTTGCAGAAGTAGAAACTAAACCTCAGAAAATTAAAGTGAAGTCAAAGCAAAAAAGATGAGGAGAATGCTCAAGTTTACATTCTCAGTAAACAGAGTTAAGATGTGAACTTGGGTCTTCTGGTCTAACTACCATTCCTTTGCCATTATTCTAATGATTGTGGACAGGGGGCGAGGGGCATTATTTAAACCACACACTCTCAAAAACTGTTCCAGGGTTGAAAACCTAAATGTTTCACCACACTATGTCACCTTGTAATGACCTTGAAGGCAAGGAGTAAGTCCTACAGTCCTGGTATGCTACAGAGCATGACATAATGCTTGATAATGGCTGATTCTCACCCCAGAATGTAGAGTGGGGAAGACAAAGACCGCATCTACCCACCTCAGCCAGATGGGCCAGGAGGGCAATACTCTGTACTGTTTTGCCAAGACCCATTTCATCTGCAAGAATGCCATTAATGCCCTGGAAAAAAAAAATACACATAGTCAGTACCTCTTACATTCCATCACACAGGGGTTCAACATACTGTCCCAAAAAACTAACCAAACTATTAGACTTGTTTAAACAAAAATGACTAGAAATATCATTTCACCACTATTACCCACTGCTTGTAATGATTCCTTTTGTCAACTCTACAGCTACAACTATGAATTATGATACCTGAGGTGATATCATGAGTTGAATAACAGGCCAAAGCCAGTTTTCCAGCAAATATAATCCAGGCAAAAAAACACAATCAATCAGGTTACCAAGACCACTTAAGGCAAACTATGTACACAATACAAATATTCTCAAACAAAATTTCAGGTTAAAAATATAGAAACATCTTTCTGACTCTTGTCAGAGTCAATGAAACTTTTTAAAAGGAATGAAATTTAAAACATTATCTTGGGGCCGCCTGGGTGGCGCAGTCAGTTAAGCGTCCGACTTCAGCCAGGTCACGATCTCGTGGTCTGTGAGTTCGAGCCCCGCGTCGGGCTCTGGGCTGATGGCTCAGGGCCTGGAGCCTGTTTCTGATTCTGTGTCTCCCTCTCTCTCTGCCCCTCCCCCGTTCATGCTCTGTCTCTCTCTGTCCCAAAAATAAATAAACGTTGAAAAAAAAAAAAAATTAAAAAAAAGAAATTAAAAAAAAAAAAAAACATTATCTCGTGTTCATTTCGCAATACTCTGAACCAATGATATCAGAAAAACACGTAACAAAACAGAGTGGGTATGACACAGTTCTAAACTTCACCTGCTCATACAGATTTGCCAACCAATTCATGCCTTTCAGCTGGTAGCCTTTTAATTTGCCATTAAAAATGGTAGGTTGTGGAATATCTTCACCAGCTCGGATAGATGGGTTTGCCAGGCTGTAACTCTCCCCAAACCCAGTACCAGACTTGTTTGCTGCCCGGAGGGCAGCTGCTCGACTTTCTTTTGCATCTTCATCAAATGACCTTGTCTGGAAAATAAAAACATATTAGAAGAAAAACATAAGAGGGAAAAATGGAATTCAAATCAAATTCATAATGACAATATATCTATTGTGTGGTAACTGGAACAAAATTTCTAATAATATTATGTAATATATTATATATCTAGAATGATATATGAAACATTACTATTTTAACAATTATATTAGAAGTTCTCTTATAATAAACAGACCTAAGCCATACTACATGATTACTCACTTCATCAAGAAATTTGTTAAAAATCTGACATAAAATTTCTTTGGTTGGGGTTGGTGGGAAGAAGGTCAACTTTGTATCTATCCTGACCTAGACCCTGTTAAATAGGGTTCCTATGCAGTATATTCTTTACTTTCTTTACTTATTTTAATTCAATCTAACTGCCATATCCTTCTGATTTCATGAAATATCACTACATCATGAATAAGCAAGCTATTACTAAGGTTTGAAAGAAGGTCCTAACTTAGCAGTTTTCTTAAGGCAATGGTATAGCTCTCTTAACAAGCACCAGTATGGTCTTCTTCACTAAACAACCATGATGCATTTCACACTCTATTACCCATGATTATTCAAGAGGACAAAAAAATAGGTATACTATCCTCGCTTCAATCAACACACTCCTAAAGCTCACACAAGTGAATGCTTATTTTCCACCCTTCCTCAATTATTCCTATTGATCTAAATGGAGACATAGCCCGCACCCAACACATAGTCACATACATATACACACATCTGCCAGTGTTTCTCACTGGAAATAGGAATAAACCGAAAGGAAAATAACCCAAATGAAAGGTTGTGGGGTATTTCCAGAGCGCATCATAGGTTCTTTTCATTTGTAAGACTCACCCGAGCTTGATGAATATGGTAAGCATTTTCAGCATTCTTTAGGGCCTGGGCTTTGAAATGGTTACTATCTGAAAAGGAAAACTTATAGATTATCGCAAGTCATTAATTGATCTCCTTCAAAGATGCAATTCACATTGACACTGTCAATCCCTAACTCCCCCAACCTACTCATCCCTAAATTCACAGAGGGTGAGAGAACAGAAAGGCTCAAGTTTTATGACAAAGGTTAGGACTTAGAAGTGGCAATGAAGGCAGAGGGGTGCCATGTCTCCAGTAGCTAAAGCCAGCTCACAGAAACCACCTGAGCTCCAGGCTCCCAATCCTGGGTTTTTTGCACAAAGCAATGTCAAAGCAAAGAAAAGCATAACAATAGGGATTAAAAACTGTGATAGATTTCTGCTGGGTGAAAATTATCCCCAAAGAAGAAATCAAGACATGTGTAACCCCTAAGACCCACGCAGGAACGCTCACTCTTTTTATTCTGAGCTCAACATGATCTTTATCACTATTCTCTGTGAAATTACTCTCAAACTTCACCCCAATTCATCCCTCCCCCTGTGGACACAAAAATACCAAAACTGAACAGTCTCTTTCTCATGCTTGACTTATATCACCAAGAATCTTGTTAAGAGAGACATGATTTTCTCTGCTGAGACATGTTCACTGAATTCTTCTGGTTCAATAGCCTCCATTCCTACTAACAAATCAAAACATATAAAATATTCCCAAACTTATAAGATCATATAAACACACCCTTTCCTTTTCAAATTCTTTAATTAAAAAAAGTTATTTTGTATGTTGATTTTATTCATACTTTCCCTACTCCAGTGCAATAAATTCCCCTTTACTAATCATTGCTTACCGATCAAGACAAAACTTGCAAGAAACCTTAGGTATGAAAAAATAGAAGGTACCCACTTCCTCTACCTCCTGATGCAGGACTCACCATAATCCTCCTGTGTGATGTTAACTACCACTCCTCCACCAATGTCAATCTGTCTTTGGGTAGAACTGTCTTCCAGTTTCCTTAAGATTTCTTCCTGGATTCCATCATGACCCATGTCTCGTTTACGACTCATGAAATGGGCATACAACTCTGTCTGGGTGATTAGGAAGTTCAGTTTTCGTTGTTGCCTCTTGGCCTAAAGGGGAAAAAAGTTAAAAGTGAAAACAGAGTCAAATCATCAATCACATACAACAAGAGGTGATCAACAGAATTCATAAAATCTATATATAGTTTGCATACAATTCTTTATTATAGATTCTTTACCTTTAGAAAAGAATTGTTAACGCACAGTTTTATTATAACCAAGTCAGTGGTACTAAAAGCAAGGAATAGTCTTCACTTATATTTAATAACATATGTTTTGCTCTCATTTACAACATGAAATGTTTTCTCCATTAAGCTTCTGTTTCTAAAATGCTTATTTCTTTACTGTATCAATTTCCTAGAGTGGTGCAGAGATACCAACTAAACTCAACCAATGAGCTTTATTCCATAACCTAGGTGGTAGATACCTGTATATAGTTTTAGTATTGTAAAAAATGTAAACATGTCAAAAGATCTTCTTTATCACCGAAAGTGAAAATAAGTGACTAGGGGCTATAAATTATTCTGAAAGTCAACCAGAAGATATTTAAGAATAAGATGAAAAAGGAAGAAAATACTCCCAAAAACAATGTATAGTTCATCTGTGATGACCTATAAAATATGAATACAGATCAAATGCACATGTCACTACTCTGCATTAACTATTTTATAATAAAATTCATATGAAGTAGAGTTGATTTACCCTTGGTCCACCTCCCCAAATGAAAAACAAAAATATAACAGGGAACTTAGCCAAGAAAGGAGACTAGTCCTAAGGTATGCTATATAAAACTATACTTTCTCTTTAAGGTTTTATAGTACTTGAGCCAGATTCAAATGAGAAGAAAATCTGAAAGAGAATTTGAGAGAAAATGGGAGTTATTTTTCATAATAAATACAGGTTGATTACAGCTAAAGTACTATCGAGAAAACCTTTCTAAATTAAAACAAAAAAGAGTAACACCTCCTTTACAACAGTCAACTACTACATGTTTAAATGAGCAAAGTAAATTAAAGGAACAATAAAGTTCCATCACAAATAGTTTTATTTCAAAGGTTCGGAGAAGGACATAAAACATAAACATGAATGAAACCCATCAGTTAATTATCAACCAAACTGAGAGAATGCTTCACAAACTCAGATCATACATACGTCTGGTCGCTTGCAAAACTTCAAGACCTATGACTCTCAAATGTCTATAAATTCACATGGAAGTATTCCATATAGCATCAAATGTTTACTAACACACTAATATGTTTATCTTGCATACAAAGATAAAAATTACCCACGAGACTTAAGAAACTTGGCAAAATCCATATTCACCCTCAAAGACAAGATAAAAGATCAAGAGCTCAGAAGAGGCCACAGCTCTGCTTTGACACGAGTACTTACTGCCTATACCTGAAAGAAAAGATCCTCCCATCCCTTGATTGCCTTCTTTCTTCAGACCTCAATCTTCCCTGCACACAACCAAACCGGTTTGCCAATGACAACATAATGACTTTGTCCTCCTACTTTCTCCTCTGGCTTCCCTGAACAATCTACTCACCTACATATTAACTAACATCAGGCTTAGAGGAATACTGGCTGAAAGTTAAAACAGTGAAGCATGTAGGAGTGGGGGGATGGGTCCCAAAACTGGACTAGTTTGTCTATTGTTCTTATCTGGCCCTAAATTTGGCAACCAGCCCCGCTCTTCCAACAAGGAAGAAACTGCAGCCAGCACCTGGAACCAAGCCAAGATAAGCTGTAAGCCGTTTTCTTTTGTTCATCCCTATCCTTTTTCTTTTCTTTTTTTTTTTTTTGGTCCACCAGAAATATAAAGAGGAATAAGGCTAAGAAAGAACAGAAAAACTTGGCATACAAAGAGAGGTGAAGGCCGGAGAGAGGGCCTTACTGAAGGATAAAAACAGAATCGCTTTAGTGGACTAAAATTACTATCCTCAAAATTATGTCTTAAAATGTATTTTTTCCAATGATTTCATTACCTTACAATTTATGTAGTATACACCAATCTCTTGATATGGCTGAGCAATCAGGGTTTTCAAAATTTTATACTACTGCCCTACCTCCCGCATTTCCTCATCCAACTTGCGCTGCTCCAAGGCTTCCTTCTCTGCACGCTTTCGGTGTTCCTTCTCCACCTTCTCATATTTCTTCCAGTACAGAAGCATCTCCTTGGTGAGGCGGCGGGCACGAGGCAAGGTCTCCTTACAGTTCTTTTGGGCCTGCAAGGCAGCTCGACGCACCTCCTTCATGCACTGGTGGGCGAGCTGCAGATGACAACAGCATTCTCACAAAGGAGAAGGACCCAACACCACGGCCAGTCTTCCCTTAGCTCTAAACCACAGCATTCCTCAGTCAGTTCAGTGCACACAGTCTTTCTACGACCACATCTCCTTTTGCCACAATGTGGTTAATGTCCCTGCACAGTACTAAGGTCCAGACACAGACCCTGAGGTAATACATGGAATGAAAAATTTATACACATACTGGCACCTTAGATGGAAAGAAAAAAAAAAGTATAATGACCCGAGATGTGCTGGGAAGCTACAAAGTATTATCATACACGTTAATAATAGTAGCAATTAATGCTTATTATATGCTAGGCACCACTCTAAGCCTAACATCATTAAACTAATTTATTTCTTCACATAAACTCTACAAAGTTGGTAGTACAGACATCCTCATTTTACAGATGAGGAAACTGAGGATGAGTGATTAGATTAGCCCAGGAAAACAGAACCAATAACATTACCTCATCTGATCTCACAGATCTCAAAAGAAGTTGTGTTACTTCCCTCTAAAGGAAGGTATTAATATTACTAACCATCATTTCTTAGATAAAGAGACTGAGCACATGAACTGCCGAAGGAATTAAGAGCAGGCTATGGTCTCATTCAAAAAGGTTCAAATACCAGAAATGTGAGGAAGAGCAATTTTATTTATAAAATAGAGAACATCCAGAAATTCTCTTAGGTACTACTACAGTACCTAAGGTATTCTACCAGGTCACAAGAGACAAGAGCAGCAAACGTAGACATATTCCAACATAACAAAAAACGGGAAATATAAAACTACAATTTACCTTTCGGCTATTGGTGAGAAACAGGTTACGAGCTGAAGCTTTCTGCTTGTTGGCCTAAAATATTTAAAAACAATTATATCATTTAGGAGTCCTTTTGAAATAAGATTGTGTAGACTGACGCTGTCTTTTATTCAACTCCTGAAGGGTTAAAAAATAAAGTCATCCAAATGCACCAACTGAGAACCACACACAAAGCTACTAAAGCAGCATTAGGAAGAATAAGCTAGTGCTGTGGCTGCCTTAAACAGAGTCTTCTGTATACTTTAGAAAGAATTTAAGTTATATTTTAGGCCTGAAGTGGAAAATGTAACAACATGCCCTAAACCCTAGTACCACACTAATACACACCGCTTTGCAAAGCCCATCTGCAAAGAAGCTGAGATAGCAGGCAATGACATACAGGAATTGTTACAACGGTAAACTAGCCTTCCAGTTTGTGTTTCTATCCTCCAACCAGAACAAATCTGCTGCCACTATTAATTTCTGCCAACACTTAAGCTTCGCTAAGCTTCATCTTCTCTAACAAAAAATTCTAAGGCAGACCTAACACAAGATGACTCAGCACCCAACAAACCAGTCATGAGCTGATTCTGTCTTCCAATTCAGTTAAAACAAAAGAACCTCAATAAAAAACCTGATTTCCCATGATGATCCAGTTGATATGGGAGAAGACATAGCACAGGCATACGTGAGTGACTAAATCTGAAGAAACAGTGGGTACGAAGTTAGACGGCTTAAAAGCCATTTCTATAAAATTTGCACCTCAGATGATCTGCTTACAGGAATTTTTACACCCTTTATCAAAACTTTCTCCTACTAATGCTTAAGCAGCTATTGCTACTTAAAAGACAAGAATCTTGGGGCGCATGGGTGGCTCAGTCGGTTAAGCAGCCAACTTTGGCTCAGGTCATGATCTCATGGTCCGTGAGTTCAAGCCCTGCGTCAGGCTCTGTGCTGACAGCCTGGAGCCTGCTTCAGATTCTGTGTCTCCGTCTCTCTCTCTCCTCCTCTGCTCACAATGTTTCTCTCTGTCTCTCAAAAAATGAATTAAAACGTTAAAAAACTAAAAAAAAAAAAAAGACAAGAATCTCAAATATTCCTATGGAATTCTTGATCATAAGGAGGGCATCATGTTTTAAAATTATTTTTATTTGGGGCGCCTGGGTGGCTCAGTCGGTTGAGCGTCCGACTTTAGCTCAGGTCATGATCTCACAGTTCATAAGTTTGAGCCCCACGTAGGGCTCTGTGCTGACAGCTCGGAGCCTGGAGCCTGCTTCTGATTCTGTGTCTCCCTCTCTGTGTCCCTCTCCCCCTCATGCTCTCTTTCAAAACTAAATAAACATTTAAAAAAATTAAAAATTATTTTTATTTTTTTAAGTAATCTCTACACCCAATGTAGGGCTTGAGCTCAAGACCCTGAGATTAAGAGTTGCATGCTGTACCCACTGAGCCAACCAGGCACCCTAGATGGGCATCATTTTGAAGTCTATTCACCAGGTACAAAGAGGATTTCCCTATAACTTCTCTCATCAAGAATGTTCTTCTCTCCAAAAATACATATTAATTGGCATGGGGGGGGGATGGTAATTGTTAAGAAGCACAAACATACCAAGGGATCGAAGCTAATACCATCAAATTGGAACAATGGGTCATGTGCCTCCCAATGTGATATACCAAGAAGGATATATCACTCTTTTGGTAATCCTGCCCAAAATGAATAACCCAAATCTAATCATGAAGAATGATAACTCAAATTCAGAAACACTGTACAAAATAATAGCCCTATATTCTTCAAAAATAAAAATGTTATGAAAAATGAAGGCTGAGAAACTATGTCAGATTTAAAGGAGATTAAAGAGATGTGACAACTAAATGAAACATGTACTTCTAGATTGGATCCTGGATTCAATCAGGAAAAAAAAAAGCCCCAACCTTTATAGACAACTGATGAAATCTAAATATGGTCTGTGGATCAGATAATAATCTTTATAACTGTACTGTGGTTCTGTATGACAGAATGTCTTTTTTCTTAGGAAACACACATTGAATTACAAGGAAGTTCAGTACAAAGTGTCAAACTAACCCTCAAAATGGGTGAGAAAAAAGTATGCATTTATGTAACAAAAGCAAACAAAGCAAACATTGCTAAATATGAGTAAAGGATACATGGCAGTTCCTTGCATTACTCTTGCCATATCATTTTAAAACATTTTGTTTTGAAACAATTTTAGACTTACAGAAAAGTAGCAAAAAATAATACAGAGTTCCCTTATATTGCTCCTGCTGCTTTTCCTCATTTAGCATCTTACATAACTAGAATACAATTATTTTAAATGTTTATTTATTTATTTTGAGAGAAAGAGAGCATGAGCAGGGGAGGGGCAAAGGGGGAGACAAAGAATCCCAAGCAGGCTCCCCACTGTCAGCAAGGAGCTCCACAGGAAATACAGGATCATGACCTAAGCCAAACAAGAGTTGGATGCTTAACTGAATGAGCCACTACTCAGGTGCCCCACAGAATACAATCACAGTAAAACCCAGGATTGAGAGTAACTTGCTCTACGAGTGTGCCATAAAATGAGCAAACGTTTCTAATAATTTTAACTTGATAAATGAGTGATGTCTTGCAATACAAGTAGTGTGAGATGTCGAACATCACATGATCATAAGTGAGCCAATGGATCTTCTCTCTCTCGCTCTCTCTTTGTGGGATTGTGGGTGATTGTCTCCCATACTCGGATGCTCAGTCTCAGGCCACAGTGTTTGACAGAAATCATCAATTTTTTAGAATGCTGGAAGGTGCTCACACCTGGCACTAGTTTCTTTGTCACTTCAAAGCACCTATGGACAGTCCTTTGCTTTTCCAAACAAGAGTACGCTTAGGAATGCTCTGCTTCATTTTAGGTCAGGCTGCCTACAGATATAGACCCTTTCCTATGCTGCCTAATTGCCAGTTACATTAAATACAGTATATGAGTTTATTATTATTGTACTGTAGTCAACATCCATGCAAGCATATACGATAGCCCCCATGCAGAAAAAGATTCCATTGAGCCAAGAGACAGCAGTGATTCTATTAGTGATAGTGAAAGTCGTCCTACACAATAACCTCGTCTCGTCTCCCTGAAACCAGCCACAAAGGCTTTCAAAGGCAAGTGCAGGTTAATTTATTTTTCTTTATATTTTGTATTTTCTTTATTATTTTGTATTATATTACAGCATTGTAGTTAATTTTATACGAATATTTTTGGGTTATGGAACGAATCATCTGAGTTTCCGTTATTTCTGTGCTCGCTTCAGCAGCACATATACCATTATTTCTTATGGGGCAATTCGCTTTGACATACAAGTGCTATGGATTACAAGCATGTTTCCAGAACAAATTATGCTCGCAAACCAAGGTTTGACTATATTAAGAAAGGAAAATAACACTGGTAAAATATTAAACTACAAGTCTTATCTGAACGTCAACAATTTTTCCACTAAAATCCTTTTCCCGTTCCAGGATCCTGTAACAGGATCCCACAATGTATTTAGTTGCTTTTCTCCTCAGTTCTCTTCCTGCATATATAACATTCTTCAATCTTTCTCTCATGTCCTTGACACTTTTGAAAGGCACTAATCAGTTATTTTGTAAAATTTCCCCAAAGTTTGTGATTTTCTGATGTTTTCTCATGATCCGAATGACATTACACATTTTGGCAAGAATACCCCAGAAACGACATGTTCTTCTCAGGGCATCAAATTAAGTTCACAATATCAAAATTTCTATTACTAGTGTTACTTAGATCTTTTGGTTAAAGTAGATTCTACCACCTTACCATGGTAGTAACTACCCATGATTATCACTATCTTTCTTTTTGTGCTGAGATGTATATGCTGGGGAGATGCTTTCAGTATGTGCAAGCTCTGGTTCTCCTGTATCTTTCGTCCTCTGATTTTAGCCTTCATCAATGGATCCAGTCTGCAACAATTATTACCATGGTATTTGTGTTAATGATGATTCTCTACTTCCTTCTGTCCTATTAACTGGAATTCTACTGCAAGGAAGAGTTGTTCCTTCTACCTTATCTGTTTTCTTATTTAATTATTTATAACAGTATGGACTCACTGATATTTCTTTTATTCTATGTGTTAAAATTCAGTATTATTATTATCGATTTCATTGCTCAATTATTCTAACTTTGGTGATGAAGAGCCCCTTCAGATTGGCTCCTGTGTTCTTCTGACAATCCCCCACTTCCATCTTTCTTCAAGTACCTCCTTAACTTTATTAGAGAATAAAAACTATTGAGAAATCAAGATCTGGGAACTAGATAACTTAATTGTTACTGGGATATCGCTGCATCTAGGCACTCTCTGCAAAGAGCTAGCTAGAAATTAAGTATATATGCATACTAACCTATGCACACACACACAACTATATTTCTGTACACATCTTTGTGTGTGTGTGTGTGTGTGTGTGTGTGTGTGTGTGTGTGTGTGTACTGAGAGCTCTGGCTCCCATCATATTTCAAAGGCTTCACTTTAAATGTTTCCAACAGCAAGAAACTGGCTGTCATCTACAACATATTTACTTATTTGTTCAATTCTAGTACACATACAGAGTAGTTTCAAAATTCTAACCCATTCTTTTGTAAGAAACACTTACTATGTCAATCATAGCATTTACGTACAATTCTTTTGGTCTCTAGCCTTACATATCAAGTCAAAATACTGATTTCTTCAGTTACTTCAGGGAGTCCTTTTCTTCCCCAATCCCTGCAACTTGATTATATATTACTCATTTCTGATACAGTTAACATTTGTTCTTGACTTTTTTTTTAATTTTATTTATTTTCAGAGACACCATGTGTGTGCACGAGTGGGGGAGGGGCAGAGAGAACTGGGAAAGAGAATATCCAAAGCAGGCTCCACAGTATCAGCACAGAGCCTGGACACTAGGCTCAAAGTCACGAACCATGAGACCAGAACCTGAGCCAAAACCAAGAGTTGGACACTCAACTGAGTGAGCTACCCAAGCACACCATTTTTCCTGTTTTTATTCCACTTGGCCCACATATCCCCTCAACCTAATTCCCTTCCCACACCCTGACTGGTTTCAATTGTTTTATTATCAGTGTATATGAGAAGTATATGAAACATTACCATGATTTTCAAAGTCAGCCCTACATACAAAACGATGTACTCAAAGACTGCCCCTCATCCCTGCTAACCTGCTCCCATTCCTTCCTTTCTTTCTACATTTTTACCACCTGCCCGCTATAAGAAATCAACACTTTAATTTCAGGCTTATCCTTCTTGAATGTCTTTTGCATGAATGAGAATTTGTGTATTTTCTTATATTCTTGTTTTGCTTATATGAGAGGTAAATACTATAGATGCCTGCTTTTGTTTTGCTTTTCTCACTTAACACTATGTCTTTATCCCATGTCACTTCAGAAAGGTCTTCCTCATTATTTCTTTTTAACAGCAGCATAACAATCCACTGTGTATATCTACCAGAGTTCAATTCAAGCCCCATGTATAGGCATTAAAGTTGTTTATTTTGCAATTAAAAATAATGCTGTAATGAGTAACTTTGTTTACATTGTATAGTTGCAGGTTTAGCCTCAGGATAATTCCTAGAAGTGGAAGCGCTGGTTTGAAAGGTAACTGCATATGGAGATTATTAGGTATTGCCAATTTACCCTCCAGAATAATGCTCTCTGATTTGCACTTCTAGCAGCAATGTATAAAAGTGTCTGTTTCCCCATAGCCTTCTTAAGAGAATGTGTTATCGTATTTTCCAATTTTTGCCATTGTGATAAGTGAAAAATGGTATCTAGGTTGTTATTTTAGACTACTCTAATTATGAGACTTTGAACCTTTTTAATATTTAAGAGCCATTTTTGTATCTTTCTTTATGAATTGTCTATTCCCGTCATTTTACTTGCCTACTGAATTTGTGGTTCTTTGGCTCTCAATTTTCAAAAGTTCTTTATATACTAGAGATACGAGCCCTTTGTGACAATGTAAATAGTCTTTCCCACTTTGTCAGCTGTCTTTTGTCATGAAAAAATTTATTTGTATTTAGTCAAATTTACAAATGTTTTCTTTCATTGCCTCTGGATGTTGAGTCATACTTTTGCTGAGCCAAGGTTAAATAGGAATGTAATCCTTTTCCTCTAGTATTTGTATGATTTCATTTTTTATACTAAGAACCTTAGTATGTTCAGAGTATATGTGTGAGAAACAGATCTACTTTTATCTTTTTCCAAATGGCTACCTAGTTGTTCCAGCACCATTTTTTAAAAAGTCTATTAGTCTAGGGGCACCTGGGTGGCTCAGTCAGTTAAGCGTCTGACTCTTGATTTTGCGCTCAGGTCATGATCTCATGGTTCATGAGACCAAGCCCCATGTCGGGCTTGGTGCTAACAGTGTGGAGCCTGCTTGAGATTCTCTCTCTCTCTCTCTCTCTCTCTCTCTCTCTCTGCCCACCCTTGCTCACATGCTCACTCTCTCTCAAAATACATAAATTAGAAAAAAAATTTTTTAACTCTACCATTCCACTGATCTATTTGCCTAGGCATGTGGCAGTACTACACTGATGAATTATAGAGGTTTTACGGTATATTTTAATGATTGATGTGTCTTTTTCAGTGTTCCCTGGCAATTCTTGCATATTGATTCTTTTCCTTGAGTTTAGTATCAGTTTTTCTAAATTCAGAAAATACCCTATTCATATTTCTATTAAGGCTACACTCAATTAATAAAGCAACTAATTAAGTAAAATGCAAACTGAGTCGAGGGTATATGGACATTCCTTGTACGATTCCTGAAACTTTCAAGTTTGAAATTATATCAAAATAAAATATTACCAAAACCAAATTAAAATAGAAAAAAGAATGCCTAAACATCTTTCTCTTGAATCATTCACATTTTTTCTTACGTCTGTGATTCTTCAGTAACATTCAAATATTTATAAATTCTCTAAGAAACATAACTCCACCATTTCATTTTAATTTCCTCTACTATCACCTATCAACTTGTTGTTCAATCTCTACTGCTATGAGTAAGAAAACTGCTTTCCTCTCTCAGAGAGGTTTCCCTCCATTTTTTGGACAATAAACACCACAGAACAACTAATTGTCTTGTGGATTCTGATCAAAATCTGGAAAAAAACAGTCAACTAATAAGAGTACTATTCAGCATTATCTTAATTCCATCAGATTAGTTTCCTTTCTGAACACTGTAAAGGTATCTAGCTCCAACAGCTCCTCTTTAGAGGGCAGGGAGACAAAACCTGCCATCTATGCTGGAGGCACTCACGTACCTTTGGTAGTTCCTTTTTCACAATGCTGAGCCATACTTTTCTACGACGAGCATTAAGCTGCTCAATAGATAAGTGCTTCTTCTTGGTGCCAGGAGGAGGTGCATCATGAGAGAACTTGGCAAAGACTTTGGTCTGGTGGTGGTGGCAACGAGGAGATTCTTCAGAGGAAAGTTCTTCATCCCTTCGCCTTTTTTTCTTCACTTTTTTCAACTTGGCTGCAAAGGAAACAGACTCTGAGAATGTCGCATTTCTGCCCTTCCACAGAAGACAGCCACAAACAACCTCATCACTTTAAAAAAATTCAAGGTTCCTTCCTCATTCCAAGTGAGGCTGGCAATGTTTACCTCTTTATGTATTCGGGCCTATGACTATTCCAAGAGAAAGATCTCACTACCTTGGAAGAATACTGGATACTCCCTATGTTTACATGAAAGAGAAACACAAAATAAAACCTAAAAACTGAATTTCTGTTGCACCCAACAATAGGAAGGGAGACTTATAAAGTACCACGAACTCAAGTAATGGCCAAAAGGAAGGAAACATTTCTACTTGGTGGCAATGTAAAGTGATTGAAGAAAAAACCAAAGAAAGAAAAAATGTGCTAACTGATAGGACATCATGGCCTGTGAAGAGAAAATCACACATGGCACAAAAAACTAATTTGAGAGGTGGGGTGGGGTGGGGAGGGGAGGTTGCAGAGGATGAGAAAATACAAAGAGGGGCGCGTAAGTGGCTCAGTTGGCTAAGCGTTTGACTTTAGTTCAGGTCATGATCTCGCGGTCCGTGGGTTCGAGCCCTGCATCAGGCTCTAAGCTCTCTGGAGCCTGCTTCAAATTCTGTGTCTCCCTCTCTCTCTGCCCCTCCTCTGCTTGTGGTCTGTCTCTCAAAAATAAATATACAAAATATTTTTTTTTAAATACAGAGATAAACTAGGAGGATGTGGGAGAAAGGGGAGAAGGCTTAAAAGAATTTCTGAGTAGAGTTCATACCTTTAGGTGAACAAAATCTGACTTGTACACAGAGTTTAAAACTTTCCCTTCCTACCTCCTTTCTGATCTCCAGCTGCCTAGAGCTCAGTAAGGGAGGAAAGCACATTTCCTGGCAAACAGGCAGATAAGCATTACACAAGATAGAGAGGTGATCTATTTTGAATTTCCACACACAACAACAATCATAACTTATTCCCAACACTTCAGGTTGCTCTTCATACTTCCCTGTGCCTAATCAACTTCTTCCTCTCCCAGAACATTTTCAACATTTGGAAAAGTATGTAGAAGAAAGAAGGAATAAACTAACTGACTTAAACCTTTGGCTACGAATCTGCAGTTTTATGTCTT
The DNA here is from genome assembly GCF_018350155.1 of Leopardus geoffroyi. Taxonomy (NCBI): domain Eukaryota; kingdom Metazoa; phylum Chordata; class Mammalia; order Carnivora; family Felidae; genus Leopardus; species Leopardus geoffroyi. Next base: position 62,158,501 of record NC_059337.1, on the reverse strand, counting down.
TATAATTCTAGAAGAGATCATAAACCAAATATGAAATAAGGTTAATAATAGGACTTAGATAGGGAGGCCTAGGGTTTTTCAGATACAGCAAGTCTCTACTACATGCATTATGTTCAAAGTCCAAATGTACCAACAGGCTACACACAACCCTGAAACTAAAGAGTAAATGTGGAAGGCAGGTCAATATGCTCACCTTTAAGTTTCTTTTCCTCCTTGAATTTCTTTTTTTTGGGTCCAAGTAGGTGCCGTTGTTGCTCATAGAAAGGGTCGTACGTGGACAGGAGGCCTGCACTGTAGTACTGGTACTGCTGCAACTGAAGCAAAAGCAAAGACAGTGGTGAGGCTTAGAAGGGCTGGTCTGTGTTCGAAGCCTGCCTTCAAATCACCTTTACTACAAAAAGTTGAGCCAGAGAAAAACCAAAGCTCCTAAAACATGGTCTTCTTCCCACAAAAAGACCCACAAAGATTTAGTACTTCAAAGTGAATGACTTCCTTACTTCAAAACAAAATGGGTTCATCAGCCATGTGCATGGCAAGTTGCTGAAAATAACTTAAGAGAGGAAAACGCTTCATGCTTCTCAATTTCCACCAGAATATTTATTTGGTCCTGACACATATTTGAGAGATGCAATTAACTGCAGAAAGAGCTCCTCATGGTATTCATCAACAAGAAATAAACTGTATTTCTATTACCAACAGGTCCTAAGATTTACTATGGTTCTGATAGCTGTTACTCTGGCTTTTAGTCTTCTATCTGATTCAGAGAATTCCCAACCATTCTAATTCTTTCAAGTCTTTTCACTCTTTATCTCCCACTAAGAGAGCCTGCCAATATTATGGATAATGCCTATGTTGCCAGAATTCTAACACATGAATAATCAAATTTTTTTCCTCTCCAGAGACAGATTCTTTCAAACACTGCATTTCAATTGACCCGCTAGGCTTACATTCATTTTGTCTTACTTATTACCAATGGATAAATATGAATATAAATTAAAATTAAGCAGTCCACTACTGAATCTCTTTCCTAGATTACAGCCAGTCTAAGAACTGAAACTAGGACAGAAAAGTGACATGGATAACTAGCACAAGGTCCTCTGTCAATGGTCAAAATTGAATGAGCATTCATTGAACTGCACAGTTAAGGCTAATGGGGGGTGGGAGGGAGGGGAGGGTGGGTGATGGGTATTGAAGAGGGCATCTTTTGCGATAAGCACCGGGTGTTGTATGGAAACCAATTTGACAATAAATTTCATATATTTAAAAAAAAAAACAAAAAAAAAACGGGGCGCCTGGGTGGCTCAGTCAGTTAAGTGGCCAACTTCGGCTCAGGTCATGATCTCACGGTCTGTGAGTTCAAGCCCCGCATCAGGCTCTGTGCTGACAGCTCAGAGCCTGGAGCCTGTTTTGGATTCTGCGTCTCCCTCTCTCTGACCCTCCCCCATTCATGCTTTGTCTCTGTCTCAAAAATAAACGTTAAAAAAAAAAAAAAAAAAAAAAAAACTGCATAGTTAATAACATCTATAAAGTTTCCCATATGTATGTTTTACTTCAATTAAAAAAAGACCAAGTAGGGGTGCCTGGTGGCTCAGTTGGTTAAGTGTCCAACTCTTGATTTTGGCTCAGGTCACGATCTCAGTTTGTGGGTTCAAGCCCCGTGTCAGGTGTGCTGATAGTGTGGAACCTGCTTGGGATTCTCTCTCTCTCCCTCTCTCTCTCTGCCCCTCCCTTGCTCACGCTTTCTCTTCCTCTGTCTCTCTCTCTCTCTCTCTCTCTCTCTCTCAAGAATAATTAAATTAAAAAAAAAAAAGACCTGGGGCAGCCAGGTGGCTCAGTCAGATAAACATCTGACTTCAGCTCGGGTCCTAATCTTGCAGTTCGTGAGCTCAAGGCCCACAATGAATAGTGCAGAGCCTGCTTGGGATTCTCTCTTTCCCTCTCTCTCTGCCCCATCCTGCTTCCTCTCGCCCTCTCTCAAAATAAATAAATAAAGTAAAAAAAAAAAAAGCCAAGTACTGCAATCCCTATTAAAATGTCAACAGCGTTTTCCACAAAAGAAAAAATAACACTAAAATCTGTACGGAACCACCCCAAATAGCCAAAGCAATCTTGAGAAAGAAAAACAAAGTTGGAAGTATTACAATTCCAGATTTCAAGATATACTACAAAGCTTTAGTAATCAAAACAGTATGGTACTGGCACAAATAGAGACATACAGATGAATGGAAAAGAACAGAAAACCCAGAGATAAGAGGTGTCTGGCTGGTTCAGTTGGTAGAACACATGACTTTTGATCTCAGGGTCCTGAGGTGGAGCCCCATGTTGGGTGTAAAGCATACTTAAAGAAAAACTTTCAATAATACAGAAGAGAGAACTAAGAAAGAAACCCATCCTTATGTGGCCAACTAATCTATGTCGAAGGAGGCAAGAATATACAGTGTGGAAAAGACAGTCTCTTCAATAAATGGTGCTGGGAAAACTGGACAGCTACATGCACAAGAATGAAACTGGACCACTTTCTACCACTCCAAACAAAATTAAACTCAAAACGGATTAAAAACCCTAAATTTGAGACCTAAAACCATAAAAATCTTAGAGAAAAACATAGTAGTTTGACATCAGCCATAGCAACATTTTTCTAGATGTGCCTCCCAACGCAAGGAAAACAAAAGCAGAAATAAACTATTGGGACTACTTCAAAATAAAAAGGTTTTCACAGTGAAGGAAACCATCAACAAAACAAAAAGACAACCTAATGAGTCAGAAAATATTTTTGCAAATTATATATGCAATAAGGGGTTAATATTCAAAACACATAAAAAACTTGTACAACTCAACCCAAACCAATCAATATGATTAAAAAATAAGCACAGAACTTCAACAATTGCCAAAAGACATACAGATGGCCAACTGACATATGGAAAGAAGATCAACATCACTAATCAGGGAAATGCAAATCAAAACCACAATGAGATTATCACCCTACACCTGTCAGAACGGCTAGTGGCTAGTATCAAAAAGACAAGACAGGGGGCGCCTGGGTGGCTCAGTCGCTTAAGCGTCCGACTTCGGCTCAGGTCATGATCTTGCGGTTTGTGAGTTCGAGCCCCGCGTCAGTCTCTGTGCTGACAGCTTGGAGCCTGGAGCCTGCTTCAGATTCTGTGTCTCTCTCTCTGCCCCTCCCCAACTTGTGCTCTATCAAATATAAATAAAATATAAAAAAAAAATTAAAGACAAGACATAGGCATTGGCAAGAACATGGAGAAAAAGGAATCTTTGTGAACTGTTGGTAGGAATGCAAATTGGTCATCCAATGGAAAACAGTATGGAGGTTCCTCAAAAAAAAAATAAAAACAAGAATCATACGATCCAATAATTCCACTACTGGGTATTTACCCAAAGAAAATAAAAACACTAATTCAAAAAGATACATGCATTCCTATGTTTACTGCAGCATTATTTATAGTAGCCAAGATATAGAAGAAACCTAAGTGTTCACTGATAGGTGAATAAATAAAAATGTGGCATATGTTTTTATATGTATATGTACATGTGTGTGTATGTATATATATGTATATGTGTGCATGTATGTGTATGTGCGGATATATATATAAACTCTTCCCATCTGTGACAACGTAGATGGACCTAGAGGGCATTATGTTCAGTGAATTAAGTCAGACTGAAAAAGACAAATATCACATGATTTCATTCATAACTGAAATGTGAAAAACAAAAAGCAGAATCAGACTTGTAAAGAGAAAAGACTGATGGTTGTCAGAGGGGAGGGTGATGGGGGTTGGGCAAAATGGGTAAAAGGGAGTGGGAAGTATAGGCTTCCAGTTATGGAATGAGTAAATCACAGAAATAATAGGTCCAACACAGGGAATCAGTCAATGATATTGTAATACCGTTATCCAGTAACAGATGGTAGCTACACTTGTGGCCATAATATAATGTATAGACATGTTGAATCACTATGTTGTACACCTGAAATATAATACTGTATGTCAGCTATACTCAAAAAAAAAAAAAAAAAAAAAAAGACAAACTATTTCAAGCACCAAATGCCTAGCACTGTACTTTATGAAGGAAGTCTACGTTTATTCATTTTTTTTTTTTAAGAGACAGAGAACGAGAGAGCAGGGGAGGGACAGAGAGAGTAAGAAAGAAGTCTAAAAGCCAGATATCTTACTATTTATTACTTCTGCAGGTTTATAACCTTGAGCATGTTATTCAGTTTTCTGAACGTACTTTGGATGGTAAATAATTGCTGGAATGCTTTCAGGGCCTCAAATATGCTATTGCTTATTATGTACAAAGTGCCACACTTCTGACAAAAATCAGAAGTAACAGCACTCAAATAGTTGCCACTTAAAACTATTATTAATCTAATGTTAGTATGCAAAGAAAGGGAGTTTTTATTTTTTTTTATTTTTATTTTTTATTTTATTTATTTATTTTTTTTATTTAAAAAAAAATTTTTTTTTTTCAACGTTTATTTATTTTTGGGACAGAGAGAGACAGAGCATGAATGGGGGAGGGGCAGAGAGAGAGGGAGACACAGAATCAGAAACAGGCTCCAGGCTCTGAGCCATCAGCCCAGAGCCCGACGCGGGGCTCGAACTCACGGACCGCGAGATCGTGACCTGGCTGAAGTTGGGACGCTTAACCGACTGTGCCACCCAGGCGCCCCTTTATTTATTTTTTTTTTCAACGTTTATTTATTTTTGGGACAGAGAGAGACAGAGCATGAATGAGGGAGGGGCAGAGAGAGAGGGAGACACAGAATCGGAAACAGGCTCCAGGCTCTGAGCCATCAGCCCAGAGCCTGACGCGGGGCTCGAACTCACGGACCGCGAGATCGTGACCGGGCTGAAGTCGGACGCTTAACCGACTGCGCCACCCAGGCGCCCCAGAAAGGGAGTTTTTAAAGATAGGAACACTTCCAAAGAGCAACTGCATTATAAAAGGAACCACAAGAATTTAAAATGGTGCAGCCACTCTGGAAAATAGTTTGCCAGTTCCTCAAAAGGGTAAGTAAGCACAGAGTTATCATATCATATGACCCAGCAATTCCTCTTCTAGGTATATACCCAAGAGAAATGAAAACATATGTCCACACCAAAAACGTGTATACAGATCTTCTTGGCAGCATTATTCATAACAGCCAAAAGTGGAAACAACTCATTTTTCATAGTTATCATTCATAAAAGCCAAAAAGTAGAAACAATCCAATTAATTCATTAAGTGATACGTGGATAAGTAAATGCAGTACGTTCATACTATGGAATCTTATTTGGCCATAAAAAGGAATAAAGTACAGGTACATGCTACTGAATGAACTCTGAAAACATGCTAAGCAAGAAGCTAGACACAAAGGATCACATATCGTTCCATATGCATGAAATGTCTAGAACAGGCACATTTATAGTGACAAGTAGCTGCCTGGGGCTGAGGGGAATGGAGAAAATGAGAGGAAACAGCTAAGGGGATTGGGGTTTCTTTCTGGAGAAAACATTCTGGAATTATATAGTGACAACAGTTACACATCTCTATCAATATACTAAAAACCACTGAATTATACACTTTAAAAGGGTAAATATTTTTAGTATATGAAATACATTTCAATAAAGCTTTTATTACAACCACCACCATCAAGATCTAAACATACAAGTAAGGGGTACCTGGTGGCCGATTTTGGCTCAGGTCATGATCTCACATTTTGCGGGTTCAGGCCCCGCATCGGGCTCTGTGCTGACAGCTCAGAGACTGGAGCCTGCTTCCAATTCTGTGTCTCCCTCTCTCTCTCTCTGCCCCTCTCCCACTTGCAGTCTGCCTCCCTCTCCCTCAAAAATAAACAAACACGAAAATAAATAGATAGATAGATAGATAGATAAAAGTAAAATGATGTATGGGGCGCCTGGGGTAGCTCAGTTGGTTAAGTGTCAGCTCAGGTCACAATCTCAGTTTGTGAGTTTGAGCCCCATATTGAGCTCTCTACGGTCAGCATGGAGCCTACTTGGGATCCTTCTCTCTACGCTTCCCCTGCTTGTTCTCTCTCGAAAATAAATAAACATTAAAAAAAAAAAGGATACTGACATATCTTCAATGAATGTTAACCAGAGGCTAAATACCCGGCATGAAGGTCTGAGATTTCTCCTGAAACCTTTACCTCCTTGTCTTTACTATACTTATTCTGGTGAAGTTTCTTATATTTGTGCAGCCGCAACATGTTATGAAGTTCTTCTCTGCTGAGGTTGAGTTCTTCCTCTTCTTCTTCTTCTTCATTGTCTTCACTCTGAGAATCTGCCTCACTGGACTCATCACTTAGCAGAATGCTCTGCAAATGGGAGGAAATGGAAATGGAATCTCTTGCTATGAAGTAATTGCGTTTATAATCCAAGCATTTTTCCCCAACACAAGGACAGAAATAGCTGGAAGACAGTCATTCCAGTTTCCCTTACATTATCCTTTACCAATCTAAGTGGAAAAGAAAAAGGTACCAACTGAACCTAGTATGCATGAATTCGAGAGCAGTAACACATGGAAATGCTGTAAACAGCAACAAAGCCTGATATCACTAAGTACTTACACTTAACATAAGATATTTTAACTGTCAAATACCAAGGCAAAAAAACTAAAAACAAAGAAACAATCTATTGGGTATAAAGGAATATAGAAAGCAAGCTGTGATGGCTAATTAAGGATAAACAACCCAAAAAATATTAATTGATTTTGATATTATCCAGATAATGAAATGTTATTCAGCCATGAAAAGGAAAGTAGTTCTGATCTGTGCCACAACATGAATGAACCTTGAAAACTATGCTGAGTGAAAGAAGCTAAGTACAAAGGACTGTGTATGATATGGACTTCACTTATATGAAATGTCCAGAATAGGCAAATCCATAGGGAAAGAAAACAGATTAGTGGCTGCCAGGGGTGGGGGAAGTAGAGAATGGGAAGTGACTGCTAATAAGTGCAGTTTCTTTTTGGAATGATGAAAATATTCTGGAATTAGTGGTAAGGGCTACACAAAACTTTATGAATACACTAAAAATTACTAAATTATATACTTTAAATGGGTAGATTTTATGGCATATCAATTATATTTCGATTTTTACAAATGTGATAAGCTAAACAAAGATTTCTGCATTCCCGAGAGCCACGCTGATATGAAGCAAATTAGAACCTTTTAAAGGACTTAGTGATGACAATGAAAGAGTACCTTTAAATTACTTTGAGCTATTCACAGGAAAATTAAGCAATAGAGAAAATATTGGTTTCAATAGAAGAAATGCTAACTCAGTTGGGCCAATGACTGTTATCTTGTAAGAATATCAACAAGATTATACCATTTCCTTGCCTATGAACACTCACAGAAATTTACCAGACTAAAATACAAATTCCTTAACATGTTTGTTATACAAGACCCTACACAATCAGGTTCTTGAACCTCATCTTCTATCATCCCCTCTCATTGTGCTCCAGCCATACTAGCCTTCATTCTCCCCCAAACATACTGTGTTGCATCCTGTGTCAGGAAGTTTGCAATTGTGTTCCTTCTGACTGAAATGCTCTTATCTGAGGGGTGCCTGGGTGGTTCAGTGGGTTAAGTGTCTGATTCTTGATTTCAGCTCAGGTCATGATCTCACAGTTCATGAGTTCGAGCCCCAGGTCAGGCTCTGCACTGACCATGTGTAGCTTGTTTGGGATTCTCTCTCCCCACTCCCGCACTCTCTCTCAAACAATTTTAAAAAATGCTCTTATGTAAAACATTCACATAGTCCTGATAATTCAGAAATCAGCTGAAATGTTACCTCTTTAAAAAAGCCATTTCTATTTCTTTGTTTACAGACATTACTCACTACCTCCCCCCATCTGAATGTAAGCTCTACAGGGCAGGAATGCTGTCCGTCTACAACAGTATCAGACAGATACGATGTATTCAATCACCATTTGTTGAACTACTCAGTAACTAATGAAAAGGACATTAATAACCCTGATGACACTGTGACCCAGTGAGAGCAAAGATCTCAGTTTTTTTTACTCCTTGCTCTTCACAGTACTCTATACTCAGAAATGATTGCTAAAGTGAACTTCATTGAGGCCTCTACATTTTTCTCCATGATCTCTTCAAAAAACTACACCCAGAATAGAAGACTCTTCTCTAGAAAAATCTCTGCCAATGTGCCAGAATGAGTCAATAACTTTCCTTTCTATTTGTAATTTTAGTAGGTTATTTGAATTATAAATATTTGCCTTATCTCTTACCTTTAGCCACTTTCTGCTTTTCTTCAACTTAGAGAAGTTATATAAATTCCCTTTGTCAGATTTTGATTCTGTGTGAAGAAACATAAAGAACAACAAAAAATGAAAGGACGACTGCCCCAAGAGAACGGATAGTCCAAAGAGGGACCTCATACCACACTGACCTGACTGCAGAACTCCATTCAGTGAGTATGTGTTTAACATTCCAGAATTGCCTGCTCCAGAAGTTTCACCAAGCAATGAATTTGGAGGTTCTTCCTTAACTTGTATTAAGGGATCCCCAGACTGGGGCAATAAAGGATTACTGTCATCCAGTCCATCTTCACTTTCATCACTATAAATTAAAGAATGATAAATCTACAATCACAGCTGACCCAGCAGAATATTTTCATTTATGGTTAGTAGACAGAAGAAATGGATCCTTTAAATAAGTTCATTGCGTTCTATTTGAAAGAAGGAAGAAAAAAATATCACACATACCAAAAACCATAAAATACATAAATGCTAAAACTAAAGAGATAATGGGAATCAGAAATGTGGTCAAACATTGGGAACATGTAATGGCATACCTAGAAATATTCCTGTTGAAGATGGCTGATGTCTGTCGCAAGAAATGGTCCAACCGGAGGGCCCTCTCCAGGTACTGAAGATAGAGGGGCTTTGCCAGCTCAGTGCAGCCGCCATCGTCCCCGGCACCCAACTCCGAGGCCATAGAACAAATCTGTCTTCATGCACAAGGGTCTCCGACTTCACGGCTACAGAAACAATAAAATACGAATACTGTTTATTCTCCTTTTATTTTCCCTACATGCCATCAATGTGAAGAGAAACCAGACCTTCTAGAACACATGACAAGAAAATAGTAGTCTATAGAAAGATCTTAATAAAGTTTCTCAGTACGCACTGTTTCCTAATACAAAGGCAGAAGTGAAAAGAATGAGAACATCAAGGGGCACTTCGGCATATCAGTTGGTTAAACGTCCAACTTCGACCCAGGTCATGATCCTGAGCTTCATGGGTTCAAGCCCCGCGTCAGGCTCTGTGCTGACAGCTTGGAGCCTGGAGCCATGTCTCCCTCTCTGTCTGCCCCTCCCCTACTTGCACTCTCTCTGTCTCCCAAAAATAAATAAACGTTGAAAAAAAATTTTTTTTCAACGTTTTTTTTTTTTTTATTTTTGGGACAAAGAGAGACAGAGCATGAACGGGGGAGGGGCAGAGAGAGAGGGAGACACAGAATCAGAAACAGGCTCCAGGCTCTGAGCCATCAGCCCAGAGCCCGACACGGGGCTCGAACTCACGGACCGCGAGATCGTGACCTGGCTGAAGTCGGACGCTTAACCGACTGCGCCACCCAGGCGCCCCGAAAAAAATTTTTTTAAAGAATAAGAACATCAAAATATAGAAATATTGTCATGTGTCACAACAAAAATTCATATACTTCTTTGAAATAGTACCTTAAAATTTACACCTACTTCACTTCTGTCCTACAATTAACAATCATTCACAATCTAAAATCTACTCCACAAGCTCTCTCTTGTACACCTCATAGAGGACACTTGTTCTCAGCATCACCTTCAAAACAGCTGTTCCCTTTTTCGTTTTTTATTTACACTTGTACATGTGTGAGGTATTCCATTTACAAGGGAACAGATACATTAGCAGAGTATTTTACACACTTATAAACATTCTTGAAAGTGTTAGAAATGATTTAGAAAAATGGAAGAGAGTATAAGAGTGAAAAACAAAGGTAAAGCCTGTGCTTTTTTTTTTTTTTTTTTTTTTTTTGCTACCTTACGGTGTTAAAGGAAACCATAACATCTTGGAGTGGTCTTCTCTTTTTATTATAGTTCTTAGAAGTTTCCTAATATAATGTTTCTTCTTAAAGAAATGTTAAAAAATTCCCCCAGCTAATCTATAGATTGAACATAATCTCCCAACAAAATCACACTTTTCTGGGGCGCCTGGGTGGCGCAGTCGGTTAAGCGTCCGACTTCAGCCAGGTCACGATCTCGCGGTCCGTGAGTTCGAGCCCCGCGTCGGGCTCTGGGCTGATGGCTCAGAGCCTGGAGCCTGTTTCTGATTCTGTGTCTCCCTCTCTCTCTGCCCCTCCCCTGTTCATGCTCTGTCTCTCTCTGTCCCAAAAATAAATAAACGTTGAAAAAAAAAATTAAAAAAAAAATGTTTTAAAAAAAAAAAAAAAAAAATCACACTTTTCTTTTTCAGAAACTGACAAGCTAATTCTTAAGTTTATATAGAAATGCAAAGAAACCAAAATAACCAGAGTAATTTTGAAAAAGAACTGGGTTGAACAACTTATGCTTCTTGACTTTAAAACATATTAAGGGTGCCTGGGTGGTTCAGTTGGTTAAGTGTGACTTCGGTTCAGGTCATAATCTCACAGTTTGTGGGTTCGAGCCCTGCGTCGGGCTCTGTGCTGACAGCTCGGAGCCTGGAGCCTGCTTCGGATTCTGTGTCTCCCTCTCTCTCTGTTCCTCCCCTGCTCACACTCTGTCTCTCTCTCTCACTCTCTCAAAAATAAAGATTAAAAACAAATTAAAAAAAAATATTAAAAAGCCACAATAATCAGGTCAGTGTGATAATGGCATAAAGATATCACATAGACCAACAGAACAAACCTGAAAATCCAGAAATAAACCTATACATTTCCAATCAATTTTCAGTGAAGGTGATAAGGTGGTTGAATGGAAGAACAGACAGTCTTTTCAACTGGATATCCACTTACAAAAAGATTAATTTAAACCTTTACCTTACACTATGCATAAAAATTAACTCAAATGGATCAGAGACCTAGTAAACCCCGAACTATAAATTTTCTACCAAAAAACACCAGGAGAAAATCTTCATGATCTTGGTTAATCAAAAAGTCTTTGGATATGACATCAAAAGCACAATCCATTAAAAAAAAATGCTGATAATTAGGCCACGGAAATTTAAAACTTTTGGAATTCAAGCAGTATTAGCAAAAAGATAAAAACAAGGCACAGGAGAAGAAAATATCTGCAAGTTGTGTATCTGATAAAGGACTTGTATACAAATATCTAGTTATAAAGTCATGGAAATGCAAAGTATAACATAGAGAATACAGTCAATAATATCTTAGTAACAGTAACAGATAGTGACTACAGCCAACAGAGTGAGCACTAAGTAATGTGTAGAACTGTCAAATCACTATGTTGCATACCTGACGCTAATATAACATTGTATATCAACTATACTTCAATATAAAAAATAATTACATGAATATTCATGAAAAGGCTGTAAAACTAACGAACAATAAATTGCTGTGGAAATCTAAAAAAAGTAATAATAATTTTAAGATGATATCTAACTTTTCTATGTATCCTCTAAAGATCTGCCTTCTCTACTTCAGGGAAATCTTTTAAGAATAAACAGTAAATATATGTGAAAAGGCTTTATAAGAAATACCAGCGTATTGGGGCACCTGGGTGGCTCACTCAGTTAAGTGTGCAACTCTTGATCACGGCTCAGGTCGCGATCTTGCTTTCAGGAGATCAAGCCCCATGTCGGGCTCTGCACTGACACCATGGAGCCTGTTTGGGATTCTCTTCTCTCTCTCTCTCTCTCTTTCTCTCTCTCTCTCTCTCAGCCCTCCCCTGCTGGTGCCCTAAGTAAATTAAATTAATTTTTTTTAAAAACGCCAGAGTATTTTCAAACAGTGTGTGTTCAAATATTCAGAGTTGGAAGGGATCATAGAGATTATGTAGTCCAACTGGGTCATTTTACAGATGAGGAAACTAAAACCATAAAGATTAAATAATTTGTTCACAATCAATGAGCTCTTTTGCAGAGCCAGGTTTCCTGGTTCCTAAACCGGTCTTTTTTTTAATCTCAGCAAACTGTCTCTCCAGACAGGATCTACCACTCAGTTTGCTCAGGTTTATACTTTGGTGTTAAGAAGAACACAATCCCAAGAACCAAATTATTTCCAAAGCACCAATTCTTCAGAGTATAAAAATAAATAAACACGTTTTGAAAAAGCAAGACAATTTAAACAAAATGCACAAGGATTACAGGTGACTTTAAAATTTTACTTGCATTATTTGAAATATCTTTCTAGAAACCATTCTTGCTCACTGAGGTGCAGGGTTTTGTAAAAGCATTAACAACTAGGATTTATGTTAAGCTAAACAGATTAGTCCTTAGTTCAAGGTCAATAAATGGCCAATATAAGCTGTCAATAACCACCATTTTTTAGCTGATTTCATTACAAAGACACTAACACAGAATAACAGGTTAATAGTAGAATAGCCTTACCTAAAGTTCAATTCAATATTGTTTTTAAAATTTAGACTTAGAATTATTAAAGAAGAAATGGTCAATAGGGCGCCTGGGTGGCTCCGTCGGTTAAGTGTCCGACTTCGGCTCAGGTCATGATTTCACGGTTCGCAAGCCCACTTTGGGCTCTGTGATGACAGGTCACAGCCTGCAGCCTGCTTCAGATTCTGTGTCTCCTTCTATCTCTATCCCTCCCCCAACTTGTGCTCTGTCTCTGTCTCTCAAAAATAAATAAATGTAAAAAAAAATTTTCTTTTAAATAAAAAAAAAAAAAGAAACGGTCATAATTTTTAGTTGAAATAGGCAGGCAACAAATTAATTTGTTTATAGTGTTTGCATGTTGGAAGAAAACCCTTTTGGATGCTAGGTTGAAACTACTGTGTGTTCACTCAAAACAGAATCTCACTGGCAGAATTTATAACAAGGGTGGCAAGGCTTGAAGCTCATAAAGCTAAGATTCTGAACTGTTCTGATAGCAAAAATCTTCAGTATATAACCTATTTAATCTAAACTTTGTATTCAGGTGAATTATATCAGGAAGTGTTACTAGGTTTCAATGGGGGGGGGGCGCGGACTTGTAGCCACAATATATAAAGAACTCCTACAACAACTCAGTAAGAAGACAACTAAAAAATGGGCAAAAGACTTTGAATACACATTTCACGAAGAAAGATACACAAATGGCTAATAGCACATAAAGATGCTCAACATCAAAAAAATGCAAATCAAAATGGCAGTGAACCACACTACACTCACCAGAATGGCTATAATAAACAAGATAGATTACAACAACTGTTTGGGAGGATGTGGAAAAACTAAAGTCTTCATACACTGCTGGTTAAAATATGTAATACTACAAGGGCACTTGGGTGGCTCAGTCAGTTGAGCATCTGCCCCTTGATTTCGGTTCCGGTCATGATCTCACAGTTCGTGGGTTCGAGCCCTGCATCGGACTCTGTGCTGACACTGCAGAGCCTGCTTGGGATTCTCTGTCTCTCTTTCTCTCTGCCCCTTCACCACTTGCGCTCTCTCTCCCTCAAAATAAACATTTTTTTTTTTAAAGTAAAATACTATAACCACTATAGAAAACAGTTGGGCACTTTCTTAAAATTTTAAACATAGAGCTACCCATATGACCTAGCACTTGTCTACCCACGTGTCTACCCACAGCTTTTAATGTGAAAGTTCAGTGGCATTATTCCTAATACTCAAAAAGCAAAACAATCCAAATGTTTATCAACCAGTGAATAAACAAAATACATATCCACACAATGGAGTATTATCAGCAATAAAAAGGAATGAACAATTGATACATACAACAACATGAATGGACCTCAAAAACATTATGCTGAGTTTAAAAAAAAAAAAAAAAAAAAGGCCAGACAGAAAAGACCACATATTATAGAATTCCACTTACATGAAATAACCACCAAAGGAAATCTATGGAGTCTGCAAGTACATTAGTGGTTGGCTGTGTATGCAAAAGGAGACTGACTGCAAAAGGATATGAGACTTCTTTCTTAGGGAAAGTGGAAATGTGCTAAACACATGCTGTATTGTTTGTTATACAATTCTGTAAGTTTGTTTAAAATCAATGAACTATACATTTAAATGAGGTAAATTTCATATGTAAAATAGCAGTCTTTGTTAACACAAAGAGAAAAGAATGTTAAAAGTTCTTTTTTATAAGGCTTTAATGGGTTCTACTTTTCATTGTGGGAACTAACATGCACCCACTGCAAAAGATTTCAAGGAAACGCTTTTAAAAATACAGCAAAATTCTCCAAGAGAATATATGTAATTCATCTTGATGTGCATACATATAAATTAAAGCATATAAAATTGCTAATTGGCCTCTTCCTAAGGTTTTACTAAAAAATAAGTGATCTCATTGTGTCTGGCTAGCTCAGTCGTTGAAGCATGTGACTCTTTTTTTTTTTCAACGTTTATTTTTATTTTTGGGACAGAGAGAGACAGAGCATGAACGGGGGAGGGGCAGAGAGAGAGGGAGACACAGAATCGGAAACAGGCTCCAGGCTCTGAGCCATCAGCCCAGAGCCCGACGCGGGGCTCGAACCCACGGACCGCGAGATCGTGACCTGGCTGAAGTCGGACGCTTAACCGACTGCGCCACCCAGGCGCCCCGCATGTGACTCTTGATCTCGGAACTGTGAGTTGGAGCCCCACACTGGGTACAGAGATAACTTAAAAATAAAATCTTTAAAAAAAATAACTGACCTTATGTATTTATTTTGGCTGATAATGAAAATGGTCCTAATTAAGGAGGTTTGCAAGTATGACTACAAAGTAATACTGGGTGATTCAAAAAGAACTATTTTCAAATATAATTCCTCAGTAACTAAGCTGTACACGAACATGAAGTCAAAACCAATTTGTCCAAGAAAGACCAAAGTTACTTCTATTACAATGCTCAATAATATGTGGCCCCATGTGACTCTCAGTATGCATCAATCCTGTAGTCTGATTCTCCCAGAATGACTTTGTAAAATATCACCATTGATGGCAGAGATATCAAGCATGATGCACTCTCTTATTTCCACAAGTTTAAAAAAGAGAAGTTGCTACAAGTATGAAGTTTCTGACATATCTCCACAAGAAGTAGTCTTATCATGATACCTGGAAAGTAAGGGAATATTTTTAAAGTGTTCAATTAGATTCCTTTTATTGTGGTAAAATATACATAACCTAAAATTTACCACTTTAATCATTTTTAAGTGTTCAGTATCATTAAGTACATTCACAGAGTGGTGCCAATCATCCATCAACACCATCCTCCATTATTTTTTAATCGCCTTTAAGATTGGTGGCCTCTCTATTCAACCCAAATGCCTTGGCCATCTGTTAAAAGGGGCTTCTCTGAGGCACCTGGCTTGCTCAGTCAGTAGAGCCTGCAACTCTTGATGTCAGGGTTGTTAAGTTCAAGCCCCACACTGGGTACAGCAATTACTTAAAACTAAAATCTGGGGGTAAAAAAAAGCAGCTGCTTCTCTAATAACCTATACTTTCATCTCCTACATTTGTCTCTTATTCTCCACAAAGAAACAACAGGGCCATGCTAACCTGACCCACCAGCTGTTTTCCAACTTCAACAGAGCACAAGACATTTCTCAACAACCGTTTAACCCACCTCTTATCAATTGTTTCTCATTCTCTACAAAGACTATTGCAGTTTCTCTCTTCCTCAAAATTATAAACTCATTCTCTCTTTCTTGGAAGGGCTTGAGGAGCAAATCTCTCCAATCTTTTCTATTCCACTGTAGTTCATTCTTTTCTGTACTTTTTCCTTGTAGTATTTGAGTCACAAATAAAAGCCACAAAAAAAGACTATCAGTCTACATTTGTTAACTCTTCAGTCAAGGTGACTCTACATACTGATGCACAGACAGGACTACTTCATTATGTCATCCACTGTGGGTCATGCCCATGCAGTCACATTTTAAAATACATACAATACACATATTATTATAAGTTACTTTATTTTTTCCAATGTAGTATAATTGGAGCATTATACTGCCTTTTAAATTTATATACACATAGGTGCGCCTGGGTGGCTCAGTCAGTTAAGCGTCCAACTTCGGCTCAGGTCATGATCTCATGGTTCATGAATTCGGGCCCCATGTTGGGCTCCGTGCTGACAGCTCAGAGCCTGGAGCCTGCTTCGGATTCTGTGTCTCCCTCTCTCTGCCCCTCCCCTGCTCATGCTCTGTCTCTCTCTGTCTCTCAAAAATAAATAAATGTTAAAATTTTTTTTAAATTTATATTTACATATAAATGTATATATACTTTTCTACAAAATATTATCTGAAGATTTCATTTCAGGATAGAAAAGAGAATACTATAAAGCATTTTCATAAAAAGGGAGAGTTGGGTCTGAAAAGGATAAAAGACCCACTCTCTCTGATAAAGCACTATTTATCAAAATGGATAAACAGAAGTCAATATTGTTGGCTAACACTTACTTCTGGATACTCTCCAGGTCTCTGACAACTTCTTGGACTAATCCTTCCTTACCTCCTTAATGGAAACTTTATTCTATATGTGGAGTCTACTACAGTTCTGTCATCTATCCTTATCCTTTAGAAAATCTCACCTACTTCCAAATTTGGATTAATACCGCTGTATATGGCTGACTTTCTGGCTTCCATCTTACAAAGTACACAATCCACATTTCTAGATGCTTGTTGGATTCTGTCCTTGATACACCACTGAACCCTTCAAACTCAAAACTTCTCATCTGCCCCTATACCAGCTAGTTCATCTGTCTTTCCTATTTATACAACAGTTAGCTATGCAGACTCAAAATCTGTTAATCATTTTTACATCACTCTCGACTTCTCTGTTTACAATCTCCATGTCTACTTAATTCTTCTCTAGGGATGATGTCTGGAATCTGTCCTTGTTTTCATTTAGGTTCTTATCATCTCACACCTAGATTACTGCTTCCTAATTTGGCATCCCACCTCCGGGTTCTTCTCGCTCTAATCCATCCTCACAGCAACTGCCAGATCAGTATTCCCAAAACATTGCTCTGATTATGTTGTTATCCCTCAACAGCTTTCCAAAATTCAAAAAAGTCTAAATTCCTCTGCCTGAAATTCAAAGACCTTTATCATCTGGCTCCAACTTACCTTTCCAATTTAATCTTTTACTACCCTCTTACACTCCAGACAAGTTAAGAATACCCTGAAGATGTCTCTTAACTTCCTGTCAGACCCATCCCAATCTTCAAGTGTTCTTTAAAATTTATCTGACCACATACTGCCATTTCAAAGACTGAAAGGACTATTAACATATGCTGTTAGAGCCAATTCACCATTGATTGGCCTGCTTCATACACTGAACTCTGGCTCTTTAAACCTGGTTATCCTCCAACTGGACTCTGATCATACTTCAGAAGCCCTGACTACAGTTTGATATCCATGGTAAAGTGTCTACTCCTAAATCATACTCACATACATCATATTTCCTCACCTGTGTACCCATGTGTGATCCCAGAATGACTGCTTTGCACTGTCTAGTTACTGCAATGTCTTTATGGAAGCTGCCTTGCCTTTGTCCTACAAATTATGTTTCTGTAGGAAAAGTCTTACCAAGTTGAACCAAAATCCTTCAAAGACAAAATGAAATATCTCATTGCAGGAAACACTCATAGATTATTCCCAAGTAAGACTATTCTCTCTTCTCTGAAGTTCTAAATGGTTGAAAGCCTGGCACTTACATGATATTACAGTCTACTTACTGTATACATGCATGCCTTATTTCTCTTCCTAAACTATAAACTATTTGAGCAAATAGTCCCTATCTCATGAATCTATTTTGGTTCTAGTATTTACAAATGACCACATTAATTTGCTTTTTCATGCAAATTAAAAATCAAAGGTCAAAGCTACAAAACTCTAGTTCTTTTTGTTGTTGTTATTTATTTACTGAGCAGGAAAGCATGTGTGAGTGGGAAGGGGGAGAGAGAGAGGGAGAGAGAATCTCAAGCACGCTCCGTGCTGAGAGCATGAAGCCTGACACAGGGCTCAAACTCACGAACTGTTAGATCATGACTGGAGACGAAATTGAGAACTGGATGCTTAGCCAACTGAGCCACCCAGAAGCCCCCAAAACTCTATTTCTGCTACATTCTACATAAAGATCATCTATAGTCATGACCATATGAGGCCTCTACTCCATCCTGGACACATGACTTGGGGGATGAAAGCTTGAATAAAACAAATGAAAAGATACGAAAGTAGTCAAGTAACAGAAAGTTAAGCAGAATGGGTTCAAACATTCATTATCCACACTTGCTGAACAGGAGAATGCATGTACTAAAAATCTTTCAGGCAATTCCACATAAAAATAATCTCAGACAAGCTTTAGATAAGAGGTAAGAGGTAAGAGGAGAGCAAGGTGTTACTGCTAGACAAGAATCTGAAGGATACCTGCACCAAATGCCAATGCTAACCAGAGGACAGGATTTTTATCTTCTCCCAAATGATAAGCCTGACAAAGATAACTACTTGGAGAGAAAGTCACCCTATCTCTAGATGGAGATGAGCTAAGAAGCACTGTTCAAATGATAGCCTAAACAGCTTTTAGTTTGGTTTAAAAATTTTTTCTTTCAATTTTTAAAGAGAGAAGAGTTGGCTTTTTACCTTTTTGTCTAACAGCAATGGTAAGAACATGATATATAATGACCACTTCATAAAGTACTACAAACTGCAATGATGGCCATTAACAATTATTTGTCTTAAGACCTACCCATTTAAACTTTGCATGCTTAAATCTATTTTCACCTCTGATTTCCTCTTTATAGACCATGCCCAAAATTGGTTTCATACCAATCATTTGCAGAAGCACTTCCCAAAGTTTGCTTCTCTGAATACTAGGATCAAGATATTGGAGCACCTGGCTGGCTCAGTCAGTACAGTGCACGATTCTTGATCTCAGGGTTGGAAGTTTGAACTGCATGGTGGGTACAGAGATCACTTAAAAATAAAATCTTTAGCAGTGTCTGGGTGGCTGTCAGTTGAGTGTCCGACTTCAGTTCAGGTCATGATCTCTCTGTTCATGGATTTGAACCCTGCATGGGCTCTGCACTGACAGCAGGGAGCCTGCCTGGGATTCTCCCTCTGTCTTTGTCCCTCCCCCACTCACACTCTATCTCTCCCAAAATAAAACGAACTTAAAAAAAATAATATAATAAAAAAATTTTAAATAAAGTCTTAAAAAAATATATTAAATGTCCATTAATACTGAAAATATTAAAGCATTAAAGTTAGGCCTAAGATTTTTTAGTCTTCAATATGTTAATGTGCTCATAATCTCTCTCTAAAAGGCATTCCAAACTTATTTGACTTTTTTAGCAAAATACCAATCAAAATAGCTCAGAGAAGACTAGATAGGGCATCAATGATTCAGTCAAATATCTAAATAAAGAGTTCAATTATATCTGCCTTTAAGAAGTAATTCCTAAATTTACCAAAACTAATACAGAAAAGGCCAAATAAAGTTATAGCTCTTAGGAACAGAACTATAGCTATGAAGCATTTGCAGGACTAAAGACAGCCTGTAGGTTACAGGCTGTAGCTTATACAAAAGGCCAAACATTAAGGGAACAAAATAACTGAATTTCCCACCTCAGCTCCCCTATAACTCAGACACTCTATAGCCCAAACTTGTTGTGACTGAAAGTGATCTACTGCATCAGATCCACAGGTTATACTGATAATTTGTAGGACTATGGCACAAATAGCAGGACCAGGCCAAGTAAATGAACTTCGTATTATTTTCATAAATGGAAATAAGACCAAAAAGAAGTGAGATATAATTTTCATATGAACATTAAGAGTAACATTTCATTCACTCAGGCATTCAATTGCTGAACTCTAAAGTGCAGTGTAGAAAAAATTGTTTCCTTCAGAATTCAGTTTAATAGAAGAGATAAGACTCAAATAACAATAAAAAAATACACTTGGGAAGTCACTTAAAAGATATACAGATAATGTGCCATTGGAGTTTAGGAAAAAAATGATTATTTGTTGAGTGTTAGATCACGTTAAGTGTCACAATAAATTTGTCTCCAACTATAAATTCTTGGGAAGAAGAGTCCTTTATTCTGAGGTGGATAGTTTTCCTAAAAATTTGGAAGTTAAAATGTCTTTATTGTAAGCCATAATGGTGATATTAGTGTTTTGTTTTGTTAAATGTCCTTACTTAGAAAAAAAGAAAAAAAAAAAAGGGCCAGCATATCTGTCAGTCCCTAAAATTATTTGGAAATTTTACTGGACCAGGAAATCCAAATTGCTAGGAACCAATCACTGGCTTAGCTAGTTGACCTCTGACAAGTGGGACATACAGACTCACTTCTGGGCTCTGTCTTCCGACAGTCGTGACTTTCAGCTAATGCACTTTGGTGGGTTTCAGGCTCCCTATTCCAAATGTGGGGAGACTTGTCCTGGCCTAAGCTCTCCCCAGGAATGTTTTAAGGACACATTTTAAGAAACTAAAGACCTTTAGGAAAGGAGGAGTTTGATAAATATACGATATTGTGGCTCCTTTATAAAAAAAAACAAAACAAAACCAAAAAAAAGGTGGGGGTGCGTGGGTGGTTCAATCAGTTAAGCATCTGACTCTTGATTTCAGCTCAGGTCATGATCTCACTGCTACTGAGTTCAAGCCATGTGTCAGACTCTGCACTTATAGCATGCAGCCTGCTTGGGATTCTCTCTTTCCCTCTCTCCCTGCCCATCCCAACTCAAAATAAATAAACTTAAAAAAAAAAAAAAAAAAAAAAAAAAGGAATGTGTCACTCCTGACTGTATTAGTCATTAGTTATAAATATCTATATCTTTGATGAGGGAACAGCAGATTAAGATATGGAAGATTCTGAGGCACCTGGGTGGCTCAGTCGGTTAAGCGTCTGACTTTGGCTCAGGTCAGGATCTTGTGGTTGGAGAGGTCAAGCCCCTTGTGGGGCTCTGTGCGGACAACTCAGAGCCTGGAGCCTGCTTTGGATTCTGTGTTTCCCTCACTCTCTGCCCCTCCCCCGCTCCTACTTTATCTCTCTCTCAAAAATAAATAAATATTTAAAACAAAAAAATTTTTTTAAGATATGGAAGATCCTTCTATGTATTTCCAACCAAAAGAACAGAAAATGAGTAATTTGACAATCATATAAAATTTAATACTTCCAACTTCCCACCAAAAACAAAAAACAAAAAAAAAAAAAACAAAAAACAACCAGGTCAAATGGCTCCAATGGTGAATTGTATCAAACATTTATATGTTTGTTTATTAGTATCAATTAGTATCAATGCTTCACAAACTCTTCCCGATCACTGAAGAGTAAAGGTCAATTGCCATGTCACTCTATGTGGCCAGCATTACCCTGATTCCAAAGCCACCCAAAGACATAAGAAAACTACAGACTAATATCCCTTATAGAAACAAAAATCTTCAGTAAAATATTGACAAATGATTCTAGCAACATATAAAAAGGATTACACATAATTAACAAGTAGAATTTATCCTACAAATGCAAGGTTTGTGTAACATTTACACATCAACCAATGCAGTATATACCACATTAATAGAACAAAGTATAAAAGCCACCTAAGCCTTTCAATTAACACAAAAATGACTTGACGGAAGCCAATGCCATTTCAAAATAAAAACACTCAATAAATTAGAGATAGAAGGAACTCTCTCAATCTGATAAAAGGCACTTACAAAACGCTCACATCATTCTAATGTGAAAGAATGCTATCTCCCTTAAAATCAGGAATAAGACAAGATTGCCTACTCTCACAACTCATATTCAAAACTGTACTTAAAAATAAAATTAGGGGTGCCTGGGTGGCTCAGTCAGTTAAGCATCTGACTTCAGCTCAGGTCGTGATCTTATGGTTCGTGGGTTCAAGCCCCTCATCAGGCTCTGTGCTGACAGCTTGGAGCCTGCAGCCTGCTTCAGATTCGGTGTCTACCTCTCTCTGCCCCTTCCCCATTTGGGCTCTGTATCTGCCTCTCAAAAATAAATAAAACATTAAAAAAATATTTTTAATAAAGTAAAAATCAAATTAAATAAATAAAATTCTACTTAAAGTTCTACCCAGAGCAATTAGGAAAACAAAACAAAACAAACAGCATCCAGGCTGGAAAGAAGCAAAACTATTATTTACAGATGACCTGGGGGCACCTGGGTGACTCAGTCACTTGGGCTTCCCACTTCAGCAAAGATCATGATCTCACAGTTTGTGGGTTTGGGCCCCACATCGGACTCTGCTGACAGCTCAGCCTGGAGCCTGCTTCGGATTCTGCGTCTCCCTCTCTCTCTACCCCTACCCTACTCATGTTCTGTCTCTCTCTCTCTCTTTCAAAAATAAAATAAACATTAAAAAAATTTATAGATGACCTGATCTTATCTAAATAGATAATCCTAAGAAATGCACTAAAATATTATTATAACAAGCTCAGTAATCATATAGTGTACAAGATCAATATACAAAAATCAATAATATTTCTATATACTAGCATTCAACAATTATAAAATAAAATAAAGAAAATAATTCTATTTACAATAGCATCAAAAAGAACAAAATACAGGAGTGCCTGGTTGGCTTGGACAGTAAAGCACCCGACTCTTGATCTCAAGGTTGTGAGTTTGAGCCCAATGTTGATTGTAGAGATTACTTAAAAATAAAATCTTTAAAAATACTAAAACAAAAAAAAAGCAAAACAAAAAAGCCAAAATACTTTGGAATAAATTCAACCAAAGAACTACAAGACTTATATATGTACTGAAAACAAGACATTATTGAAAAAAAATAAAGAACTACATAAATGAAAAGATATCCCATGGTTCTTGGATCAAATGATTTGATATTTTGAAGATGGTAATGTATCTAGATTAAATATAACACCTATCAAAATCCAAGCTGGCTCTTTTGCAGAAATAGATAAGCTGATCCTAAAATTCATATGGAAATACAAGGGACCTAAGATAGTCAAAACAATTTTGACAATAAAGAACAAAGCTGGAGGGCTCATATTCCCAATTTCAAAACTTACTACGTAGCTGCAATAGTTAAGATTTGTGGTATGACATAAGGCTAGACATACAGATCAATGCAACAGAATTGAGAGTCCAGAAATAAACCCTTACATTAAGAGTTAACTGATTACAAACAAGGCTGTCAGGATAATTCAATGGGAAAACAACAGCCTTTTCAACAAATGGTGCTATGATTAGAAAAGTCACATGCAAAAAAATGAATTTGTATCTCTTTACACACAAAAATTAACCCGGGAGAGATCACAGAAGGAAAACATAGGGATAAATCTTCATAACCCTGAATGAGGTAATGGTTTCTTAGATATCGTACAATAGCAAAAGCAACAAAAGGAAAAAAAGATAAACTGGATTTCATCAAAATTAACTTTAGTGCTATAAACAAAACTATTAAGAAACTGAAAACCCACAAATGGGAGAAAAGATTTCCAAATCATGTATCAGCTGAGGGAGTGATATCCCAAATACGTATTTTCATAGACTCTGTGCATTAGTACAGGCATCCACACTGTAAACCAGAGGGAACTATTCTGGTACTAAGACTTCCAGCTGCTTCTGGTATTGCATATGATTCCTTACTTACCAAATGAGAAGATAATGTAGAAAGATCTAGGGTTAAGAACAGTCACAATGAGACATAACCAACTAAGAGAAATGGGGATTACTTAGTTTGCTCCTTTTAGAATATATTAAATTGTTGCTTCCCGTAAAATACTAGAGAGTTAGGAAAGACATTATTTTTTATTTTATCAGTAAGGGATACTAGTTAAGCACAGCATATGTTATGGGAGCTTTTAGTATCTACCTTAGACTGGGACTGGAGGAGCACAAAAAAATACTTTTAAGGGACGTGGCTAGAAATTGTGGGTTGGAGCCCCACGTCGGGCTCTGTGCTGACAGCTCAGAGCCTGGAGCCTGTTTCAGATTCTGTGTCTCCCTCTCTCTCTGCCCCTCCCCTGTTCATGCTCTGTCTCTGTCTCAAAAATAAACAAACATTTATATAAAACAAACAAACAAAAAAAACCTCTCAAAACCAGCCTCAGTTGAAAGCAAAAACTCTAGTTACAGAATGATGGGAAGAGAGGACGAGGGACCTACACTGAATAAGAGCACACTAGCATGGGGGGCTTTTCTGTCTCAGATGCTTTCCTAATACTAGCCCATTTAATCCTCACAGTAATTCAAATCTTATTCTCATTTTAATATTTTTTTACTTTTTAAGTTCATTTTTGACACAGAGACAAAGCGTGAGTGGGGGAGGGGCAGAGAGAGGAAGAGAGAGAATCCCAAGCAGCCTCCACACTGTCAGCACAGAGCCCAACTCCGGGCTCAAAACCACAAACCAAGAGATCATGACCTGAGCCAAAGTAGACGCTTAATCAATTGAGCCACTCACACTCCCCAAAACTTATTCTCATTTTAGTTAAGCCAAGTAATTTGCCCAAGCTAGAATAAGAACTCAGATCTATTATTGATTAACACCAAATTCCCAACTCTTCACCACCAGACTGCTATAACAAAAACAAAGAAAAGAAGCCTCGTGATTTGGGTGACCATACCTCCCAGCTGGTTTGCCCAAGACAGAAGTTCATGCCTACTGTTTGTCCTAAGCAAAATTACTAATAATCCCTCTCCTTTCACTTTCACAAGTATCCACCTTTGAACAATAAATTTTTAGTCACCCTAACACATGGCAGATGAGAAGTAAATCAATCACAGAGCAATCTTTTAAATAAAATCCTAGTTGAACCAAAACTTTCCTTTCAGACCATCAAATATTCACTAAGAGGTTATCATATACCAGAAACTGAATGAGAAAACTTGTCCTCAAGGAACAGAGGCAGACAGAGCCCTCTACAAGCAGGCCAGAAACAATCTGCTCAAAGGGATTACTGCAAGAGCCTGAGAACAGTCTAACAATTTAACAAGCCCAGAGTTTACCCAAAGCACAAAGTTTCAGAAATAATTAACACCTGCATTTTAAACTTTTTTTGTAAAGAGGGAGATGGCATGAGCAGGGTGAGGGGCAGAGGGAGGGAGAGAATCATAAGCAGGCTCCACACGCAGCACAGAGAAAACGTGGGGCTCGATCCCACAATCCTAGGATCATGACCTGAGTCGAAATCAAGAGTCAGTCAACTGACTGAGCCACCAAAGCGCCCAACACCTCCATTTTAAATAGAATGAAAAACCCCTGGCCAAAAAAGGAAAGACCTTTCATAAATCTCTAAAAAGACAAAGAGAAAATATTTTGGCCTACCCCACAGGTCTAGTGTAAGAAAAAATGCTTACCCACATTTTCCCTTTCCTAGTATTCTTCATTAATGAAATTGGACTACTATTATGCCAAAATGAAGTATGTTACCAAAAAGAAAAAATTTAAAATGCATTTGATTTCTTCTAGAAAAGTATGATTTCAACTTCCTAGAAGAGTATCTTCACCAAGATAGGGAATAAACACCTTATCAGAATGAAAACAAAAAAACAAACAAAAAAAAGCCTATTACTGCAACTGCCTCTATGGAGTTCCATAGTATAAATAGAATCTTTAGTCAAACAAGCTCAACCCCTATTTATTAAGCATTTAGGGTTTATATATTACTAATCAAAAAATCCAAAAGTGAGGAAATGTTTCCTGAGGTATCAAATGGACCTTTCCACATGGTGACTTAAAAAATTTTTTTCTGGGGTGCCTGGGTGGCTCAGTCAGTTGAGTGTCCCACTTCAGCTCAGGTCATGATCTCACGGTTTGTGAGTTTGAGCCCCGCATCGGGCTCTGCGCTGACAGCTCAGAGACTGGAGCCTATTCCAATTTTGTGTCTCATTCTCTCTCTGCCCCACCCCTAAACATGCTCTGTCTCTGTCTTAAAAAAAATAAATAAAACATTAAAAAAAATTTTTTTTTTCTAATGTTTATTTTGAGAGAGAGAGAAAGAGAGAGAGGATCCAAAGCACGCTCCACGCTGACAGCAGAGAGCCCAATACAGAGCTCAAACTCAGGAACTATGAGATCATGAACTGAGCTGAAGTCAGATGCTTAAGTGACTGAGTCCCTCAGGAGTCCCATTCTTTTTTTCTTCTAGTGAAAAACACCCAAACTGAACTAATAACAATTCATCACATTAAAAATTTGAAAACAGGGGCACCTGGGTGGCTTAGTCAGTTGAGTGTCCAACTCTTGATTTCAGCTCAGGTCATGATCTGACAGTTCATGTGTTCGAGCCCTGTGTCAGGCTCTATGCTGACAGCACAAAGCCTGCTTGGGATTCTCTCCCTCCCTCTCTCGCTCTCTGCCCCTCCCCCCCAAAATAAATAAACTCAAAAGCAATTTTTTTGAAAACAAAACTGAAGAGATCTTACTGAAGAACCAGTGATTTCAACAACTTTTACAGTTAGATCCATGAAGACACTTACCTTTTCCAGAAATGAGACAGATGAGAAAAAGATGCTTCCATATGAGACAAATTAAAGGACAGAGATCGACAACCCAGAAATCTTAACAAACTCAGTTCATTCCTCAGCAAAGGGAAGACAGCATTAGCTTAATAGTTACTCGTGAAAAAGAGGGATCCCTCACAAAGTGCTGGGAAAATTTAGCTATCGATTCCATACAGTTAATTCTTCATTATCATAGGAGAGATGGTAAAAGGTCATTATTGAGAATAAAAAGTAAAAGACATCCAGGGGCGCCTGGGTGGCTCAGTCGGTTGAGCGTCTGACTTTGGCTCAGGTCATGATCTCACAGTTTGTGAGTTTGAGGCCCATGTCGGGCTCTGTGCTGACAGCTCAGAGCCTGGAGCCTGCTTCAGATTCTGTGTCTCCTTCTCTCTCTGCCCCTCCCGAGCTTGTGCTTCGTCTCTCAAAAACAAATAAATGTAAAAAAAAAAAAATTGTTTTTAAGTAAGAGACATCGTCCATAAACAGCCAATATTTCCATTATTCACAATATTTAGTTTTCTTATACTAAAAGTCAATTTTCATTTTGGAAGTGACACACTAACAGAGAAATTCTGTGGAACTATGTTCTCCAAAGAAGCCTGAGAAACCTAAGTTCAGGTAATTCATCTTAGGGACAAACATCTGTAAATAAGCACGAGTTGAACTATATACTAAATTATAAATTAATCTTGCTTTTCAACTGTTAAACATTTAAGTCACTTAGGTGTGTAATGATTTTATTAACACTAAATACATTTACTCTCACTCTCTTCATTATACAGTCATTATACAGTCTACAGTCAATTAGAACAAGGTAGGTATGTTTACATCAAACTATGTGCTCAATAAAACACTTGTTTAATTGAAGTTAGACTTTTTCCTCTCTTCAACAGAAGCCTGGGGGGTGGGAAGGGAGACTTGATTACAAACAATTCCAAGTGGGATTCCAAATTTTCTGACCTTGTATCAAATACTACTGTAATAAAGAGGCTATATACACATTCTTTTGAGAGCTATGTGCCAAATATTTTATACGTACATGCACTTTATATTTGCATGAATTCATTTAATCCTTTTATGACACAGGCACTATTATAACTTCCATTTTACACAGCCAGAAGTGGCAGAGCCAGGTCTGAAATCCAAGAAGTCTGACTCCAAAGTCTCACATACTTAAACTCCAGTATTGTCGCAAGGACCTCAAGCAAACCAGAGGCTCCTGGGGCATAACACTATGTTAATGGAGTATTCTAAGCAGGATATTCATTTATTCATTTAGTTACAACATTACAGACTTGGAAATATTGATTTTATATTATGAGTTATAATCCAATGCTGCTTTGTTTACTTTGCTGCTCAAATCGTACCAGTTTTGGCCATTGAGAGTTCTCAGCAGGCTCCTGTGCTCCTCTGACTTATCCTTATCATGCAATTGTGTTGTTGTGGTGATGCGTGTTAGAGTACTTCCCTACTTTCTGGCACTACAAGATGTTCCAGGCTCATCTTGTATATTTCCTGCCCAGTCCCATAATCAGTCATTTCTCCAAGGAGCTCTTGTTCCTTGTATTAAATAACAACATTATTCACAATTGATCTATGGAGTCAATGCAATTCCAATTAAAATACCAATTAAAATTTCGGGGCACCTAGTTGGCTCAGTCAGTTAAGCATCCAACTTCAGCTCAGGTTATGATCTCATGGTTCAAGAGTTTAAGCTCCTGTCTGTTGTCAGCACAGAACCTGCTTCAGATCCTGTTTTCCTCTCTCTGCCCTTCCCCCACTTGTTCTCTCTCTCTCTCTCTCTCTCTCTCTCTCCCTCCCTCCCTCTCCCTCAAAAATAAACTTTTTAAAAAATCTTTAAAAAAAATGGTATTGGAAATGAAGATCTAGGTACTAGGTGTTGCTACTGGGTTTCCTTCAACCTTCTCAGCGGACACAGCACAGAAATATGTGTGGGTATAAATCCAAGCATGTATACATACACATACATGACTATTTCAATATGTAACCATCTGTGTTAAGCTAAAAATATGAGTTCATGCTGATGTCCCCAACTCCAATCTCTTACCACATGAATCATTCTAGCCTCCGTCCCTTGCTTATCTGTAAATTCACACTCTAACAGTGAGAAGAAACCTGTCTCTTGCCATCCATTTACTTAATTGTTCAATTGCAATATACATGTATATCAGTATCAGAATTAACCTGCACCTTCATGGGATACAACTTTTTTCAACGTTTATTTATTTTTGGGACAGAGAGAGACAGAGCATGAACGGGGGAAGGTCAGAGAGAGAGGGAGACACAGAATCGGAAACAGGCTCCAGGCTCTGAGCCATCAGCCCAGAGCCCGACGCGGGGCTTGAACTCACGGACCACGAGATCGTGACCTGGCTGAAGTCGGACGCTTAACCGACTGCGCCACCCAGGTGCCCCACAACTTTTATCAATTAGACTACAGTGCTTATGTGCAATTCCTTTTGTCTTAGATTCCACTCACTTCCAAGTTTACTTAGGTCAGCACCTCCCTTCCATTTTCAGTGAGGCTGTTTCATATATTTCTAACACAATTAAATTCTCTCGTCACAGTCTGCACTCCTTCCTGGGATCTCTCTACCTCCAAAATGATTTTTGTTTTATTTGTACACATTAAAGTTTACTTTGTGCTGTAAAGCCCTATGGGATTTGAAAAATGCATAATGTCATGTATCCACCATTAAAATATCCAAAATAATAGTTTTATCAAGCAGCACTTTAACTACAGGGGCACCTGGCTGGCTTAGTCAGAATATGCAACTGCTGATGTCAGGGTAGTGAGTTCAAGCCCCACACAGGGTATGGAGCTTACTTTAAAAATAAATTACAAAGTACTACAATCTTCTAAGGAAGCAGCATGGTTGGGCAGAGAAGTTGAAGTCAAAAACTGTAAGTTTAATGCTATCAACAAGCCACAGATAGACTTTAGGACTATCAGCTATCCTCTCAAGGTTCCAACAGCTTCATTATAAAATGAGGAGTTCACTGAGATGATAATAATATATAACATTTATAGGGGCACCTGGGTGGCTCAGTCCAACTTCAGCTCAGGTCATGATCTTGTGGTTTCGGGTTCGAGCCCCGCATCAGGCTCTGTGCTGACAGCTCAGAGCCTGGAGCTGCTTCGGATTCTGTGTCTCCCTCTCTCTCTCTGCCCCTCCCCACTCACACGCTGTCTCTCTCTGCCCCTCCCCACTCACACACTATCTCTATCTCAAAAATAAATAAAAATTTAAAAAGTTTTTTAGTAAGAAGTAATAATATATAACGTTTATTAACACCATGTGTCAAGGATGGTGCTAAGCACTTAACAGGTTATCTTATTTATTTCTAAGAACCATATCAAGTAGACACTATTATTATCCCTATTTAATAGATGGCATTAGGCTTTATACTAACTTGCACAAGATCTCCTAGCCAGAGTTGTAAAGACTCTAGAGCAGGAGTCAGGACAGTATGGCTTGCATATCAAATCCAGCCCACTGCCCTTTTCTTATTCCTGATAGGTAAGAATGTTTTTTACATTTTTAAATAAGTGAGGGAAGAAAATCATTATTTCATGACACATGAAAATTCTATGAAATTAACATGTCAGTGCCCATAAATGAAGGGCAGAGTTGAATGGCTCCAACAGAGAAGGTATGACCAGCAAAGCATATGATTTATTTGACCCTTTACAGAAAAACTTTCCCGAGCCCTACCCCAGAGCCTGGTCTTCTGTTATATTCTAAGAATGATTCTAAAAAAGGCAAACTATTACTAACATTAGAATAACATGCAGGACAGAAATATTTTAGATCCTGAACTAAAATATGTCATGTTGCAAAATACCACATCTCTGAGTTATCTTAAATATTGACATCTAGTGGTATTCATTACATAAACACAAAGGTTAGTGCATTGTAACTATTTTCTTTATTGGTGTATTTTTTCCCTGCCTTATCTTAAAAAAGATTTGAGACTCTTCCTACTCAAAAAAGTTCTGATTTCAACACTTTACAAACTAAAATTTTAGATTAAGCTAATTAAACTGTCAAAAAAGAATGTTACTTGTAATTACAGCTAACACTTGTGGAGAAACTATGTGCCAGAGACCATTCTAAGCAATTTACTCATTTATTTCTCACAATTACCCTCTATGAAGTAGATACTATTACTCTCCTAATTTAACAGATGAAGAGAGTGAGGCTTAAATAGCTTTCCAGAGATCATACAGTTAATAAGAGAGTTAAAATTCGAACTCAGGTTACCTGGCTCTAGGATCTAGAAGGGGCTCGGTGTAATATACTGCCACGGGATTACAGTGCTTCTGTTAACAAGGTAGAACAGGGCCTTTAAACATATGAAAAGAATGCATTTTTTTTTAAAAAGACAAAAAACTACTACTAATTCCTATCAACAACTCAAAAGAAATATTTAGGTTTATACTTCCCCATGGCACCCTAGAGTTTGCATAACCCTGTGTTTATCTTTGCAGAGCCCCTCTGTACTCTCCGCACATACACATACAAGTGGATTAATTCTCTTGTACATCCCCAGAATCTACCACAGTCCCTTGAGTGTGGCAGGTGCTCAACAAATTGTTGTTGGGAAAATCAAAAAGCACTCATTAGGTGTTCAATGAATATTTATCTAATGAACAAAATAAGGAGTTACATAAACCATTAGGTACAAGCATCATCAAATGGCTTGCTGACCTGAAATGAACTAGGACTGGATTATAAAAGTCTCTGGCTTTATAACCATAACATTGTGTCTGGTTTGTTCTTGAACCTTAACCATCTTCCTTGCTAGTAAGTTTCATAAACAAACCACTCATTATACACCTGTCAAACAATATTCATCCTTCAAACTGATTCTAATTTTCCAGGATTATAATGCATGTTTTTATCTAATTCAATTTAATTTAATCATAGTCCATCCCAGTCTTCATCATTTCAATATGGAGTCAAATTTCTTTATCTTCACATGTAAGCCCTACCATTGCCTTCATCATTAACACCGCCATTTTCTGGAAACTTCCCTCCTGTTTATTTTGACATTTTATTTTTCAGTAATCTCTAAACCCAATGTGGGACTTGAACTCACGACCCTGAGATCAAGAGTCACATGCTCCTCCAACTGGTCCAGTTAGGCACCCCTTAATTTATTATTTCCTGAAGTGCAGTAATTGAAATCCATTCTATAGTCTAAGAGTAGACGTAACTGTGGTTTTGTACCAAGATAACGCAGTCCGTTTATTTTTTCATGCCTTTCCAGGGAATGACTAACATTTTGTCGGCCTTTCTGACAACACTCAGGCAACATTCTCAGGAATAAACTGAGCACCTGAACATCCTTTTTACCATATTGATGTTTACTAGCCATTTCTCTGTTCTTGCACAAAACTGTGAAAGATTTATCCTGTTTATTCTACTTAGCTACTAACCTCTTACACAAAAGAGCTAGCTGTCACATACAAACCCAAAGGTACCTTATTTGTTCTTTTACAAGAATATCCTTAGTACCATTATCAAAAGATGACTCTATACTTGAATACGCAGAGACAATCCCATATACCATACAGGTTGTTCCTACTACATAGTTTCCCTTCTCCCAAATCAAAACTAAATGTGTATCATAGGGGACATAGGGGAGCCAGGGTGGTTCAGTCAGTTGAGGGTCCGACTCTTGATTTTGGCTCAGGTCACAGTATCACAGTTCGTGGATTCAAGCCCCAAGTCAGGCTCCACACTGACAGCACGGAGGAGCCTGCTTGGGATTCTCTCTCTTTCTCTCTGTCCCTCCCGTGCTTGTGCTCATGCTCTCTCTCTCTCAAAATAAATAAACTTAAATTTTTTTTAAATGAATGTATGGGGCACCTGGGTGGCTCAGTGGGTTAAGAGTCCAATTTCGGCTCAGGTCATGATCTCACAGTTCGTGAGTTCCAGTCCCGCATCAGGCTCTGTGCTGATACCTCAGAGACTGAAGCCTGCTTAGGACTGTGTCTCCCTCTCTCTTTGTCCCTCCCCCACTGGTGCATATGCTCTCTCTCTCAAAAATAAATAAACATTAAAAAAATTTTTTTAAATAAATATATGTCATAGCTTTTGGCGTATTTCCTCACAGACAAAAATAAACCAACATTCATCAATATGCTGTCTTACAGTTAACATATCATTTAATCTCAGAAGTGAAAATTATTATTCCCATTTTACAGATAAGGAGAACTGAAACTCAAAAATGTTGAGTAGCTTACCCAGGGGTTAAGTGGGACTCAAACCCAAATCTTTTTTTAGTCTAAAAACAATGTCTTTCCATCACATTACCAGGTTTCCCCTTAGCTAAACTATCACTTGCTTTTCCCATAAGAAGTCATGTTCTTGAGAATATGAATTTAAGAGTCCGCATCCTACTTCTTGTTATAGAAACCACTGGTTTGCCCCACATGAAATCACTTATCTATGCATCCAGGCCTCTCTAAGACAAAGGCTTTCTTAAACTAGGGTCCATAAACTTGGATGGGGAAAAATTCACATTCTTATTTTTGCTAAACTGTAACTGAAAATAGCATTTCTTTCATTTCTGAATGTAAGCAGCACACCCCAACTTTTACTATTTGTTTCAGTAATAAAAAGCGTATTTCTTACATCATAAATACGTGAACTATATTTTATACATTTAAATGTCATATTCTGAGAAGGTGTTCACAGGTTTTTTTAGACTGCAAAGGGGTC
The DNA here is from genome assembly GCF_018350155.1 of Leopardus geoffroyi. Lineage (NCBI taxonomy): Eukaryota > Metazoa > Chordata > Mammalia > Carnivora > Felidae > Leopardus > Leopardus geoffroyi. Next base: position 62,125,144 of record NC_059337.1, on the reverse strand, counting down.
CAGGGCACATAAAAAATGTTAAGAACCCTGCTCAATAGACTGTCACACAGGCTGTCAAATCCTTGGGTAGTGAAGGTTTATAAAATCACGTCACACAGTTGATTCACAGTCTTTTAGTCCCTTAAAAATATGAATAGCATTTAGTTCCAAAGATTTATTTACTTTTACTTTTTTTAAATGTTTGTTTTTGAGAGAGAGAGAGTGGGGGACAGATGATCCAAAGTGGACTCTGTGCTGACAAGAGTGAGCCCAACACGGGGCTTGAACCCCCAACCGCAAGATCATGACCTGAGCCGAAGTTGGACACTCAACCAACTGAAACAGCCAGGCACTCCCCCAATGATTTTTTAATATCTGTCAATTACATTTATAATTACTGATCTCCTACTTCTGACCTAACATATATGGAAATCTCTCTTATGTACTTATTAAATCCAGGCATTATGCTTTGTGATCTTTTCAACCCTAACAAACCTACCACATCATGATTAGCAAATGAATCGAATGCTTCTATAAGTGAATTTCTAACTTAATGTAAGCCATAGTCTGAATGTTTGTGACCCTCTCCCGACCATCATATGTTTAAATCCTAACTCCAAAGATGATAGTATTAGGTGGGACCAGAGCCCTCAAGATTAGGATTAGTACCCATAATAGGTATTTAGTATTACCAACTCTTCTCATTCTCTGTATGCTACAGCCTATCATGTCAAAATGTTTATGCTTAAGATTCAACTTTAAAACGTCATTTTCCCACACAAATTCAATTTCCTATTAAACCTATCCCATTCTGAACTCTCGAAAATTCATTGTACCCCAGCATTTACATTTTGTGTGAACTTGTATATTGACACGTTAAACCTCGAAGCCAGTTTTAATCTTCTTGAGGGCAGCAAGATGTCTATTATTGCCTCTCTAGCCCCATGTCTACACAAGCAACAGCGGTCAAAAGCTGTTATGATATCTTTCCTTGGTAGTACCATGACAAACTCTTATTACGTGAAATCATAACACCATAGTTTATTGTCTGTTGCTTAGACTTAATCAGATGTTCACCTTGATGTACTCAACACTGTTTTTTATCAGTCATAAGCTTTTCTAATCACGTTTGTGCTCTTTACAGTTACCTATTAAAAGACATGGATCTTTGAAAATTAGTTTGGATTCTTCTGAAACAAAATAAAGAGGAAAAGAACACAGTAAACTAAAATAACAGAATTTAACCCTTAAAAAAACACAAATTTGCTTTATTATCTAGTAAGGTATGTGACTTTTACCACATTTAATAACCTCAAATTGTTGATTTATAGGAAGAGCTTGAGAATTTCAAGCATAAAACACAAAGGGAACGGATTATTACTGGCAGCAAAAGGGAACAAAGTCCTGACACATGCTACCACATGGATGAACATTGAGAGCATGTTAAGTGAAAGAAGCCACTCACAAAAAGACACATATTGTACGATTCCCTTTATACCCAGTAACCAGAATAGACAAATCTACAAAGACAGAAAATACATTAGTGGCTCCTAAGGGCTGCAGGAAGGGTTGATGGGGTAGTGACTACTAAGGTGGCTTTTTGGGGTGATGAATTACATAGAGTTGAAAGATGTACAATTAACTCTGAATATATTAAAAATCACAGAAGCGTACACTTAAAAAGGTTGAGTCTTTTGGTATGTGAATTATATTGCAATAAAGCTGTTGCCTGAAAATAAAACGCCACCACTAGCAAACCAGAATGAAAATCTCCTTGGGAAAGGCAATCATGAAAGTCACTGACTGGAAAACTAAGCTGTTACCTGTGATTTTAGCAAAGTCAACCTCCTAATTTTCTCCCATTCCTCCCAACAAGTAACCTGCTAATTCCATCTCCCATTCCTACCAACAAGTACCCGAACATAAAACTAGGCAGTGTATGTATGAATCAAAGAATCTGCGAACAGTTGGCTGCAAACTAAAATAGTGAGTGCATTCTTAGGCTCTATCACTCCTAAACTGTAGGGGGCTTCCACCCTCGCTGATTACGGAAGTAGTAGTTTTCATCAGCTAGCTCAAGAAGGAATGTCAAAATAGGATGACACTTGCCTGGACACCCTACAAAAGCCTAAAAGACCACAATGGGTGTCCCCTACGCACTCCTAAGTATGTGCACGTGTTAGGCTGTCCCCACCTAACACCAACAAGCAGCACGCACCATTCACCCACATCCCAACTTGCTCCCCATAAACTGACACACTATCAAGCTCTTAGATCTCATTTGTTTAAGAGGACTGATAAAGACCTCACGGAGTCCCCACTCGAGCCTAGCCCCCGCCCTGACCCACCCCACCCCCAAACCCACACACGTGTTAGCCCGACACCGCCCCACCGGGTCCCACGTGCACCTGGTCTAACACACTCCCCACGTGTGGGCGCCCCACGGGCTTCCTCGGCTATCTGAGGTCACCGCGTGACCCCAGGCCTCTAGAGGTATAAAAGGGGGAAGGACGAGGCCCAGGTCCCTGAGGTCCCAACACTACGGGGAGTGTCCACACCCATCCTCCCTATTAACCCCAACAAATCCAAGGGCCGGGGGCGACGGCCCCTTTAAGACGCGGCCCAGTCGTCGCCCGCAGAGAGGGGCGCAACGGGGCCTACACAAATCCCCCTCCGTTCGCCCGCCCACGTCAAGTCGCCTCACCTCGGGCCGCCGGGCCCCGCCGCCGCGGCGGCGGCGGAGGGGGGGCGGGGTGCGGGCGGGGTCCGAAGGGGGGGGTCGCCCCGCCGACGGTGGAGCCGCGGTTCGCTCTCTGAGGCTGTGGGACGGTGACTGCGTTGGGCGTGGACGCTCCTAGCTCGCTCCCTCGGCGGCTCCTGGGACCCCAAGATGGCGGCGGCGCTGAGGCGGCTGCGGGCGCTGGGCCGGCGGCGGCGGCGGCCACTTTCACTCACTGAGAGGAGCGGAGCAGGGACACGGGGAGCCATGGCGGGGGGGAGGAGAGGCGCCATAGCCAGGCCAGAACAATCGAGCCGCTACTCAGCTAGCTTACCCCCGCCCCGCCCACGCTCACTGTTCTTCGCCAGCCCGTGGCCTCTCGCAGTGCCGCTGCCGTCGGCCTCGTGCAGCTCGCACCCCGCCGCTGCCGCCTGACGCCCAGAGCGGACTGGGGTTCGGGGGGAGACCCTGATCCATGCCATCTGAGTGCAGATTGGTCGGGGCTGGGACTGGCGAAGATTGCCGAAAGGCGGCGGGGAGGAGGAGGAGGATGTCATCGCTAGAGTGAGCAAGCAGATCTCGCGGGAGCAAATGTCGCGAGACCTCTCCAGTCCTGCAACCGCCGGAGAAAGGTTACTTTCCCCGGAAGTAACGTCAATCGAAACGGCCTGGGATCCTGGGAGTATTTGTTTCCGCAGGCAGGAGTTGGGAGGGTGCTTATGATTAGTTTGTTAGAGGCCACCGAACACTGAGATCACTTGAGGGAAGGGTTAGGCTCCGGTGTGATGGTTTATCCTGTTTGCAGCCACTGTAGGCGGGTTGGGAAAGTACCTGCTGTGTAGAGCCACTCTTTCAATACGGTACAGGTTTGGGCTTCCCTTTAAGGCTTAGGGACCAAAATCACGATGCTGTGGCCTCGTTAGGTAAATGCCTAGGTGGATCTTTAGGAATCAAGGACTTGGGAACACATAAAACTGTCACCGGAAATGTCTTTCTGTTCTCACACCCACCGAATGAGCCTGATGTCTGTTCCAGCTCCACAGTGCAAGCCCCGTGCTAGCCACGTTTACTAAAGTTAGTGAGATTCAGTTAACAGGATCTGTGATTAGAAGTACCTAGTGAAGCCTAACTGAAGATAAGGATTAGATTTTCCTACAAGTGAACTATGCTGCAGTATTTCAGTTTCCTCACATTTAATGCTTTAAATCCTTTAGATCTGGCCCTTAGCATTTAAGCAGAACAGCATTTCCTTAAGGTCATTAAGTAGACTTCTACATGTGCTAAATTCACTGCACTTTTAAAAAGTGAATTTTGAAAAAAGTTAATTTTGCTTAAAGGCAAAAGTATGGTACTTTCCGTAAGAAAGAAGGGGACGTAGGGAAACGCAAGTATTTGCTCATTGGCGGGGTGGCGGGGTGGGGCTAATAAACTAAAGTGATTGGTGTCTGGCAGGAGAGGAGGGTGGGAATAAGGGGAGGAGTGGAAACAAGGCAGCAGGATTGAGGAGGGAGTGTACAACAGGGAGTCCTGTTGTAAAGGACTGATTCTTTTTTTTTTTTTTTTTTTTAATGTTTTTACTTATTTTTGAGACAGAGAAAGACAGAGTATAAGCCGGGGAGGGGCAGAGAGGGGAGAAGGGGGACACAGAATCCGAAGCAGGCTCCAGGCTCTGAGCTGTCAGCACAGAGCCCGACGCGGGGCTCAAACTCAGACTGTGAGATCAGGACGTGAGCTGAAGTCAGACGCTCAACCAACTGAGCCACCCAAGCGCCCCAGTAAAGGACTGATTCTTAAAACCATAGTTATGTTTCACATACTCCCAAAATTAAACACCTAAAACCAACTAAGATAATATTTGAGTAACAATGAGCTGACTGTAGTATAGACCAAAAGGAAAAGAATAAAGGGGATAAAGTCAGTAATCCCCTAGAGGGACCAAAATGCAGGTAGTAGAGTCTTAAAGTTCAAGTGTGGGTTGACTGTTTTATTTCTTTTCTATTGCTGTGCTAATTACCACAAATGCAGTGGCTTAAAATAACACGTATTTAGTATCTTACAGTGCTATAGATCAGAAGACTGATAGAGGTCTCAAAATGGGCTAAAATCTCAAGGTGTTGGCAGGGCTGCCTTACTTCCTGGAAGCTCTTTGGGAGAATTACTTCCTTTTCTACCTTCTAGAGGCTGCTCCCATTCTTTGGCTTGCAGTTCCAAAGCCTCCATTTGCAGAGCCAGCAATGGCAGGTTGGGTTCTCACATCGTGTCCAGCCAACTCTTACCCTTTTTCAGCACCCTCGTGATTATATCAGGCCCACCAAGATAATCCAGGATAATCTCCTTGTTTTAAAATCAACTGATTAGCAACCTTAAATTCACCTGAAACCTTAATTACCCTTTGCAATATAACCTAACATTTGCAGGTTCTGTGGACATCCTGAGGGAGAGGGCATTATTTTGTTCCCTGCATCTGTCCTAAAACCTCTGAAGTACAACTCTGTTTTCATCTGTGATTCTCACACTAAAGTCCAGCTTTTTCCAATCTCTAATGCAGTCTTACATTTTTTTAATAGTTTGTTTTTTTTAGTAATCTCTACACCCAACTTGTCGCTCAAATTCACAACCCCAAGATCAAGAGTTGCATACTCTTCCAACTGAGCCAGCCAGGCATCCCTACAATCTTACATTCTTGATTAAAAGTATATACATTCTTGGGGTGCCTGTGTGGCTCAGTCGGTTAAGTGTCCAACTTTAGCTCAGGTCATGATCTTGCGGTTGGTAAGTTCGAGCCCACACAGGGCTCTGTGCTGACAGCTCAGAGCCTGGAGCCTGCTTCGGAATCTGTGTCTCCTTCTCTCTCTGCCCCTCTCCTGCTCACACTCTGTCTCTTCCTCAAAAATAAACACTAAGAAATAAATAAAGTATGTACATTCTTTGCCTCAGAGATTTAGTACATCATATAAAATTTGATCCACGATTTCTTGGGAATTTGGATTTAAATTGAGATTTAATATTTTTCAGAAATATGATTTTACATTAAAGTTCATCGTAACATTTTGTTTACTATCCAAATGGAAGAGTCTCTTTGGCTTGAATGTTTTCACAACCATTCAATATGCAGTATTTAATTTTATCAGGGTAATGTTTAAAATACATTAGAGGGGCATTTGGGTGGCTCATTTGGTTAAGTGTCTGACTTCGGCTCAGGTCATGATCTCACAGTTGGTGAGTTTGAACCCCACGTCATGCTCTCTGCTGACAGCTCAGAACCTGGATCCTTCTTGAGATTCTGTGTCTCCCTCTCTCTCAGCCCCTGCGCTGCTCAAGCTCTGTCTCTCTCTCACAAGAATAAATAAACATTAAAAAATTAAAAAATAAAATACATTAGAAAATAAAAAATACAGAATTTTTTTTAAGTAAGTAGGCTCCATGTCCAATGTAGGGCTTGAACTCATGACCCTGAGATTAAGGGTCACATGTTCTACCAACTGAGCAAGTCAGGTGCCCCAAAACATACAGAATATTTTTTTAATGTTTTATTTTTATTTTATTTTTGAGAGAGAAACAGCACGGGCGGGGGAGGGGAAGACAGAGAGGGAGACACAGAATCCGAAACAGGCTCCAGGCTCCAAACTGGCAGCACAGAGCCTGACATGGGGCTCGTACACTCGAACCACAAGATAATGACGCCAGCTGAAGTCGGACGCCCAACCGACTGAGCCACCCAGGCACCCCCATAATATTTTTTAATGATCACTTTGCACTTAACAAATGGACACTTTAACCAATGGAGCCACCCAGGCGCCCCAAACAAAACATTTAAAAAAGAAAAAGACCGGGGCGCCTGGGTGGCGCAGTCGGTGAGGCGTCTGACTTCAGCCAGGTCACGATCTTGCGGTCCGTGAGTTCGAGCCCCGCGTCAGGCTCTGGGCTGATGGCTCAGAGCCTGGAGCCTGTTTCAGATTCTGTGTCTCCCTCTCTCTCTGCCCCTCCCCCGTTCATGCTCTGTCTCTCTCTGTCCCAAAAATAAATAAAAAAACGTTGAAAAAAAAAAAAAAAGAAAAGAAAAAGACCAAATGAACTGTACATAAATGCTGTGGTCCATGTACTATTTTTCACAGAGGTGTGGGGGGTAGGTTAGCAATTTGAAACTAATGTGTACGCTAGAATTAAACAAATATATTGTAGATCATGAGCTGAATGCCTCAATGTTAGAGAAAAAAGTTATTAACTAAGTAAAAGGGCAAAGCTAAAATTAAGCTTGTGGTGCTAGATTGTTGGAATCTGAGGTATTAGTATAAGTTTATGGTTTTAATTTATGTACAGGTACAGAAATATGGATTGGTGGGTATGTGTGGATTAATATAAATATATTTGAAAAAAATTTAATAAATATATTTGCTAGTTCTGTCTGCTATAGGTATCTACAAGCAATAAAGATACCTAGTACACGGGTACTTATTTCTAAACACCATTCTCCAATAAAAAGAACAAGGAGAACCTTGGAGAAATGATTGATTCAAGATGAGCCTAGAATATCTTGTGGTGCCAGAAAACAATGTTCAAAAAAGGACATCACAAAAACAGGAGCCAACCTGAAAGGGCTCTTACTAGCCAAAACAGAAGATACGTAACGATAATATTGCATTCTGACCTATAGATATTTATTTTTAATGTGCATCTATACTGATACAGTAATTGAGGTTTTTTGTTTATCATTTTTAGAGAGAGCGTGAGTGGAGGAGAGGGGCAGACAGGGACAGAGGAGAGAGAAAGAGAGAGAAAGAGAAGCCCAAGCAGGCTCCACACTTACTGCAGAGCATGACAGGGGCCCCAATTCCACAATCCTGAGCTGAAATCAAGACTTGGATGCTGAACTAACTGAGCTACCCAAGCACCCCAATAATTGGTTATTTAAATGAATGAGGGAGAAGAGATAGGTCTTTCATATTTATTTAGTAATTTCTACACCCAATGTGGGGCTCGAGATCAAGGGTCACACAATCTTCTGACTGAGCCAGTAAGGCACCCCAAGACAACTCTTTCTTAGAGTAGAATTCCATTTACTAAGTGTAGAAGGTAAGAGAGATAACAAAAATTGCCATTAAGCAAACACTACAGTAGTGACTCTTGCAGACAAAATCCACTGATGGATGCTAAATTCGTGGGTGAAAATTTAAGGATTTACGTAGATTCAAAGTGTCTCACCCAAGATACATTTTAGCACAAAAGAGAAAGGTGGTAAATTTACAATGGTGAAGCTTGGCAGAACCACCTTAACCAAGTGATCGATCTGAACATAAGTAATAAGACATATGGTATGACGGGTAAGATTCCTATACATGTACAAGGAGCTTCTAATCCCCAAGGGGCTGAACTGGAGCAGTGGGTTAAAATAGACAGGCACTTCCAGAACCATCGGATTGTAGAGGGGGAAAACAAGTATCCAAAAATGTAGGGTGCTCCTCTAGGTAGCCAAAACAATAAGTGTCAAATGGTAAAATAAAACCAAAAGGTGCTAGAAGAAAGCACTGATTAACATTTTTAACCTTGGAGTGAAGGATCCCTTTTAAGCCTGCCATAAAAGGATGACATAGAGAAGTCAGAAAATAAAAATGCTGATAAATATAACAAAAACAATATAACCTAACCTAAAAATCACCATAAGTCACAAAAAGAAGCCAATTTCTTTAATATACAAGGAGCATTTATGTACCAAATTTTAGAAAGTAACAGCCTAAGAGGAGAAGAGGCAAAGAAGAAAACACACAATTCATTCATTTGTTCAGTAAGTGTTTGCTGAACGCTTAATATTTGCAAGGCACGGTTCTAGCACTGGAGATGTGGCTTTGCAAAAAACAACAAAAAGGAGTGCCTTATTGTCTCAATCCATAGAGCATGCAACTCTTGATCTCAGGGCCCTGAGTTCAAGCTTCACACTGGGTATAGATCCTACTTACACATGCACACACACACACACAATTAAAAAAATAATTAATGGGGCATCTGGGTGGCTCAGTCAGTAAGCATCTGTCTCTAGATCTCAATGTAGGTCTTGATCTCAGGGACTTGGTTCAAGCCCCATGTTGGTTCAAGCCTTGGTTCAAGCCTCCACACCTAGCGTGCAGCCCACCTAAAAATATACATCTATAATTTTAAAAATAGCAATTAAAGGAGAGTCTGGGTGGCTCAGTCAGTTAAGCATCCGACTCTTGATTTCAGCTCAGGTCATGTTCTCGTGGGTCATAAGGTCGAGCCCCACATCAGGCTCCATGCTGACAGTGTGGAGCCTGCTTGAGATTCTCTCTCTCTACCTCTCTATCTGTGCCTCCTGTGCTCACTCACACACACACTCTCTCTCTCTCAAAATACATGAATGCACTTTAAAAAGAAGTAATTAGGGGCGCCTGGGTGGCGCAGTCGGTTAAGCGTCCGACTTCGGCCAGGTCACGATCTCACGGTCCGTGAGTTCGAGCCCCGCGTCGGGCTCTGGGCTGATGGCTCAGAGCCTGGAGCCTGTTTCCGATTCTGTGTCTCCCTCTCTCTCTGCCCCTCCCCTGTTCATGCTCTGTCTCTCTCTGTCCCAAAAATAAATAAACGTTGAAAAAAAAAAAAATTTAAAAAGAAGTAATTAAAAAAGAAAAAGAAGGGGAGACTGGTTGGCTCACTCAGTAGAGCATGCAACTCTTGACCTTGGGGTTGTGAGTTCAAGCACCACATTGGATATAGAGATTACTTAAAAATAAAATCTTTAGGGGCGCCGGGGTGGCGCAGTCGGTTGGGCGTCCGACTTCAGCCAGGTCACGATCTCGCGGTCCGTGAGTTCGAGCCCCACGTCGGGCTCTGGGCTGATGGCTCAGAGCCTGGAGCCTGTTTCCGATTCTGTGTCTCCCTCTCTCTCTGCCCCTCCCCCGTTCATGCTCTGTCTCTCTCTGTCCCAAAAATAAATAAACGTTGAAAAAAAAAAATTTTTTTTAAAAAAATAAAATCTTTAGGGGAGCACCTGGGTGGCTCAGTCGGTTAAGCGTCCCACTTTGGCTCAGGTCATGATCTCGCAGTTTGTGAGTTTGAGCTCCGTGTTGGGCTCTGTGCTGACAGCTCAGAGCCTGGAGCCTGCTTCGGATTCTGTGTCTCCCTCTCTCTCTGCCCCTCCCCGACTTGTGTCTCTCTATATCAAAAATAAATAAATGTAAAAAAAAAATAAAATAAAATATTTAAAAAACAACAACAAAGAAAAATAAATATCAAAGGTTGATAAATATATGAAAAGATTCTCAACCTCACTTAAAAGCAAGTAAATACTTTCTTTTGAATTGAGATACTATTTTTCACTTACCTAATTACCAAAGATTAAGCTTAGTACAGGTAAGGCCAAGGGGATATAGGCACCACTATACACTAAAGAAGTCTAAATAGGCAGCATCATTTATTTTTTTTGAGAGAGAGAGCACAAGCAGTGGAGGAACAGAAAGAAAGAGGGAGAGAGAGAATCTCAAGCAGGCTCCACACCATCAGCACAGAGCCCAGTGCGGGGCTCAAACTCACAGAGAGATCATGACCTAAGTGGAAATCAAGAGTCAGACGCTCAACTGAGCCACCCAGGTTCCCTTTGTCAGCATCTTTTTAAAGGACTCTTATTTATTACTTTAACACGTCTGGTGTGTTTGAGGTTTGATTAAGTATCTATTATTTACTCTTTATAATTCAAAAAACGATTATACAATAGTCCCAATTTGTCCATGGTTTCACTTTGTTGTTTTTGTTACCTGAGGTCAACTGCAATCCAGAAGCCAATGATCTTCCTAACAGATTCTCAGAAGGTTAATAGTAGCCTAACTATATACTTCACAATGCCTACATCATTCACCTCACTTCATCTCATTAGATAGGCATTTTGTCATCTCACATCATCACAAGAGGGTGAGGGCAGTATAGTATTTAGAGAGAGACCAAATTCATGTAACTTTTTTTACAGTATATTGTTATAATTGTCCTATTTTATCGTTATCGTTGTTGTTAATCTCTTACTATGCTTAATTAATTTTTTTAATGCTTATTTATTTTTGAGAAAGAGGGAGAGAGACAGAGCATGAGCAGGAAAAGGGTAGAGAGAGAGGGAGACACAGAATCTGAAGCGGGCTCCAGGTTCTGAGCTGTCAGCACAGAGCCTGATGCGGGGCTCAAACTCTTGAACTGCGAGATCATGACCTTAGCTGAAGTCAGAGGTTTAACCAACAGGCGCCCCTCTAGCTTTGTATTCTTATTATTCATTCAGCAAATATTTACTGAGCTAATTGCTGTATGCCAAGCAATGTGCCAAACACTGGGTATATAGTCTAATAAGGGAACATCAGATTAAATAATCACAGCATAACATGATGAGTACAGTATAAGAAGTTTGTATTTGGGAAGCTGAGAGGAGGCATCAGTAACTGCCAGCAGACTTATCAGAAGAGTTTTCAGAGGAGATAACTGAGCCAATTCATGACAGAAGAGGAGTGGTTTTTTGCCATGGGTTTGCCATCCAATAAACAAGTGGGAAATTAGAAGAACCACATCAATATCAAAGTCATCAGGAAGGTAGATTTAGATACGGCGACCATCTCTTCAATTACAAATGTGATGAAAGAAAGGAACCATTGAGAGTTGGAGAAGGAGGCTGGTGATGTGGAGACACCTTGGTGTAGACACTGAAGGCTGAGCATGAACATGACACCATCATCAATATCTCCCTCATGAAATTTTGAACTGTATTTAATAACCCACGTCACAAGATCCTCATAGAAAACATCATTACAGGAACATATCAGGCTGACATTGCTGTTCTAATTATTGCTACTGATAAAATACCAGGCTACTCCCTCAAGGAATAGGCAGACCGGTGAGCTTGGAATATCAGTCTGTATTTTTCTTTCCTTGCAATGTCCTTTTCAGATTTTCATATCAAGGTAATGTTGGCCTCACAAACTAATTTGTAAGTGTCTTTGTTCTATGAAAGAATTTGTGTGATTATTTTTAAGGCCTTATTTGTTAGAGATATATACTGAAATATTTACAGGAGAAATTATATAACCTAGGATTTGTGTTAAAATGATTCAGGGGCACCTGGGTGGCTCAGTTGGTTAAGTGTCCGACTCTTGGTTTTGGCTCAGGTCATGATCTCATGGTTCGTGAATTCAAGCCCTGCATTGGACTCTGTGATGACAGTATGAAGACTGCTTGGGATTCTCTCTCTCCCTCTCTCTCTCTGCCCCTCCCCTGCTCACTCTTCTCTGTCTCTCTCTCAAAAAAAAAAATAAATAAATAAATAAATAAATAAATAAATAAATAAAAAGATTCAGAAAAAAGTGAAAAGATGAAACAAGAATGATAGAATGTTCTGCAAGTATAATTATGGGTACCTGGGAGTTTATTATACCATTTTACATACTATTAAATTTTTTCCCAATGTTTTTTATCTTTCATAATTTTTTAAGTTTGTTTATTTATTTTGAGAGAGAGAGCACAAGCAGGGGAGGGACAGAGAGAGAGGAATAGAGAGAGAATCCGGAGCAGGCCCTGCACTGTCAGTGCAGAGCTGTATGTGGGGCTCAAACTCACGAACCATGATATCAAGAGCCGAAATCAAGAGTCAGATGCTTAACTCACTCAGGCATCTAGGCACCCCTATTTTACATAGTTTTAAATATATTAGACATTTCTGTAAGAAAATGTGTTTTTTTTAAGGGAAAAATTCTGGCTAGTATATTTCAGCACACTCTAGTTATAATATTGACCGAACTTAGAAACTCAATCTTCACTCAAACTCGGTGATAAAAACAATCTGCCCTTCCCCGGGAAAAAAAAGACACAAGGATTGTCAATTTGACTAGTTGGATGTAGAGGCAATCCAAGGCTTCAAAGCATGTTTGCTTCAGTGGAAACTCCTTACAGGTGACCTACTATGCCTTGATCCATGTCATGTTAGAGTTTGGCTCCGGCACTTATCCCCAATTCAACCAGAAATGCTACTGGAAGGGCACCTGGCTGGCGCAGTTGGTGAGGCATCAGACACTTAACCACCCAGGCGCCCCAACCCTCCTCATTTTTAATGGAATTATTTGGAGGTCTTTTGCTACTGAGTTGCATTGTTGTGTCCTCTTTATGATATCTTCTTAATGTCACAAAGATTTTTCTCCTGTGTTTTCTTATAGAAGTTATATCTTAGGTTTTAAGGATTTAGGTCTGTGATCCTTTTTAAGTTACTTTTTATAATCTGTTGCAAGGCAAGTGTCAAGGTTCATTTTTTTTTTTTTTTTTTTTACATATGGATGTACAATTGTTCCCACAACCATTTTCTGAAAAGATTATCCTTTCTCCATTGAATCGTCTTAGAATCTTTGTTGACAATGAATTGACCACATATATGTGAGTCTGTATCTGGACTCAATTTTTTCCATTGATATATATATTTATACCAATACCACACAGTCTTTTTTTTTTTTTTTTCAACGTTTATTTTTATTTTTGGGACAGAGAGAGACGGAGCATGAACGGGGGAGGGGCAGAGAGAGAGAGGGAGACACAGAATCGGAAACAGGCTCCAGGCTCTGAGCCATCAGCCCAGAGCCCGACAAGGGGCTCGAACTCCCGGACCGCGAGATCGTGACCTGGCTGAAGTCGGACGCTTAACCGACTGCGCCACCCAGGCGCCCCAGTCTTATTTTTTTTAATGTTCATTTATTTTTTTGAGAGAGAGACAGAGTATGAGCAGGGGAGGGTCAGAGAGAGAGGGAGACACAGAATCTGAAGCAGACTCCAGGCTCCAAGCCGTCAGCGCAGAGCCCGACATGGGGCTTGAACCCACGAACAGTGAGATCATGACCTGAGCTGAAGTTGGAAGCTTAACCGACTGAGTCTCCCAGACACCCCAATACCACACAGTCTTGATTATTATAGCTTCAGAATAAATGTTACAATTAGATAGTAAAATCGTCCAACTATGTTCTTTTTCACAGTTGTTTTGGCTATTCGAGAGCCTTTGCTTTTTCATATACATTTTAGAATCAGCTGACCAGTTTCTACCCCCAAATTTGGGAAGAATTAATAGTTTAACAATAGTGACTCTTCAACACATAAACAAGGTCTCTCCATTTATTTAAGTCTTCCTTAATTTCTGTCATCAACTGTAGTTTCAAAATACAAATCTGTTAGATTTATCCCTAAGTATTTCATGTTATTTTTTCTCTTGTAAATGGCATTTTTAACACTTTAATTTCCAGTTACTTGTTGCTATTACATAGAAATGTGGGAACACCTGGGTGGATCAGTCAATGAAGTGTCCAACTCTTGGTTTCGGCTCTGGTCAAGATCTCATGGTTAGTGGGTCCAAGCCCTGTGTCTGGCATGCACTCTCAGCGTGGAGCCTGCTTGGGATTCTCTATTCTCCTGCTCCCTTTCTCTCTGCCCCTACCTCTCTCTCTGTGTCTTAAAATAAATAAACATAAATAAAAGAAATGTGATTAGTATATATTAATCTGTGTCCTACAACACTGTTATTCTCACAGTTCTAGTAGCTTTTTTATAGATTCTCTAGAATTTTCTGTGTAGGTGATCATGTTGTCTTTGGGGTTCTTTTTAATTTAATTTTTTAGCTTTTTATTTTTTTATTTTTTTAATTTTTTAGCTTTTTAAAAATTTTAATGTTTATTTTTCAGAGAGAGAGAGAGAGAGAGAGAGAGAGACAGAGTATGAGTGGGGGAGGGGCAGAGAGAGAGGGAGACACAGAATCTGAAGCAGGCTCCAGGCTCTGAGCTGTCAGCACAGAGCTCAATGCTGGGCTCAAACCCACAAACTGTGACATCATGACCTGAGCCAAAGTTGGACACCTAACCATCTGAGCCACCTAGGTGCCCTAATTTTTTAGCTTTTTTATTTTTTTATTTATTTATTTTTTCAACGTTTATTTATTTTTGGGACAGAGAGAGACAGAGCATGAACGGGGGAGGGGCAGAGAGAGAGGGAGACACAGAATCAGAAACAGGCTCCAGGCTCTGAGCCATCAGCCCAGAGCCTGACGCGGGGCTCGAACTCACGGACCGCAAGATCGTGACCTGGCTGAAGTCGGACGCTTAACCGACTGCGCCACCCAGGCGCCCCTTTTTTAGCTTTTTTAAAAGTAATCTTTTGCCCAATGTGGGACTTCAACTCCCAACCCCAAGATCAAGAGTTGCATGCTCTACCAGTCAGATGCCCCAATCTTGTCTTTGGATAAAGACATGTCACAGAGACTTAAGAATAACTAAAGGGGGATTCCACTGGCCGAATCTGGGACAATTTGAGCATCAAAATAAATACTGATAGTAAAGAATTATTATTTATAAGACTCTATAAGCTGATATGAATAGATAAAGATAAATGAATGAATTAGTGAATGAATGGTGGAGAAAGAAGAGCTCTTCTTTTGGTTAAATGTAAATTAATAAATGAGGAAGGAATGATAAGATTAGAAAACCATCATTGGAAAATCATCATAATAATTGATTCAGACAAGTATCATCACTGTATGTGGCAAAAACTAGCAGGTGAAAGTTTGAAGAGTAAGAGGATATTTATACAGTCTCAAAGTATGTCCCTACAAAATACTACAAAAAAGTAACTTCAGAGTGGAGGAGTCTGGCAAACATCACCTTAAGCAAGTGAACAAAAGCAAGGGAAAAATAACATCACGGGTAATGATATTGACAGCATGAGCCTTCTGCTATGATGCACAGGAAAGAACTCAGCATCACTTCTGTGGAACTACAGCTTAACTAACATAACCTAAATCTAATATCAGAGAAAGTAAAATTGAGAGACATTAGCTTAAAAAACTAACTGGGTTTACAGGAAGGTGGAGTAGACAAACGTCCCTATTCCTCCTACTCATTACAACTAAAACCCCTAAACACTGTATAAAAAAACAAACATAAGAATCTGAATGGTAGAGAGAAGATTAACCAGCAAGGAACCCCAGGACCCCAGGAACAACATGGTAGCAGATCCCTGGGATTTCTTTTTGTCTCATGTATCAGATTTGGATCTGAAGTCCCTGGTAACCTTGAAAATAATGGGTACAAACCAAAAAGCCCCAACAAAAGCCCCAATCTTTCAGCCAAAGAAGCAGAAAAAGGGCCACCTAGCAAGACAAAACATTTTTACACAATACCACTTTACTCCAGCCAAATAACACAGGAAAAAACACAAAACAAAAAACAAAACTATGGCCCAGCACCCACATCCACACCAGCAAAGGCTGACTGGGGAGCCTGTCTAGCCTTTCACTCTTACAGCCTATAACAAGGTGCCCTAACACCCCTTTGAGGTAGCAGCAAAGAAAGCCAAGTAGGGAGCTAGGGCTTTCATCCCATCTAGGGGTAGCAAGGACTCCTACCCCATGGCATCAGTGGAGACCACGTGGAGATATGGAACTCAAACCTCCCACTAGCATAACAGGGAGTCCCCACATTCAGATATCAATGGAAACCAAGTGAAGAACCTGGATTTCTATCTCCCCCTGACAGTAATAAGATGACACTGCCCCCTTCTCCTATTGGAGTGGTGTCAAAGGAAGCCATAAGACCCAGAATCATATTCAAAGACATAATACGAAAATGTCCAGGTCTCAAGTGAGAGTCACCAAGAGTCAAGAACTCAAACTGAATGAAAAAAAGACAATCGACAGAGCCAACGCTAAAATGACAGAGATGACACATTACCTGTTCAGGAAAAATAATTCAAATGACAGTGAATTTCTGGGTTTTTTTTTTTTGTAATTTTATTTATTTATTTTAAGTAAACTCTACACCCAACATGGGGCTCAAATTCACAACCCTGAGATTAAGAGTTACATGTCTACTCACTGAGCCACACAAGCACCCCTAAATAGCAGTGAATTTCTTATCAGAAACCATGAAGGCCAGAAGAAAGTGGCACAATATTTTTCTAATGATGAAAGAAGTGGCAACTCAGAATTCCATACTCAGTGAAAATATTTTCCAGGGTTGAAGAGGAAATCAAGATATTGTCAGATGAAGAAAAACTAGGAGACTATGTAGTCATCAGGCCTCTGCTAAAAGAATGACTAAAGGAGTTCTCTAAACAGAAAAGAAATTATAGAAGGAACCTTGGAACATCAGGAAAGAAAAAAGAACATGCTAAGTAAAAATACAGGTAAATAACATTAGGCTTTACTTCTCCTCTTGATTTTGTTTGATTTAGTGTTTGTGGCATGTTTATCATGTACATTCCTCATGATTATGTTTGACAGTTGAAGCAAAAATTATATTATATTACTACTATGGGCTGAACGTTGTGTCCCTACAAATTCATATGTTGAAAACCTAAGGCACATGGTAACGGTATTAGGAGGTGGGGGGTTGGGGAGGTGATTGGGTCGTGAGGTCATAGCTCCTATGAATGGAATTAGTGCCTTTTTAAAAAAAGACCCCACAGGGGTGCCTGGGCGGCTCAGTCAGTGGAGCCTCTGACTCTTAGGCTCAGGTCATGATCTCAGGGTTGGTGAGTCTGAGCCCCATGTTGGGCTCTCTGCTGACAGCAAGAAGCCTGCTTGGGATCCTCT
Organism: Leopardus geoffroyi; assembly: GCF_018350155.1. NCBI lineage: Eukaryota > Metazoa > Chordata > Mammalia > Carnivora > Felidae > Leopardus > Leopardus geoffroyi. Next base: position 62,107,853 of record NC_059337.1, on the reverse strand, counting down.
CTCTCTCCCTGTCTCTCTGCCCATTCCCCACTCTTTCTCTCCCTAACTCTCTCAAAATAAATAAGTAAACTTAAAAAAAAGACCCCACAGAGCTCCCTAGCCATGTGAGCTCTTCCACCATGTAAGATAGACTGAGAAGTCAGTAATCTGCACCCAAGAAGAGGATCTTCGTGAGAACTTGACAAAGCTGGCATCCTGATCTTGGACTTCCATTCTCCAGAACTATGAGAAATAAATTTCTGTTGTTCAGAAGCCACCCACTCTGTGGTATTTTGTATTAGCAGTCCAAATGGACTAAGACAATCACTGCCTGATGTTCCAAATATATAGAGAGGAAATATTTGAGACAGCAGAATGCTGGAAGTTCTAGAATTACTCTAAGGCAAGTAAGGGAAATAAAAGGCATTCCAGGGACGTCTGGGTGGCTCAGTCGGTTAAATGTCCGACTTTGGCTCAGGTCATGATCTCAGGGTTCGCAGATCTCAAGCTCTGCATCCGGCTCTCTGCTGTCATCACAGAGCCCACTTCAGATCCTCTGTCTCCCTCTCTCTGCCCCTCCCCCACCCTCCCTCCCTCTCTCTCACTCTCTCTCTCTCTCTCTCTCTCTCAAAATTAAACATTAAAAAAAAATAAAAGCATTTCAATTGGAAAGGAAGAAAGAAAACTGTCCTATATTCAAATGACAAGATTACATGATTGTCTGCATAAAAAAAAAAATCTACCAAAGAAAACCTAAGAAACAATATGGGAGGTCAGCAAGATCTTAGGATATAAGATAACCATATAAAAATAAACTGCATTTTTATATACTAGCAATGGCCATGTAGACACTGAAGGTAAAATACAATACCATTTGGGGGTGCCTGGGTGGCTCAGTCGGTTAAGCTTCCTACTTCAGCTCAGGTCATGATCTCACAGTTTGTGGGTCCAAGCCCCACATTGGGCTCTGTGCTGACAGCTCAGAGCCTGGAACCTGCTTCAAATTCTGTGTTTCCCTCTCTTTCTGCCCTTCCCCTGCTCACACTCTGTCTCTCTCTCTCTCTCTCTCTCTCTCTCAAAAATAAACATTAAAAAAAAATTTAATATAATACCATTTAAATCACTCAAGGAAAAAAAAATACTTAGGTAAAAACCTAGCATTATACCCTATGAAGCACAAAATGTTTTAATTTTGATGAAGTCCAATTCATATATATTTTTTCTTTTGTGGTTTGTGCTTTTGATGTGATATCTAGGCAACCATTGCTTAATCCAAGGTAACAAAGAACAGCGGAATTACAAAAGCAAATCAATATAAGAAAGTAACCTTTAGAATCAACTAGAGTAACTGGATGCCCGTAGGCAGAAGAATGAACCTTGACCTAAGTCTCACATTACATAATGAAATAACTCAAAGTGGATCATGGACTTGAATGTAAATAAATGGTAAAACTACAAAACTCTCAGGGAAAACTATAGCAGAAAATCTTTGGGATATAGGACTGGGCAAAGAATTTTCAGACTTGAAACCAAAAGGATTATCCATAAAAATAAACGGATGAGGAGTGCCTGGGTGGCCCAGTTGGTTAGGCATCTGACTCTGGCTCAGGTCATGATATCATGGTTCGTGGGTTTGAGCCCCGCATCAGATTCCAGGATGACATCGTGGAGCCTGCTTTGAATTCTCTGTCTCCCTCTCTCTCTGCCCCTCCCTGCTTGCTCTATCTCTCTAAAAAAATAAATAAACATGAAAAAAAAAATAAACTGATGAAATAAACTGTGAAAGACCTGTTGAGAGGATAAAAAGATACGACAGACTGGAAGAATTTATTTGCAAACCACATATCTGACAAAGGACAAGTATCTAAAATACATTAACAATTCTCAAAACTCAATAGTAGCCTTTTGCCTTGTCGCATCTATGAAAGCAAGATGGGTCACCAGCAGTTCTATTGAAGACACTAATGAAAATTCAGTCGAGGTTCTTACTCTTGCCACCTTTGTTCAAATCTGCATGATCTGATCTGGAAATAAGGCCTCAGTTAAGTGCCACCAGTGTTTGCATCAGTGCACAAAGGGATAGGTTACATCAGGTTGGACTACGTGATATTCCTTGAATGACTCATCCAAGACATCTAGTGACAAAACAAACAGAAAAACAATGCCAGCTCTTCGTACTTTAAACAACAGAGACAACAATAAGAACAACAAACTAAACAGTAAATAGGAAACAATCTTTTTTTTTTTTTTTATTTATCTAAGTAATCTCTACACCCAACATAGGGCTTGAACTCATGACTCCAAGATCAAGAGTAGCATGCTCTTCCAACTAAGCCAGCCAGGCGCCCCTAAGTAGGAAACGATATAAATAGCACGCAATACAAAAGCAAAGAATCCGTGGACAAAAGAGACATTTGCACAAGGAAGATATACAGATGGCAAACAACACATGAAAAGATATCCAGCATCGTTAGCCATTAGGGAAGTGCAAAATAAAATCATAATGAGATACCACCTCACCCAACTCACACTGCTAAAATAAAAAATACAACATCAAGCAATACTGAAGATTTGAAGAAAATGGATTACTCATACATTGCTGCTGGGAATGCAAAATGGTATGACAACTTTGGAAAATAATATGACAGTTTCTTTAAAAACTAAACATGTAACTATCATAAGACCCTGCAGTTGCACTCCTGGGCATTTCTCCCAGAGAAATAAAGATTTATAATCACAGGAAAACTGTATACAAATGTTTATAGTGGCTTTATGCATAACAGTAAAAAATTAACACAACCCAGATGCCTTTCAACAGATCCATACCATGAAATACTACTGAGCAAAAAGGAACTATGGCTGCATGCAACAACCTAGATGAATCTCCAGAGAACTATGTTGAGTGAAAAAAACGTAATCCAAAAGGTTACATAATGTATGGTTCTATTTATATAATTTCTTGAAATGACAAAATTATAGAAATAGAGAACAGATTACTGCTTTCCAGGGCTAAGGAAAAGATAGGGGTGGGAATGAAATTAAGGTGGCTATAAAAGGGCAACATGAAGGATCCTTCTGGTGATGGAAATGTTCCTTATCTTGACTGTATCAATGTCAATATCCTTGTTTTGATATTATGCTATAGTTTTGCAAGATATTACCAATGGGACAAACTGGGTAAAGAGTAAGATTTCTCTGTATTATTCCTTACAACCGCATGCAACTCTATAATTATCTCACATTAAAAGCTTAATTAAGAAGTAACTTGCCTAGGGGGTGCATGGGTGGCTCAATAAATTAAGTGTCTGACTTTGGCTCAGGTCATGATATCAGAGTTTATGAGTTCGAGCCTCGCATCAGGCTCTGCACTGATAGCACAAGCCCTGCTTGGGATTATCTCTCTCTCTCTCTCTCTCTCTCTCTCTCTCTCTGTGCCCCTCCCCCACTCACGCGGTGCACACACACACTGGCGTACTGTCTCTCTCTCTCTCTCTCTCTCTCTCAAAATAAATAAATAAACTTAAAAAAATAATAACTTGCCTAGGGGCACCTGGCTGGCTCTGTTGATAGAGTATGTGACTCTTCATCTTGGAGTCATGAGTTCAAACCCCCGTTGGGCACTGAGCCTACTTAAAAATAAATAAATAAATAAATAAATAAATAAATAAAAAGGGGTGCCTGGCTGGCTATGTCAGTAAAGCATGAAACTCTTGATCTCAGAGTTGTGAGTTTGAGCCCTATGTTGGATATAGAGAATACTTAAAAATAAAATATTTTTAAAAATAAAAATATAAACAAACAAATAAATAACTTGCCCATATTCTTAAAGAAAGTCATGTTATGGAATATAAACAGGGGTTCCTGGCTGGCTCAGTCAGAAGAGCATGAAGCTCTTGATCTCAGGCTCATGGGTTTGAGCCCCACGTTAGGTACAGAGGACACTAAAAAAAAATAAGTACAGAAACATTTTTTTAAAATTTTTTAACATTTTTGAGAGAGACAAAGACAGAGCTTGAGTGGGGGAGGGGCACAGAGAGAGGGAGACACAGAATCCGAAGCAGGCTCCAGGCTCTGAGCTGTCAGCACAGAGCCTGACATGGGGCTCGAACCCACGGACCATGAGATCCTGACCTGAGCCAAAGTTGGACGCCCAACTGACCAAGACACCCAGGCACCCCAATAAGTACATAAACTTAAAAAAAATAATAATAGGGGCGCCGGGGTGGCTCAGTTGGTTGAGCATCCAACTTCGGCTCAGGTCATGATCTCACAGTTAGTGGGTTCCAGCCCCGCGTCCGGCTCTGTGCTGACAGCTCAGAGCCTGGAGCCTGCTTCGGATTTTGTCTCCCTCTCTCTCTGCCCCTCCCTGGTTCACACTCTGTCTGTCTACCTCTTTCTCAAAAATAAACATTAAAAAAACATTTTTTTAATAATAATAAAATTGTACTCGATCTACAAGGCTGTTATGGATTAAGTGAATGAATATGTTCTCAAAAAAAAAAGAAAGAAAAGAAATATAAAGTTTCAGTTGTTAAATGTTCTGTTAGTATGAGAGAATTTCTTGTTTGTTTTAGGTAATAGACACTGAAGTATTAAGGAGGAAAGGGGCATCAAGAATACCACTTGACATAATTCAGAAAAAAATCAGGGAGGGGAAAAGAGATAAAGCAAATGTAGGTAAATGTTAACATTTGGAGAACCTGTGTGAAGGCTATCCAGAATTCTCTGTGCTATTCTTTTAACTTTTCTATAATCTGAAATTATGTCAAAAACCATTCAAATCAAAAAACATAAACTATGGTATAACCATACAATGAAATGCTATTCTTCAACAAAGAAGAACTACATGGAACAACATGGATAAATCTCATAAACATTATACTGAATGAAAGAAGACTTACTCAAAAGAGTACCTGTTGTACAATATGTTTATATGAAGTTCTAGGATAGGCAAAATCAATCTATGATGGAAAAAATCAGAACAGAGATTTCCTCTGGAAGTTGGGTAATGTTTCTTAGAAGGGACATGAGAGAACTTTCTAGATTGTTCAGGATCTTCTGAACCTTCATAGAAGTTTGATGTTACACAGTTATGAACATTTCTCATAACTCATTGAATGGTACATTTATGATTATACATTTCATGGTGTGTAAATTTTATCTAAAAAAAAAACCCATAAATACCAAATGCTACTTAATATTATGTATGCTCAAGTGTTTGGGCAAAGTGTTCTATTGTCTCTAACTTACTCTGAAAAACGTCAAACAATAAGATGGCAATTGTAGAATCTAGATGGTGGATGTAGTGTTCACTGTAAAATAGTGTGTGTGTATGTTTGACATGTTTATAATAAGATACCAGGGGAAAAGCCACAGGAATCAAATGGCATATGTTCCAGATTTCTGAAAAAATTCTAGGATTCAACTGCACACAAATATTGAAAATATTTAACTTTGTCACTGAGCCAAGATTTTGATGAATTGCTACATATTCCTAATCCTGAGAAGGGCTCCAGAAGTGACCTCGCCAACCCTGACCAGTAAATTTCATTTTCCCTACTTAGCATTGATTTCTCAAGTTCTTTCCCAATTCTCACTCCTCCATGAAACTGTTCCTGATTCCTTCTTTTCTCTTATTGACTCTAGTCAAATTGGATCAAATCACATTCTTATGAACTGTTTCCTGCTTATTCCAGCCCCTGCCCCAGACATTTGTAGGCACTCAGAGTCTGCTACCTGCAGATTCTGCACCATCAGCCCCAAACTAATGAGGACCTTGCCTGGCACAGTTCCTGTTCCTTTTCCTCTAGTAAGGATATAGTCTGTTGTCCTTGACCTGGTGTGAATAGTCTTGGATGTCTGCAGGAACACTGAATTGAGTCTTCCTGTTTACCCCACCAATGTGCATGACCAGTCTAGACAAAGACTCTGGCCTGGGTCCCTGGTTCTCACTCCAGTTTCCTTCCAGGGTTGCATCCTGCCCCAGGAACCTATTTTTCAGTCAACACTCTGACCCCTTACAAAGTTGCTAACTATCCCTTTATGCAGCATTACTTACACTAACTCATATGATTCTTTCTCTTCTACTTGTTGGCCAGTATCTGCTAATGAGAAATCCTGTAACCATGTCCTGAAACCTTTGTTTTGGGACCTTCAGAGACTGACCGCAAAATGATTTTATTTGGACTCAATGATGGGACTTCATCCTAGCCCACCATGCTTCATCCTGCTCTCCCCTATTCTAAGGCCTTTCTAGAAGGTCCCAGCATGTGAATCTGAGAGCCATGTCATTACAACAATTATTTCCACACATCTTATTTTTCCAATTGTAAGAGCCATAAACATAGGGGTGCCTGGCTGTCTCACTTGGAAGAGGATGCGACTCTTGATCTCAAAGTTGTGAGTTCAAGCCCCAAGTTGGGTACAGAGATTAACAATTAAAAATTTAAGCTTTAGGGGTGCCTGGGTGGCTCAGTCGGTTAAGCGTCTGACTTCAGCTCAGGTCACGATCTCGCGGTCCGTGAGTTCAAGCCCTGCATCGGGCTCTGGGCTGATGGCTCAGAGCCTGGAGCCTGCTTCTGATTCTGTGTCTCCCTCTCTCTCTGCCCCTCCCCCATTCATGCTCTGTCTCTCTCTGTCTCAAAAATAAATAAACGTTAAAAAAAATTTTTTTTAGTTTAAGCTTTAAACATAAAAGCTATGTCTAATTTATCTTCCCACTCTCACAATACTGAGCATACTGCTTGCATAGAGTAAATAAATAATAGACTGGTCAAATATAGAATAAATGAGAGGGTTCCATGAATATTTTCATAAATTGCTGGGGGAAAAAAATTCTCATTGCCGGTCACACTGGACAGCTTGGTATGTCCAAACATACCCTGCGCTTGCAGGATTTGCACCTATCTTTTAACTATATATATTCTCAGGATTCACCCTAAATTTACTGAACACCAGTATCTGAGAATAGAGCCACAAGTGTATTTGTTGTAGTGGGTTGAAACTTCACACAATGCTAGTTTTGTGGAGCAAATTGCTACAGGGGGCTCACTTTAGCTTTTCAAGGGCAGATTCCCCGCTCCAGAGACTGATTCAGAAGGGCTTGAGAGGACCCCCAGAATCTGGATTATAAATCAGCACACAGTGGTTGTGATGCTGGCAGGTCTGAGACAGACTCTGAAAAACACTGACTTGAGAAATCATCTTTTCACCCATAGAAATTCCTGTCGTTCCCTCCAGACACAACAATAGATAAATTGTGGTATACATTAAAAATGAAATACCGTACAGCAGTGAAAACTAATGAGACATGGCCATGGACAACATATAACAACAGAATAATATTGCATGAAAAGAGGCCAATACCAAAGAACATATACTTTATGATTCTATGCATATAAAGTTCAAAACCAGGCAAAGCTGCGTGCCTATTAGGGAATTCATAGTCGGACGGTGAACCTGTAAAGAAAAGCAAGAACGTGTTTGCCATAAAGGCCAGGATAACGGTTACCTCTGGAGGTGGGTATGTAGAGGGCATTGTGATAGAAAAGGAATACAAGGTAAGACTCTATGGTACTGAAAATGTTCTAGTTCTCGAACTGGGTGTTCATTTTAGGTTTTTCTTTAAATGGTGAGTTTTCATTATGTAAACTTCTATGTATATTTCACAACAAAAAAGTTTTTAAAAATTCCCTGTCATTGCTCATTTGTTCCTCTAAGCCTTCTTTGAAATTTTCCAGTTACCCCTCTCACCTGGAAATCACTATAAGTTAATTTCGTAATTGAGATTTCACAAGATGCTAGATCAAAATGCTTTACTGATAGCCTAATCTAGAATATCTAACACTTCTCTTCTCTTATTCCTGGAATTAATAATCCAAAAACCCCCCAGAAAACCACTCACATCAATCTGGCAAGGTCCACTATTTATAATTCCTCACTGTTGATTAGTCAGAATTCCTTCATCCTTTAGAGGCTACATATTTTTCTTTTAAAATATTTATTCCACTATTTTATGTAGTGTTGGGATCATAGTTGCATGATGGTAATTCCCAGAAACACATTTTGAAATTCATGTATTTATTCCTCATTCTTCCCTGATTCCTCTTATTCATTCAGCACCTGTAGTATAGAGATGAATGAAAATTAAAATGATATATTGTTAAGATTTTAGAAAAATTACAACTTTTATTTTTTTAACTTTTTTACTGTGTATTCATTTTTGAGAGACAGAGAGAGACAGAGTGTGAATGGGGGAGAGGCAGAGAGAGAGGGAGACATACAATGTGAAGCAGGCTCCAAGCTCTGAGCTGACAGCACAGAGCCCAGCACGGGTTCATGGAACCCATGAACTGTAAGATCATGACCTTAGTCAAAGTAGGATGCTTAACGAACTGAGCCACCCAGGCACCCCCGAAAATTACAATTTTATACTTAACTGATGTCACATGATAAGAAGCGCTACTAATGGACGATGCTTTGATTTCCCCGTTGTTCTTTAAATATGAACAATGAGTCATAGGATATTACTAGTGTGTACCTTCCATCATGATTGGGCCCTTTTTTCCTCTTACTGATGGGAGATTTTCAATGTACATTCAGCTTTTCAGTCATCTACCTGACTTTCGCTTCGTAATTCCTCTCTGGTTATCGAGTTTCTTCTAATCTCATTTACAGGATATCACCCCCAGACCACTTCCTTTCCAACAGTTAGAACTCATTAATAAACCATTTTCTAAAATATCATCATTTCAAGCTTTCCTCATTTAATTCCAACTGCATCTCTGAAAATAAAGTGTCTTTATATCCTCAGTCATGACATGGCTAGCAGGGCACAGATAATACAACATATATCCATACGATACCATTTCCTGCCTCTGGGAGAAATCACACATGCTTGTGGCAAGCACTACAGGTACCCTCTTATGACATATCTCAAAAATTATGTGGTATAACCCTATATCAGTGAGGATTAACTGGTAAACAGAAAACACCCTAAGTATTTGAAACAGAGGAAATTTAACACAGGAAATTAATCACACAGCTGATGGAGGAGAGGGGAAGTTAACAGTGGATTAAGAGGCGGTCCAGAGATTATCAACAGCAAGAATGCTCTACTACACCTAGGTTGGAGGAACAAAGAGCTACCACTTGGAAAAAGGAAAGGATTTATTCTCCATTGTACCATGGGAGGATAAACAGATGAAAAATTCAGTAAAGTGAATTTCAACTCAAAATAAGGGAAAACATTTAAATAAACAGAACCGTCTAAAAAGGGGAACAGTTTGCCTTGAAAAGTAGCAAACTTGGGGGTGCCTGGGTGGTTCAATTCGTTAAGCGTCCGACTTCGGCTCAGGTCATGATCTCACAGTTTGTGAGTTTGAGCCCCGTGTTGGACTCTGTGCTGACAGCTCAGAGCCTGGAGGCTGCTTCAAATTCTGTGTCTCCTTCTCTCTCTGCCCCTCCCCTGCTCACACTTTGTCCCTCTCTCAAAAATAAAGTAAAAACAGAAAAAAGGCTTTAAAAAAAAAGTGGCAAACTTGGAATCCATAATTTTGTAAATATTTGAACAATTATAAATGGAATATCTGCTCTACAAGTTCTATATGATGTCATTAAAAGCCACAAAAAAATGTTGATAGACTCTAGGTGGTAGGTCTATGGGTATTTACCATAAAATCTTTTGACTCAGCTGTATGTTTGAAATTGTCTATAATAAGATGTTAGAAGGGGTGCCTAGGTGGCTCAGTTAGGTAAGTGTCTTACTCCTGGTTTCAGCTTAGGTCATGATCTCACCGTTCATGAGTTTGAGCCCCACATTGGGCTCTGCACTATGAGCAGAGCCTGCCTGGGATTCTCTCTCTCCCCGTCTCTCTACCCCTCCTCTGCTCTCTTTCACACTCACATTCTCTCTCTCAAAAACAAATAAACAAACTTTAAAAAAGTAAGATGTTAGAAAAACATCACTGAATTCATTGAGACATCTAGGCCCACAAAGTGGAATCATCTGTTCATAAATATATTTGTTATCCATTATTGGATTACAAATTACCCCAAAACTTAGCAGCTTAAAACAGCAAACATTTATTATTTTACAATTTCTTAGGATCAGGAAACCAGGATCCATTTGGTTGAGTAGCTATGGTTCAGAGTTTCTCCTGAGGTTTTAGTCAAGCTGTTGACTGGGACTGCAGTTATCTCAAGGCCTGACTGGGGAGGATGTACTTCCAAGGTTACTCATGTGGTTGGTGGCAAGACACAGTCCCCCATAGGTTATTGGCTGGAGTTCTAAGTTTTTTTTGCCAGGTTGACCTCTCCAAAGGGCTGCCTGAGGGTTCTACTGACATGACAACTGACTTCACCTCAGAGCAAGTGATTTGAGAGAGAGTGCACCCATGAAGGAAGCCACAATATTAGAATTTTCAGTGAAAACAGAAGCATATACCAAGATTCTGGGAAGGTGGCAGCAGTGGTTGTGGTGGCACAGTTTTTAAATTCCCACAGAAAAAACAGAATAATTAAATATCAAAATCTCAAACCCTTGAACAATTTTTACAACAAAACTTGGTGATAAAGTATCTGTAAACTGTACAAGCAGGTGAGGACAAACCACCAAGAGCTATTGGGATCCATAAAAAAAAAAAAAAAAAAAAAAGGAACAATGGGACATCTGACAGACCTAAAAAGAAACCCCTAAAATAGCCAATATTATTCATTAGAAAGTAAGGGCCTTGGGGCACCTGAGTGGCTAGGTCAGTTAAGCATCCAACTCTTGATTTCAGCTCAGGTCATGATCTCATGGTTGTGGGATCGAGCCAGTGTTGAAATCTGCTCTGGATGTGGAGCCTGCTTAAGATTCTCTTTTTCCCTTTCCTTCTCTCTCTCTCTCTCCCTCTCTCTCTCTCTCAAAAAGGAAAAAAAAAGTAAGGGGCAATTTGAGAAAAATGGCTGAAACCAGGAGGGTTTTGCCCAATCCAATAGCAAATGAGTGTAAGGGTCCCACAATATGAAGGTCTATATTGGCTGGAACAGCCTAGACCCTATACTCCAGAAAATAAGCAACCATGGCTCCCTTCCAGGACAGCATCCTACACTGAGTAGAAACTGCTAGAAATGGAGTCAACAGGGAAAACAGGAGTCAAGATAAAAGTGGGGCAGGAAAATAGAGCCAGGAAATCTCAGAAAGCAAATCAAAATAGTTTTTTTTTTTTTTAACATTTTTATTTATTTTTGAGACAGAGAGAGACAGAGCATGAATGGGGGAGGGGCAGAGAGAGAGGGAGACACAGAATCGGAAGCAGGCTCCAGGCTCTGAGCCATCAGCCCAGAGCCCGACGTGGGGCTCAAACTCATGGACCGTGAGATCGTGACCTGAGCCGAAGTCGGACGCTCAACCGACTGAGCCACCCAGGCGCCCCTCAAAATAGTTTTAACATTACACAAAAACAAGAAAACAGGGAGCTCTGTGAAGTTAAAAAACAAAATGAATCAAGCATCCTACCAAAATTTTAAGAAAATTACTTTCACATAAATATAGGCAAAAAAAAAGCATGCCACTCAAATCCCATACAAGTTTATTATAAGGAAAAAAGAGAATGAAAAGCAGAATAATCTCTGAATGAAATCATGCCAATGAGACATACTCAAAAACAGATCAACACTCAAAAAGTGCTATTGCATAACAAGCTAAAAGGCATTGAAAGTATTATCCAAGATAATAAAGAACATAAGAATTAGAAATATTCAGAAATGAGGTGACAGAACCCGAGAATTAAAAATACAATTTAATAAATCATTTTAAAAATAAAGACTAAAGTAGAAGTAACACATAAGCAAATAAACACAAGTGATGTATTAAGAAAAAGAGGGTGAAAAGGAGGAACAGTCTTTCAATAAAAAAGAAATGAAGAAAATATAAGGATTTGAGAAAAAAATGACAAATACCGAAGACAGGCAAAGAATATCCAACACATGGAAAATAGAAGACTTTTTTGAAGTTTATTTTTGAGAGAGTGTGCATGCACATGCACACACAGTGGAGGGGCAAAGAGAGAGGAAGAGAGGGAATCGTAAGCAGTCTCTGTGCTGACAGCACAGATGTGGGGCTCCATCCATCCCACAACCATGAGATCAGGACCTGAGTGGAAACCAAGAGTCAGATGCTTAACTGACTGAGCCATCTAGGTGCCCCGAGAAAACAGAAGCCTTTAAAGAATAAAAACAAAGCAAGGGAAGAGAATAAATACTAAAAATATAATTCAAGAAAGCACTCCTGAAATTTAAAAAACAAATAAGCTAAAACCGCATATATAAAAAGCATGCTGTAGGCTCCACCCTGGGCTTGAAGTCTACTTAAAAAAAAAACAAAAACAAAAACAAAGCATGCTGTAGGGGAGCCTGACTGGCTCAGTCAGTGGAGCATGCAACTCTTGATCTCAGGGTCATGAGTTCAAGCCCCACATTGGGAGAGGAGATTACGTTAAAATAAAAAAATAAAATCTTAAAAAAAATAGCACACTGTGTATCTCAAAATGGTCATCCAGGATAACCAATATCAACATATGATCAAGTAAAATTATTTAGCTTTAAATAAAGAGAAAAAAAATTCCTTTAGGCATCCAGCCAAGAAGACCTCGTGACATAAAATTAGAAATAGCATTAGATTAGTATACCTAGATTTTAATAGCAACATGGTGTGCCAGAAGAAAATGGAATAACATAATTAAGATACTAGGAGAAAGAAAACAAGAATCAAGGACTTTATATCCAGGAAAACTGAGCTGTAAATATAAAGGGCAGATAAATTTATTACATCATGCACGAACTCAGGGAAGTTTGCTTCCATGAGCCCCTGTTAGTGAATCTACTAGAGGAGCTTCAGACAATCAAAATGACTAGAGAGTCATGGACATAAGAGCTGGTAGTAAACATTAATCATATGGTTTCTTACAGAACTAAGACTAAAGGAAAGTGAAAGAGTTAGATTATAGTATGTAACAGCTACATGATTGGAAAATGTAGATATAATGCCACTATCAGAAAGAATAGGGAGATAGGGAGAATACATGCAGAAAAATGTTCTTTGATTTTAGTAATCACAATTTGGTGGTGGTAGTGGTACTAGTATTACTATTATGAAACCTCTGCCTGTGTAAAGTTGATAAAGCAAATGAGTAGTTATAGGATGGTCTAATTCTAACAACCCTCATGCCCTTAGGAACCCGAATTCTTTATGTGGAAAAGACACAGATGTAATAGAATTATCAGGATGGCCCTTACTTTTGGAGAGAAGCTAGGGACTGTGATTGAGTTTCCGCATGTTGGGCATCTTCTGAGATGTCTAACAAAGTTCTCTTGCATGACGTGGGTTGTTGCTACGAGAATGTTCACCTTATTTTACTATGCTATAAAAATGCGTATCTCCTAGGGCATCTGGCTGGCTCAGTCGGAAGAGCCTGTGACTCTTGATCCAGGGGTTATAAGTTCGAGCCCCACAATGGGTGTAGAAGTTCCTTAAAAATTAAATCTTTTAGGGGCGCCTGGGTGGCGCAGTCGGTTAGGCGTCCGACTTCAGCCAGGTCACGATCTCGCGGTCCGTGAGTTCGAGCCCCGCATCAGGCTCTGGGCTGATGGCTCAGAGCCTGGAGCCTGTTTCTGATTCTGTGTCTCCCTCTCTCTCTGCCCCTCCCTCGTTCATGCTCTGTCTCTCTCTGTCCCAAAAATAAATAAACGTTGAAAAAAAAAATTAAAAAAAAAAATTAAATCTTTTATAAAATGCATATCTCCTAAAAGCAATTATACATCTAAAATATTAGTGAAAGAAATGTTTAAAATAATTTGAGGCTAACGGTGTACTTTGAAAAACACTCTGGAAGTTCCTTAAAAACTTAAACATGTACTTAGCATATGATCTAGCAACTCCACTCCTTAGGTATACATACCTATCAGAAATGAAAACTGTCCACATGAAAACTTACATACAAATGTTCATAGTAGCGTTATTCATAATAGCCAAAATGTAAAAACAACCCATATGTCCATCAACTGATGATTGGATAAATAAAACATGGTACAGGACACCTGATTGACTCAGTCAGTACATCATGCACTTCTTGATCTTGGGGTGGTAAGTTCAAGCCCCACATTGGGCCTAGAGCTTACTTTATAAATAAATAAACAAACAAACAAATAAATAAATAAATAGTACATCTATATGATACAAACATATATGACCCTTAGAAAGATTACGCTAAATGAAAGAAGACAGTCACAAAATACCACAATGTGTATGATTACATTTATCTGAAATATTCAGACTGGTGATTGCTTACATCTGAGGAGAGGTACAAGAGAGAAATAAAGAGTGACAGTCCATCCTCCAATTTAAACCAGGATGTTCTAAAATCTACTTTCCTGATCATTTAGTTTCTTGTTCATAATTCCTCAGTGGTTTTCTATGTGATAAAACCTATTTTCTATGGCATAAAACCCATTTTCTATGGGATAAAATGGTTTTCTACAGGATAAAACCTAAATTCAACAACATATATCCTCAATTCCCCCTTTCTTTGGCAGTGCACTTAAGATTTCTTTTGGGAACTGGGGTGCCTGGGTGGCTCAGTTGGTTAAGCTTCCGACCTCGGCTCAGGTCATGATCTCACTCTGTGAGTTCCAGCTCTGCGTTGGGCTCTGTGCTGACAGCTCAGAGCCTGGAGCTTGCTTCTGATTCAGTGTCTCCCTCTCTCTGCCCCCCCACCCCCGCCACTTGCACTCTGTCTCTCTCTCTCTCAAAAATAAATAAATATTAAAAAAAATTTTTTTTTAAGATTTCTTTTGAGAATTACCTTTTCCCCAGTGTTGGTAATGTTGATTGGGACAATAAATCTAGGTAACGTAAATGGGTGGGTGTATGATATAGTCAATTACATTCTCTCTCAGGATTTTGAGTCCTGAGTCAAATTATGCAGGGAAGGGGAAAAAATGTATTGGCACTCATTCACTCAGACAGTTGAGTGGTTCCTGCTGCCCAGAGTTCTGCAGCTGCTCTTGATCTTATTTCCAACCCTTATTTCGCCCGCTTTCCCGTCAATTCTGTGAGCCGCGGATCTTTCCAATAAATTTTCTTTTTGTTCACATTAGCCAAGTCTGGTTTTTTGCTTATGAGCAAAAAAACTTAACAGATACACAGACCCTGTTTCCCAGCCTTACCTGTCACCATCATACCCTATGTGTTTTCCCCTCTGCAATAGTGAGTTCCTTTTAGTTCTCTTATCCAAAATGCGTATTTCCCCTAACTCTTTTTTTTTTTTTTTTAATTTTTTAATGTTTATTTATTTTTGAGACAGAGAGAGACAGAGCATGAACAGGGGAGGGTCAGAGAGAGAGGGAGACACAGAATCCAAAGCAGGCTCCAGGCTCTGAGCTGTCAGCACAGAGCCCGACGCGGGACTCGAACTCACAGACAGCGAGATCATGACCTGAGCCGAAGTCGGACGCTCAACCGACTGAGCCACCCAGGCGCCCCTCCCCTAACTCTTAAGAAGCCTGTTGTCACACATCTCAGTTCCAGGGCAAGTGCTATCTCCTCTCCAAGGCTCTTCTGTCTCCCCTACTCCCATCCCCACCACCAATGCTCTGGCACACCTTGAACATAACGATTATTTCAATCATAATATTTGTACATGTCTCCCACTAGACTTTGTCCTTTGAGACTAGGGACTGTGTCTTTTCTCTTTTTTTTATGATTATTTAGTTTTGAGAGAGAGAGAAAGAGAGAGACAGAGCACGAGTGGGGCAGAGAGAGAGAGAGAGAGGAAGACACAGAATCCGAAGCAGGTTCCAGGCTCTGGGCTGTCAGCACAGAGCCTGATGCATGGCCCGAACTCACCAATTGCAAGCTCATGACTTGAGCCAAAGACCGACGCTTAACCAACTGAGCCACACAAGTGCCCCATGTGTCTTTTTATCTCTGTTAAAAGAGATAAAGCCAGTTCAGTGGCTGGCTCCAAAAACGCACTCCAAAATGTTCGCTAATGAATGCAGAAATAAAGCCTTCTGTGTTGAACACTGAAGTAAGTGAGCCTCACAGCTACAGTGCAGTGCTCAATATTTTAGAGGCAAGTATGAATATGAGCTACTCACACATGTAATCTTTTCATTTATATTTTACTTCTTTTATGTACCTATGTCTTCTCATAAAGAAGGGCTGAGAAAGAGTTTTCTTGACTCTATCCAAAGTTTGCTATTTCAATGGCTTCTTAAAAAGTAAACTATGGATGGCATCTCAACAAGTTACACAATAATGAAGAGAGCATTTTCCCTGATCTCCCTCATTCCTGGAACTTGCAGTTTTGGCTCTTCCTAAGGAATGTTTTCATTAGAATTTGTTTCCATTACAAAGCTTTTATTTAGAACATTAAGGGTTTAGCCATCAGGTGGCTTTCAAGCTATAAACAATTCGCACTCTGGGGAATTCGAGAACTCCAGATTGTGGAAGTCTCTCAAACAAATCAGAGAGGCTACTGATGCAATGTAGAGATGAGGAGCATTTGTGTAAGTTATTGGCCCTTCTGGTTTACATCACAAGTGCATTTCATGAACTGATCATATCTACCAGTTTACTCTCTAGTTCATTGAGGAAAAAGGGGATGGGAAATGAAAATATTAAAAGTGCATGTCTCTGGGGAAAAGTGTTGAGGCTGGTCAAGGATGAGGCAGGGGGATATTCATTTTCATTATAAGTCCTTCTGTACTGTTTATTTTATAACTATGCGCATATATTACTATTTCTTTTTAAATTTTGTTTGAATTTTATCTGATTTCATTAGTGTTAGAAATAGGCCCATCGACCTAATCAAAGGAAGGATGCCGAGACTCTGAGCACAGTGAAGTGAGGCTTTAATCCATGTTCTTGCAAGAGCTGGTGTCAGATGGATAGGTACACTTGGGGCAGTTACAGCAGACAATTTATCTTCTAGCAAGCAAATCTCCTAGCATGAGAAACTGAGAGCGGAAGAAGAACTAGGAAGTGAAGTGTCTAAGGGTTTGGGACTCAATCAATAATGTTGATTAATTGATCAGTATGTTCATACATATTTCCCAACAGGTTGTAAACCTATTGTTAACTAGACAGCACTGCTTTTATTTGGTATTTCTGAAAATGAATCATCGTCCTTATTTCTCACAATTAGCAACATATATTTGCTTCTGTTCATTGGTATCACTTAACAGACTATTGTAATCCTAATGATTATTTCCCCTATACACACTAGAACAGTGGCTTCCAAATGTTTTAAAATAAATTATTGAGGCACAGTTTATATACAATAATATTTATGCATGTACAGCTCAGTGAGTTTCAATAAATGTATACACTGGTATAACCACCATCACAATAAAGATATAGAACACCCATTCACCTGAAAAAAATTCCCTATGCCTCTTTGTAGTCAATCCTCAACTCCTACCTCTACTCCCAGGCAATTACTGATCGGTTTTGTGTTACCATAGATTAGTTTTGTTTTTACCAGAGCTTCATTCAGTTGAATGACACAGTATGCACTCTTGCATCTGGCTTCTTTTGCTCAGCAAAAATATTTGAAAGTTGTTCAGTTTGTGTACACTGTAGCTTGTCCCTTTTTATTGCTAAGTACTAGTCCACTATAAGGATATACCACTATTTTTTTTTTAATCCAAGTGCCTATGGTTGGAATTTTGGATTCCAGTTTAGGGCTATTAAGAATAAGGCTATCAGGGTGTCTGGGTGACTCAGTCAGTTAAGCATCTAACTTGATTTCAGCTCAGATGATGATCTCACGGTTCCTGGGATCAAGCCCTGCATCCAGCTCTGTGCTGATGGTGTGGAACCTGCTTGGGATTCTCTCTCTCTCTCTCTCTCTCTCTCTCTCAAAAATGAATAAACATTAAAAAATTTTTTTTAAATAAACCTTAAAAAAATAAGGCTATCATGAGCATTTGTGTCTGAGTCTTTGTGTAGGTATATGCTTTCACTACTCTTGGAATAAATCTCGAGAAGCAGGTAATAACTTTATAAGAAATTGACAGCCATTGTCTAAAGTGGTTACAAGCATTTTATAGTTCTGGTTGTTCCATATCCTACAACACTTGATGTTGTCAGCCTTTCTTAGAACTGAAAAAAAATCAACTTTATTGATGCATAAATACCCAGGAGTTGAATTTCTAGATTGTATGGTAAATGAATATTAAACTTTGAAGAAATAGCCAGAACTTTTTTGAAAATGTTTGTACCATTTGACATTCCCATCAGCAATGTATGAGAGCTCTGGTTGCTTCACATCCTCACCTATATTTGGTACTGTTAGGTTTTTTTGTGGGGTTTTTTTGTTTTTAATTTTAGCCACTGCAATGGGTGCGTGATGGTATCTTGTGAGCTTAATTTGTATCCTCTGATAATTGATACTGAATGAATAATATGGTACTGGGGTGCCTGGGTGGCTCAGTCAGTTAAGCTTCCGACCTCAGCTCAGGTCATGGTCTCACAGTTCATGGTTTCGAGCCCCGCGTCAGGATCTGTGCTGACAGCTCAGAGCCTGGAGCCTGCTTTGGATTTTGGGTCTCCCTCTCTCTCTGCCTCTCCCCCCGCCCCTCACCTTGCAGCCCATCTATCTCTCAGAAATAAATAAATAAATAAATAAATAAATAAATAAATAAAATAATACAGTGCTTTCTGGCCATTCATTATCCTCTTTTGTGATGTTTCTGTTCAAATCTTTTGTCCATTTTTAAGTTAGATTGTCTCACTGACTTATAAGATTTTTTGTATATATACTAAATGCAAATCTTTTGTCAAAATATATGTATGGCAAATTCTTTTTTCCAGTCTGTAGCTTGCTTTTTCATTTTCTTTGAAGTATCTTTATTTATATTTTTAAAAAAATTTGGGAGAGAGAGAGAGAGAGTATGAGCAGGGGTGAGACAGAGAGAGAGGGAGAGAGAAAATCTTCAGCAGGCTCCATGCCCTGCAGGGAGCCTGATGCATGACTCAATCTCATTACAAATTAAGCTCACAAGATACCACCACACACTCACTGCAGTGGCTAAAATTAAAAAACAAAAACAAACAAACAAACAAAAACTAACACCACTAAATACAGGTGGGGATATAGAGCAACCAGAGCTCTCATACATCACTGGTGGGAATATTAGGCCTGAGATCATGACCTGAGCTGAAATCAAGAGTCGGTCACTTGGCCAACTGAGCCACTCAGGGGCCCCTGAAGTATCTTTCAAAGAGCAGAACTTTTAGATTTTAAATGATATCCAAGTCATGTTTGTTTTGTTTTCTTTCTTTATGGTTTGGGCATTTTGTTTCCTAAGAAATTCTTGTCTGTCTCAGTGTCATGAGGATTCTCTTTGATTCCTTTGTCGTTTTTTAAATTTTAGCTTTTTTTTAAAGTTTATATTTAAGTAAACTCTATACGCAATGGGGGGCTCAAACTCATGATCCTGAGATCAAGAATCACATGCTCTCCCAAATGAGCCAGCTAGGCACCCCTATAATTTTAGCTTTTACATTTAGGTCTGTGATTCATTTTGAGTTGTTTTTGTGTGTTATGAGATAAAGACTGGCTTCCTCTTTTCATATAGATACCCAGTTGTTTTTACAAAATTTTGTTCAAAACACAGTTCTTTCCCCTATTGAATTTACTATGGAACCTTTGTCAAAAATAAATAGCTTATATGTGGTGCTCTATTTCTGGGCTCAATATTCTCTTTCATTGATTTTGTGACTACCTAAAACCAAGACCACACTGTTATGATGATGTTTTTAATGATGTAGTGCAAATCCTCCACCTTTATTTTTCCTTTTCTAAGTTGTTTTAGCTAATCTAAGTCCTTTGCATTCCATATAAATTTTGGAATCACCTTGTCAATTTCCAAATAAAAATTTGCTTGGATTTTGACTGTGATTGTAATAAACCTATAGATCAATATGGAAATAACTGATATCTTAATAATACTAAGCCTGCCATGGTATATTTTCCATTAATTTACATCTTATGGACACCCGAGTGGCTTAGTAGGTTCAGCATCCTACTCTTTTTTTTTTTTTTTAATGTTTATTTATTTTTGAGACAGAGAGTGTGATCAGGGAAGGGGCAGAGAGAGAGGGAGAAAGAGAATCCCAAGCAGGTTCCACACTGTCAGAATGGAGCCCAACACAGGGCTTGAAGCCACAAACCATGAGAACATGTCCTGAGCCAAAGTCGGAGGCTCAACCAACTGAGCCAGCCAGGTGCCCCAAGCATCCTACTCTTGATTTGGACTCAAGTCATGATCTTGTGGTTCATTGAATCAAGCTCTGCATGGGAATCTGGGAGGACAGAGTGGAGCCTACTTGGGATTCTCTCTCTCTCTCTCTCTCTCTCTCTCTCTCTCTCTTTCTGGCCCTCCCTTGCTTGAGCATGTGTGTTCATGCTCTCTAAATAAATAAATAAATAAATAAACATTTAAAAAAAAGGAAAAGAGAAGACCCACATGATGCTGTCAATAGATACAGAAAAAGCATTTGACAAAATATAGCGTCTTTTATTGATAAAAACCCTCAAGAAAGCCGGGATATGAAGCAACATATCCTAATATCATAAAAGCCATACATGAAAGGCCCATAACTAATATCATTCACAATGGGGAAAAACTGAGAGCTTTCCCCCTAAGATCAGGAACATGACAGGGATGTCCATTCTCACCACTGTTTTTCAACATAGTGTTGGAAGTCCTAGCCTCAGCAATGAGACAGCAAAACAAAATAAAAGGCATCCAGATTGGAAAAGAAGAAGTCAAACTTTCATTGTTCACAGATGACATAAAACCCGAAAGACTCCACCAAAAAACTGCTAGAGCTGATACATGAATTCAGCAAAGTCTCAGGATATATACCAATGATGAAGCAATACAAAGAGATATCAAGCAATCGATCTCATTTACTATTTCACCAAAAACCATAAAATACATAGGAATAAACCTAACGAAAGAGGTAAAAGATCTGTATGCTGAAAACCATACAAAGCTTTTGAAAGAAATTGAAGAAGACACAAAGAAATGGAAAAACATTCCATGCTCGTGGATTTGAAGAACAAATACTGTTAAAACATCAATACTACCCAAAGTAATCTACACATCCAATGCAATCCTTATCCAAATAACACCAGCATTCTTCACAGAGCTAGAACAAACAATCTTGAAATTGTATGCAACCACCAAAGACCCTGAGTAGCCAAAGTAATGTTGAAAAAGAAAACCCAAGCTGAAGACATCACAGTCCCAGACTTTAATCTGTATTACAAAGCTGTAATCATCAAGACAGTATGGTGTTGGTACACAAACAGATACACAGATCAATGCGATAGAATAGAGAACCCAGAAATGGATCCACAAATATATGGCCAACTAATCTTCAACAAAGCAGGAAAGAGTATCCAATGGAAAAAAGACAGTCTCTTTAGCAAACGGTGCTAGGAGAACTGGACAGCAACCTGCATGAGAATAAAATTGGATCTTGCTCAGGAAGCAAGGAAAATATAAGCAATGAACTATTGGGGCCTCATTAACACAAAAAGCTTCTGCACAGCAAAGGAAACCATCAACGAAACAAAAAAGTGTGATGTGTCATTTGCAAATATCTTCTCCCATTCCATTGGCTGTTTTTTTGTTTTGTTGATTAGTATCCAAAATCTTTAAAGAACTTAATAAACTCAATACATGAAAAACAAATAATCCAATGAACAGCAGAAGACATGAATAGACACTTTTCCAAAGAAGACATCCAGATGGCCAAAAGACACATGAACAGATGCTCAACATCGCTCATCATCAGAGAAATACAAATCAAAACCACAAGGAGATACCACCTCACACCAGTCAGAATGGTTAAAATTAAGAACTCAGGAAACAACAGATATTGGTGAGGATATGGAGAAAGAGGAACCCTTTTGCACTGTTGGTGGGAATGCAAAGTGGTGCAGCCAATCTGGAAAACAGTATGGAAGTTCCTCAAAAAAGCAAAATAGAACTACCCTACAACCCAGCAATTGCACTGCTAGGATTTTATCCAAAGGATACAAAAATGTTGATTTGAAGGGGTACATGCATCCCAATGTTTATAGCAGTGCTATCAACAATAGCCAATTATGGAAAGAGCCCAAACGGCCACCAACTGTTGAATGGATAAAGAAGGTGTGGTGTATATCTATCTATATCTATATCTATATCTATATCTATATCTATATCTATATCTATATCTATAGATATATACCACACACACAATGGAATACTACTTGGTGATGATAAAGAATGAAATCTTGCCATTTGCAACAACATGGATGGAACTATAGTGTATTATGCTAAGCAAAATAAGTCAGTCAGAGAAAGGCAAATATCCTATGATTTCACTCATATGTGGAATTTGAGAAACTCAGTAGATGAACATAGGGGAAGGGAAAGGAAAATAAGATAAAAACAGAGAGAGAGGCAAACCATAAGAAACTCTTAAATAACAAAGAAAGAACTGAAGGTTGCTGGAGGGGGTGGCTTAAATGGGTGACAGGCATTAAGGAGGGAACTTTTCAGGATAAGCACTGGGTATCATATGTAAGGGATGAATCACTGGGTTCTACTCCTGAAGCCAAGACTACAGTGTGTTAACTAACTCAAAAAATAGATTAATAAAAAGAAAGAATTCCATCTATGATAGTATAAGGAATAAAATACTTAGAAATAAATTTAACAAAAGAAATACAAGATTTATATACTGAAAATTACAAAATATTCTTGTATGAAGTTAAGACCTAAATAAAGGAATAACATTCCCCCCTGAAAAAAAGGGAAAAAAAATATTATTTACATTTTCTTTAATTTCTCTCAGCAACATTTTGTGGTTTTCAATATGCACTGGTCTTGAACATATTTTATTAAACATATCAAGGCTATCACGCTTTTGGACATTATAATAAATGGTACTATTTTTAAATTTTCAATTTCTGATTGTTCTTTGATAGTATTTTTTGTATATTCACATTTCTGTATATTGACAGTGTATCTGTGACATTGCTAAATTCACTTATGGGTTCTAGTAGCGTTTTGTAGATTCTTTAGTATTTTATATGCACCTGATCATGTCATGTAATAATACAATTTTACTTTTTCAATTTCTAATCTATATGCTTTTGTTTTTCTTGCCTTATTTCACTACTTAGTAACTACAGTACATGTCAAAGTAGTGACAGCATATGTTCTTTCTTTGCTTTCAATGATATGTGGAAAACATTTAGGCTTTCAACATTATACATGTGATGTTAGTAATAGGGTTTTCCCCCCAGTTTTAAAAAATGTGATAAAATACATATATAATTTACCACTTTGTTCATTTTACATGTTCAGGGGACTGGTAGTAAATACATTCATATTGTTGTAGAAACATGACTACCATCAGTCTCTACAATTCTTTTCATCTTGGAAAACTGAAACTCTATAGCTATAAACAGTAATTCCCCATTCCTTCTTCTCCCCAGCCCCTAGCAACCACCATCTACTTTCTGATTCTATGATTCTGACTGCTTTAGATAGCGCATATTTGTTTTTTGTGACTGACTTATTTCACTTAGCATAATGTCCTCAAGATTCATCCATGTGTGACATGTATTAGAATTTTTTTTTTAAGCTAAATCTTATTCCATTGTATAATATATCACATTTTACTTATCCATTCATCTGTCAATGGACACTTGGGTTGTTTCCATGTTTTAGCTATTGTGAACAATATTGGTATGAACATGGGGCACAAATATCTTCTCAAAACCCTGTTTTCCATTCTTTTGGGTATATACCTAGAAGTAAAATTGAAGATTTGATATTCTATTTTTAACTTTTTGAGAACACCATAATGTTTTCCACAGCAACTATACAATTTTACATTCCCACCAATAGTGCACAAGGGTTCCAATTCCTCTACATCTTCACCAACACTTGATATTTTCCTTTCTTTTCTTTCTTTTTCTTTTCTTTTCTTTTCCTTATTTCTTTCTTATTAAGTAAACTCTACCTCTTTGTGGGGTTCAAACTCACAACCCCAAGATCAAGAGTTGCATACTCTATCGACTGAGCCACCCAGGCACCCCTATTTTCTGGGTTTTGATAGTAGCCATCCTAACGGGAATTAAGTGGCATCTCAGTGTAGTTTTGACTTGCATTTCTCAATGATTAGCAATATTGAGCATTTTTCATGTATTTATTGGAAATTTATATATATTCTTTGGAGAAATGTCTATTCAAGCCTGTTGCCTATTTTTGAGTCAGGTTTTTTTCATTGTTGAATTTTAGGAGTTCTCTATATATTCTGGATATGAATCCATTATCAGATATGATTTTTAAATCTATTCTCCCATTCTGTGGGTTGCCTTTTTACTCTCCTCAGTGTCTTTTGATGTACAAATTTAAAAAATTATCACAAAGCCCAATTTGTCTATTTTTTTTTCTTTTGTTGCCTAGTCCTTTGGCTTTTTAAAAGCACTTTATTAGGTAAAAGGAGTACTCACCTAATTCTAGTCTGCTGAGAGGTTTTTTTTTTGTTTTTTTTTGTTTTTTTGGTTTTTGTTTTGTTTTGTTTTACCATGAATAGATGTATATTTTTATCCAAAGTATTTTTCAGTAGTTATTGAGACAATCATATGGTCCTTCTCTTTTATTCTGTTAATATCATGGATTATATTTTCATGTGAAACTATATTTGTGTCCCTGGAATAAACCCCAACTGGTCATGATGTATTATCCTTTTTATATATTTCTAGATTCTATTTGCTAATATTTTGTTAAGGATTTGTACATATATGTTTGTGAGGAATATTGGAGTATAGTTTTCTTTCCTTGCAATATTAGTCTAGTTTTGGTATCAGAGTAATATCATATTTATGGCCTCATAAAATGAAGTGGGAAGTGACTCCTCCTTCTTTATTTCCTGTAAGTATTGCTATTATTGCTTCCTTAGATATTCACCAGTAAAGCTACCTGGGTACAAAGTTTGCTCTAGGGAAAGTTTCAAATTATGAATAAAATTTGTTTAACTGACTTAGACCATTCAGGTTTTCTATTTCTTGTCTTTTTTTATTTTTATTAAAAAAAATTTTTTGGGGGCGCCTGGGTGGCTTGGTCGGTTAAGCGTCCGACTTCGGCTCAGGTCATGATCTCACGGTCTGTGAGTTCGAGCCCCAAGTCAGGCTCTGTGCTGACCGCTCAGAGCCTGGAGCCTGTTTAAGATTCTGTGTCTCTCTCTCTCTCTCTCTCTGCCCCTCCCCTGTTCATGCTCTGTCTCTCTGCCTCAAAAATAAATAAACGTTAAAAATTAAAAAAAAACAAAATTTAGTGTTTATTTCTGAGACAGAGAGAGACAGCATGAGAGGGGGAGCGGCAGAGAGAGAGGGAGGCACAGAATCAGAGGCAGGCTCCAGGCTCTGAGTTGTCAGCACAGAGCCCAGAGCCCCACACGGGGCTTGAACTCAAAAACCGTGAGATCATGACCTGAGCTGTAGTCAGTCGCTCAACCGACTGAGCCACCCAGGCACCCCATTGTCTTTTTTTTTAAATAAAAATTCTTTTATATTACTCCAATAAAAAATACATTCATACAGGGGCACCTGGGTGGCTCGTTCACTTAAGCAACCACCTTTTGATTTCAGCTCAGGTCAAGATCTCACAATTTATGACTTTGGGCCCTGCGTTGGGCTCTGCACTGTCGGTGTTGAGCCTGCTTGGAATTCTCTCTCTCTTCCTCTCTCTGCCCCTTCCCCACTCACACATGCACTCTCTTCCCCTCTTTCTCTAAATAAACATTTCAAAAATACATTCATACAGAAATATAACAATCTTGCAAAAACAACTTCAAATAAAATCTTTAAAACAAAATTTTACAAACATTCTTTTAAGGTTTTCTATGTGGTGATTTATGTTTTTCAATGATTTGTGCTTTTCACTGAATTTTGGTGGTTTGTGTTTTTCAGTGAATTTGCCCATTTCGACTAATTGTTCAATTTGAGGGCACAGAACTGTCCACAGTAGTCCACCGTTATCCTTTTAATATACGTAAGATCTATACTGATGACCTCTCTTTCATTCCTGATATTGGTGATTTGTGTTTTTGTTTTGTTTCGTTTTTTATCTTGGTCAATATAGTTAACAGTCGAGCGATTTTATTGATATTTTCAACCAATTAGGTGTTGGTTTTATTGATTTTTCTCTGTCTACTTTTGGTTGTATTGATTTCTACTCTTAACATTACTCATTTTATCCTCTACTTACCTCATGTTTACTAATCTTTTTTTAGTTTAAGATAGAAGCTGAGATCATTGACTTAAGATCTTCCATGTTTACTAGGTAAATAAAGATATAAATTTCCGGGGCGCCTGGGTGACTCAGTTGGTTAAGCGTCCAAACTCTTGGTTTTAGCTCATGATCTCATGGTTTCATGAATTCGAGTCCTGCATTGGGCTCCATGTTGACAATGCAGAGCCTGCTTGGAATTTTTGGTCTCCCTCTCTCTCTGCCCCTTCCCCACTTATGCTGTCTCTATCTCTCTCAAAATAAATAAATAAACTTAAAAATTAAAAAAAAAGATATAAATTTCCTTCTGTGCTTATCTTTAATAGTTTTGTTTTTGTTTGTTTGTTTTACTGCAACCAGCAATAGACGCACACATACCCCAGGCATACAACCAAGAAAAAGAGTTTCACGAAACAATATTTTCCCTTACTATGTGCAATACACTCTGATATTTTCTATTCCAACCCATTGTTTAAGAAATGCTACTCATGACTAAATTGAGGCATAGTCTAGACTTTTTTCTTTTTGCAATGACTTATGTTATTTTAAGATCAGATTGTTGATTATGCCCTGATTACAGTTTGACAGCTCTTCCTGTTTGAGGAGGTCTATTAAATTGTAAAGTCACTGGCTCAAATCCGGCTCAAATCCTAAGAGAATATGGAAAAGAATTTATCAAACTTTGTCTTAGGGTGAGCCTAGCAATTTAGCTAAGATTGTTTCATATAACAATAAACATCACTTTCTATAATATCCCTAAAGAGAGCTCTGAAGACATTTCAAAGATATTTTTTATCATGAGTATATAGACTTTGGCTTTATTTTAGGGTTTCTATGATTTAAATATTTTATCTGTAACTTTATCCTTACTTAGAGATCAGGGACATTTATTGAGATTCAACCATCCCAAATATTTATGTTTTCATTAATTTTCATAATATCCAATGCAGGTAAGTTATAAAATTTGACAGGAAACTTTGCATTTATAAATGAAGAAGTTAGAATTGTAAAGGTCATAAGTATGCCATGCCTCTCAAGAAAAAAATCTAATGTTCTCAATGATGCATCATTACTACAAAAATTGGAGGTGGCCATATAATTGGTTAACACTTTTGGAAAGTAACTTAGCAAGAGCTTAAAAAAAATTTTTTTTATTTTAACTTGTTTTAATTTTTATTTTTTAAAGTTTACATCCAAATTAGTTAGCATATAGTGCAACAATGATTTCAGGAGTAGATTCCTTAGTGCCCCTTACTCATTTAGCCCATCCCCCCCTCCCACAACGCCTCCAGTAACCCTCAGTTTGTTCTCCATATTTATGAGTCTCTTCTGTTTTGTCCCCCTCCCTGTTTTTATATTCTTTTTGTTTCCTTTCCCTTATGTTCATCTGTTTTGTCTCTTAAAGTCCTCATATGAGTGAAGTCATATGATTTTTGTCTTTCTCTGACTAATTTCACTTAGCATAATACCCTCCAGTTCCATCCACATGGTTGCAAATGGCAAGATTTCATTCTTTCTGATTGCCGAGCAATACTCCATTGTATATATATATATATATACCACCTCTTCTTTATCCATTCATCTATCAATGGACATTTGGGCTCTTTCCATACTTTGGCTATTGTTGATAGTGCTGCTATAAACATGGGGGTGCATGTGTCCCTTCGAAACAGCACACCTGTATCCCTTGGATAAATGCCTAGTAGTGCAATTGCTGGGTATAGGGTAGTTCTATTTTTAGTTTTTTGAGGAACCTCCATACTGTTTTCCAGAGTGGCTGTACCAGCCTTGCATTCCATTAAATTTTTTTTTTAATGTTTATTTATTTTTTAGAGAGATAGAGTGTGAGCAGGGGAGGGGCAGAGAGCAAGGGAGACACAGAATCTGAAGCAGGCTCCAAGCTCTGAGCTGTCAGGACAGAGTCCCAAACAGGACTTGAACTCACGAACTGTGAGATCATGACCTGAGCGAAGTCAGATGCTCAATCAACTGAGCCACCCAGGCACCCCTAGCAAGAGGTTTAAAAAAATTTTTGTAATAACAAAAACAAGAAAACCTCTTTGACCTGCTGTTTCTATTTCTGCAATTTCACTGTAACAAAATTATTCAAAACATAGAAAAAGCTTTGCGATAGCTTTAAAAAGCATGAAATAAGGAATTGGAAACAAGCTGAATATATCACAATATAGTTAAATAAACCATACAGCATTTTCTTAGAAATATTATGTAGTCATTAAAAAATCTTTACAAAGTTGTGCAACAGCATAGGAAGACATTCATAAAGTAGAATATTCACATATCTATGATTACAACTGTGTAGGAGCCAAAATCCTATGCATAAACACTGGAATTAACAAAGGTGCTTTTACTGTTGGGTTAGAGAAATAAGAGTAAATTTTTTATTTTCCTGTATTTTCCCAATCCTATTTAATAGTACATGAATATTAAAATTTAACATCTACTAAACAAATAAAAATAAAAGTAAACATCTACTGGGGCACCTGGGTGGCTCAGTCAGTTGAGTATCTGGCTCTTGATTTTAGCTCAGGCCATGATCCCAGGGTTATGGGATTGAGCCCCGAGTCGGGCTCCATACTGTACATGGAACCTTCTTGAAATTCTCACTTTCCGTCTCTTCCCCCCCCCCAACATCACCTGCCCCCCACAGACTCGCTCTCCCTCTCTCTCCCTCTCTCTCTCGCAAAATAAAATTAAACATCTACTAAAAATGTTGTCTGTTAGGATAATGAAATGGAAAAATATATGACTTAAAAAACAAACTAAGTGTATTTACATTATAGTTATGACTGTTTCAAGTTTGTGGGCCGGGAGGGGGGAGAGAGACAGAGAGGAAGAGAATGAAATAAGATTCAAAGAAAAACACCAAGGGGCGCCAGGATGACTCAGTTGGTTAAGCATCTGACTTGGGCTCAGGTCATGATCTTCCCATTGGTGAGTTCAAGCCCCGCTTTGGGCTCTGTGCTGATACCTTGGAGCCCAGAGCCTGCTTCAGATACTGTGTCTCCCTTTATCTCTGTCCCTCCCCCACTCACACTTGGTCTCTCTGTCTCAAAAATAAATAAAAAAGTTTTAAAAATTAAAAAGAAAAAAAAAACCACCGAAATACTAGGAAGGATTATATAATGTGAGATGGTATTTTTTCTCCTTATTCTCTAAATTTCCTGTAAGGTATTTATTTGTGTTACTACTATAATAAATGCCTAGCAAGTATACCTTGCTTATTACCCAGAGGCCCCCTACTTAACCCCGGGGCCTCATCTCAGCTTGCTAGTGGGACTTGCCTTGTATCAAAACAATGAGAGGTCTATAGGGCATTAAAATTCTATTGTGTCGTGTTAGGATTTACCAAGCCCACAGCAAGGTTGGAGGCAAAGCTGCTGTAGTGACTTTTCATAATATAGGTGAAAGAATATTGAATAGACCAAGAAACAACTCTGGTTCTATCCTGTGCACTTTTGTCCAGGGAAGTCATTGAACTCCGTTTCCTAATTCCCAAAGTAAAAGGGTCAGATTACATATAAGAAGCTCTAATTGTAGGTCATGTACAGAAAGGTGAGATTAGAAGTCAGATCTGAGTACAAGAGATGTGGGAAATTAGTATAAACTGCAGCAAGACCCCAAGAGTTTGGGAAACCATTTAGTAGGTTTATTAACTCTCAACTAGAAAAATACAGAGTAACTAAAGAAGTCAATAGTGGGTGGGGATAAGAACCTAGGATTTCCCAAAATTCTGGGCAAATGGAGACAAGAAGTCCGAGTAATGGCACAGAGCACTTGACAAGGCTTGAACAACACAGGGATTTTTCACTCTATTTATTTATTTATTTGGGAGAGACAGAGACAGAGAGAGAGAGAGAGAGAGAGAGAGAGAGAGAGAGAGAGAGAAAGAGGGCAAGTGCATTCACACACAGAGGAGAGGAGAAGAGGAAAAGAGAATCTTAAGCAGGCTCCATGCTCAGCGCAGAGCCCCAGTAGGGCTCAATCCCTCAACCCTGGGATCATGACCTGAGAGGAAATCAAGACTCGGGCCACTCAACCAACTGAGCCACCCAGGTGCCCCATGGGTTTTTCACTCTAGCCAAAGTTCTCTTCAAAAGAGAACTTCACAGTAGGAGCTGGGCACATACATGGGGTTTAGGTTGGCACTCCAGGCTAGAATGAGGATGTGGAGAACACTGCAGTTCCAGGCATATGAGTGTCCACTGAGAAAATACTGTGATGAAACCCAAAAGTTTCATTTAGTTCTGGGAGTCAAAGTACTTCTCAACTAGCACTGTCCAAAAGAACTTTCTCAAACGATGGAAATACTCTTCATCTGTGACATTCAATACTATATAGTCCCTGGGCATATGGGACTACTGAATACTGGAAATATGCAAGTCCAACCAAGGAACTGAATTTCTAAATTTAATTAATTTAGTCTTAAATTTCAATAGCCACACATACAGCTAGTGACTACCATATTGAGCAGCACAACAAAGGCCTAACACAGCCCAAAAGTTCTTTTTAAATATAGCCAAAACAGGGTGCCCGGGTGGCTCAGTCGGTTGGGTGACCGACTTCAGCTCAGGTCATGATCTCACAGTTCATGAGTTCGAGCCCCGTGTCGGGCTCTGCGCTGACAGCTCAGAGCCCAGAGCCTGCTTTAGATTCTATGTCTCCCTGTCTCTCTGCCCTATTCCCACTCATGCTCTGTCACTCTCTGTCTTAAAAATAAATAAAACATGGGGCGCCTGGGTGGTGCAGTCGGTTAAGCGTCCGACTTCAGCCAGGTCACGATCTCGCGGTCCGTGAGCTCAAGCCCCGCGTCAGGCTCTGGGCTGATGGCTCAGAGCCTGGAGCCTGTTTCCAATTCTGTGTCTCCCTCTCTCTCTGCCCCTCCCCCATTCATGCTCTGTCTCTCTCTGCCCCAAAAATAAATAAACGTTGAAAAAAAAAAATTAAAAAAAAAATAAATAAAACATTAAAAAATTTTTTAAAAATTACAGCCAAAACAAACATAATGAAACAAAAAAGCTTTTTTTGAATATGAAGAATATTTCATTTTTGTTAGTAGCCTGTATGTATATATGTTGTGTGTAGTAATTTAGTAGTTCCATAAGAAGTTAAATCAATTCTAGGAATTTTACAAGAATTCAGACCCTTTCCAGAGTAAACTTAGATTAACCACATTCTGAAATACATCTGAAATACATCTGAAGATGTATTTACCCAAGATGAAGCAGAAGCCATCTTGGCCCCACATGACCTTCTAAACTAAGGAAAAAGTGAGACACAGGAACAGCAGGGCTGTTGGGCCTGACTGTTCTTGGGCCTGACTTCATCTTGAGTTTAGACTAGATCTGGGCTTTGGAGTTTGGAAGGGCACAACTAGACTTTCAATGGCACTCATAATAGAATCAGTGAGTGCAGACAAGGATGTTTCTAATTGTAGATTGTCCCTAAGTTTCCTAGAAGCACAATAAATAATAGAACCTGTATGAGAGTCAACTTATAGATTTCTAGACTGGACTCCGGACCGAGAAATCCAGACATATTCTAACATATTCCTACTGTGATAAAACGAAGAAAAGAGATAATCCAATGCCAAAACAGGTTTATTGGTTATTGTATACAATAGAACGTGAGCACCTTGCAAGTATTCAATATAAAAAGGGCTCCGTACAAGCTGCCTTCCTTTCACCCTAAAAAAGTATACCAAATGGGTGCCTGGCTGGCTTGGTTGGTAGAAAATGTGTCTCTTAGCCTCAAGTTCGTGAGTTCAAGCCCCATATTGGGTGTGGTCTACTTAAAATGAAAAAAAAATTTTTTTTAATTAAGAAAAAAAAAAAGTATACCAACTCCAGGCAAAAGAGGGGAATCAAACTTCAAGTTTACATAATAAACATACTCAAAAGAAGCCCCTGCTTTCTTACAAAAATGGACAAAACCTTCTAAAAGTAAAGGGAATCAAAAGAAATTAAAACTGGGATACTGATGCCTGTTAATAACATTAACTAGTGTCTGTCTATGACACAAAACAGACAAAACATTAAAATTTTTAAAAAGTCGGTATTTTCTCAGCTTTTTTGAGGTATAATTGATAAATTAAAGTTAATATTTTAGGAAAATATTACTAAGGAAAAAAGTACTGGTAAAGTTATCAGTTCCCAATTTTTTTAAACTTATTGGCAAAAGTTTTACCAACCTTTTTCAGACCAAAAAATACAACAAAAGTCTAAAAGTAGGGGTGCCTGGCTGGCTAGTCAGTAGAGCATGTGACTTCAGATCTTGGGGTTGTGAGTTGGAGCCCCAGGTTGGGCATAGAGCTTAAATTATTAAAAATAAAAACAAAAAAACAAAAACAAAACAAAAAGTTTAAAAGCATATAGCTTCCAGATACTAAGTCCGAGATTTTTCCCCTCCTCAAATCCTCCAAACCCAAATTATCAGAAATAATTTGCTCTGACCACTGGGAATATTTCCGCACAGTGACATAATAAAAAAATTTACTTCTTCCATTATTTAACTTATTCATTCCCATCCTAATCAAATTCCAGGCATGTAGAAGTAAGCAATAGAATATCATTTTCCCTAAGGCGTTCCTTCATGACTGAGGCAAAACTAAATTTCCAACATGACAAACTTAAGCTCTGAGGAAGGTACTGCTGGTAGAAGAAGTGAGCCACCTTCATGGTCTCAAAAACAAATCGCACATTTCTAAGACAGATTTGGAGAGAGATTTATCCAAGAATCAGTTTTCTCCAAGGCTGGACAGGGAGGAAACGTAGGAAACACGGCTTTTCTAAAAGGATGAAAGGTGTCACTTGGAGAGACTCTGGTTTCCTGAGGAAGGGAAGGAGACACTGAAATATCTTGTTTTGTGCATTTTAGATCTTCCTGGTTTTGCACCATCAGTAACTGTTCTATCTCCTCTTTCAAAGATAAACTTGTCTGAAACTCCTGTTTGGGTGTCTTACTGTGTTCTTTTTGAGCTATTCTCTGGTCCTCTAGCCTCTCTGACTCAAGGCAAATGAGTTTATTGATAGAATCCTCGTTGGTTTCTTCCTTCATGGGAGGTACATGTTGAGGTTCTGTTGAAGTTTGTTTATTCTTAGATTCTTCTTTCAGCAAATTTACATGATGAGTTTCATCTAGTACAGAATTTTTACAAAGTAAGGAAAACCCTACTTTTCCCTCTTTCCCTGCTGTCTCTGGCACTGATTTCTTTGGATGTACCCTTGTCCTTATTAGGAGTCCCTGTGCATTCACCCTATATTCTTTTGCAGCTCTCTCTCTGCGCTGCTTCTGGAAATCCTTGAGTTGAAGAAGCTCTTCTGGAAGCTCCATACATGTAGGCTAAGAAAAGAAAACAACACAAGTCTGCTGTAACCAAACTTCTAAATATGGTCCTTAAAATCACTTGCACTACACTTAAAAGTATTTAGTAAGTGAGGAACAACTCAAATGTGTTCTTATAGCTCCCTCTAGTGTATTCAACTATAGTAGTACTATTTTTTTTATTATTAACAAATATATTTTAACTTTATTTTTTTTAAGTTTATTTATTTTGAGAAAACAGAAAGAGAGAGAGAGAGAGAGCGCGCAAGCACACAGGAATGGGGCAGAGAGAGAGGAACAGAATCCCAAGCAAGATCCTCATTGTCAGTGCACAGCCTGATGTAGGGCTCAAGCTCACGAACCATGAGATCATGACCTGAGCTCAAGTTGGAGACTCAACCGAGTGAGCCACCCAGGCGCCCCTTAACTTAAATATTTTGAATCCACAGTTATGTGTGTGTGTGTGTGTGTGTGTGTGTGTGTGTGTGTGTGTGTGTTGTGTTATGCATGTGTGTGTGCATGTATAAAGATTACACAATGAGAAGTGTTCCCTCCAACCTGTGGTCCCAATTGCCTTAGCAAGGGCACTTTCTAAAAAGCAATTTCTTATGTAGCCTCCCAAAGATAGTCTATGCATCTGTGATTATGTGTGTATAAATATCCTTTACTAAATATTTATCTTCTCATTGGATTGCATTTTTCAATTTTTGTTTTCTCTCAAACTTTTATTTTGATAACTCTTCTAAAAATTATTTTATACAAATGGTTAACAGTGTTATATATCCTTCTGCATTTTGATCTTTTAAAGTTTATTACTGAGAGAGAGAGAGAGAGAGAGAGAGAGAGCATGGGTGGGGGAGGAGCAGAGAGAGGGAGACACAGAATCCAAAGCAGGCTCCACAATGCAGGGCTCGAACTCGCGAACTGCAAGATCATGACCTGAGCCAAAGTTGGACGCTTAACTGACTGAGCCACCCAGGTGCCCTTGCATCTTGATTTTTTAAGCCATAAAGTTTACCTTGGACATTCTTCTATAGTAGCATTTTTAAGGGCTGTATGGATATGCCATAATTTATTTAACCAAATCCATATAGATGGATATTTGGCTTGTTTCCAGTATTCTGTCATTACATAAATGCTACAATAAAGAACATATTAAGAAAATGTTCTCTTTGTTACACGAGGCAAATAATTTTTCCCAGGTTGCTTGCCTTTTGACTTTCTTCACAGTATTTTCACCAAACAAAAATTTTAAACTCAAATCTATTCATCTTTTATGATTTCAGAGTATTTCTGCATTACATAGAAAGGCATTCCCTCATACAACTCAGTAGCAAAATAGCAAATGGTAATCCAATTTAAAAATGAATGAAGGACCCGAATTGATGTTTTTTCCAAGAAGACATTCAAATGGCCAATAGGTATATGAAATGTATCTGACATCACCAATCATCAGGGAAATGCAAATCCAAACCACAATGAGTTGTCACCTCAGACCTGTTAGGATGGCTATTATCAAAATGATGGCAAGAATGTGGAGAAAAGGGAACTCTTA
Source organism: Leopardus geoffroyi (assembly GCF_018350155.1). Classification (NCBI taxonomy): domain Eukaryota; kingdom Metazoa; phylum Chordata; class Mammalia; order Carnivora; family Felidae; genus Leopardus; species Leopardus geoffroyi. The sequence continues at coordinate 62,072,629 of NC_059337.1, read as the reverse complement.
TGCACAGGTGGCAGGAATAGAAATTGAATTGGTATAGCTATTATGGAAAACAGTATGGAATTCCTTAAAAAGTTAAAAATAGAACTACCATACAGTCCAACAATCTCACATCTGGGTATATATACAAAGGAAATGACTGCACTATCTCAAAGAGACATCTGCACTCCCTTTATATTGTAGCATTATTCATAAGAGCCAACTTGTGTCTATCAATGCATGAATGGATAAAAAAAAATGTTACTCTCTCACTCACACACACACACACAGGTATGCACGCACAATGGAATATTATTTAGCCATAAAAAAGAAAAAATCCTGCCATTTGTGACATTGATGCACTTAGAGGGCATTATGCTGAGTGAAATAAACCAGACAGAGAAAGACAAATACTGTATGGTATCACTTACATGTGGAATTAAAAAAAAAAAAAAGGCTGATTTCATAGAAACAATAGAATGGGGGTTGCAAGGGGATGGGGGGGGAAGGGAAAAGAGGGAGATATAGGTCAAAGGGTAAACTTTCAGTTACAAGAAAAATAAATTTTGAAGGTCTAATGTTCAGTATGGTAACTATAGTTAATAATTTGGTATTGTATACTGAAAGTTGCTGAGATCAAATCTTCAGCATTTTCACCATACACGCACAGAGTTAACTATATGAGGTGACAAATGTGTTAATTATCTTAGTGTCAATAATGATTCCCACAATGTATATGTATAGCAAATTTTCACAATGTACGCTTTAACTATATACAATTAATTTTATCAATTATTCCTCAATGAATTGGGGTGGGGGGAAGAAAAGCATTCCTTATTGTGAAATAATTTTCTTTTAATTCTTTTTTCTCCAATAATTTTATAATCTCACTGTTTACATAAATACTTGATCCAAGGAGTTTACTTTGGTAATAAAAGAAATAGTAATCCAACTCTGATCTCCTCCCCTACAATAGTTAGTCAATTGCCTAAAGCCATTTATTGAATAATTATCTTTTTATCATTAATTGGAAATTCTACCTTTATCCCAACCATACCGATAGATATATATTGGAGCTACTGCTGGGTTCTCTACTATTTTCCATTGATCTGCCTACACACGTACCAGTCACAAACTTTTAATTTTTAATTTTTTGTTTGTTTGTTTTTAACTAATCTCTGTACTCAAAGTGGCAAACTCACAGCCCCGAGATCAAGAGTCATATGCTCTACTGGCTGAGCCAGCCAGGTGCCCCACACTTGTTTTAATATAGACTTAAATGTTTTCATAGCTGACAGGATTATTATTTATATTTATCTTTATAAACACTACAATCATAGTTTGCAAAAATAAAGCTGCTGTTAATATTTTTCTTAGAATAGAGGTAAATTCAAAAGTTAATTCAGGAATAACTGATTGCTAAAAATACTTAGTGTCACCATTCATTTAAGTCCTCTTATGTCATGCAGTAATATTTTAATGTTTTCTTTATCTCTATATTTCACATTTCTTATAATATTTATTTCTAGGTATTCTACCTTTTGTTACAATCATATAAGTGGATGTTTTCTCCCATTATGTTTTCTTGCTGTGTGTATGGATGTAGGAAAGCTATCACGTTTTATATCAGTATTCATTTTACTAAATTGTTCCTTTGTGGTAATCTTTTTCCATTGATTTTCCTCAGTTTTCAGTTGTATCATAGGCCAGGCATAATTGTGATTCATCCTGTTCAATTTTTGTAGTTTGTCTTTTTTTTTTCCTTCAAATTTAATTGGCTAATAGCTTCAAAAAAAAATGTTAAAGTAGTTGTGGTAGTCACAATTTTTGTATTTTCTTGATATTAATGGGAATGCTGTTAGTGTTCCCAATCAAACATTATGTAGACTTCTTGCTTGTGATATATGTTTTATCAGGCATTCCAACTTTAATCAGTAATGTATATAGAATATTACCAAATTTTTTCAGCACTAAACAGTGAGAACAAAATAAAGTTATAAAACTCCTTAGTTTTATGATGATAAATGAGAGATATTTAAATTCTCCAATCAAACCAGGTATGCAAGAATTTTTATAATTTTTTGTTGTTGTTAAACAGTGAGAGCAAAATACAGGAAAGTTACATTTTTTTTCAGCATGCATGAGATAATCATAAGACTTTGTTTGTTCCAGTAAAATGGATAATTTGCTAATAGTAAAGCAGAAACCAGCAGCACGTTAAAAGATACTAAAAGATGTATTAGTATAATACATCTAAGTAGGGATCATACCAAAAATGCTATTACTTTATTTAGGATTTTGCTTCAGTATTCCTAAGTGAAAATGGCTAATAGCAGCAGACTGTAACCCTTTTATGTAAGGAGCCAAATAATAAATATTTTAGCCACAAATGCTCTCTGTTGCATACACTTTTTTTAAACAATCCTTTAAAACTATAACAACCATTCTTACCTTTGAGCTGCATAAAACAATCTGTGGGCCAGATGTGGCCTTAGGGCTATAGTTTGCCAACTCCAGGTCTACAGTTCTGTTACATTATGCTGGCTTCTTAAAAATTAGTAATTAAATCTTAAATTTATTCATTCCTTGACAGAACATAACTTAATATTGTGAAAAATACTCAAAGAGATGAATTAAGCCCAAGCTATAGCCCCTTCAAAAATATTTATTACCAAGTTGGCCTCAGGATTTGCTGTAGCTGTGAAAAGTGGGCATCACTGTGCCCTCCACGAGGACCAAGACAGAAGTGGAAGTCCTAAAAATACAGTCACAGACAGCTGTACCTACCTCGGTGCCTCCCAGGCGATCTGCGGACCCTTCTCGATAGGTGTTTAGGTAACCATCCACAAGGGTGGTTAGGTCAGACATCATCTCATCCAGGAGTACCAAACGAAGGGGTAGTAGGTAGGTAGCCTCTAGGGCCAAAATTTTCAGTAAAGATGGTGAAAGAGGTCGTGTGAACCACACTTCTGGATTTTCCTAGAAACACCAAAACAATTTTCTCTGAATAATAAGCAAAACTTTAAAGAAAGTAAATGTTTATTCAAGAGTTGCTTAGGAGTTACTGTCATTTTCTTCAGTTATTATCTTCTATCTTCACACTCTGGCTAGTCTTCCGAAAATATACACACACAACTCATGTATGTATGAGTGTGTGTATGTTAGAGGGAAAAGATGGAGTGGGAGCGTGAGAGAGAGAGATGGATCAATCAATTGATCCATCAATCAACCAGGACTTCTCATTCAAAACTGAAGTAGACTTCATTATAGGACCAAAACTGAGGCCAATATAGTCATGAACTAAGTTTGTAGGCAGAGCTATTAGGAACTAAGGAAAATTTACCTTACTTTTGGAGAAATAATTGGGATTATTTTTCTTCCATCACCTTAATCCATATTCCCAACAATATGGGAATTCTCTTCCCCTGGAGAATTGCAAATTTATTTCAGAGTACAAATCTGAATCCTGGCTTTTATTCACTTGAGATCACAAACTATTTCCATTTGAAACAATTAAGATTTTGGCAACGCTCATATGCTTACATAACAACTGTCAGTTGTCTATATAATATGATGATAATCCTGCTCACAAAATACTTGAAAAAATTAATGTCATGTGGGACATTCTTTAATACCCACCTGAATCAATTTTTGTCTCTCGTCCAGAAAGGAGAGATATTTAGGGGCTACTTTAAGGTGTCTGATTAAACTCTCCTGTAAAGAACTGATGCGATTTGGAAGAAAGCCACCTGTTTCCATGGAAAACTGAAGGACATCTGCTACCTGTGGCATTAAAAAAAAAAAAAAAAGACTTGTCTGTACAATATAGAATATTTATAGAGACCTATCTCATGGCATAAATAGAAATATATTTAGAAAAATGTCATTAAATACCATTTTCCCCAAAGACCCACATGATAGATAATGCCAACAGAAAAGATGTTCAGTCAACTTATTCTAAAAAATTAGGAGGAAAAAAAAAGGAAAAGGATCACCCAACTTTAATGTATCCTTGTCTACTTTGTCTTCTACTCCTTTTATTTGCCTGCCTTACAGTTATCTATTACTCTTTGGTGCCTTTAGACAATGGAGAAAGGAAAATAAATTTCAACAGGTGTTTGTATTACTTATCAGCAACTCTGGCAAAGTGTTGGTAAGGAAAGTGAATAAAATTAAGAAATGGAAGGGCACCTGATTGGCATAGTTCGTAGAGCATTTGACGACTCTTGATCTCAAGGTTGTGAATTGAAACCCCATGCTGGGTGTAAAAATAACTTAAAAATAGTAAAATCTTTAAAAAAATTAAGAATTGAACATATTATTTAATCTGTGTGTGGCAGGCTAAATAATGGCCCCCAGAGACATCCATGTCCTAACCCCTGGAATCTGTCAATGTTATCTTATATGGCAAAATGACTTTGTAGGAGTGATTAAGGTAAGGATATTGAGGTAGGGAGATTCTCTTGAATTATATGGGTGGGCCCTAAATGAAACAATAAGAGGGAGGTGCAGAGAGATTTGATTATAGTCACGGGAGAAGGCGATCGGGTGATAGAAGCAGAGGTCGCAGTGGTGCACTCTGAAGATGGCAGGAGCCACAAGCCAAAGAATACAGGTAACACCTGAAAAGGCAAAGAAAGAGACTCCCCTCAGAGCCTCCAAAAGAAACCAACCCTGCTGACATCTTGACATTAGTTCAGTGAAAATGATTTCAGACTGCTGACCTCCAGAACTGTAAAAGAGTAAATTTATTTTGCTTTAAGCTGCTAAATTTGTGGTGATTTGTTACAAAAGCAATAGGAAATCAATACATTGTGTTAAAGGGAAAAAATTGGAAAAATTCTGAATTCTTGCTTCTTGTACTATGGAAATGTGAAAAGAAAATATGGAAAGATATGCCAACGTCTCCATATGGGGTCTAATCAAGAAGCTTAACGTGCTGACAGCTCAGAGCCTGGAGCCTGCTTTGGATTCTGTGTCTTCCTCTCTCTCTCTGTCCTCTTGCACTTGTGCTCTCTCTCTCTCTCTCTCTCTCAAAAATAAACATTAAAAAAAAAAAAAAAGAAGCCTAATGGCCTCAGGAGAACAATGAGAAATTCTCTTACATTAAAAAAATTTAATTTAATTCAAAGTTTATTTATTTGAGAGAGGGATGGAGAATGAGTGGGTGAGGGGCAGAGAGAGAGGCAAACAGAGAATCCCAAGCAGGCCCCTCGCTATCAGTGTAGAGCCAGATGCAGGGCTTGAATTCATGAACCGTGAGATCATAACCTGAGACAAAACCAAGAATCGTACTCTTAAATGATTGAGCCGCCGAGGCACCCCCATTTTATTTATTTATTTACTTATTTATTTATTTATTTATTTATTTGTTTATTTATTTTTGGAAGAGAAAGAGAGACAGAGCATGAGCAGGGGAGGGGCAGAGAGAGGGAGACACAGAATCTGAAGCAAGCTCTAGGCTTTGAGCTGTCAGCACAGAGCCTGACGTGGGGCTCGAACTCACAAACTGTGAGATCATGACCTGAGCCAAAGTCAGATACTTAACCGACTGAGCCACCCAGGTGTCCCTGCCACATTTTATTTTTTTTAAAGAAGTTTTTCTTTTTTAATTTTTTAAATGTTTATTTATTTATTTATGAGACAGACAGAGAGAAAGAGAGCAAGCAGGAGAGGGGCAGAGAGAGAGAGAGAGAGAGAGAGAGAATCCCAAACAGACTCCACGCTGCCAACACAGAGTCCAATGAGGGGCTCAAACCCACAAACCATGAGATCATGACCTGAGCCAAAATCAAGAGTCAGATGCCCAACTGAGCTACTCAGGCACCACTTAAAATTTTTGAAAGAGAGCGCGCGCACACACACACACACACACACACACGCATGTGTGCACACAAGCAGGCGAGGGGCAGAGGCAGAGAATCTTTTTTTTTAATATACATATTTATTTTTGAAAGAGAGAAAGTGGGAAGGAGGGACAGAGAGACAAGGAGACAGAGGATCCAAAGTGGGCTGAGAGCAGAGAGCCTGAGGCGGGACTCAAACTCACAAACCAGGAGATAGTGACCTGTGTCAAAGTTGGACGTTTAACTGACTGAGCCATCCAGGCACCCTTCTCTCTTACATTTTGGAGGAAGCCAGACATAATCTCCATATAGTGAAAGATCCTGAAAGAAGGTCCAAGGAACATGTAAACAAGAGAAATGGTATAAAGTTCATCATGAGCAGATATATAAAGAGCAAACATGAACTACATTTAACAACATAAAATTGAACTTTTAGGAATATCTGCTAAAAATAATGGGCTAGGGGACACCTGGGTGGCTCAGTTGGTTAAGCATCTGACTCTTGATTTGGGCTCAGGTCATGATCTCATGGTCATGAGATTAAGTCCCATGTTGGGCTCCCTGATGAGCATGGAGCCTGCTTAAGATTCTCTCTCCTCTCTCTCTCTCTCTCTCTCTCTCTTTCCCTCTGCCCTTCTCCCCCACTTGCCTGCACTCTCTCTCACTATAATAAACACTTTTTAATTTAAACATTTTTATTTTTTATTTAAAAAAATTTTTTTTAATGTTTATTTTTGAGAGACAGAGTGTGAGCAGGGGAGGGGCAGAGAAAGAGGGAGACACAGAATCCAAAGCAGGCTCCAGGCTCTGAGCTGTCAGCCCAGAGACCAGTGCAGGGCTCAAACTCACGGACTGTGAGATCATGACCTGAGCCGAACTCAGATGCTTAACTGATTGAGCCACCCGGACACCCCCCAGAAAAATTTTTTTCTTAAATTTTTTTTTAACGTTTATTTATTTTTGAGACAGAGAGAGACAGAGCATGAACGGGGGAGATTCAGAGAGAGGGGGAGACACAGAATCCGAAGAAGGCTACAGGCTCTGAGCTGTCAGCACAGAGCCTGATGCAGGGCTCAAACTCACGGACTGTGAGATCATGACCTGAGCCGAACTCAGATGCTTAACTGATTGAGCCACCCGGACACCCCCCAAAAAAAATTTTTTTTTAATTTTTTTTTTTAATGTTTATTTATTTTTGAGACAGAGAGAGACAGAGCATGAACGGGGGAGATTCAGAGAGAGGGGGAGACACAGAATCCGAAGAAGGCTCCAGGCTCTGAGCTGTCAGCACAGAGCCCGACGCGGGGCTCGAACTTACGGACTGTAAGATCGTGACCTGAGCTGAAGTCGGACGCTTAACCGACTGAGCCACCCAGGCGCCCCCCAAAAATTTTTTAAAAATTAAAAAAAATATGGGTGCCTGGGTGGCTGTCATTTAAGCGTCTGACTTCAGCTCAGGTCATGACCTCCCAGTTCTGAGTTCCAGCCGCATATTGGGCTTTGCACTGACCGTGCAGAGCCTGCTTGGGATTGATTCTCTCTCCCTCTTTCTCTCTGCCCCTCCCCCACTTACACGCGCATGTGTGCATGCGCTCTCTCTCTCTCTCTCTCTCTCTCTCTCTGAGTGAATAAACTTAAAAATTTCTTTAAGAAAAAAAAAAAAAAGAGGTGAAAGTGGGAGAGAGCCAAAGCATAAGAGACTCTTAAAAACTGAGAACAAACTGAGGGTTGATGGGGGGGTGGGAGGGAGGGGAGGGTGATGGGTATTGAGGAGGGCACCTTTTGGGATGAGCGCTGGGTGCTGTATGGAAACCAATTTGACAATAAATTTCATATATTGAAAAAAATAAAAAATTTCTTTAAATTGGCTGGGGCATAGAGATTATTTAAAATATAGTAGTAATAATAATGATAATAATAATAATAATAATAAAATGAGGGATGACTGTGTGACTCAGTCAGTTGAGTGTCTACTTCAGCTCGGGTCATGATGTCACATTTCGGTTCCTAAGTTTGAGCCCAACATCAGGTTCAATGCTGTCAGTGCAGAGCTGGCTTTGAATCCTCTGCCTCCTTCTCTCTCTGCCCTTCCCCCACTTATGTGCACGTGCTCTCTCTCTCTCTCCCTCAAAAATAAGTAAACATTAAAAAAAAGATAACTGGCTAACTCATTATTTTAAACCTCTCCAAAGGCGCTAGGCTTATGTATTCAACATGTCCCTTTAACTGGCATAAACCTAGAAGACTAGAAGAACCTAAAGAAAACATAATGAAAACTAGCGGTTTTACTATTCTCACAGCCAAACCAGAAGCACACATGAGCTCTAAGAGCTAGTTAGTATAAACTAAGGATTTCTTATTTCTCTAGAGTTCTTTAGAGCAGAGAAAAACCACATATATTCAGGCTATTTTGGCCTAGAATAGGCTTTGGGGGCATATCTAAGACAACCTGCTTCTCTGAGCTACATGCTGACTAGCCATCAATCCTAACTGATACATATGTGCTAAAGGCACAGATGTGATTATTTACCTCACATTAAGTGATTCATGTCAGACTTCTGAATGACCTCCAAATCCTTTGAGTTTTTGAATGCTGTAGAATATTGAGCTTGCTTCTTTTTTTTTTAATTTTGAGATTTTATTATTATTATTTTTTAAGTAATCTCTACACCCAGCGTGGGACTCAAATTCATGACTCTGAGATCAAGAGTTACATGCTCTACCAACTGGGCCATCCAGGTGCCCCAGAGTTTGCTTCTTATTTGACAAATTCTGGAGCAAAATGAGGGGAAAAAATCCTAAATAATTTTAAGTAACTTTTCTGTAGTGCTTTCACAGTTCACCAAATGACAAGTGGACAAGAATGAGGCACACACAAAAATTCAATCACTCATCAGATAAGCCCTATTTCCTATAAAAGCTATATATGCTGGACTGAATCTATGGTTTCCCCGCATGTACCTGTGTGTCAAAGACATTATTCAGCAAAATTCCATACTGATGAGAGAGGCAATCAGAAAGCCAACGACAATCATGGATAACCTAAGGAATCAGAAGACAAAGACAGAGTAATTAGAACCTGGTTGCTAATCTTAATAGCAGAGGAATCAGCTTACACACTCACCTTCAAAATTCTCTTGTCTTCTAGTACCATCTGAAGTCCATTGTTGAAAGCACGACTTCCCAGAAGGAAAATGTCAAATAAGTAAACTCGGCTATTTGTGGCTACCTACAAAAGACCATCCAGACACACAAAGGATAAAAAAGAACTAGGGAAGGGGATCTGAGGATCAAGAAAGACATGTGATAAAATATTTCACATCCTCACTTTTATTTTTTTTAAGTTTTATTTATTTATTTTGAGAGAGATGGTCTCTGGGGAGAGGGCAGAGAGAGAGGGAGAGAGAGAATCCCAAGCAGGCTCCTCACTGCCAGTGCAGAGCCCAACACAGGGCTCGAACCCATGAACCACAAGAATATGACCCCAGCCAAAATCATGAATCAGATGCTGGGGTGCCTGGGGGGCTCAGTCAGTTGACTGTCTGACTTTGGCTCAGGTCATGATCTCACGGTTTGTGGGTTCGAGCCCCACATGAGGCTCTGTGCTGACAGCTCAGAGCCTGGAGCCTGCTTCAGATTCTGTGTCTCCCTCTCTCTCTCTGCCCCTCCCCTGCTCACACTCTGTCTCTCTCTCTCAAAAATGAATAAACATTTAAAAAATTTTTTGAAAAAAGCATCGGATACTCAACTGACTGAGCCCCCCAGGCGCTCCTCACATCCTCACTTTTTTGTTTTTTTTGGTTTATTTATTTTTGAGAGAGTGAGAGACACCGAGCCCAAACGGGGCGGGGCAGGGCAGAGACAGAGGTAGACACAGAATCCAAAGCAGGCTCTAGGCTCTGAGCTGTGAGTGCAGAGCCAGATGTGGGACTCGAACTCATAAACCATGAGATCATGATCTGAGCCAAAGTCAGACGCTTAACTGAGTCACCCAGATGCCCCTCTCAGATTGTCACTTTTAAAGTAAACAATAGGCACTCAGTGATTCTTAGGAAAAAGAAGTTTTGTTTTGTTTTTAATTTTTTTTTTCAACGTTTATTTATTTTTGGGACAGAGAGAGACAGAGCATGAACGGGGGAGGGGCAGAGAGAGAGGGAGACACAGAATCGGAAACAGGCTCCAGTCTCTGAGCCATCAGCCCAGAGCCTGATGTGGGGCTCGAACTCACAGACAGCGAGATCGTGACCTGGCTGAAGTCGGACGCTTAACCGACTGCGCCACCCAGGCGCCCCTGGAAAAAGAAGTTTAAATTAATCTAAGAAAAACTATCACTGTGATTTTTCAAAAGAACAGAAAGACACACAAGCTAGTGGATTTAGCATTTTGCTTTTTACAATCTCAAACTTAATGTTTTACCTTTCAAGCATGGCATTTTAGTAATCCAAGGATTATAGGTTGAAAGGGAATGAACAGCATTTCATTGTTAATAACAAAAAATGCTATTTCTCTGAGTCTCATAATATGCATGGTTGTGTCAGGTGTTACATAAAATTATTCATAAAAAGGGCATGTGGGTGGCTCAGTTGGTTGAGCCTCCGAGTCTTGTATCGGCTCAGGTGGTGATCTTGCAGTCGTGAGGTCAAGGCCCACATCAGGCTCCAAGCTCAGTGAGGAGCCTGCTTGGGATTCTCTCTCTCCCTCTCTTTCTGCCCACCCCCCCAACCCAAGCACACACGCACGTACTCTCTCTCTCAAATAAAGATGAAAAAAATACTACTCATAAGACAAGATCTCTGCCCTTTAGCAGTTTTAAAAAGGCAATAAATAACGTGCCACAAATGGTAGGATGTGAAACATGGCTTTTTAGATCAATTTTATACAATTATAAGAATTTCAGATTGTTTCTGATCATAAAGGTCACAAAGGCAGTACTATATTGCTGGATAATCTACTAAGTCAGAGAATGAAGGCAAAGGGAGATCAAATAAGGTCTAGAGAGCCAGTGACATGGCAGTCTAATGCCATCTTTGTCATTTTAGGAGCTGTTGATATAGCTACAATTTCCAGGCCTACCTGGCACCCATTCTCAGATCTTTCATGTTGTCTGCTAGAATATGACACCTAAAATAGACACTCCCTGTGTTTTCTCTACCTCCTTAACTGTACGAACTGAATAGGCACATTATAAAAGTTTGGAGAATAATTCTCTGCTAGACTATAAACTCTGTGAGAGAACAGATTCACCACTGCACACATATCAACTAGAACAGAACTAGGAGCATGGATAGCTTAGACATTTCTTCGGTGAACCAATACATGCCACACATTGCTCCTTTCCATTTTTCATATGCAAACAATGTATACGGTTCTGAGAATATGCCTTCAGTTCTATATCCTGCTGTTTTCCACTCATAATTTTTCAAACATTTTTCTACATTGTACTCGTCATCAATTTTTGGCAGCTGTGTAAGATCTATCAAATCTACAGTAATGTCTCCTATTGTTAACTAAAGTGGTTTCTGATTTTTCACCATAAAATGATGCCAAGAGACTAGGTTCTCACATAATTTTTTTCATATTTTGAATTGAATTATTTAGGATACATACTTCAGTGTAACCCTGAGAAGTGGGCAGATAGCCAATAATAATAAAATTGATAATCTCAATGGTAGAGGTAGTTCCTGACTCAAAGAATATTCAGCCTGTTTTCTTGCTCCCCCTTAAAAACTGATGCTGCCGAGGTTGATCCAAAGCCCATCCTATAACTTTTCAAGGCTCACTACAAACATCTTTTGACATAATTGGGATCCTTACCTGACATCTCCCAGGTCCATGAAAATGAAAATGATGTGGCAGAATACTGCTGTGGAATGCTACCAACCAGAAGGTAAAATAAAAATTCTTCACGTGTCTTTGTGGGTTTTTTTTAAGATTTTATTTTTGGGACGCCTGGCTGGCTCAGTTGGTAGAGCATGTGACTCTTGATCTTGGAGTTGGAAGTTCAAGCCCCACATTAGGTGTAGAGACTACTTTAAAAAATTAATTAAACTAAAGATTTTATTTTAAGTAATCTCTACACCCAACGTGGAGCTTGAACTCACAATCCCAAGATCAAGAGTCGCACACTTCACTAAGCCAGCCAGCCGCCTCTGAAATTCTTCATAGATCTAAGGTGAGAGAACAGAGCTGGGAAAGAAGACCTCAAACAGAGCCTTGATGAGCACAGCAATGATGATTATAAAAGTGAACCTATAAAGTGACAGAAGCTCTTTCCTTTTTTTCAAATTTTTTTAATTTTTAGAGACAGAGAATGAGCGGTGAGTGGGTTGGGACAGAGGGAAAGAAATCCCAATTGAGGGGCGACTGGGTGGCGCAGTCGGTTAAGCGTCCGACTTCAGCTCAGGTCACGATCTCGCGGTCCGTGAGTTCGAGCCCCGCGTCGGGCTCTGGGCTGATGGCTCAGAGCCTGGAGCCTGTTTCCGATTCTGTGTCTCCTTCTCTTTCTGCCCCTCCCCGTTCATGCTCTGTCTCTCTCTGTCCCAAAAATAAATAAAAACGTTGAAAAAAAAAAGAAATCCCAATTGGGCTCCACTAAGTGCAGAGCCCAACCTGGAGCTGAATCCCATGAGCCTGGGATCATGACCTGAGTTGAAATCAAGAGTTGGACGCTCAACTGACTGAGCCACCCAGGTGCCCATCTTTCCTTTTGAAAAGAGAAAGTACTAGAAGAGTAAAAGACATTCCAAACAAGTTATAGGACAGTGACACTGAGGTGACATTAAGAAGACAATTAAAATTAATTTGCCAGTAAATCCACAATTATTTCAAAATAAAAAGTTTAAAGTATCTTTTACCTGAAGCCAACACAGCTTCCCATGACGACACACATTAGCACCTTCTGTTGCCACACTCAGGACACTCTGCTTCTTGATGTGAAGCATCTGGTGAGAAAAAGGAAGAAAATCTCTAGGGAATAAATGTTCCAAGTATGACATCATGAATGGCACAAGTAAAATGGCTAGCAATTAACAAAGTGGGATAATGTTTTCTAAACTTACAAAATTTGACTTACCCAAAACACAAGTCTGCTTCTCTCTCTCTCTCTCTCTCTCACACACACAACACTGAACATTTCTAATCCTCTTTTTATTTTTTGCAAAATTGTTACACAACTGGAAAATAAATCATATTCTAGATGCTAAGAGTTGAAAACTCAGATACCTTTTGTTATCACTGATACTATAGCAAAAGATTTCTGTCTTTTTTAAAATGTTTATTTATTTATTTTGAGAGAGAAAGAGAGAGTGTGTGAGTGAACAGGGGGAGGCACAGAGAGAGACAGAGGGAGAGAGAGAATCCTGAGCAGGCTCTGGGCTGACAGCACAGAGCCCGATGTGGGACTCAATCTCCTGAACCATGAGATTGTGACCTGAGCTGAAATTAAGAGTTGGATACTTAACGACTCAGCCACCCAGGAACCCCCAAAAGAGTTCTATCCTTATGACCAGATTCCTCATGCAAAGAACACTGCCCTGACACAGGCAATTTACTGTACCAGAAGGGAACTCACATAGTGGTTGAGTCTCACAGTATATACTGTTCAGAATGAGAGAAACAAGAACTCAATAGGTCCCTTAAAGTCTTAGATTCATTAAGTGACTCAAAACTGATGTCATGGTATTCCAAGAACACATGCTGGTCCTTCAATTATCTATAATCTTATCCTATTTCAAAACATTATACACTTCTAAAATCCCTAATCCATAACCTATGAAAACATCTATATGATACAAGATTCTCCCCATTTTACAGGCAGGCAAATTACTCAAGAATAGAAGGACATGGTAACTTTCACTAGCATGATATCTTCCTCTAGAGAGCATAGTGTTCTGCATTGAGTATCTTCCATCAATGATTAAAAAAAGGGACTGAATTTTAGTTCCATCCTCAGGCAATAGCAAGAAGGCGGCAGAACTTTGAAAACAAAACCTGAATTTCCCTATTGACAAGAATTTCCAACAACCTCTTCAAATTTCCAGGTTCTTACCTCATTTTTTGTTATTATCATTTGACCCTTCAAAGAATATGTTGATATATAAAGAATTCTTATAACTCAATTTAAAAATGGGCAAAGGAGGGGCACTTGTTTGGCTCAATTGGTAAAGCATGTGATTCTTTGATCTCAGGATCATGAGTTTAAGCCCCAAGTTGGGTGTGAAGCCTATGTAAAAAAAAATGGGCAAGGGAATAGACATTTCTCCAAAGAAGATATATAAATATGCAGTAAGCACATGAAAAATGTTCAACATTATTAGCCATCATGGAAATGTAAGTCAAAACCACAATGAGATACCACTTCACACCACTAAGATGGTTACAATCAAAATGACAGATAACAAGTTTTGGTAAGAATGTGGAGAAATTGGAATCCCCATATCCTGCTGGTGGCAATGTGAAATGGTATAGCACCTTTAGAAAACAATGGTCGACTCTCAAAAAGTTAAACACAGAGTTACTAGATGATCCAGCAATTGCACTTGTAAGTATCTATCCCAGAGAAATGAAAACATATGTGCAAACAGAAACTTGTACATGAATGTTCATAGCAGCATTATTCATAATAGCCAAAAAGTGGGAAGAACTCAAACGGTGAAAGGATAGATAAAATATGGTATATCCATATAAAGGAGTATTATTTGGCAATGGAAATAAGTGAAACACTGATACATGCTATAAAATACATCAACCATGAAAATATGCTAAGCCAAAGAAGCCAGTCACGAATGACTACATATTGTACGACTCCATTTATAAAAAATGTCCTAAACAGGCAAATCCATAGAGGCAGAAAAGTTGCCGAGGGCGGGGGACTGGGGAGGAATGGAGGTGACATCTACCAAGTGTAGGGTTTCTTTTGGGGGTATTAAAAATGTCTACGGGTGCCTGGCCTGGTTCAGTTGGTAAAGTGACTCTCGATCTCAGGTTGTGAGTTTGAGCCCCACGTTGGGTGTAGAGATTACTTTAAAAACAAAAACAAAAAAACTTCAAAAAAAGGAAAATGTTTTCAAATTCTTTGTGACATATTTACAACTCTGTAGATATGCTAAAATCCAGTGAACTATACATTTTAAATTGGTGAATTTTAGGGCATGTGAACTACATCTCATTTAAGTGGTTAAAGAAAAAAGAATCCATGGAAAGCTAATGCTCTCCCATTAAAAAAAATGTACCCATGCACAAGTATAAGCTTGCATCTAAACAGAAAGCTTAATGACTCCCCTGAAGTCCATCTGTGAACTGTACGCTAGGCTGAATACTGTCATGTCTGAATATATGATTATAGATGCCTAAAAAGAGAATCTAGAATGAATTTTTTTTAATAGGAGTAAAAAAAATATCTGACTCACCTCTAAAACTGCCAATGGCTTTTTATCCTACTCAAGTCAAACTCAGAATCCTTATAATGGTCCAAAATGCCCTGCCCAATCTTCTACCTGACCCTTTCCATTTCCTATCTCTCTTCTTCACTGTGGTCTTGCCTCCCTGCTGTTTGTTCCTCCAGAGTTCATCCTCAGAGTCTTTGCACTTGATAATTATGCTTTTTCCAAGTTCTTTACCTAAATATCCAATAGCTAGTTCCCTTCTTTGGGGTCTCTGTTCCAATGTCCTCTCTTCACAGAGGTTTTCTCTGTCCACCCTATATAAAATAGGAACTCCTTGTACTCTACTCCTCAAACCACACTTTATTTTTCTTCATAGCACTTTCACCGGGTAATATGCAATTGTTTATTTTCTTGCATTAAAATGTAAACTCCCTGATGGGTGGAACTTTGTCTTTATTATCTTTTTAAAAAAATTTTTTTAACGTTTATTTATTTTTGAGACAGAGAGACAGCATGAACAGGGGAGGGTCAGAGAGAGAGGGAGACAATGGAAATAAGTGAAATAAGTGGAACAGAATCTGAAACAGGCTCCAGGCTCTGAGTGGTCAGCACAGAGCCCGACGCAGGGCTCGAACTCACGGACCGCGAGATCGTGACCTGAGCCGAAGTCGGAGGCTTAACCAACTGAGCCACCCAGGCGCCCCTGTCTTTATTATTATTTACCCCAGACCTCAGAACGAGGCCTGGCATATAGCAGGCACTCATATATTTTGTTGAATTGTTATTTTTTTTTAATTTTTTAAAATGTTCTTATTTATTTTTGAGACAGAGAGAGACAGAACATGGGCGGGGGAGGGTCAGAGAGAGAGGGAGACACAGAATCTGAAGCAGGCTCCAGGCTCTGAGCTGTCAGCACAGAGCCCGACACAGGGCTCAAACTCACAGACTGTGAGATCATGGTGAGATCATGACCTGAGCTGAAGTCGGACGCCCAACCCACTGAGCCACCCAGGCGCCCCTATTTTGTTGAATTATTAGGGAAAATATCAATGATCCTTTAATAAGAGACAAATTTATCAGACATAAACATGATACTTACATGCAGACAATAGTAGGAAGGTCAATACTTACTGCAGCACCAAACTTCTGCTGGAACTGATCAATGACTGTGTATGTCACCTCCTCTTCTTCTGCAGGAGAATGATGGTAATAGGTATGTTTGTCTTCTCTGGCAATAGAATTGCCCTCCCACTAATTTTAGCCATAATCATAAATTCCTCCTCTATTGCAACTCAAAGGTCTGATGTTATTTCATTATCACCTGCATCAGCCCATTACACAGTGAACACTCTAGCATCCTGTTTCTCAAATGAGAATAAACAAAAGCCCCACCAATGATAATCTGATGAATTAGATTATTTAATCATCTCCCGTGAAAATCCAGTAATGTTTCCCTCCTCATAGATTTATGTCTTCAATATTTTAAGACATGCCCTTTTCGAAAATCATTATTTTTAATCTTTATTTATTTTTGAGAGAGAGACAGAGTGGGAGTGGAGGAGGAACAAAGAGAAAGGGAGACACAGAATCCGAAGCAGGCTCCAGGCTCTGAGCTGTCAGCACAAAGCCCAACACAGGGCTCAAACTCACGAACTGCGAGATCCTGACCTGAGCCGAAGTCATACACTCACCTAGACATGTCCTTTTTAAAAGGATGTTCATAATAATAAAAAAAAAATAACAGTTTAGGGGTGCCTGGGTGGCTCAGTCGGTTAAGCGACCAACTTTTGATTTTGGCTCAGGTCATAAATTCACAGTTTGTGAGTTCAAGCCCTTTGTTGGGCTCTGTGCTGAGAACGTGGAGCCTGTTTGGGATTCTCTCTCTCTCTGCCCCTCCCCTGCTTGTGCAGGCTCTCTCTCTCAAAATAAATGAATAAACTTAAAGAAAAATAATGCTTTAAAACAAGTCAGTCCTGGAGATGGGCCATAGCCCATACTTTTGGATTTCTCTGGGTCCTTACTTACGTTTTTAAATCATGCAATTTAAATACTTAGAGGTATAACATAACATACAGTTTCTCTTCATCTCCAACCTCTAAAACTTTGGAGTGGCATAGGACAGTCCACACACCACTTTTTCTCTATCCATACTCACTCTTCTGGTGATCTCATCTAGTCTCAAGGCTTTTAATATCATCTATGGGCTAACTCTTGCATTTGTATCTCCGTGTCAGACCTTTCTCCTCATCTCTACGCTTACATTCAGACTTCAGTGGACCAAAACTCTTAATCATCTCCCCAAACCTGTTCCACCCAGCATGGTTCTCATCTCAGTTAAATCACTCTCCATACTTCAGGCTACTCAGACCAAAATCCCTGAACTCACCCTTGATTCCCTTCTTTCTCTCACATCCCCATCTAACATGCCAGTACACTGTATTGGCTATGCCTCAACATACATCCAGAATTCCACCACTGTTTAAGATACTGCTACCACTAGGGTCCAAGCTACCATATCAACTCGTCTTAAAATTATTTCAATAGCCTAACAGGTATTCATGCTTTTACTTTTGTCCTTCTCTCAGGATCTATATAGCATCCAGAATAACTTTGTTAAAACAGAAGTCTGATCATGTTATTCTTCTGCTCAATACTATCCAGTGGGAAGTAGAAATTTTTTTAAATGTCATTTATAATAATATAAAATGTGAAATACTTAGGGATAAATACAGCAAAAGATGTGTAGAACTTATAACTGAGAACTACAAAACACTGCTGAGAAATTAAAGATCTCAGGGATGGATACACGGGGTTAAGAGACTGGAATACTCAATTTTGTTAAGATGCCAATATTCCCCAAACTGATCTACTAATTTCATTGCAATCCCAGTAAAAATTTCAAAGGTTTTTTGGCAACCTGATTCTAAAATTCATGGGGAAGGGGAGCCTGGATGGCTCAGTTGGTTAGGCAACAGACTTCGGCTCAGGTCATGATCTCATAGTTTGTGAGTTAAAGCCCCGCATCTGGCTCTGTGCTGACAGCTCAGAGCCTGGAGCCTACTTCAGATTCTGTGTCTTCCCCTCTCTTTACCCCTCCCCTGCTCACACTCTGTGTCTCTCTGTCTCTCAATAATAAACATTAAAAAAAATTAAAATTCATGGGGAAATGCAAAGAACATAGTATATCCAAAACAACTTTGAAGAACAAAGTTGGAGAACTAACACTACCTGATTTTAAGAGCTATCATCAATCAATAGTAAACAAAACAGTTTTTAAAAAAGCAATAAACAAAATAGTCTTATATTGGTATAAATACAGAAAAATAGATCAATCTAACAGAATATAGCACCCAGAAATAAACCTACATATATATATATAAAACTAATTTTTGACAAAGGTGCAAAGGTAATTTTAGAAAATAACAGTCTTTTCAAAAAAGGGTACTGGAACAATTGGCTATTTTCATCCAACAACAAAACAAAACAACAAATGCTGATCCATACTTCACATCGTGTACAAAAATTAAGTAAAAATGGATCCTAGACCTGAATGTAGGCTGAAATCATGAAGCTTCTAGAAGAAAACATAGGAGAAAACCTCTGTGACTGAGGAAAAAACTTCTTGATATCAAAAGTACAATCTATAAAAGAAAAAAATGTATAAATTGTACCTTATCAAAATTAAAAATGTCTGCTCTTTGAGACATACTTTAAGAGAATAAAAAGACAAATTACAGACTTGCAGAAATATTTGTAAGCACATATTTGAGGAAAGATTTATATCCAGAATATATAAAGAACTCCCAACACTGAATAATAATAAAACAATCCAATAAGAAAATGTGCAATAGATATGAACAGACATTTCACCAAAAATATTCAGGCGGAAAATAAGGACACGAAAAGATCCTTAACATTCTTAGTCATTAGAGAAATGATAAAACCAAAAATCTTCCAATGGCTTTTCTTCTCATTTCAGAGTAGAAGCCTGAGTCTCTTCAATGATCTACAATGACCTCCATGATAGGCCTACCCGACTTCATCTATCTTTCTCCTTGCTCCAGCTACACTGATCTTGCTATTCCTTCAAGATCCTGGCACGTTCCTATCTCAGGGCCTTAGTAGTTCTTCTTTTTTCTGCCTAAAAAACATTTCCCTCAGATACACACTGCTCAATCCTTCATCTCCTCAGGCCTTTGCTCAAATGTCACCATTTCAGTGAGGACTGTCCTAAACACCCTAAAATTGTAAAACCACTCTCTTCACACACTCTTTCCCTTTTTTCTATTTTTTTTTTTCTCCTTAGCATTTGGCACCAGCATACTATATTTTATACTGATTTATCTTATTTAGTGCCTGCTTCCTATAATGGAGCTCAACGAGGGCAGAGATACTACACTTCAGTATCCTCAATGTCTGGTATATAGTACACCCTAAAATATTAAATAAATAAATGAATCACAGTATTTTATCTTAATTCAGAGCCTAGAAGCAATGGCCCTGCTGAGCATTCCATACAGAACCTTGACTCACAGTTACGTCAACTCTGAAGAGTTCTAGACCACGATAGAGCTAGCCTAGACAATTCAGAGCCCCAGTACTTACCTGATGGGCTATACTTGAGGTGATTCAGCAGAGAGGTGGTTGGTGACTCAGGGACAGGAGAAGAAGGCTCACATATGTTTAGATCTTCACCTTTCATTTTATCCATCCTTGTTCTTTCTGTATTTAGACTATGCTTACAAAAAACAGCACTCAGGTGAACTTGTTCTTTGTTTGCTGATGCCTTACACAGATTTAGCCACACAGTGATTTAAAGGTGCCATCAAAAGATAGAAGAAACATCTATTTCTTCTCATTTCTATTACCTCAGGCCATTTGAGGAATTATTTAGATCATGAATTAGAGATAAGGCTTTCTACCCTAATGTGTACATTTGGGTAAGATAACAATTAAGAAAATTACTCCATCATACCTAACAGAAGATGCCTTTTCTCTCTCTGCACCTTGTTCCACTTCATCCAGCAGTTCCACTGTAAAATAACCAAATGGATTCCAACAGAGGGTCCAATCTGAAAGCAATTAACCACTCCCCTTCCACCCACAGTCTAATGAGGTATCACAAACAGTAATTGGAAATGAAACGTTAGTCCATAGAGGTCTTCATCAGGCAGCAATAAATAGAGCAGAAAAGCCTACCCAAAGTACTGAAGATACCTAATATCTCCCTGCCAACCTAGCTTCCTTGGTCATTTAGAAGGAATAGAACGTGCTCTACATTTTCTCTTTACCCTTTTGTTCCAGGGCACCTGTGTACTTCTGCAGATTGGTTCCAGAGATTTTCTTTCCTATTCATTCCCACCACTGATACATCTTTCCTCACACTATGTACTCTTTGGATGTTTTCTCTCAAATCATTCACAGATCTCACAGACTGCTGCCTTAATAAATAGTTCAGTGACAGTAAAAGCAGTAAAAGCTAGACTAGAAATCACCAAAAAAATATGAGAGAAACCTTTCACAGATTCTGAAACAACTTATTTTTAATCTAACAGTGCAGGCAATATTGTTATTATTGATTCTAAGATGTACATTTTAAACAGCTCTGAAATTGGATATTATTTATAATAAGTGCACATGACAGTTTAATTGGCAGCTTTTTCTTTCTTAGGACGTGAAAAGTAATAGTGCACGGGGGCACCTCGGTGGCTCAGTCGGTTAAGCGTCCGACTTGAGCTCAGGTCATGGTCTCGCAGTTGACGAGTTCAAGCCCTGCGTCCAAGCCCTGCGTCGGGCTCTGCGCTGACAGCTCAGAGCCTGGAGCCTGCTTCATATTCTGTGTCTCCCTCTCTCTGCCCCTCCCCCACTCATGCTGGGTCTCTGTCTCAAAAATAAAGATAAACATTAAAAAAAATTTTTTAATAGTGCACTTTATAATTAATGGCATTTTAGAGTCAATTAAGTATACATAGGTACTAGTCAGGGAAAATCCACTAAGGGGCCATACTATGTTCCAAATGTCTCCTTCCCCTGCACTCTCTAGATGTGTTGAGTCTTGGGCAGAGAAAGTGAAAGTCATTGAAAATATTGAGTAGTCAATTATTATTCTTCATTTTATTTTATTTTTTTTTTAATTTTTTTAATTTTTTTTTAACGTTTATTTATTTTTGAGACAGAGAGAGACAGAGCATGAACGGGGGAGGGTCAGAGAGAGGGACCGCGAGATCATGACCTGAGCCGAAGTCGGCCACTTAACCGACTGAGCCACCCAGGTGCCCCTCATTTTATTTTAATTTATTTTTTTAATTTAATGTTTACTTATTTTTGAGAGAAAGAGAGACAGAGCATGAGCAGCAGACAAGCAGACAGCGAGGGAGACACAGAATCTGAAGCCGGCTCCAGGCTCTGAACTATCAGCACAGAGCCCAATGTGGGGCTCGAACTTAAGAGCTGTGAGATCATGACCTGAGCCAAAGTTGGATGCTCAACCAACTGAGTCACCTAGGGGCCCATTTAAATTTATTTTTGTTTGTTTGAGGTTTTATTTAAATTCTAGTTAGTTATCACTTTAATAATTCTTATTCAAAGTGCTTTTCAGGGAAAGTGGAAAAAGTCTCAATCCGTGGCTGACAGAACCACAGGGAAAAGAAGGAGAAGACTGCCCTTTGAACTTAAAAATTATGAAAAAACGCCAAGTCTTGAGAAAGGATTTAGGAAGAGATGAAATCCACATGTACAGTTCACAAAGCTGGTCAGTGGTTAGCCCTCTCTTGAGTTAGGGAGATAGTAGTAGTGATCCCTTTGCCTCTCTTTGCAAACTCATCCACAGCCTAGCTTTGTTGCAGTCCAGAGCTTTGATCCAGGGCAAAGGCTAATAGAACACAATTAGGAATCCCACTACATAGGGGCACCTGGGTGGCTTACTGGTTAAGCATTTGACTCTTGGTTTTGGCTCAGGTAGTAATCTCACAGACTGAGCCCCGTGTCGGGGTCTGTACTGTAAGTGCGGAGCCTGCTTGGGATTCTTTCTCTCCCCCTCTCTCTCAAAATAAAAAAATGAACTTTAAAAAAGGAATGTAGGGGCGCCTGGGTGGCTCGGTCGGTTGGGTGTCCGACTTCAGCTCAGGTCATGATCTCGCGGTTTGTGAGTTCGAGCCCCGCATTGAGCTCTGTGTTGACAGCTCAGAGCCTGGAACCTGCTTCGGATTCTGTGTCTCCCTCTCTCTCTGCCCCTCCCCTGCTCATGCTCTGTCTCTCTCTTCTGTCAAAAATAAATAAACATTAAAAAAAAAAAAAAAAAAGGAATCTAGTTTCAAAAAAAAAAAAAAAAAAAAAAAAAGAATCCCACTATGGGGCACCTGGCTGGCTCAGTTGTTAACATGTGACTCTTGATCTCAGGAAGTGAGTCTGAACCCCATGTTGGGTGTAGAGATTACTTAAAATCTTTTATTTTTTTTTAAAGAAAGAATCCCACTACTACTACCACCATCACAGCCATTACAAAAAGGTGTTCAAGGGACAGAGAGTGTTTATAGTAGCATACTCAGTGAGAAAGGACAGATAGCTGGCTGCCTTGAAGTAGGGCTAGATTGGCAGTCATTAATTTGGTGAGACTTTCATCTCTCTGAATTCTACTCTCACAAAACAAAGTAATCTTTCAAACAGCAGTAATCTGTCATCTACAGGAGTCCTTCCCTTTCCTCATATCTGCCCCACTGGTAAGAAATGAACAGCTCCACGAGGTCCCTGATCTCCCATTCTCCCCACATTGATCTTTACTCTTCCTTGGAAGGCTTTCTGCTTTAGACTTCTTGAAAGGAGGAACAGTTCTTGCTCCCCTTTTCTCTTATCCTATTTGGCTTTTTGGAAGCACACTGACCAAAAGAGCTTCCATATCTACTCTTTTTTTGGCAAACAAGTGGACCTACTCTTGCTAAATGGCTTTTGCTGGCAGAAATGAAGAAGAGAGCTGCAAAATAAACAAAAACCCCAAAAAACAGAAAAACAAAACAAAAGCAAAATAAAAAACAGAGCTTCTTCTTGCAATTCCAAAATCCAAAAATCTCTGAAAACCAAAAATTGTATCTCTTTTTGGCAGCAAAACCTGAACTGACATACTATTTATATTCCTATTTTATTCCACTTAGGAGGATTATCTGCAGTTTCCCGGTTTTATTACAGAGTTGTTCCCAGACCCACTTCCAATGTTAATGTAATATTAAACAGTATCTAGTTGGTGTTAGGGTTTCCAAAAATGCCGAATTGTGAATTCTGAAACATTTGGTCCTCAGGTTTCAGATAAGGGACTGCAAATGTACTGTGAATCTGTACTGTTAAATTTAATTGCTGAGCAAGATTCTTTTCTGTTCAGATTCCTAACTGTCTACTGGCTGAGTCTCTAGTAACAAGCAGTAGTGGTCCTCACATTGTAAAATTAAGATGATTAAAATTCTCTAGAACTGTTCTGCTCATGGTACCCTCTGAGAAAGTAAGATGAAGGTCAATTCTCAAATACCAACTTTAAGGGTTCATAAACGCAGGGGCACCTGGGTGGCTCAGTCATTTAAGCATCCGACTTCGGCTCAGGCCATGATCTCATGGTTTGTGAATTTGAGCCCCACATCAGGCTCTGTGCTGACAGCTCAGAGCCTGGAGCCTGCTTCGGATTCTGTGTCTCCCTCTCTCTCTCTGCCCCTCCCCCATTCACACTCTGTCTCTCTCTCTCTCTCTCTCAAAAATAAACATTAAAATTTTTTTTTAAATTCATAAATGTAATATTAAAGGCAATACAACATCTCATATGTTTTCAAATGTTGGAATGAGGTGGAGCCGTGAGTTTACTGCTACTGCAAATCCCAATCCCTGCAGTCAGGGAACATGCATCTCTCACCATTCACAATCTCGTGCCCAAAAAACATCTTCACTCCTGGAGCACTTCGACCAGTCTCCACATTCTTCACTGTTACAGAAAATGATTCATTTAGTTATTAAAAAAGATAATATTTTCCTAAAATTTTAAGAAAATAATGCCCCCCAAAAGTGCCATATCTGAGTTTTATAAAAATCTTCAAATTATTTTCCCCCAAGAAATGAAGAGTCAATAATAAATTACAAAGCTATAGCCTTGTAACAAGTGGTATAAAGAACAGATTGGGGGTGCCTGGGTGGCTCAGTTGCTTAAGCAACAAACTCTTGGCTTTCGCTCAGGTCCTAATCTCATGGTTCGTGAGTTTGAGCCCTGCATTGGCCTCCACACCTGGCAGCACGAGGCCTGCTTGAGATTTTCTCTCTTCTCTCTCTGTCCTTCCTCTACTCACACTCTCTGAAAATAAATAAATAAACTTAAAAAAAAAAAAAAAAAAAAGAACAGAGGGAACAATGGTCCAAGAGGAACTTAAAGGGCAGCGGTAGCAGAGTGAATTTAAACTTCTCCCAAGAATTATTCTAAGGCTCTTGAGGCTAAGGACTATCTATTTGTTATATTACTATTGTTTTTTTTTCCCCCACCTAATTCTGGATAAAATTTTAAGGCAGTTGAGTACTTCTAGAGTCCACACCCTGTTTCCTGTCATGCTACATGCTCACAAGTACTGGTAAGGACAATAATCCATCTCCTGGCTCAAATACAGACTCTTACGTGAGTAGATAGGTGAGTTAGGGAGAAGTTTAGATGTCATGTCTAAAATGATGTCGCTTTTCTAATTTTTTTTAATGTTTATTTTTGAGAAAGAGAGGGAAAGACAGAGCATAAGATGGGGAGGGGCAGAGAGAGAGGGAGACACAGCATCTGAAGATGGCTACAGGCTCTGAGTTGTCAATGTGGGGCTCAAACCCACATGAGATCATGACCTGAGCCAAAGATGGAAGCTTAACTGACTGAACCACCCAGGCATCCCTGGTGTCACTTTTCTAGACGGAAGTGCTCCCAGCAGTTGTATATTTCCATGCTGCTCAGCAATCCAAAATAATCGAGTTTCACCCTCACTATTGCACTGAATATATTCTTACTGAGGTCAAAAATCACCAACTGCCTATTTTTCAAATCTAAAAAAAAAATGTTTATAGTCTTATCACCCTTGTCTCCCATGTATCCTTTGACAATACTGTTCTCTCCTTTCTTCTTTGCCTTATAGGACACACTTCAAGTTTAGTTCTTTTCCTACTAATTTCCTAGAGCTATCATACTGAGCATACCGAACTAGGCACCATGCTAATTATTTGCCCACATTTGACTCTCCAGTAACATAGCGAGAGAGGCATTTCATTCTCTCTGTTATGGAAGAATGTGAGACTCAGAAAAGTTAAATAACTTGTTTAAGGTCACACTACTAAGAAAAGACAGGGTCAGGATTCAAACCTTGGCCTCAGTTATTTTAATACACAACTCCTAACCAATGTTACGCTGTCTCCCTCATTTGCTCCTCCCAATCTCTTTACCCGCCTCTACCACCTCTGACATCCTGACACCATTTTTTTTTTAAGTAATCTCTATACGTAATGTGGGACTCAAACTCATGACCCCGAGATCAAGAGTCATTTGGCTCTTCCAAATGAGCTAGCCAGGCACCCCCAACACTCACTATTTCTACAACATGGATTATTTCTCTCAGTTCCACTCACATTTCCTAGGAGACTGACTGTAACATTCTCAAACTGAAATCATTACCTCCTCCCAGTATAACCAACAAACTTTCTCTTCCCATTTCTATCAATTAATAATAGTACTATACATGTAATCTTCTGAGTCAGTCATAAATGTAGGAGTCATTTTCCATTGCTCTCTAATTATCCAATTGATTACCAGGTTACTTATCCCATCTCTTATGTATTCCTAGAATCTGTCTCTCTCTTTTCCTTTCCTTGCTGAACCTTAGCTATGACCACTATCATTTTCCCTTTATTGGATCCCTTGGTTGTCAAACTAGTTCCCTGCCTATGCTCTCTGCCTATAGTTTCTCCCTACTTCAATCCTTCCTGCCGTCATAGTGAAAATACTCCTGCTTTGTTCAAATAGTATACAAAATTAGTAAACAAGTGTCAAGAAATACGTTCAACTTCTTTAGAAATATTTTACAAACAGGCCAAAATGAAATAGCACTTTTTACCTATAAAACTAGCAAGGATTTAGGAAAGATACACATCAGCAATTTTTTTAAAAATATCCAATGTTACTGAGTATCACTTGCACATAGCTAGTAGTGAAGTAGAAAGGCACAACCCTTTAGAAAAACTATTTGGAAATATGCGTCAAAAATATTTAAAATATCTATAACTTTTACCTACTAATTTCACTTGTAGGAACTATTCCTAAGAAAATAATTATAAATTATAACAAGTATTGGAGCACCAAGTATTGGCTTAGTCAGTTAAGTGTCCTACTCTTTTTTTTTTTTTTTTTTATAAACATTTTTTTTTTTTCAACGTTTATTCATTTTGGGGACAGAGAGAGACAGAGCATGAACGGGAGAGGGGCAGAGAGAGAGGGAGACACAGAATCGGAAACAGCCTCCAGGCTCTGAGCCATCAGCCCAGAGCCCGACGCGGGGCTCGAACTCACGGACCGCGAGATCGTGACCTGGCTGAAGTCGGACGCTTAACCGACTGCGCCACCCAGGCGCCCCAAGTGTCCTACTCTTGATCTTAGGGTTGTGAGTTCAATCCCCACATTGGGCACCGTGCTGGGCATGAAGTCTACTTAAAAAAAATGCG
This sequence comes from Leopardus geoffroyi, assembly GCF_018350155.1. Taxonomy (NCBI): domain Eukaryota; kingdom Metazoa; phylum Chordata; class Mammalia; order Carnivora; family Felidae; genus Leopardus; species Leopardus geoffroyi. The sequence continues at coordinate 62,045,715 of NC_059337.1, read as the reverse complement.
TATATATATATATATATATATATGTATACTTATATATATATACACATATATAATAACAATATTAAATTGTACTTCATAATGTGTTACAATATATATATAGTCTACAAATAAAAATTTTATTTTATAATTATAAAATACACTAAATATTTTTATTTTATTTTTTTACAAAATGTTTATTTATTTTTGAGAGAGAAATAGAGTGACAGAGAGAGAGTGTGTGTGTATACACAGGGCACAGAGACAGGGAGACAGAGAATATGAAGCAGGCTCCACACTGCCAGTGCAGAGTCTGGCACAGGACTTGAAATCACAAACCATGAGACCATGACCTGAGCCAAAATCAGACGCTTAACCAATTAAGGTACTCAGGTGTTCCTATAGTAAATATTTTTAAAACTATACTGTAAAATGTTTAGCTATTAAAATCCTCAACAAGATATTAGCCAACCAGATCCAACAATACATTAAAAAAATTATTCACCAAGACCAAGTGAGATTTATACCTGGGATGCAGGGCTGGTTCAATATCTGCAAAACAATCAATATGATTCATCATATCAATAAAAGAAAGGACAAGAACCATATGATCCTCTCAACAGATGCAGAGAAAGCATTTGAGAAAATACAGCATTGTTTCTTGATAAAAACCCTCAAAAAAGTAGGGATAGAAGGATCATACCTTGAGATCATAAAAGGCGTATATGAAAGACCCAACGCTAATATCATCCTCCATGGGGAAAAACTGGGAGCTTTCCCTCTAAGGTCAGGAACAAGACAGGGATGTCCACTCTCGTCACAGTTATTCAACACAGTATTAGAAGTCTTAGCCTCAGCCATCCGATAACACAAAGAAATAAAAGGCATCCAAATCATCCAGGAGGAGGTCAAACTTCCACTCTTTGCAGATGACATGATACGCTACATGGAAAACCCAAAAGATTCCACACAAAAACTGCTAGAACTGATTCATGAGTTCAGCAAAGTTGCAGGATATAAAATCAATGCACAGAAATCACTTGCATTCCTATACACCAACAATGAAGCAACAGAAAGAGAAATCAAGGAATCAATCTCACTTACGACTGCACCAAAAACCATAAAATACCTAGAAATAAATCTAACCAAAGAGGTGAAAAATCTATACACTGAAAACTACAGAAAGCCTATAAAAGAAATTGAGGAAGACATAAAAAAATGGAAAAATATTCCATGCTCCTGGATAGGAAGAACAAATACTGTTAAAATGTCAATACTATCCAAAGCAATCTACATATTCAATGCAATATTTATCAAAATAATACCAGCATTCTTCACAGAGCTAGAACAAATGATCCTAAAATTTGTATGGAACCAGAAAAGACCCCAAATAGCCAAAGCAATCTTGAAAAAGAAAACCAAAGCAGGAGGCATCACAATCCCGAACTTCAAGCTGTATTACAAAGCCATAATCATCAAAACAGTATGGTACTGGCACAAAAACAGACACTCACATCAATGGAACAGAATAGGAAACCCAGAAATGGAACCACAAACATATGGCCAACTCATCTTTGACCAAGCAGCAAAGAATATCCAATGGAATACAGTATCTTCAGCAAGTGGTGCTTGGAAAACTAGATAGCAAAATGCAGAAAAATGAACCTTGACCACTTTATACACCATACACAAAAATAAACTCAAAATGGATGAAAGACCTAAATGTAAGATGAAAGACCTTAATGTAAGATACATCAAAATCCTTGAGGAGAAAGCAGGCAAAAACCTCTTTGATCCTGGCCACAGCAACTTCTTACTCAACACATCTCCAGAGGAAAGGGAAACAAAAGCAAAAATGAATAACTGGGACCCCATCAAAATAAAAAGCTTCTGTACAGCAAAGGAAACAATCAGCAAAACTAGAAGGCAACCGAATGAATGGGAAAAGATATTTGCAAATGACATATCACATAAAGGGTTAGTATCCAAAATCAATAAAGAACTTATCAAACTCAACACCCAAAAAACAAATCATCCAGTGAAGAAATGGGCAAAAGACATGAATAGACACTTCTCCACAGAAGATACCCAGATGGCCAACTGACACATGAAAAAATGCTCAACATCACTCATCATCAGGGAAAAACAAATCAAAACCACAAGGAGATACCACCTCACACCTATCAGAATGGCTACATTAACAACTCAGGCAACAACACATGTTGGCGAGGATGTGGAGAAAGAGAATCTCTTTTGCACTGTTGGTGGGAATGCAAACTGGTGCAGCCACTCTGGAAAACAGTATGGAGGTTCCTCAAAAAATTAAAAATACAACTACCCTACAACCCGGCAATTGCAGTACTGGGTATTTATAAAACGGATACAGGTATGCTGTTTCAAAGGGACACATGCACTCCAACGTTTATAGCAGCGCTATCAACAATAGCCAAAGTATGGAAAGAGCCCAAATGTTCATCAATGGATGAATGGATAAAGAAGATGTGGTGTGGTGTGTGTGTGTGTGTGTGTGTGTGTGTGTGTGTACGTATTTTACACAGCAATTTAAAAAAATGAAGGTATTATGCTAAGCAAAATTAGACAAAGACAAGTATCATATGACTTTACTCATATGAGGACTGTAAGACACAGAACAGATGAACACAAGGGAAGGGAAGCAAAAATAATATAAAAACAGGGAGCGGGACAAAACATAAAAGATTTTTAAATATGAAGAACAAACAGAGGATTACTAGAGGGTCTGTGGCAGGGGGGATGGGCTAAATGAGTAAGGGGCATTAAGAAATCTACTCCTGAAATCACTGTTGCACTATATACTAACTTGGATGTAAATTAAAAGTAAATAAATAAAAATTAAAACAAAACAAAACAAAAGAAATAGACTCTAAATTACAGAGAACAAACTAATAGTTACTAGAGGGGAAGGGATGGAGGGGTGGGTTATTTAGTTGTTGGGGATTAAGTAGTGCACTTGTCATGATGGACACTGGGTTGTGTATATAGAATTGTTGAATCACTCTATTGTACACTTGAAACTAATATAATACTGTATTTTAACTAAACGGAATTCGAGGAATAAAAAAAAATGAAAAAAAACTTAAAAAAATAAAATAAAATGTTTGGCCATTAAATTGGAGTTTCAAATAACACCAGCAAAAGCTTGTTATTGTGTTAACTAAAAAAAGCATATAACATACCTAGCTTACTATGTCAACTATATAAAATCAGTATAATTAAAGACTATATAATTAAAGTCTATATTTTATCTAGACTGAACACTTTGTTGAACAATTATGTGGCATATCCTGATTGTTGTCCATTCAACGCCATTTATTCAGGCTAGCAAACTGCTTAGTCTCTCCACAAACAGGAGTGGTTTCTTGGACCTCCAGGGCATCTCTTTAAGGGGACTGACTCAGCTGGGAGGAACACTGCCCTACCTCTCTGTCCTCTTCCTCCTGTAACTTCTACCAGCCATCACATGATCTTGAGGTTTGAAGGCATGGGCTAAAGATGGCAGAGCAGAAAGATGAAAAATCTGGATCTCCCTCAACTCTGGGGAGAGTCACAGTAGCACTGGGATGCCTGTCTTCTTTTATATAAGAGAATAAACTCCTAGTTTGAGCCACTGGATTGAGTTTGTTTCTAGTAGCTGAGCATTGTTCCCAACTAACACAGGAGTAAACATTTCAGGCAACAAGCTTGAAAATTTAGATGCCTCCTACTTAAAAAAATCTTTCAAATTATGGTGCACCTCGCTGGCTCAGTCGGTAAAGCATGCCATTCTTGATCTCGGGGCTGGGAGTTAGGCCTCATATTGGGCCTAGAGCCTACTGAAAATTAAAAAAGAAAAAAGTCGGGGCGCCTGGGTGGCGCAGTCGGTTAAGCATCCAGCTTCAGCCAGGTCACGATCTCGCGGTCCGTGAGTTTAAGCCCCGCATCAGGTTCTGGGCTGATGGCTCAAAGCCTGGAGGCTGTTTCCGATTCTGTGTCTCCCTCTCTCTCTGCCCCTCCCCCGTTCATGCTCTGTCTCTCTCTGTCCCAAAAATAAATAAACGTTGAAAAAAAAAATTTAATAAAAAAAAAAGGAAAAAAGTCTTTCAAATTGTTCCTCATTGCTTTCAGAAGTGTCCAAATGCTATGATATGCTAAGGCCTTCTGATTAGTCCCATGTCTACTTCTCCACTCTTGAGTCTCACTACATCCTCATACTGAAATTTACTTAGGTTTCCTGAATGCACCAAGTTTTCATGTCTTTACATTTTTTGTACATGCTGCTACTTTCTGCATAAAACTATGGTTCTCTCAAAGTGTGGTTCCCCAACTAAGCATCAGCATCACCAAGAAACTTGTTAGAAATACAAATTGTTGGCCCCCACCTCAGACCTTAAGAATCAGAATCTCTGGGAGGGGGGCCCAGGAATCTGTGTTTTAACAAGTCTTCCAGGTGTTTCTGATCCACAGCTAAAGTTTGACAATGACTGGCTTGAAACACCTTCCACTCTTTTCCCACCTAGCTAAATCCTACTCACCTTTGGGACACCTTCCCTACTATCCTAACTCTACCACGCCCAGATCTAAATTAACTGAAACTTTGGGGCACCTGGGTGGCTCATTCAGTTGGGCATCTAACTCTTGATCTTAGCTCAGGTCATGATCTCATGGTTTGTGGGTACAAGCCCTGCACTGGGGTCTGTGCTAACAGTGCAAACCTGCTTAGGTTCTCTCTCCCTCTCTCTCTGCCCCTTCCACACACACAAGCTCTTGCTTTCTCAAAATAAATAAATAAACTTAAAAAAAAATTAACTGAACCATTTGTGTTTCCATGGCATCTTGTGTTTCCCTTTACCAGAAGAGGATATCATACTGCATTATAGCTTTCTGCTTGCTTATCTGTCTCCTTACTAGACTCAGTTTTTTGAGGACAGTGACCATATAACCCTTATCTATATCCCTGGTATCTGTCATAGTACCTGCAATAAATCAATAAAATATTATCAATATCAAAATAAATCAATAAAATAAACTATCAATAAAATATTACTGAGGGATGCCTGGCTAGGTTAGCTGGAAGAGCACGCAACTCTCACTCTCGTGGTCATGAGTAGAAGCCCCATGTTAGGTGTGCAGCCTACTTAAAATAAATTTCAAAAGCAAAATCAACAAAAAAACAAATGATTACTGAATGAGTTACTATACTGCAAAAGTCTGGTATAGTCCCACCCTAGTCCACAAAGGTCTATTTTAACTTATAACATGGCTTAAGAATAACACTAATCTCTCAAATGCCACGTATACAAGCTTCAATTGTGAACTTGAAACCTCTTTCAGGGAAACAACTATCCTAGCAAGTCAATATTCTAGCTGAATAAAAACTATATATTGGACTTTCAAGGTGAACACATGTAGGAACTAAGAGGGTGGTACACCCAGTGAGGGCATGGAAATTCTGAGCCCCTTCCCATATAACTTTGCCAATGCATCTCTTCCATTTGGCTGTTCCTGAGTTGCAACCCTTAAAATGAACAGAATTGAAGCTGGGAGATATAGAGGCTACCTTGTAACCATGATAATGACAGATGATCACCGAGGTGGCAAAAGCACAAGGCACCTGGTCCCTCCTGGCATCTTTGAGTCACTGCACTATTCCTCAGCAGCCTATCTCTACACTTGTTTTTGCATGAGAAAAATTAATTTGTGAATTTGTCTGTTGAAGCCAAAAGTAAATCTACCTGTCTTTGTGAATTTGTCTGTTGAAGCCAAAAGGAATTCTATCGAATCGAGCGATGATTTTTAATTTCAAGACACATATGGCAAGAAATTAAAAAGTACCCAATGAAAAAAGAATCTACACATTGAAAATTTCCACTATCATGTAAACATAAGTATAGAAGTGGGGACAAACCAGCATATATAGCCACGTTTTCTGTCGGGGAAAATAGCATTCTAATCTTCCTCCTACCTCTTTCCTAGAATAGGAATGACTCCCTCCCAGTTGCTAATGAAGCCCAGAGCCATCACCCAAACTTAGCTATTAATCGTTTAAAAAGCAGAAGACGATGAGAAATAAAATGAGACCTTTCTTCAGGACAACAATCTTGTTAGGGTCCACATGCTGGAGTACTCCCTCAAAGATGCCACAAACCAATGTGAGTTTCACCCTTCTCCACAAAATCTGATTGAGGAAATGGTAGTCGCTGCTGGGATCCATGCTATTTGATGGAAAGGCAGTCTTCAAACAATCTTCTTTAAGCGCCCAACCACTTGAAAATAAAAGAGATCTATGATTTTAAAAATATTTTGGGGGGAATGAGGTTATTTTCCCTTTTCTCATACCTGGAAGGAACAAGAAAAATAAAAACACGAGAGTAATCCAGTTTTGCTCACTCATCTTTTTAGAATAATGGGGAAAGGACCATTGCAAGCATCAACTCTAATTTATACATGGGAAATTGAAAACCATAAAACTTCAGGCAAGGTTTGGGTTCTTGGTCTATATGAGGTAATACTACCTTTCATTGCTTAGCTAAATGGAACAAGCAGAACATTTAGAGGCTTTTAAATGGCATATACATTTATCTTTTTAACACCAACCAACCAACAAACCAAAAACTCTTAAAGAGCAAATGGAAAAAAACCAAAAAACTGATATTGGCAAAATACCTGCCAATACATGCTGCCATAACTGCTCACCCAGAAATCTCTGGGATCTAATTTCTCCTGGTCTCTTCTACATTAGTAACATTTCCAGAATTTGGCAGTTTTACTAACTAAACCGTTAGAACTATTACAATTTTATGCATGACCAATCCAGCTGCCATGTCAGAGCAGTTGAAGAGAGACAACACTAGATCAGACAAGAGCAAGTCAACCACGGAAACTACCCACTGAGACTAGAACTTTGGCCTCATGCTAAATCGTCAAAACCTTAGGTAAAGCTTAAAAGTAGTGTAGATACTAAGTGACAGTGGTCAGAATTTGGTTCTTCCGCATCTCAAAGGGGTTCTGTACAAAGCAACACTCAAAGGGTGGGGAGAGGGTGAAAAGGCATTGAAGCCACAGGAAAAGAACTGGTTCACCGGAGAGGGTGTACTAATTTAACGGATGGCTTAAACATTTTCCAGAAAACAATGTCATAAAAATAAAATGCAAAATCCCTCATTGTTAAGGCAAAACAAAGAACTTCAAGTAAATGGCGGACCATACGCTGAGAATTTAATCTCGCCCGCCGATAGATTTTCTCCCCCGAAGGGAAGTTTGGGAAATCCTGTCCCAATTTCACGCAAATGGTGACTCCCTCGAGCTTCAGTCTTGAGCTAAAAAAGAATGGGCTGCTTTTACGGAAGAACTCTTGGAGAGTTTTACGCTGGCGTTGGCAGTTACCAAAAGACAGTGCCGAAAACAAACCGAAAAACGCGGCGCCGAACACCCACACCGAGGATCGGACGCCCGGCGGACGCAACCAGGGGTGCCTGCTGTTTCCCAAGGAGCCAATCGGCACTCAGCCCTGAAGCTGGCTCCCGAGCGTCCCCAGCGGCCAGGAGGTGAGAGGGCCTGCAGAAAAAAGGAGGTGCAACTCCCAGCATGCAGTTCTCAAGAGACACACCCTAGCGTTGCCCCAGGAGACGTTTTGTCTATATTTTTGTTTCTCTCTGCAGTCCCTGCCACCTGTGGGTGGGATTTCCACTTTTTGAGTTCTGCGAGAAACGGGTTGCCTACGCTGCCTGCTTCAGGTTAGCTTGTTGTAAAACTATGGGTCGACGACGTTGCCCTTTTAATTGCGGTCGCTAGAGCCAGAGTGGCATTGCCTTTTTAAGGCCGGTAACATCATGCTTCCGGGGGCGTGGTCTGCGCTTAGGAATACCCGGCCCTGCGCTGGGCTGATTCATTCCGGGGCTGGAGCTAAAAGCGTCAACGTCGACTTCTGCGCCGGGTGCAGCCTCGCTCCTAATTGGTTGGTCCTCGGACCGCCCTCCTCCGCTCGCCACCTCTGGGTTCCCTCCCTGGTCCGCAGTAAGAACACTGCCCTCTCGTCTCTTGACCCTTGGGCCTCTCTCCCTTCCCTCCCTCTCTCCCGTCGCCGCTGTCGCTTCAGGCGCCCCTGCTCCCGGAGCAGCTTCCGGCTCGGTGATGGGGTCTCGGGCTTCCACGTTATTGCGGGACGAAGAGCTCGAGGAGATCAAGAAGGAGACTGGCTGTGAGTTCGGGTAGGGGGTGGGAACGTCGCCGGGCGCCTCTGGCTGGTCTCAGAACCGAGGACGGCTGTCGTTGAGGTCTGGAGCTGCGGTGCCTGGGCAGCCCCAGCGCTGGAGCTTTGTGGCCCCAGCGATTGCCGGGGTCCTGGGCAGCCTCCAGCGCTGGAGCTTTGTGGCCGAGGGCTAGAGCCGTGGGCTCAGGCTCCTGTGGGGCTGTCCTTTCCCCTCAAGACGGAGAGCACCCATCATCCTCAGAGCACAGGCACCGCTCTTTTCTCTTCTTCCTGCTCATGAAAGCGCCCCCCGCCCCCAACTCCTTTGCTTTATCCTACATTGCACCAACCTCGAATTCAGGAGCCCTGGATGGATCCTGTAGAAAACATACTCCGTTCCTGTGACGGTTCTGGGCAAGCACTTAAAGCCACTGTCGACTATGAGAAATCACAAATAAATTCTTTCTACAACTGTAAAAATAAGTTTAGAAAGCAAGATCATATAGCAAGGCTTTGGAAGACGTGACCTAGTGACAGGAGACCTTTAAAGAATCAGGGATCTGAGAGTGTGAGACTTCTTTCATTCTGGACATGTGGGGATAACACGGATACTGTGACCATCAGTTTTTGCTTACACTGAAGACGTTTGTTGTTCTAATTTCAGATATATTGATTTCTACTACGCTGATGTACTTTATGCAATTGCTATGGAAATTGGATGTGCTCCAAAATCTCATTGTAAATTTGTACTAGGAACTGATTTTTTATAGTCCAGTCTCTTCCTCATTAACCAGAACATAGGGTCAACAGGGCTTTGGGGATTCAGAAGCTCTGTGTAACACCATCACACTTTTTTTTTTTTTTTTAATGTTTATTACACTTATAATGTGTAATACTTGTTTGGCCACTTGACCTTATGGTCATTTTATGACTCAATCAGACTCCCAAGAGTAGAAATACAGGCAATTTGGAGTCAGCAAACATTTTATTAAATTTTGTGGCCTTGAGCTCCGGCCACACTTAGAAATACTGGAACTACTTTAGGTCTAAGGTGACACCAGAATTAAAGCATTCATACTTAAAATAGAAAGTCACATAATGAGGAAATGTAAGCCATAGTGTGGATGAGAAAAAGCTATTTTTGCCTCAAGATGAAGGGAGCACTAATCCCATTTGGGTTTATTTACATTTGACCAAATGGAAAGGTCCTGAACTGCTATAGAACTGTTAAATTATTTTACTGTGTGGCTTGTGGAGAAACAGAACTACATATTCCTGTAAGAGCTGTTTTCCTAGTTGCCAAAAAGTGAATCAAGCCTGACTGAAATTCTCAACCACAATCAGTGCAAATGTACCTTGAACCAGAAAGCCTAATGAAACAACAGGTTACTGACTTTTTGCATTATCTGTATTTGTACTATGCCAGGTACTCAAAGCAAATACCGACAAAAGATGCCTTTAAGAGTTATGATTAGCATTATGACATAATGTAGCTGAAATTATGTGCCACCCACCTCCAGCAGTCAGAGAAGATGAGTCTGTGGGCTGGTCTTGGGGAGCACAGGAATTGGGCCCTGATGAATGCATGAACGGATTAGATTTAGGTAAATTAACCTAGGGCATTTTGGGTGGCTTCCAAGAGCATTGTCCCTCAGCCTGCTACAGAGTCATTCCTCTGCCCTGGGAGTTGAGCCATCAGTTTATCTGGTTAGTATCTAACAGCAGAGTTGATTTTTAAAGCAGTAATTTTAGCATGATGCAAAAGGTTTAGATGACTAAAAACAGATACCTGAGGGTGAAGTGGAGAAGTGGAATTTGTCCAATTTTTGTCTGTGTCTTGTTCCATTAAGAGTTTGAGGAACTATCAATCAGAAACACTTTCAAGTTAAGGACAAGTAGTAAGGCATTTCACTACTTACTTTGTCAGTAAGAAAATGTAGTATAACTGAGGAAAACTGACTTTATATTCAATATGAAAGGTTTGCATTGGAATTAATGATTATATTTAAACATATTTTCCAGAAGTCTAAATTGATTAGAATTCAAGTGTAACTGGTTTAGCCGGTATTTGAAATTTAATCTCTTAAATGTCTGGCAAACTAATTCTAGGTAAGAATTACCTGTTAGCTTCAGTTTTGTCATCTTCAAATGAGAATAATAGTACCTACTTTATAGGATTCCTCTGAGGACTAAATGAAATAAATTATGTAAACTACTTAGAATAGTGCCTGATAATTGAATTACCAGGTGAGTGTCAGCTGTTATTTTGAACTGTAGATAAGAATCATCTTATTGGGAAAATATTTGCATGTGCTAGTATAAAACTATGTGTAGAGCTATGTAAGTGGGGAGGTGATAGCATTGTATACATTTCCTATTTTCAGGGGACATTGGTCTAGGAATCGAGTACAGATGTTATTTTCTCAACTCTATAGAAATAAAACTTTTAAAGGAATAGAAATCTTGACGTTTCTAACAGTTTAAAAAACACCGTGTAAAACATTTATGGGGCCCATAGGTGGCTCAGTCTGTTGAGCATGTGACTTCGGCTGAGGTCATGATCTTGAGGTTTGTGAGTTCGAGCCCTGCCTAGAGCTGTCTGCTGTCTGTGTGGAGCCCACTTGGGATCCTCTGCCCTCCCCTCTCTGCCCCTCCCTGCCCCTCCCACACTCATACTCTCTCTCTCTCTCTCTCTCTCTCTCTCAAAAATAAATATTAAAAAAACAACGACAATAACATCTTTAGGGGCACCTGTGAGGGGCTCAGTAGGTTCAGCGACCAGCTCTTGGTTTCTGCTCAGGTCATGATCTCATGGTTCTCGAATTCAAGCTCCACATCTGGCTGACAGCTCAGAACCTGACAGCTCAGAGCCTACCTGGGATTCTCTCTCTCTCCCTCTTTCTCTGTGCCTTCCCCATTCACTCTGTCTCTCAAAATAAATCAACAACAACAAAGTACTGACTTAAAAAAAAAAAAAAAAAACTTTAAACCATTTTGTGTTGGGGGGTACCTGGCTGGCTCAGTCTGTAGACCATCTGGCTCTTGATCTTGGGGTCGTGAGTTTGAGCCCCACGTTGGGTATAGAGATCACTTAAATAAATAAAGCTTTATAAAATAAATAAAAATAAAGAAGAATAAAGCATTTTGTGTTGTCATAAAACATTTGCTATAGATTTTTTTGTTCTGTTACCTTCTTTCACAGTTCCACATTTTCATAAATTAAAACTCAGTTGAATAAAACTTGTCATGGGGGAAAGTCACAAGGGTTTTGGGAGTTTCTGTAATCTGCACACTTAGTTCTTTTAACTGTAGCAATAAACTGGCTGTGGATTGCTTGAAACCATCTTTTAAAAATAGCCACTTATCTGTGAGAAACAATTCAAACCAATGGAGTAGTAATGAATGCACATTAATTAATTAATTTTAGGGAGAGAGAGAGCGAGTGCATGTGCTCAAGCAAGGGAGAGGGTCAGAGGGAGAGAAAGAGGATCTTAAGCAGATTCCATGCTCAGTGTGGAGCCAGATGTGGGGCTCAACCTCAACTGAAATCAAGAGTTAATCAGTTAACTGATTGAGCCACCCAGGCACCCCACAGTCATTTTAGTCTCTAGTTCCAGTATGTGTCATGTGGTATGGGGAAGGTGTGGAGGCTGGTGAGGTTTTCTTTGTTTGAAAAGGTGTACTGGTAGGTTTTTCTGTATGGACAAAGAGCACAGCATGACAAAGGCAATTGCTTGAGAATAATTTCCTGGGCTAGAATCTAAGTGAAAATTCAACTTCATGCAGTTGCCATCTAAGGATGCAAGACCTCTTCATGGCCCTCACCTGCCAAGCCTTGTCGCCTGAAGGTCCTATCTTCTGGTTCCTATTGAAATTGAAATGCACATATAACTAACACTTTTAGCTGGTTTGAGGTTCAGTAATTTGTAAAGCTCTGTATTTGCCCCAACCAACTTAAACAGTAGTGTAATGAACATCCATATACTTTCCACCTCAATTCAACAGTAACATTATATAAATAAATAAATAAGTATAAATAAATGTATATGTATATATGTATATATGTATTTATGGTTTTGTTTTTTTTTTTTGTCATTTTTGTTTTTTTGTTTGGGTTTTTTTTGGTGAACCATTTGAAAGGCAGATATTACTCCTCACTGCTAAATATTTCTGCATGCATCTCCTGAGGTTAGGTATTTTTTTTCCTATGTAACCTCAGTACTATATCATACCTAAGAAAAATTGACAACAATTTTATCATATGATCTACCATTTAGTCCATATTCAAATTTCCCCAATTATAAGGTAGAGGTTTTTGTTTTGTTTTTTTAATGCCTTTTAAGTCTCTTTTAATCTTCAGGTTTCCTTAGAGAGTAGGCCACCTCTTGAAGTCCTCTGGTCAGGGGAAATGGAAAGTGTTGGAGTGTGGAGTGTTCAGAAGGAATGGTTGGAGTTCAGACTTAAACTTCTCAATCTTTCATCTGGAGTTACCTTTAGTTGCACTAGAATGCTTTACCTAGGTTATCAGTCTGTTCTTCTGCATTACAATTTAGGATAAAGGCAAGGGAAAAATACTTTTCTTATTCCCTTTTCATTTTATTCTTCCCTCTGTCTCCTGCGTAGTGCTTGGCCTTGTCTCTGAAATGCCTTCCTCCTTTAAGCATGAGGCAGCGATGATAGATAGGTTTGTAGTCAGGAAGATTGGCAGGGTCTTTCAAGTAATTTTTCAACAACATAAAATAATTAATGCCCATTAGTAGAGAAAAATACAGCTTCATTCAAGACATGACCATGTACACAGCCTTTTCTGAGAGATCAACTCCAGAGACTTCCTTTGGGTTACCAAGAATTGGTGCAGGTTTGGGACACCTGTCCTATTAGCCTAGTGCCTTCTGTTGAAAATAGTTTCCTGGAAACTTGTCATGCCTTTGTTTGTGGCAGTTCCAATTCCTTTCTGCTTCTTGAAGTTGCTCTGAGCTCTACACCTTGGAGATCGCTTTATATTCTGTGTCATGGTGGATTTAGCACCTAAATTAAAGCTTGCTATCTCCTCCCACCACCCCCACCTCCTCTCTCTTCCCCTCCTCCCCCTCCTCTTCCTTGTTCTTCTCCTTCTTCTTCTTGTTAATAAACATTACTTCTGAAGTTTAGGAGACAGATTGTGATCTGACCATACTGAGTTATGTTAGAAGTTGATATTTGGCTGTTCATTTCTCCACTGATTTCTATACAGATACATTTCTCCTGGAAGGTAACAGTTTTATGGTAGACGAAAATTCATGAAATGTTCCATATTTTTAAGGAAACCAGCCATAAGCTGATCTTTTTTTCTGAAATATGGGATGTAATACCATACCAAAACTTACTAAGGGAATTTTCAATATTACACTTTTCTTTTTTTTAGTGTTTGTTTATATTTGAGAGAAAGAGAGAGAAACAGAATGTGAGCAGAAGAGGGGCAGAGAGAGAGAGAAAGACACAGAATCTGAAGCAGACTTCAGGCCCTGAGCTGTCAGCACAGAGCTCTACTCGGGGCTCAAACCCATAAACTATGAGATCATGACCTGGGCTGAAGTCAGATGCTTAAACCGACGTAGCAACCCATGTGCCCCTCAAAATCCTACTTTAAAAGGTTTCAGTGCTCAGTTCTTTGAGATGATCTATGTTGGAAAGATGTGATAGCTCATTTGTTAGGTGAAGGAGTTAGACTAGATGACAACATTACTGCCAGTTTTAAAATTGTGTTACTAGCTATACATACTTACATACACATACATGGAATTTCAAGAAGGATTTACAAAAAATTGGTAACAGTGTTTGCTTCTGGCAAGGAAGACTGGGGAACTTGGTTGTGAGAACGGAGACTTTTCATTGTGTACACTTTTATACTATTTCCATTTTTATGATAATGTGTGCAGATTATTTTCTCAAATTAAAAAAAGGGGTACTTGGCTGGCTCAGTCTGAATAGCATGTGACTCTTGATCTTGGGGTTGTGAGTTTGAGACACACGTTGGGTATAGAGATTACTCAAAAATAAAATCTTAAAAAAAAAAAAACTAGTACAAAAAGAAATACAATTGAATATTTTCCTTGTTTAAGGAAAGTAGTCTGAAATATATAGTACTCTAAGTACTCAAAACTGATCCAGTGGACTAGATATTCTGCAGTTCTTAAAAAGGACTCAAAAGCAATATAGAAAAATTATGAGTTAATAAATGAAAAGTTATTACAACTAGTAAAGTGTACGAGTGGCTGATATTAGATGGTATATAAAGAAATGAAAACAGTGGTGTTGGGATTGTGAACAAGTTTTGTTCTTTAAAAAATCTTTGAGGAAAGTTAGTCATTCTTCAACTGACTTGTTTTTGTTAAACTTAAAGGGAACTTCAGTTCCAGAGCAACCTCTGAGGCCCGCGGCCAGAGCCCGGGTAAACAGGTCAGGTTCCTGAAGAAAATGGCTATGGCTGCCAGAGTCAGGAGAGAGGTAGAGATGAATTAGTGCAGCAGCAATACTGTACTTTCAGGTTCACGACGTGAGGATGATGATGATAGTGCTTAACCTGGAGTGCTTACCCTGTGCCAGACACTTTGCCAAACACTTTCCTCTCCGGGATGAGGTTAGTTCTCCTGACAGCCCCTTTTGCTCGCCCCTCACTGGTGGACAGTGGTGCCACGAACGGAATCAGGGTGTCAGCCTGACCCCCACCAGAAAGCACCAGCTGGCAGGAGGTCCACAGCCGCTTCCTCAGTGCTTGGACCTCTGCTGGCTCTGCGCTGGCTGGGGTTGATTCTGTCTCTTTTTCTGCTCTCTAGAGAGCTATTACCCGAGAGCCCAGTTTGGGTGAAACCTGATGCTGAAGAATTCAAGCTGCCCCTAGTGTGTCCTCTCATCCTAGCTCTAGGCCACTCATTTCCTGCTTCTCCCGCTGTGCCCCGGTTTGCTTTGTCCCATTGTTCCTAAAACTGCAAGCAGATTTTGTTGAGCTGGGGGGAGGAGGACTACTATCAAAACTCCTCCAGTCACCCCTTTAAACCCCTGAAAGCACAACCTAGGACAAAGTCCACACTTGCCACACCCTTTTTGGCTCTTTTCTTTTCTCCTTTGATAACTCTACCTATTTTTCCCCTGCTACCTCCCATCAGCCAGGAAACAAAACTATTTCCCAGAAATTCCTATTGGCATTTTCAAATTCTTACTGTGTACCTGCAGTTATTACCTCATTTTAATTGCCAGCTCGTGCTTGAGTTAAAAAATGACGAACACAATAGCGTCCTTGTAGATGTCGTATGATGATAAGCTGAACTTTTTACAGATTGCCTAATTTGCTTTCTCAGAGCCCATTCCTTTACTGGAAACTCAGTGGAGCTCTTGCAATCACAGAAAAGAGGCTGACCTGACCCTGTGGTCTTTTACCTAAATGTCAGTCCTGAGGGAAAAGAAAGCTGCTAATGCTTTGTGCAGGAGCAAACCAGATTTTAAAAACAGCATCTGCCCCAGGGTGCTCAGCTGGCTCAGTCTGTGAAGCATGCACCTCTTGATCATGCGGTTGTGAGTTCAAGCCCCACACTGGGTGTAAAGATTATTTAAAAATAAAATCGTTAATAAACTAAAACAAAAAAAAATAAAAACAGAATCTGCCCCAGTCTTTAATTCAGTACAAATTACCGACCTGGCATTGCCAGCCCGAAACATCCTACTGATTAATAGGTATGTGTTTTTAATCAAACCATGTGTTTTCATAGTCTCTGAGTCAGGTGAAAAGGTGAAAGTTTCACAATTTCTTTTTTGTTGTTGTTCTTTTTGTTTTATCTTAGAGAGAATCCCAAGTAGGCTCGGGGCTGTCAGCACAGAGCCCAATACAAGGCTTGATCCCACAACCATGAGATCATGACTTGAGCAGAAATCAACTGAGCCACCCAGGCACCCCACAGTTTCCTTTTAAACTAAATTTGGCTTTGTTTTGTTAAATCGTAACCACCTGACATTTAATATATAGTCCTAATGAAGACTAGGCTTCATTCCTGAGAGTCTGTTTTGCTCTTGATTTATGTACTTTCTAACTCCATTTTGTTAGCTTTTAAAATTCCTGTTTTGACACTAGAAATGAGTTACAGTTGAGACATATCCCCATTTACTCTCTTTGAAGTATATGGTGCACTAGAACCAGAAAGGCAGTTGGTTTCTGAAGGTCCACACTCGAGTTGAGTTTGAGTGGAGGGTGACTTCTCCAACTAAGACTAATTTTGTCTTCTTTAGTTTCCCACAGTCAGATCACCCGCCTCTACAGCCGATTCACCAGCCTGGACAAAGGAGAGAATGGGACTCTCAGGTAGGCAGTTCCGTCTGTATTTCCTCTTTATTTTGGGGCAATGTCTGAACAGGGCAGAGGTAATAGGCATCCAGAGTGCAGATAGGAGGGACAAGTTCTTCACTGTCTTTGGGCACCATCGATTCACAAGGGAGTTAAATAAGCAGAACAGTGGCTTTACATTTATCACTAGGTGCTTGTTGCTTTATTCTTAACTTCTGTTGATTTGGGCAGCCAGCCTTCATGCTGCTCCTAGGAACCACCTAGGTGGTCTAGATTGTTTTGTCCTCTCTTCTCATTTCCCAATCCAACCCTATAACCCTAGGATACATCAGTTTATTTATATTAATGTTAGATAAGATGTTCAATGTTTCATTCTAGAGCAGTGGTTCTCCGGGCTCCTGGGTGGCTCAGTTGGTTAGATGTCTGACTTCACCTCAGGTCATGATCTCACAGTTCATGAGTTCGAGCCCCACATCGGGCTCTGTGCTGACAGCTCAGAGCCTGGAGCCTGCTTCAGATTCTGTGTCCCGCTCTCTCTCTCTGCCCCTCCCCCACTCGCTCTTGCTTTGTGTGTGTCTCTCTCTTTCTCTCTCTCTCTCTCTCTCTCTCAAATGGATAAACATTTAAAAAAATACTTTCTAGAGCAGTGGTTCTCAGCTGAGGGTCTTTTGCCCCTGGGTGATAAAATGTCTGGATACATTTTTGATTGTCATGACTAGGGCTTGCTGTTGATGTCTGGTGTATAGAGGCCAGAAATGCTGTTAAATGTCATGCAACAGACATGATAGGCCCTCCCATGACAAAGAATTATTCTTCCTAAATATAAAACATGCCCAAGTTGAGAAACTGTCTAGAGTTAAGTATATGATTTCAGAGTAATGTGGTGTTGTACCACTTCATATTTGTAATCATCTTATCATAGTCCAATGAAATATCTTGTTACCATTAGCCCCCAACCTAACTCTCAATAGCAAGCATAGCTTTGACTAACCAAAAGCTAGTAGCTTTTCTAGTGGCTGACAGTAAGCAAGAAGTAGTTTGAGACTTCTTTGGAAGACTTCTAGCACAATTGGGGGATGTAGTATAAACGGGGAAGAAATATAGTTGTTAAGCCTTTGTACATAATCTTTGGACAGAATAGCTAGAGAATTGTGATAAATCCATAGAGCTGTGTTTGTGTCGCTAGAAGCTGGGATTGACTCAAATCATGCTTTTTAGTCATTAAAGTCAGCAACTATGGAATGTCTACCATGTGCAGAGACCACACTGGGTGCTTTTTCTTCTTCTTTTTTTTTTTTATTGAAGCAAATACACATAATATAAAATTTACCATTTAAAAAAAATTTTTTTTTTTTTAATTTTTTTTTTTTTTCAACGTTTATTTATTTTTGGGACAGAGAGAGACAGAGCATGAACGGAGGAGGGTCAGAGAGAGAGGGAGACATAGAATCGGAAACAGGCTCCAGGCTCTGAGCCATCAGCCCAGAGCCTGACGCGGGGCTCGAACTCACGGACCGCGAGATCGTGACCTGGCTGAAGTCGGACGCTTAACCGACTGCGCCACCCAGGCGCCCCAAAAATTTTTTTTTTCAACGTTTATTTATTTTTGGGACAGAGAGAGACAGAGCATGAACGGGGGAGGGGCAGAGAGAGAGGGAGACACAGAATCGGAAACAGGCTCCAGGCTCTGAGCCATCAGCCCAGAGCCTGACGCGGGGCTCGAACTCACAGACCGCGAGATCGTGACCTGGCTGAAGTCGGACGCTTAACCGACTGCGCCACCCAGGTGCCCCTAAAATTTACCATTTTAATGTGCACAATTCAGTGGCCTTAACTGGATTCATAATGTTGTATAACCATTACTACTATCTAGTTCCAGAACATTTTCATCACCTCAGATGGAAACCTTACACCCATTAAGCACTCACTTTTTTTTTTTTTTTAATATTTTTTAATGCTTGTTTATTTTTGAAAGAGAGAGAGACAAGGGCAAGCTGGGGAGAGGCAGTGAGAGAGAGAGACACAGAACCTGAAGCAGGCTCCAGGCTCTGAGCTGTCAGCACAGAGCCCGATGCAGAGCTTGAACGCATGAACCACGAGATCATGGCCTGAGCCAAAGTCAGATGCTTAACTGAGTGAGCCACCTAGGCACCCCTAATCTGTCACTTTCTATTCTAGGGACAACCACTAATCCATTGTTTTCTCTGTAGACATTTCATATAAATGGAATCATACAATATGTGGCTTTCTGTGACTGGCTTCTTTCATTTAACATGGTGTTTTCAAGGTTAAATAATACAGCATGTATTGATATTTCATTTCTTTTTATGGCTGAGTAATATTCCATTATATGCATATGTTACATTTTGTTTATCCGTTGATACGTTGATGGACATTTAGGTTTTTCACACATTTTGACTGTTATGAATAGTGCTACTGTGAACATTTTGTGTGAATATATATTTTAATTCTCATAGGGTTTACAGCTAGGAGTAATATTGAAGGTCATATGCTAATTTTGTGCTTAATTTATTGAAGAATACCAAATTGTTTTCCACAGAGGCTGCACTGTTTTACATTCCTACCTGCAATGTATTGAGTGTTCAAACTTCTCTACATCCTCACCAACACTTACTATCTGTCTTTTAATTCTAGCGATCCTTGTGGGTATGAATGATTTATCATTGTGGTTTTGATTTGCATTTCCCTGCTGGCTATTGATAAGGAGCATCTTTTCATGGTTGACCTTTTTTGTTTTTTAATTAATTAATTAAGTTAAATTCAGGTTAGTTAACAATGTATTGGTTTCAGAAACAGAAGCCAGTGATTCATCACTCACATATAACACCTAGTGCTCATCCCATCAAATGCTCTCCTTAATGCCCATCACCCATTTACCCACCCCCCCCAACCCTGTTTGTATGTCTTCTTTGGAGAAATGCCTTTTCAAGTCCTTTGCCAATTTTTTAATTGGTTTGTCTTTTGTTGTTGTTGATTTCCAAGAGTTCTTCCTGTATTGCAGACACTAGACCCTTATCAAATATATGATTTACAAATATTTTCTCCTATTCTGTGGCTTGTCTTTTCATTGTCTTTTGTAGTATTCTTTGAAGCACAAAAGTTTTAAATTTTGATGAAGTCTAACTTATCTAATTTCTTTTTTGGTCCATGTACTTTTGGTATCCTATCTAAGAAACCATTGTCAAATTCAAGGTCATCAACATTTACCTCTGCGTTTTTTTTCTAGTAGTTGTATAGTTTTGCTCTTCTGTTTAGGTCTTTGATTCATTTTGAGTTATCGTGTGTGTGTGTGTGTGTGTGTGTGTGTGTGTGTGTGTGTGTGTGTGGTGTGAAGTAAAAGTCAAACTTTAGTTTTTTGCATGTGGATGTCTACTTATCCTAGCACCATTGGTTGAAGAGACTATGTACATTTGTACTTGAAAAAATACATCAGGGGCTGCCTAGGTGGTGCAGTCAGGTGGGCATCCAACTCCTGGTTTTGGCTTGGGTCATGGTCTCCTAATTCATGGTTTCAAGCCCCACATCAGGCTCTCTGTGCTGGTAGCTCGGAGACTACTTGGGATATATTCTCTCTCTCTCTCTCTCTCTCTCTCTCTCTCTGTCTCCCCCTCTCTCTGTCTCAAAAGTAAATAAATAAATAAACAAACTTTAAATATATACACATACTTAAAAAAAAGAAATCAGACTAAAATCCTTTTTTTCTTTCAGTTCTAATACTTAAATAATTTGCTTGAGTTTAGGTTTACATCTTCCTCATAAATTCAGATTTAACCACTACGTAAAGTTCTAGAATTCACATGCATTTTGAGTCCTTTTCTTCTTTGTGGAAACTGAGTGATCTGTAAATGTCGTTGTGTGTTTTGATCACTTTCATTATTTGCAGGAAAACAATGGAAAGACTTTCATAAAAGGAGTTGTTTCTTCTTAGGGTGAAAATTTTGCAGGTGTCAACTAGTGTTACCTACTCATTAAAATCTTGGTAAGATTTGGGGCACCTGGGTGGCACAGTTGGTTAATCGTCCGACTTCGGCTCAGGTCATGATCTCGCGGTTCGTGAGTTCAAGCCCCGCGTCAGGCTCTGTGCTGATGGCTCAGAGCCTGGAGCCTGTTTTCAGATTCTGTGTCTCCCTCTCTCTCTGACCCTCCCCCATTCATGCTCTGTCTCTCTCTGTCTCAAAAATAAATAGAGGTTAAAAAAAAAATGTTTAAATCTTGGTAAGATTTGCTCAATTGCTAAAACACCATTTCATACTCTATGGAAAGCCAGTGAACTAATTTACTCATCTGATAGGTATTTATTGACTGTCTGTGATGTGCTGGGTACTGTTCTCAGTGCTGGTTTTACACATTCTTGGTTGGGGAAGAGGTGGTAGAAAGTGATGCGATATTTTTTTATTTCCTAGTTACCTAGATCTAACTGATTTTTTGTACTCAGTTTTACAAAGCCCTAGGTCTTAAATTTGTGCTTTGATCTCCATGTGGTGTGAATCAAAATATGGGATTATCCCAAGCCTTGAGTATAAGAGGAAATTACCCTATTGTACTCCACAGTAAACCAATAGCATATTGTATGTAAACCATTTTTTGGACCCACCTACTATCAGGGCATTGCTCTGGCTATGCTTCCTGACACTACCATCTCCGCCTCTGGCCATCCCTTAGATTGTCTACCCTCTTCCCCAGCCCCATCTTCTCTTCTACTCCCTCTAGCCGTAGAGAATACCTGCTAGACTCTAAAATCTTCTGTAGTATAGCATAATTTAGTTCTTTCTAGCCTTCACTGCCAAACCCAGGTCAAGTCCTGTCTTGACTTTTTCAGGGTACTCATCCAAATGCAAGTGACCAATCTTTTGTTCCCTAGAATAGGATCTACTTTCTTAAGAATGCTTTTGGCAGAAATATTTTCCTTTCTACATTTTCTTTACTTTCCTCTTCCATGATGCTCCCCTGTCTGGGACCTGAAGCCAAATTCAGCAGAGTCAGAAGCTATACCATGTATCATCCACAGCATTTTCTTTTGTAGTGTCAGTCCCAGTGGGAACATAAAGCAGAAACTTTGGAAGGCTTTAATTAGGAATTGAGCTTCTGCAAAGTGCTTTCAGAGATTTGCCCCAAAGTATGTTTTATAGAATACCAGTTCCTTGGTCTGCCAATAGGTGTTGCATAAAAAGAAGAAACATAATTATCGACTAAACTGTGCAAAGCTTGGGGCGCCTGAGTGGCTCAGTTGGTTAAGCGTCCGACTTGGGCTCAGGTCACGATCTTACGGTTCATGTGTTCGAGCCCCACATCGGGCTCTGTGCTGACAGCTCAGGGCCTGGAGCCTGCTTCAGATTCTGTGTCTCCCTTTCTCTCTACCCCTCCCCCTTTCCTGCTCTGTCTCTCTCTTTTTCTCTCTCTCAAAAATAAATAAGCATTAAAAAAATAAATAAATACGGGGTGCTTGGGTGGCTCAGTTGGTTGAGCGTCTGACTTCAACTCAGGTCATGATCTCACAGTTCGTAAGTTTGAGTTCTGTGTGGGGCTCTGTGCTGATAGCTCAGAGCCTGGAGCTTGCTTTGGATTCTGTGTCTTCCTCTTTCTCTGCCCCTGCCCTACTCACACTCTGACTCTCTCTCAGGAAATG
The DNA here is from genome assembly GCF_018350155.1 of Leopardus geoffroyi. Classification (NCBI taxonomy): domain Eukaryota; kingdom Metazoa; phylum Chordata; class Mammalia; order Carnivora; family Felidae; genus Leopardus; species Leopardus geoffroyi. Next base: position 62,023,572 of record NC_059337.1, on the reverse strand, counting down.
AATAAATGTTTAAAAAAAATTTTTTTTAAATAAATGAACTGTGCAAAGCTTGGTAAACAAGGTTTAACAGGCTTCTTTTTTATGGGTTTTCCTGGCATCTTTAATATGCTTAAGTGAATTGGGCCTCTTCAAGAAGGGAGTATTATAAACAGTATTTACCAAATTGATTTTTGGAATTTTCCTGTAGACTTTTTTACATGGATCACCTTTCAGATGGGTATTTCATAGACTGTAAAAATATACCGTAACCTCACAAATCTCATTTTCTTCAGAGGCCGTTATTTTAGGTCAAATGTTCCTACCACTGCTGTTAAAATTGATCTTCCTGAAATGGCATCTGTCCCGTAAGGGGTCTTGAAGTGGTCCTTTGTAGGTCAGGTCAAGATGAGAGCCTGATCAGCACCTGAATACAAAGATGATTTCTTTTGTTTAAATATCTTCTGTATTGATCTAATCTATGGTGTTAGAAGTCAGGATAGTGATTACCCTTTGTGGAGGGGAGCAGCTAGAGACCAAAGGAGCATGAAGGAGGTGTTTGGGTACAGATCATAAACCATTTCATGATTTGGGTGCTGGTTATAATCTTTACTTGGTAAGAGTCATCATGCCAAATACTTGTGATTTGTGCTCTTTTCTGTAGGTATGTTATACTTTGGTAAAAGTTTGCTTAAAAAATAGCCTCTGTTTTGAGCAATTTTAATATTGACTCTTTGTCACATAATACTTTTTCTGGGGGCTCCTGGGTGGCTCAGTCGGTTAAGCATCCAACTTCGGCTCAGGTCATAATCTCACAGTCTGAGAGTTCAAGCCCCGCGTCAGGCCCTGTGCTGACAGCTCAGAGCCTGGAGCCTGCTTCAGATTCTGTGTCTCCCTCTCTGCCCCTCCCCTGCTCATGCTCTGTCTCTCTCTGTCTCAAAAATAAATAAAAACATTTAAAAAAATACTTTTTCTGAAATAATCCCATGATGAAAAATATTCCTCGATGTTAAATCATGCAGTTTAGGTTGACTACAGGGGATAGTACAAACCAGCTAAACTCTGCAAGAAAGTTTTTACTGGGAATTGCTTGTTGGCTGTGTTGTTACATATCACTTAAAAAAAGACTGCCTGTTGGGAATGCACACTGGTGTGGCCACTCTGGAAAACAGTATGGAGGTTCCTCAAAAGATTAAAAATAGAACTACCCTATGACCCAGCAATGGCACTACTAGGTATTTATCCAAGGGATACAGGTATGCTGTTTCTTTTTTTTTTTTTTTTTTTTTTTTTTTAATTTTTTTTTTTTTTTCAACGTTTATTTATTTTTGGGACAGAGAGAGACAGAGCATGAACGGGGGAGGGGCAGAGAGAGAGGGAGACACAGAATCGGAAACAGGCTCCAGGCTCTGAGCCATCAGCCCAGAGCCCGACGCGGGGCTCGAACTCTCGGACCGCGAGATCGTGACCTGGCTGAAGTCGGACGCTTAACCGACTGCGCCACCCAGGTGCCCCCAGGTATGCTGTTTCGAAGGGGCACATGTGTTACAGAACCAGGTTGGAACACTGGTGGAAAAACCAAGCGGCAGCATTTGGAGATCTTGGTGGATCACAGATTTACTTAACACCGGGGGGCTCAGAGGAGACTGAGGAGACAGAGGAGACTGTTTCTCCAAAGATCTGAGTGCCAAATGCAAGTGGGGAGGGTAATTTATAATTGTCAGCTTCCATATCTGTGGGGGTTTTCGCGCGCGCAGCAAACAAAGGAAGAAGAACCCAGAGGAGAGGTCTCTAAGCTAGAGACCAGAGTTTGTTTTAGCCCCATTGGCCATCTTTGGTGTACTTTATTCCCTTCTCCAACACATGCACCCCAATGTTTGTAGCAGCACTATCAACAATAGCCAAAGTATGGAAAGAGCCCAAATGTCCATTAATAGATGAATAGATAAAGAAGATGTGGTATATATATATACAATGGAGTGTTACTCGGCAATCAAAAAAATGAAATCTTGCCATTCACAACTAAGTGGATAGAACTAGAGGGTATTATGCTAAGTGAAATTAGAGAAAGACAAATAGCATATGACTTCACTCATATGAGGACTTTAAGATACAAAACAGATGAACATAAGGGAAGCAAAAATAATATAAAAACAGGGAGGGGGCAAAAACATAATAGACTCTTAAATATGGAGAACAAACAGAGGGTTACAGGAGGGGTTGTGGGAGGGAGGATGGGCTAAATGGGTAAGGGGCATTAAGGAATCTACTCCTGAAATCATTGTTGTACTATATGGTAACTAACTTGGATGTAATTTTAAAAAATTAATTAAAACAAAATGAAAAAAAATAATATAGCAATTAAAAGACAGCAATTTGTCAGAGTGGATTACAAAAAAAAAAAAAAAAAAAAAAAAGACTACCTGTAAATTTTAGGAGATTGTGTCCTGAATGGTAGCTGTTTATCTGCTTAAACACTGAGTGCTTTTTAAGGTTTATTTTCTTGTTTGACTTTATTCAGAGGACAGATGATTTCAGTGTCCCAGACAAGCACTTCCTTGTACACACTGGTATTAGTTATTTCAGAATAGGTTTCACAGATGAGAACTGTGATGCTAGTCTAATTCTCACTCTTTTAGCAGATTATTTTCCTTTCTGAAACCTTTAAATATCTCCTTTTGATGTTCTGAAACTTCACAAAGATGTACCTTTTTGTGGGTTATTTTTCATTATTCACTGCTCAGTATTAGGTGAACCTTCTCAATCTAAAAATACATCCATTAGCTGGGAACTTTTCTTCTTTTATTTCTTTTATTATTTCCTCCCCTCTCTTTTCCTTTTTTTTTTTTTTTTTTTTTATTTTTTTTTTTAATTTTTTTTTTTTTCAATGTTTATTTATTTTTGGGACAGAGAGAGACAGAGCATGAACGGGGTAGGGGCAGAGAGAGAGGGAGACACAGAATCGGAAACAGGCTCCAGGCTCTGAGCCATCAGCCCAGAGCCCGACGCGGGGCTCGAACTCACGGACCGCGAGATCGTGACCTGGCTGAAGTCGGACGCTTAACCGACTGCGCCACCCAGGCGCCCCTCTCTTTTCCTTTTTGGTCTTTATGGCTTATCTGTTGGCTGCTTACTGGACCACAAAGACTCAACTTTCACTCATATTTTCTGGCTGTTTTGACTTTTTCCTTTGCTTTCTGAAGGAAATCCTTGAATTTATTTTTCAGTTATTTTGATGAACTTTTTTTATTAGTCCACAGCCTATTTTTAATTTCTAAAGATCTCTCTTTTCTCTGACCTCTATTCTATCATGGTAACTTATTTTTGCTTTATAGATGCAAAAGCTTATCAAATGTCTATGGGGTTACTTATTAGAATCTTTTAGAACTTCCTTGTGTTCCCTGAATTATTGTTATCTGTATTCATCTTGATCCTACTCTTCTGTGCAATTAATTTTCCCAAAATATTGGGTGAACTTTGGTTGTCCATTCATATTTATGAAAAAGCCTGCATGGATTACTATAGAAAATTGGCATGGGTTTGTTTGCGGTTGCTTTCACCACAGGTCTTTCCTGGATGGAAGGGCTGACTTCAAGTCCTCTATTCTCTGAGCAGGGCCAGTTGGTAGACCTCACTTTAGGGTATATGGTCAAGGAGCAAGGGTACAGATCCCCCCCTCCCTTCTTCAAATAAAAGGACTGTGTTCCTCAGAGGCCAACTTCTCATATTTGAATTCAGCCCTGCCCAGGTAGCTCTTTCCATTTCTTTCCTAACAGATCAAATGGTTTTATATTGTTAAGATGGGCGTCAGCAGCATTGGGCAGCTGGCCTATTCTTTAAAAATTCCTGTAATTACCCTGAATGTGGCTTCCCTTACCTGGCAGTCCTGAATGTGGTGCCTTGCTGAGATTCTGCAGGGCAGAATGGCTCTCAGCTGTGTTGCAGCCTTTTCGTGGGCCCTCCTCTGACTACTTGTCACTACATTTGCACTTATTTTCTACTTCCAGAATTTGTCACAGTCGCTTGGTTACTAGCACACGCCTCCCACCCTGATTGTTTATGTCACGGATATATTCTGATCACGTGTGTGTTTCTGCTGACATTTCAGGGGGTTTTAGAGAATGAGAGAAGGTAAATGTGTGTGTGCCCAACATATTCAACCAGAGGTCACACGTAGCCTTGCAGATGAGCCAATCTGGCCCTGGAATGCTGCAGCAACTAACAAAGTTTAGATTTGGCACTTATTGACACTTTACATGAAAATAATTCTATTATGGAGAGCCTGGGTGGCACAGTTCTTTGAGTGTCCAGCTCTTGGGCTTGGCTCAGGTCATGATATCACGCTTTGTGAGTTTGAGACCGACACTGGGCTCTGCGCTGATGGTGCAGAGCCTGCTTGGGATTCTGTCTCTCCCTCTCTCTACCCTTCCCCAGTTTTGCACACACACTCTCTCTCAAAATGAGTAAATAAACTTAAAAAATAAAGTAAAACATTAAAAAAAGAAAATCACTCTATTATCAAGACAACAACAAAATTATATTATCAATTTAATTTAAAATATTAATTAAATGGGGGTGCCTGGCTGGCTCAATTGGAAGAGCATGTGACTCTTGATCTTGGGGTTTTAAGTATAGAGATTACTAAAAAAATAAACTAAAAAATTAATTACATGCTTTAAATAATGGAAGTTATTTCTGTGTTAAATATAAATAATAACATTTCTATTATATCACTTGAATATGGAATGCTTTTAAATTTCTTAATATGTTCCCACAAGTGTGTCCTATTAACAGATTTTAATGTCCTCATTGTGTATAAGTCATCTAAGCATCGCCCAGGATCCTGAAATACAAACAGTTTACTGTAAGGCTAATTCTCCAAGTAAGAGAAGGAACCTGCACAGTGAAGATCTGTGTAGAGGGCTGGCACTTCTGGTTACTAAAAGTCTCTCAAACATCACTGTGCTGGTGAAGGTCTGGAAAACCACTCTTCACTGGGAATTTCTTGGCCACAAAGAATGCTGTTATATGGTTCTGTTCTCAGACTTGCCTACTTCTAGTAATAATATCTTTTCTTGAGGTGCCTGGGTGGCTCAGTCGGTTGAGAGTCTGACTTCAGCTCAGGTCATGATTTCATGGTTCATGAGTTCAAGGCTCACATCAGGCTCATTGCTGTCAACACAGAGCCCACTCTACATCCTCTGTGCCCCCTTCTCTCTCTGTCCCTCTCCTGCTCACTCTCTCTCAAAAATAAATAAACATTAAAAAAATATTATATCTGGGGTACCTGGGTGGCTTAGTTGGTTAAGTGTCCAACTTGGATTCAGGTCATGATTTTGTGGTCCCGTGGGTTCAAGCCCTGTGTCAGGATCTGTGCTCAGGATCCAGCTCAGAGCCTGGAGCCTGCTTCAGATTCTGTGTCTCCTTTTCTCTCTGCCCCTCTCCTGCTTATACTCTGTTTCTCTCTCTCTCTCTCTCTCTCTCTCTCTCTCTCTCAAAAATAAATAAACATTTAAAAAAATTTAAATATATATATATGTATCTTAAAATATCTTTGAGGAATATTTTCTTAGGTATGAGATAGACTATAATATTGGCATGCTTTTTTTTTTTTTTAATTTTTTTTTTTAACGTTTATTTTTTTGAGACAGGGAGAGACAGAGCATGAACGGGGGAGGGTCAGAGAGAGAGAGGGAGACACAGAATCTGAAACAGGCTCCAGGCTCCGAGCTGTCAGCACAGAGCCCGACGCGGGGCTCGAACTCACGGAGTGCGAGATCATGACCTGAGCCGAAGTCGGATGCTCAACCGACTGAGCCACCCAGAAGCCCCTTGGCATGCTTTTTTAATGTACACACAAATTTTGTACAAAATCTTACACGTAGGATGTGTACTGCTTAGAGGATATATTTTTCTCTATTAAGTTTGTGTTAGTGGACAAATTTAAGAAGTTGTTTTAGAGAAATTGCCTTGATCTCCATTCTACTATAGAACAACTAATAAAAATAAACTGTATATTAACAGTTTACAAACGATTATTTTCTATTCTTTCATTTTCATTTTGATACTATCAATAGTATTCCTCTTGGTCTTATGGAACTGCATTGTATATACAATCTAAATTCCAGGAGTAGAATTTTTTTAAAAAGTGTCAAAGGACAGGGTTAGGTCTTACTGACATTGGAAGTCCAAGTCTAGATCCCCTTTGAGACTGAAGTTCAGGCTTGGTTGTGTACTCTCCACCTGATACTAGACCTGGTATTTAAACTGTGCCTTTTTTCAGCTAAAATTACTTCAGCTTGTTAGACATTAAACTGAGGTATGTGGCTATGAAATTCAAATGAGCCTTAATCTTCATTTAGAAGGAAGTAGTTATTGTTTCTTAACCTGTGTCAAAGAAGAAGAACTACTTTGGTGATAATGTGGACTTTGTATTACAGAATAAATTATGTAATAAGAGCTTAGTACATTTATTGAATTAAATAATCAAGACCTCCGTAGTTTCCTTTATCTTTTATCATCTTAAGCAACCCATTTATCTTAAGAATCGCTTCTTCTGGTTCATTCATTGATATAAAAATTATTACCCTAAGGAATCAAGGAAAATTAGAATCCAGGGGTGCCTAGGTGACCTAGTTGGTTAACCGTCCCACCCTTGATCTTGACTCAAGTCATGATCTCAGGCTTCGTAGGATCGAGGCCCACTTTCAGGCTCTGTGCTGACAGCATGGAGCCTGCTTCAGATTCTCTCTCTCCTTCTCTATCTGTCCTCCACTGGGGCCTGTGCTTGCTCTCTGTCTCTATCTCTCTCAAAATAAATAAACTTTAAAAAAGGGGGGGAGGGGGAGATTAGAATCCAGAGTTATTGTTCCAGAGCTTTGTGCTCAGTTCCCAGGTCAGTTTCTACCTGTGTCACCACCAGTTGTGCTGGAGATGAGCTTCTTGAATTAATTCAGCACCATCTAAATGTTAAACCATTCTAAGAGGAGCAAGAGCATTGAAGGCTCCTGGATAAAATAGGGACATTTCATTAGCACTTAGTACAAAGCAGGTAGAGGAATAAGGTCTCTCTCTTCTGTTAGTAAACATCTTGAAGGCAAGAATCAGGTTTATTCAAGTTTATATTATTCTTTTTCTTTACTTTTTATCTGGAAATTGTTTTCTTTCTTTTCTTTCTTTCTTTCTTTTTTTCTTTCTTTCTTTTTAATGTTTATTTTTGAGAGAGACAGAAACAGAATGCGAGTGGGTTAGGGGCAGAGAGAGAGGGAGACACAGAATCTGAAGCCGGCTCCAAGCTCTGAGCTGTCAGCACAGAGCCTGACACAGGGCTCCAACTCACGAACTGCAAGATCATTACCTGAGGTAAAGTCAGACGCTTAACTGGCTGAGCCACCCAGCACCCCATTATCTGGAAATAATTTTAAACTTACAGGAAAGTTCCAAGAATAATGCAAAGACCTTTCACATACCTGATACTCAGATTTAGCAATTAACATTTTGCCACATACTTCAGTGTGTATTTCCTATTGCAAGGACATTCTCATGTCAAAGTCAAGAAATTTAGCATTTTGATATAGTACTGTTATGTAATTCCATGTTCTGTATGGCCTGTATTCCATTTTTACCTATTGGTTTAGTAATATCCTTCATAGGAATGTTTTTCCTAGTTAAGGATCATGCATTGAGTTCAGTTACACATTTCTTTAGTCCCCTATAATCTGGAACAATCCTCTGCTTTTCCCTGTCCTTCATGACATTCATATTTTTGAGGAATACAGCACAGATATGTTCTAGACAGCTTTATGTTCTTGGCACAGGATATCAGCTAAGAAGTTTTTAGAAAATACTTATTGAACATTTTTGGGGAGAGCACCTTTCTTTCAGAAAGTTTAATATGGGAAAGAAGTGTGTGTGTTTTTAAGAAAAAGAGCATGTGCTTTGACATAGGGACTTAAATTTAAATCCTGGTTCTGCCACTTACTACTTCAGTAGCACAGGGCAAGTTACTTTATCTCACTGACTCTCAATTTCCTCAGCTCTAAAAGGGTACAGGTAAAACGCCTTGAAGAAACGAGATAATGTGTATAAACAGAGTGACACATGATGTGTATATAGTGAATGGCAGCTAATAATACTCACTTCAGTGTAACTTCCAAGCTGTGAGAAGATGATTGCCCTTGCCAGGTTCGAAACTTAAATACTTCTCTAGCTCTGAGTCGGTAGGAGAAATGGAAGAAGAGCCAGAATCGGAGCAAGGAAGTGTGAAAATCAGTGGTCACATTTTATTCTTTCCTTGGACACTGCCTAAGAATTCCTTGCCTTTCACAGGTGCTGTAGATCTCACCGAGAGTACAGAATTTTTGCTACCTCCCACAGACTCTGTGTTGTTTAATACTTTGCGTTGCTGTTCACTCTCCATACCTAATAACCAAGTACAAAATGGTAATGTTCAAAGAATGATTTACAGGGACAGCTCAGTATTTGTTCATCAGTTGGTTTATTGACGTAACTTGTGTGCTGAATTCACTGGAATGTGGCATAGTCAAATCTGGCCTCTTCCACTCCTGAGTTGGTGTGAGAAACACTTGGCAGCTACTAAAGTGCGATTCTTTGCAGTTATTTGGTATAATTTGCCACAGAAGTAAATTCCATGAGGTAATGATCTTGCTAGGTTGTACTCTGGCATGACTAAAGGAGTTCCTGCTAAGGGCCAATAATCTCTAACTCAAGGTGATTCTCTTGGCAGCCGGGAAGATTTCCAACGGATTCCAGAACTTGCCATCAACCCACTGGGGGACCGGATCATCAATGCCTTCTTTCCGGAGGGGTGAGTCCCTGCAGTTGTTGGGCTTCCTTTCTGAGGCTAATCTGAAATAATGATATTGGTTGGGTCATCTCAGATCCGTGATCCTCTTGATTATACGGGGCATCCTTAACTTAGTCATATCTAGAAGATCTCTTCTCTTCTACCCTCCTTCCCATTTTTAAATTTCAAATAGGTATATAAGCCTGTTTTCAAACTTCTGTCTTTAATCTATGTTTATCTTTAATGTAAAACTAAAATTTTTTAAACTTGTATTTGGAAATAATTTCAAATTTATAGAAATTTGTAAAAATTGAAAATAATACAAAGAACTCCCAGACTTATCTGTTGTTACATTGTTAACATTTTGCCTCATTTGCATGTGTTCTCTCAGTTCAAGCCAATGAAAATAAAATCAAATCGCATATGTAATTAGAAAGTTTCTAGTACCCACATAAAAAAAGTAAAAAATAAACAAGTTAGGGGCACCTGGGTGGCTCAGTCGGTTGGGCATCCGACTTCGGCTCAGGTCACCATCTCACAGTCCGTGAGTTCGAGCCCCGCATCGGGCTCTGGGCTGATGGCTCAGAGCCTGGAGCCTGCTTCCGATTCTGTGTCTCCTTCTCTCTCTGCCCCTCCCCCATTCATGTTCTGTCTCTCTCTGTCTCAAAAATAAATAAAAACGTTAAAAAAAAAAATAAGTTAAATTAACTTCATTAATATATACTTTATTTAACCAATATATTTAAAATATTATCATACGATATATAATCAATATTTTTAAATTAATACATTATATTTTTTTAATCTTAAGTCTTTGAAATCTTATGTGTAATTTATACCTACAGCACCTATCAGCTGCTGGAATATTAGTATAAAATATTATGTATTTTATTCTTTTTTCCAGCTTTTTTGAAATATAATTGTCATATAAACATTGAATAAGTTTAAGATATACAGCACAGTGATTTTATATATGTATATATTGAAAAATGATTATCACAATAAGGTTAGTTCATCTGTTTATCACCTCACATAGGGACTGTTTTTGTGTAATGAGAATTTTTATAATCTATTCTCTTAGCAACTTTGAAGTATACAATATAATACTGTTACTTATTCTCACCATGCTATGTGTTACATCCCCAGAACTTATTCATCTTATAACTGGAAGTTTGTACCCTTTGACCATCTTCACCTGTTTCTCCCATTGCCTATTTTATCTTAATAGATCAATCATATGCCAATTTTTATATCCTTTATAGCACTCCCCCCCACCCCCACTCCAACACACGATCCAGTCTGGGTCTCTTGTCATGTCTCTTTGGCCTCCTTTAATGTGGAACATTTTCACAGCCTTTATTTTTCTTTTACAACATTGGCTAAGGATGCAGTCCTCTCCACCACACACAGTTTGTCAAATAGATTTAGGTTGGTCTAATGGCTTTTGATATGCTTCACTACCTAATACACTGCCATCAAAGTACTGGGTAAATATTTATCCATCTGATTAGGTACTTTTTTCTGAATAAAGCTTATTATGTATTGTTTTAAGTAATCTCTTTAACAATTTCTTCCTGGTTCCTTGTAACTTATCTGTGTGACCCAAAAGGACTTTAACAAGTTCAGCGGTTGCCAGTTTCTTAATAATGAGACTAAGTGTCAGCGAGGATACTATCAGATAAAATACTTGGAGAGGAAATTTTAGAACTCTGAATTGGGAGCAAAGAAATTTGCAAGTTGTGAAGTTGGGCATTTAGTACATTTGAGTGACAGAGGGGAAAGACTAGCAGCTAGTTTATTTGAAGACATGAATCTAATCAAACTGAGACCTGCTCTCTTCAGATTCATGTTGACCATGAAGAATCTCCTGCCTGTCTTCATTTTCTCCTTTTTCTCTCCCTGAGAAACTACCCTGTTTGTTTCAGGTGTGGTTTTTGTGCTGAATTCTTGCATTTTTTTCCACTTCCTCTTCAGTCCATACCGAACATTGACCCTGTCCAGAGATAACTTTCACAACTGTGCTTCGTATCCAAACATTTTGGAATGAAAAGTAAGCCTAGTAGAATCATTTTGCCAACAATTTTTTCAGAGTTCCATGGTGACCATTGATTATTTGAAGAAGCGGTTCTTGGGAAGCTGTTTTATAAGGCCCAACCACCTTTGTTGTGACTACAGTATTGGCCGCCATCCTATGCAACATTCTGCTAGAGACAGTAGGCAGGTGCACATGAGGAAGTTGAGGCCCACACTGGGCTACACCACTAAGCTCTTAACAAGCTGCTCTTCTGCTTTTTGCTCTTAATAAGATACAGAGATTTGGTTTCTGGGTTTTTTGTTTCTTCTCTATTCTTATGCAAGTGGAATTTTTTTTTAATGAGATTTGAAAATGGAGCATTAGTATTTAGTTTCCTTTAACCTTTGAGTCATATGTCAATAATATATGTACTCATTAACCTGTTTGTTCTGGCATATAACTCAAATCTTATTCAATATTACTTGATTCCTCAGATCTTATGTTTTTTTATGAGATACTGCTCCATTAGCAATATATAGCTAACTTTAAAAACTGATGGTCATTCTTTTGAGTACATTGAGCTCATGAGCTAGCTTTTGAACTCCATCCTTAGAAAGTCTGATCAGTGTGTTTCTGCCTGGCACTTGAGAGACTTGACGTATGACAACTATTCAATGGGGCAAGAAAAGAGTGGGATTTACTTTTAGGTAGCCACAGGAACCAGACAACCTATTCTTTCCATGACTACCTTAGATAAGTAACCATATGACATTGGATATTCTCCTTTAATTAAAGAATATTGGGGGCAATGGGATGCCTCAGTTGGTTAGGTGTCCCACTCTTGATTTCAGCTCAGGTCATGATCCCAGGGTCATGGGATCTAGCCCTGCATCAGGCTCCCTGCTGAGCATGGAGCCTGGTTAAGATTCTCTCTCCCTTTCCCTCTGCCCCTCCCTTGCTTGTGTGTGCACACTCTCTCTTTCTCTCTAAAATATAAATAAATAAATAACATTGTTCATTCAAGTTTTAGAATTCTTATAAGTTTATTTTAAATGTTCATTCTTTTTTTTTTTTTAATTTTTTAACGTTTATTTATTTTTGAGACAGAGAGAGAGCATGAACGGGGGAGGGTCAGAGAGAGAGGGAAACACAGAATCTGAAACAGGCTCCAGGCTCTGAGCGGTCAGCACAGAGCCCGACGCGGGGCTCCAGCTCACGGACCGCAAGATCGTGACCTGAGCCGAAGTCGGACGCTTAACCTACTGAGCCACCCAGGCGCCCCAATGTTCATTCATTTTTGAGAGAGACCACGCATGCTGGAGGGGCATGGGGGGGACAGAGGATCTGAAGCCGGCTCCACGCTGACAGCAGACAGCCCAGTGCAGGACTTTAACTCAAGAACTGCGATATTATGACCTGAGCCAAAGTCGGACGCTCAACCATAATTTAGACTCAGGCACCCCTACAATTATTTCTCATAGGGTTACTGATTTGCCTGTGGCATGATTAATTTTCTCTAATTGTAAGTACCAGAAAAGCTTTATATATGAGTATTCCAAACATAATCATGAGAAATGGGGAAAAAAATCTATCCAGTTATGAGGGAATAATAAAATCATGACAAATAACACAATTATTTTGCAGACGTTTAAAATGTTTCAAAGTGTTTATGTTGATTGGAGATTTAAAAGTTTAAAACAGGATAGAAAATTGTGTATGCATACAGTATGTACACAATTACCCAGAATGCATAGAAAAATAAATGGAAGAAAATATATTAATGATTATAATTGATTGATAGAGCTAGGAGTGGTATTTTTCCTTCTATTTTCCCCCCAAATTTCCAAAAATGTATTTATTGCTTTTATAACAAAATATTTATTTTAGAAGTTGCTTTTCCATAATATGCCTTAACCTTAAAATATGTGGTATAGGTGTATGTGATTTCAGGGGAAACACGAGAGGTGGCTGGGGAGTCATTGGGTTGACATGGCTAATTTACTGCTCACTGTAAACCCACTACAGCAGTGAGTTCAAGTCCTGGCTTGCCTGATAGTGTAGCCTTGGTGCTACTCAAAATCTTCCTTGGGAAAAGAGATACAAGAAACATCAGTAGGTGACTCTGACCCTGCTAAATTCGGTTACCTCTCCAAGTCTGGTTAATCATTTATAATGTGGGAAAAATAATACCTATCTCACAAGGTTGGGTTGATGCTTAATAAAGGTATTTTATGAATCCTAAAGAATCACGCATATGGGGAAAGACCTCGTTAAATGGACTTCAACGCACTCTAGCTAAAGCTGTTGCCAGCATATTGAATTCCTAGGAAAGAATTACCCTGATTGACATGGTATTCTGTTTGTTCCATTTCCCAATCAGAGAGGACCAGGTAAACTTCCGTGGATTCATGAGAACTTTGGCTCATTTTCGACCCATTGAGGATAATGAAAAGAGCAAAGATGTGAATGGACCAGAACCACTCAATAGCCGAAGCAACAAACTGCACTGTAAGGAGATAAAGTTTTCTGCCTTAAAATATTTGCTTTCATTTCTTACAAATCATGTATTTACTCATTCATTCATCGAAGAAGCATTTACAAGAGTATAGTGATGAAGAGCTCAGACCCTGAAATTAAACTGACTGGGTTTGAATCTCAGCTCTACCCCTTTTTGGCCATGTGATTTTGGGCAAATGACTTAAAAACTTTGGGCTTTGGTTTCCTCTTCTGTAAAATGGGATGTTACGGGATTTCACATAGGGATGTTGTAATGATAAAATGAATTGTACTGTCAGGTACTTCAAATAGTGCCCGGCAGTAAGAGTTAGCTGCTGATATTATCCTTAAAATTCATAGAATGCTTACCATGTGCCAGGCAGTGTGTAAGTGCTAGAGCAACAACAGTGAATAAAACCCAGCCCCACCTGTAAGGAAGAATGGCAGTCCTCAGCCTATCTTAGAATTTGGTTGCTACTGGGGTAGGAGTAGGGGTAGACAGCTGTCTTAGTGCAAGATTTAACTTTTGTCCCCATGCCTCTTGCCTCCTTTCCTTGGACACTTGTTATATTTCCCTCTGCCCTTTTTGGGTCATGTATGGTATTGCCAATCCCTTACAACACTTCTCCAGAAATTGAAATTGAATTTCTCTTTTCATTCAACGTAAGTTGAAATTGAGATTGTATTGCATTGATGAGCCCAAGCTTTTCTTGCAAGAGTGTACAGTGGTATTCAGAGAGGTCTTTGAAGCCACAGAATAAATGGGGCCCATCAAGTTTATATTGGATTTTATTGATTTATAGTAAAATAAAAGGCTTTTTAATATGGAAATAAATATAGATAAATCATAGAATATAATGCCAAATTGACATACATTTGAAAGGTGCAGAGCACCTGGCTGGTTCAGTCAGTAGATGTGTGACTCTTGATATTAGAGTCATGAGTTCCAGCCCCATGTTGGGCATAGAGATTACTTAAGAAGAAAAAAAAGAAAAGAAAAATGAAACATGGGTAATTGAAACTGAAACTTTTAATTTATGGCCTTTGGGCTACATCCTCAGATCTCCCTGGCTATAGGACTATAACTTCACTCCTGTCTTGGTAAAGAGTTTCAGAAGCACTGAAATAAATTTTGTTATATAGGACAGGAAAGATTTTTGAACCAAAATAGCAAAATACTATTCTTCTTTACCACAATATCGGGTACCTTACTGAAGAGCAGAAAACTTAAGTACAAACAAAACAGTATAGAAGAAAATAGAACTCTAATGAGTTGTTCTCAAATTTATGGAATACTTTATGTTTGTTAGTGAATTCCCATTTCTCCTTTCAAGACTAAATACTACTTGAGATAAAGCCTATGTCTTAACGTTTTAAGAATTTCAGCATAGGGGTGCTTGGGTGGCTCATTCGGCTAAGTGTCCAACTTCGGCTCAGGTCATGATCTCATGGCTCTGCTGACAGTTCAGAGCCTGGAGCCTGCTTCGGATTCTGTGTCTCCCTCTCTTTCTGCCTCTCCCCTGCTCATGCTCTGTCTCTCTCTACTTCAAAAATAAACATCAAAAAACAATTTATTTTTAAGTTTCAGCGTATATTTAGTACATGTTTGCCTGATTCTGGCATTAGCATAATGGAAAATTTCTTATTCAATGTGGTCAGACCAGGACTTGATCAGTAATTGAAAAAGCCAGCTATGGCATGGAATCATAGAAGAGTATACATGATTTAACATTTTATTTTACCTTAAAATATTTGAAAACGCATTCACTGCCCAATCTTTTGATGAAGGACTAAGACTTTTTGTTTTGTTTTCATAAAAGTCTGCAGATGGGAGTTGTGTGATGTTTTTGTATAAAGCACATCCATAATGTATAGTCTGGGGTTTCTGGTTGCAGTTTCTTTCAAGTGGAAAGAGAATTTAAAGATACTTGTAAAGCACTCCGCAAATAGAATCTTTCTGGTGTTTACATTTTTTCCTTAATCTTTTACAGTTGTTCTGCCACACTTAGCAGCAGTTGTTGTTTTTTTTTCAGTAGCTTAATTTTGAGCCTTTCAGAAGTAATCTAATGTTCGTAAAAACAATAACTTTGTTTCCACGTACATGTTTCACTTTGTATTTATTATATAGTTTTATTAAATTAAGTACACATAACACAGCTTTAGGGCAGTGGATACATCTGACTCTTGGTGACCATCCATTTCAGCTGGTGGAGTAGACACTCAGGTGTTGCCCATTAGCTACGAGTATGCAGTGAGCCACCCCATCTATTCGGACAGTTTGCAGAGGGAAGGGGAGCGTCCATGAATCAAGTGAGTTGGTTAAGGAGAAGACAGTTAAGAGACATTCTGTGCTCCACAAAACTATGCTTGCTTTTCTAATCCAGGATTAGAGGAGACTTTAAAGGTCATCGGACCTAACACAAACCTTTTACCTGAATTCCCTCTCTAGCATGGGCTATACTTTTTTCAAGTCATGAATTCCTTTGGCGGTCTGGTGAATCCTACTGACGCTATCTCAGAATAGTTTTGAATGCATAAAGTCAAATATGTAGGCTTATGTGCTTCTGTATTATATATTAAATAACAGGATGTAACATTAGAGGCTGTGTAACATTAGAGCTGTCTATCTTTTTTATTATTATTGAAGTATAGGTGACATACAATATATTAGTTTCAGGTGTACCACATAGTCATTTGACATTTATGTCAAATGCATAATGTCATATGTATGCATGGCATACTTTATGAAATGCTCACCACAATAAGTGTGGTTACCATCTGTCACCATACAAAGTTATTACAATTATTACTGATCATTTTCCCTATGCTGTGCTTTACATCCCTGTGACTTATAACTAGAAGTTTGTACTTTTTGATCCCCTTCACCTGTTGCTCATCTCCTCACCCACCTCCCTTCTGGCAGCTACTATTTTGTCTCTGTATTTGTGAATCTGTTTCAGACAGCTCTGTATCTTGACTGTGGTGATGGTTACACAAAACTACATAGGTGGATAAAATTGCACAGAACTACACACACACACACACACACACAGTGAAATCTGAGTGAGCTCTGTGGATTGTACCACTGTCGATTTCTTGATTCTGATGGTATGTTATAGTTAACGCAAGATATTAAACATCAGGGAACGCTGGTGAAAAGTATATGGGACCTTCCTATGTATTTTTTTTTTGTAACTTCCTGTGAGTCTCTACTCTAAAATAAGTAAGAAAAAAAAGAAAAAACAGCCAACAGTGCATTGGTGAAAGCAATAGAGAAACACATTCCACATGTTTCTCTTTGTGTATTTCTTTCATGGCATTTGTTAATGTAAAGTAGATTTTAGAAAAACACTTAATAAAGTCTTTGTCAGTATTTTGTTGTATACAATGGAGCAGTAGGTTAGAATACCCAAAAGGTATGAATGTGTGTCAGACCAGAAAGAGGTTCCCAGTGGTCTGCTGCAGGGCTCTTTTCGCTTTTTGTTGTTCTTTTCATCAGTGACTTTCATTGAATCTGAAATAAGCAAATATATCAAGTTTCTGGTTGACTGTAAACTTGTAGGCATAGTGAATACAAGACACCACAGAATCAGAGCCAGAAGAGATACTGATAACCTGAAAAATGTTGGGCTAAATCTCATAGAATGAATGTTTTAAGGGCTATATCTGGGGCACCTGGGTGGCTCAGTCGGTTGGGTGTCGGATTTCGGCTCAGGCCATGATCTTGCAGTCTGTGGGTTCGAGCTCATCACCAGGCTCTGTACTGACAGCTCAGAGCCTGGAACCTGCTTTGGATTCTGTGTCTCGCTCTCTCTGTCTGCCCCTTCCTGCTTGACTCTCTCTCTCTCTCAAAACAAATACATAAACATTTAAAAAATTAGAGAAATTGGGGGCACCTGGCTGGCTCAGCTTAAGTGTCTGACTCTTGGTTTTGGCTCAGGTCATGATCTCACGGTTCGTGACTTTGAGCTTCACATCAGGCTTTGTAGATGGCCCACGAACACATGATGTTGATGTTCAACATCACTAATTATTAGAGAAATGCAAACAAAAACTATAATGAGATACTATCTTATACCCGTTAGGATGGGTACTATCAAAAAACAAATAAAAACAGAACATAACAAGTGTTGACAAGGATACAGAGGAATTGGAACCCTTGTCCGCTGTTGGCAGGAATGTGATATGGTATAGCCACTGTGGAAAACAGTATGGTGGTTCCTCAAAAAATTAAAAATAGAATTACCATATGATTTAGCACTTCCACTTCCAGGTATATATCCAAAAGAATCGAAGGCAAGATCTTGGAGAGATAGTTGTACAGGCAGTCATGTTCTTAGCATTATTCACAATAGCTAAAATGAGAAAACAACTCAAGTGTCCGTCCAAGAATGAATGGGTAGGCAAAAATGTGCTATATAAATACATGGGAATATTATTCAGCCTGGAAAAGGAAGAAAATTGAAATATTCTACAACATTATACCACTTGAGGCATAATGCCACTCACAAAAAGATGCTGTATGATTCTACTTCTATGAGGACTTAGAGGTAGTCAAAATCTTAAAGACAGAAAATATAATGGTGGTTGCAAGGGATAGGGGGAAGGGAGAATGTGGAGTTATTATTTAAAGGTATACGGGGGGTGCCTGGGTGGCTCAGTTGGTTAAGCGTCCTACTTCGGTTCAGGTCATGATCTCATGGTTCATGAGTTTGAACCCTGCATCAGGCTCTCTGCTGTCAGTGTAGAGCCCAGTTCAGATCCTCTGTCTCCCTCTCTCTGCCCCTCCCCTGCATGTGCTCTTGCTCTCTCTCTCAAAAAGAAATAAACATTTTAAAAAAACAATAAAGGTGTAGGGTTTCAGTTTTACAAGATGAAGAGAGTTACAGGGATGGGTGGTTGTGATGATTATACAATGTGAATGTATTTAATGCCACTGAACTGTACATTTAAAAATGGTTAAGATGGTAAATTCTATGTGTATTTTACTGCAATAGAAGAAACAGATAAACAAGTACGTAAAGCAAATTGAACCCCTTGTGGTAAAATTTCTGCCTTATAGACCTTTTACTCAGCAAGCAGATAATAGTAAGAAGAGAAAAAAACTGCAGTTCATTAGCTTTGGATTCCCATAGCTTGATCCAGATATTTTATGCAACACATCTATAGAGTCCTTTCTTTGTAGTTTATTTCCTTTATAAATTGCTGTGGTCTAAGTACATTAGTTCACACTGACCCCAAAGAAAATATTCCAAACAGATTTGGAAGTTACTTGGTGTATCAGTTAGGATACCTTTAGCTGACTCATCTGGATTGGACAATAAGTTAAATGTATTATCTCACTTTACAAGTCAGGGGAGGCAAGTGTCAGAGTTTATTGTGTTTTTTCTATTGCTCTACTTTGCCATCCTTAGGATCTGCTTCATCCAAAGGCATGGCTCCTCATGGTCATATGATGGCTTTCAACAACTAGGCTATGTGTTTCCCTGTTCACGTCTGATGGAAATGAGACAGACAGCTGTAGATGCGAGTCTGTTAGGAAGGAGGAAGATCTGAATGCCACAGAAATGGCAAACTTTAGGATGAGATAGAATAATAGCAAAGTGCTGTGCAAGTTATCCATAGTTTTTACCATTACTTTAATCTTGGCTTTCAAACCAACTTTTACAGGAAGCTGAAAACCAATTGAATTCTTTTGCAATCTGGGGCGCCTGGGTGGCTCAGTCGGTTAAGTGTCGGGACTCTTGATCTCAGTTCAGGTCTTGATCTCAGGGTCCTGAGTTCAAGCCCTGCATTGGGATCCACACTGGGCGTGGAGCCTACTTTAAAAAAAAAAAAAAAAAGAATTCTGTTGCAGCCTATCTGTTGAGATCACATTCACGTCATTAGATCGATGAAACCAAACCTATAGGAGAGTCCTGGACGTCTACTTATGTTTATATATTGGTTTTCTCTGAATTTCCCACAGAGCTATGAAAGCAGCAAGATGGTGCTTCCTGGTGTAGACTGAGAGCAACTGAACATTGTATATCTAGTGATATATTTGCCACTAAGACACATTTCCCTTCCATAGGGGGTGTATTACTTTAAAATATGAGTTTCTGGAACCAAGTTTGATTATGATCCATCTTTTACACAGAACAGGAGCTCTGAGAGCACACTTTGTCTTATTTCTTTCTTATGCTGCAGTGAACGAATGTCAAGGGAAACCCCCAAGGCTGAGCTATACCTAAGCACACATAGTACTACTGCTCTGTCTCTTGGGAACGGTTACTAATTGCTCTATCTCCTCTTCAGATCAGTGAGGTTATAATGTCCTACATGAAAGGTTCACCCCACCTTGTGGTGCTCCAGAGTGTGGTAGGTAGGGGAGAGGTTTATAAGCTTCCCTTTGATGTTCTAATTGTCTTCTTAAAAGATTTCAGTTTTTAATTTTTATTATTTCTTTTTTTAAATGCTTTATTTATTTTTGAGAGAAACAGTATGAGCGGGGAAGGGGCACAGAGGATCCAAAGCAGGCTCTGTGCTTAAAGCAGTGAGCCTTATGCGGGGCTCAAGCTCACGGAACCGTGAGATCATGACCTGAGCCGAAGTTGGATGCTCAACCGACTGAGCCATCCCGGCCTCCTAATGATTTCATAATGAATGATGTGGGAAGGGAAGTAAGTTGTCTGCGTGAAGCTATTTTATTTGGATGATAGGAGTATTGGTAAAGTGGAATTAGGGAAAGTGGCCAAGAAGAAATAGTGAACAGCATATTCGCAATAGCTAAAAGGTAGAAGCAACCCAAATGTTCACCAACAGATGAAAGGGTACACAAAATGCATTGTATACATACAGTGGAACATTATTTGGCCTCAAAAAAGGAGATTCTGCCACACGCTACTTGGATGAATCTACTTATGCTTAAAAAAAAGTCAAAAGGATAAATACCCTTTGATTCTTCTTAGGTGAGGCTCGTAGAGTAGCCCACAGTCATAGAGAAAAAGTTGTCAAGCTAAGGATAAAGGGAAATGGGAAGTTATTGTTTAATGGATCAGAGTTTCATGAGGAAGATGAAAAAATTCTGGAGTGGATAGTGGTGATGGTCACACAACAATGTGAATGTACTTAACTGTACATTGTAAAAGGGTCAAAATAGTAAATTTTATGTATATTTTACCAAAGCCTTTTTTTAAAAAAAGAAGAATCGCGCACCTGGGTGGCTCAGTCGATTAAGTCACACGACTTCAGCTCAGGTCATAATCTCATGGTTCATAGGTTCGAGCCCCGCGTCAGGCTCTGTGCTGACAGCTCAGAGCCTGGAGCCTGCTTCAGATTCTGTGTCTCCGTCTGTCTGCCCCTCTCCCACTCATGATCTGTCTGTCTCTCTTACAAAAATAAACATTAAAAGAAAGAAAGAAAGAAAGATTAAAAAGTAAAGATTTGACTAAAATCATTCATTTGATTTTTTCATTAAGCAAATATTGGAGCAAGTGCTGTTTGCCAGGTACTAATTTAGGTCTATGATACAATGATGCATAAATCAGATAAGGTCTTTGCTTTCATAGAGCTTATGATCTCATAAAGGAGTCAGACTATATATGGGAAAAGACAGGTAAAGAAATAAATCTTATGACTTTATGACTGTGGCAGGTTCTGTGAAGGAAATGAATAAGGTGAGATGAGAAAGTGATAGGGAATGTCACTGTATATAAGGAGTGGTGCGTGAAAGCCTCTCTGAGCTAAGAATGAGCCAGCCATGCAGAGAACAGAAGAGAGCT
Source organism: Leopardus geoffroyi (assembly GCF_018350155.1). Taxonomy (NCBI): domain Eukaryota; kingdom Metazoa; phylum Chordata; class Mammalia; order Carnivora; family Felidae; genus Leopardus; species Leopardus geoffroyi. The sequence continues at coordinate 62,002,517 of NC_059337.1, read as the reverse complement.
GTAGGCACAGGGAGCAAGTAGGGTCCATGAGTACTTGATCTGTTCAGAGAACAAAGCAGCTGTCCCAAGAAAGAAGTGAGTGTAGAGAAAGGAGGGCAGAGAGGTAATGGTAGGGAGGTGACATTTATTGAGCTCCTACTGTGTGCCCAGCACTGTTTAAAGTGTCGTTTTTAAATTTATTTATTTATTTTGAGAAGTGGGAGAGGGACAAAGAGAGAGAATCCCAAGCAGGCTCTCCCCTGTCAGCAAAGAGCCTGACATGGGGCTTGAACTCAAGAATGGTGAGATCATGAGCTGCAATCAAGACTCTGATGCTTAACTAACTGAGCCATCCAGGCACCCCACCATATTGCTTTGACATCCATGTCAGGAGCTCAGAGGAGAGGTCGAAGCTGAAGTTGCACATTTGGGAATCATGAGCACTAGAAAGCATTTAAAGCCATGGAACTAGATTAAAGCCATGGACAGCTCAAGATTAGGGGAGTCCAAATCACAGGACCAAGAATAGGGAGATGAAAGAGAGATGACAAGAGGAAGGGTGCCTGGGTGGCTCAGTCAGTTAAGTGTCCTGGGTCTTGATCTCAGGGTCATGAGTTCAGGCCCTGTGTTGGGCTCTGCACTGGGCATGAAGCCTACTTAATTAAGAAAGAGAGAAAGAGAGGGAGAGATGAGAAGAGAAAATAGAGCATTGTTAACAAAAAGGCTCGGTCATTTGCGCATTTGATCATTTGTTATCTTGGGAAAAATGTGTTTGCTGGTTCAGGGCCAGAACTGCCTGATTGGAATCCAAGTCAGTTAAGAAATAACTACTATTGCTGCATTTTTTTTCTGAAAGGTCCTTTCAGGTAATCTCTGATTTTACCTGATGTCTTAGTCTGCTCAGGCTGCTGTAATAGAATACCATGGACTGGGTGGCTTAAACAGACATTTCTCACATTTCTGGAGACGAGAAGTCTGAGAACAGGGGGCCAGCATAGTCAGGTTCTTTGGCGAGTGTCCTGATTCACCCAAAAGGGGCTCCCGTTTTCTTGCCCTATTCTCACATGGGGAAAGAGGTGGAGACAGACAGAAGGAGAGATTTTCTGTCTCCTCCTTTTATAAGTGCATTAATTCCATCACAAGGGCCCCGCCCTCATGACCTGATCTAACCCTAATTACCTCCCAAAGGCCCCACCTCCTAGTAGCATCACATTGGGGATTGAGGGTTCTAACATAGGAATTTTGGTCGGGATTGGGGGGATAGAAACCTTCAGTCCTTGGCAGCTAGGTTTTAAGAATTAACAGTTCTAGGGGCGCCTGGGTGGCGCAGTCGGTTAAGCGTCCGACTTCAGCCAGGTCACGATCTCGCGGTCCGTGAGTTCGAGCCCCGCGTCAGGCTCTGGGCTGATGGCTCAGAGCCTGGAGCCTGTTTCCGATTCTGTGTCTCCCTCTCTCTGCCCCTCCCCCGTTCATGCTCTGTCTCTCTCTGTCCCAAAAATAAATAAACGTAAAAAAAAAAAAAAGAATTAACAGTTCTAGCTTCTGTAAATACCTTGGCAGAAAGGGGTGGGTTGTTTTTTTCTTAATGTTTACTTATCTTTGAGAGAGGAAGAGAGAGCGCGAGCAGGAAGGGAGCAGAGAGAGGGAGAGACAGGATCTGAAGCCAGTTCTGTGCTGACAGCAGTGAGCCTGATGCCAGGCTCAAACTCACAAACCATGAGATCATGACCTGAGGCAAAGCTGGATGCTCAACCGACTGAGCCACCCAGGTGCCCCGAAAGGGGTGTGTTTATAACAGGTACCTGATTAAAAAATTGTGGCTGGCTCAGTCAGTAGAACATGCGACTCTTGATCTCAAGGTCATGAGTTGGAGCCCCACATTGGGCATGGAGATTACTTTTTAAAAAATGAAAATAAATGGTTGTTTTAAAAAAGAAACCAAAAAATGTTGTTTAAAAAAATTCAGAAAGTTACTTATGGGTTATATAGCATAACTATATGTGGATTATATATAGATTTCCCTTCTGAAATCATCCTGAAGATTGCTTAATAGGTAACACATTTGACAGCATGTACAGGGGTATGTGTGTGTCTGTGTTTTCACTTTGGGGAATATTTTAAACAGATATTCCTTCAGGAATACTAATGATCTTTGTCTCCTTTCCTTTGGAATCGAAACCTCCATGGGGCGCCTTGGTGGCTCAGTCGCTTGGGTGGCCAACTTTGGCTCAGGTCATGATGTCGTGGTTCACGAGTTCGGGCCCCACGTTGGGCTCTGTGCCCTGGAGCCTGCTTCAGATTCTGTGTCTCCCTGTCTCTCTCCCCCTCCCCTGCTCGCACTTAGTCCCTCTCTTTCTCTCTCTCAAAAAAAAATTAAATACATAAATAAGCATTAAAAACAATTTTTTTAATTAAAAAAAATAGTAACCTCCTAAGCATATAAATTCTCAAATTTGGTAAAGATAGTTAATCAACTAACCAAATTAAGAGAAAACACATCAGAGAAAGTCTTTCCCAGTTATTTCCCCCTCTAGAATTTTTTAAAAGTTTATTTATTTCAGTTATGTCCACACCCAATGTGGGGTTCGAACTCACAATCCTGAGGTCAAGAGTCGCATGCTCTCCCAACTGAGCCAGCCAGGCGCCCCTCTCCTCTAGAATTCTAATATGTACCTTATAACGAGCAGGTTAGATTTTTCTAAAATTTTTTAACGTTTAGTGGACTCGCCTCCTTTTGGCAGCGGTAGGGGTAAGGAGTGGAGGAGGGGTGATGTTTAAATTTATAGATACTAACCCGGGTTCTCATGCCTTTGTACCTAGTGTGAGCTCTGCCTAGAATGCCATCTGTCATCAGATTGGTCTGTCTTTCAAGACTATGTTCAAATGTTACTGAACCAGAAAGGCATACGTGCCATACGTTTTGTTCCCCAGCATTTCAGATGTATGATAACACTGCAAATGTAGTGAAGTGAGTAGTGTGTGTTGCTCTCCTCTACTAGCTTATGAGCTGCTGAGGACAAGACCTAAATCTGTATCTTAATAATTAGAGAAGTGGATTTTGGCTTTTTAGTATTCACAGAACCCTACCCAAAACAAAAAATGTTAGTGGCGTACTGTAAGCGAATCCAAGCCTCAAAACCGCACTCCGTTCAGCTATAATTACAAGGCAGTCACCTCCTCATTGTGATTTTTCATAGTGCCAGTAAAATCATGCAGTGGTAGCTCTTCAGCAACATGAATTGTCTCTTACATATCCTAGTTTCCAGAAAACGTATTTATTATTAACGGGAGGGAAACATGGTAAGGCCAGGAGACCATCAGATTCTCAGCATTTTTATTTGCAGCTGAAGTTCTTTATTTTCAGGGCTCCAGCATGGAAGACAGTGACTTGAAATTTGGCACAAATTTCCCAAAGTGGCCATTTTCCCAGAGCACTGTTTTGTGTAGTCTGCCTCTTTGCCTGCGTGGCACCTAAGGCTGGCACCCTGTGAGCGGTGCATGGGTTTTGTGAGATGACCTCATGTATAGAACTACTAATGGGCTTGTTTGTTTTTTAAACATTCTAAGGTAAGATAAAGGATATGCAGGGGCGCCTGGGTGGCGCAGTCGGTTAAGCGTCCGACTTCAGCCAGGTCACGATCTCGCGGTCCGTGAGTTCGAGCCCCACATCGGGCTCTGGGCTGATGGCTCAGAGCCTGGAGCCAGTTCCCGATTCTGTGTCTCCCTCTCTCTCTGCCCCTCCCCCGTTCATGCTCTGTCTCTTTCTGTCCCAAAAATAAATAAATGTTAAAAAAAAAAAAAAAAAAAAAGGATATGCAATTGTTTCTTTTTATTATTAAGTTCTCTGATTTGCCTGAAGAAGGGACATATTTTATCAAGGTTAGGATGCCATCAATTATGAGATGCATTTCAATTTCTTAAGTGTTATGTCTTTAAAAGCTCTGGAAATAATCCACTGCTCTTAAAAAACTATTTGTTGTCAAATTTCTGTCTAGTGTCCTTTACATATTTACTTCCTTGAGAAGGGGCAAAACACTACTGAATTTCCAGTAACTTTTTGTTTTTCCCTACCAGTTGCTTTTCGACTATATGATTTGGATAAAGATGACAAGATTTCCCGTGATGAGCTATTACAGGTAGGTGGGAGAGCTGCCATGCATGCGAACAACTGTTGGGGCCTCTGCCTGCTTACTCTTTTGGGCAGGAATTGTTCTTTCTTTGAGTAAGCATTTATTTGCCCTGCTGGTGCAGAATCCTGTCCTAACTATAAGTCAGAGCCAGATGACCTGGGGAAACTTGAAATGGCTCATTGAGTTCTCAAAGACAGATGTCTCTGCTATTTAAAAGCTAACTAAATGTCTTTTGGGTGCTGACCAGCAGAGCTAAACTATGCGAGATGGTCTAAGTCAGATAGTTCAGTTATTGTCACGTCAGCTTATTGACATCCAGGTAATTCTGATGACACTTGGGTAAATGCTGCTGTCTCGTCTGTCCTTGGCCTTGACGTAACAGTCAAGGAGCTATTGCTGGGCCGGTGTATGCTGAGCCACCTGTTCACTGTCTTTTGTTGCTTCTGAAGACAATTCCCTGTCTTTGCACTAGCAGTGACTACTAGCATTTCATCCTCTTAGCATCGCCCTCCCCTTCCTCTCCCCGCCTTCCTTAAATACACAGTTAGAGGGGAGAAAGTTCTCCTTTTCTCTTTTCTTTAATACTTACAAATCTGGAGGACCCTAGGAGGCTAACACATTCAGGAATTTCCATGAGGAGATTTCTCTATTTCTAGATACACCTAAAAAGTAAAGTGGTTTCCACTCACCCTGAAGTAAATCTGAACTCACTCAGTGTCCTGAGAAGTCTTCTAAGCTGAAGATTACTCAGGCCAAATTAAGGACCAACCCAAGGTATTTCTATATTTCTATGTCTGAGCACAAAATTCAAAACAGTCTGCAGGTCAATGTTAACGTTCTTTGCTTTTGAGTTGGGGATATCGTTCTTCAATGAGAAGAGTTTATTTAAAATTGCTATATATGGGTTTCTGAGTTCTGAGGAGAAAAGGCAGAGGCAGTTGCTCTATAGTTTAATGTTTTCATCCTGCGGCCCAGATCTGGCTGCCACAAGATTTTTTGGAGTGGTGGGTTGATTTATTTTCTATTATTAGGATTTTAAAAAAGCCAGAGGCAGGGAGTGGGGAGATCATATGGCCAGAATGCCAGTCAGTGCCACCAGAGTGTTCCTCAGGGCCAAACTGACTTGAGGACAAATGTGTTCATGAGCTGTCGAGATGACAGAGAACTAGTTTTACCCTAGCAGGAAGAGGATATGAACATGTTACCAAAGTGAGAAGAAAACAAATTTCATCTTCCTGGACACTTCCATGTCTAAAATATTTGGTGATATGCAATTCTTAACTATTCATTCAGTGGATATTTAAAAGTCTGTGGTGAGTTTATCCTAAGGGAAGACTGAGTGGTTGTTTTCTACTATGATTTTTATAAAAAGTCCTGGTTGAACTCTTGGAGATGACAGATAGGTTCATTATCTTGATCGTGGTGGTGGTTTTCTGTGTGTCTACATATGTCAAAACTTAACAGATTGCACGTTTTAAATATGTATAGTTTATTGTATACCAATTATACTGCAATAAAGATAGTTGCTCTACTCATTTTATGAGGCTAGCATAACTTTGATGTGAAAACCTTATAAAGACTGCATAAGAAAATTACAGGGATACCTGAGTGGCTCAGTCAGTTGAGTATCTGACTCTTGATTTCAGCTCAGGTCATGATCTCATGGTTCAGGAGTTGAAGCCCCATGTCAGGCTCTGTGCTGACAGGGCGGAGCCTGCTTGGGATTCTCTTGTTCTCTGTCTCCCTCTGCCCTTCCCTCCCTCTCTCTCACTGTCTCTCTCTCAAAATAAATAAACTTTAAAAAAAGAAAAGATGATTACAGCACAATCCCTTTCATTCACATAGATGTAAAAATCCTAAACAAAATATTGACAGATTAAATCCAGCAGTGTATAAAAAGGATACTGGATTCTGGCCAAGGTGGGTCTATATCAGGAATTCAAAGTTAGTTTAAAATTAGAAAATTAAAAGGGGTGCCTGCGTGTCTCAGTCTGTTAAACATCTGACTTTGGCTCAGGTCATTATCTCTCAGTTTGTGAGTTCGGACCCCACATTGGGCTCTGTGCTGAGAGATCAGAGCCTGGAGCCTGCTTCAGATTCTGTGTCTCCCTCTCTCTCTGCCCCTCCCCTGCTCACTCTCTGTCTCTTTTTCTCTCTCTTTCAAAAATAAGCATTAAAAATATTTTTTTAATTAGAAAATAAATATACGTTGCCATATTAACAGATTGAAGAAGAAAAATCGGTCTTTTCCACAGAATAAAAGCATTTGACAAAATTCATCATCCATTCATGATTTTAATTTTTTTTTTTTTTTTTGATTTATTTATTTTTGAGAGGGAGAGAGACAGAGCGTGAGCCAGGGAGGGGCAAAGAGAAAGGGAGACACAGAATCTGAAGCAGTCTCCAGGCTTAAGCTGTCAGCACAGAGCCCAACATGGAGCTCAAACTTATGAACTGTGAGATCATGGCCTAAGCTGAAGTTGGACAGTTAACCAACTGAGCCACCCAGGCACCCCTAAATCCTTTTTTTTTTTATTTTAAAATTTATTTATTTATTTTGAAAGAGAGAGAGCACGTACACATGGGAGGGAGGGATGGAGGGAGGGAGGGAGGGAGGGAGAGAGAGGGGGGTGGGGAATTCCAAGCAGGCTCCATGCTGTCAGCACAGAGCCCATTGCGGGGCTCGATCTCACAAACCGTGAGATCATGACCTGAGCCCAAAATCAAGAGTCAGACACTTAACTGACTGAGATACCCAGGCATCCCCCCCCCTTTTTTTTTTTTTTAAATTTTAGAGGAGCGAGCGCAAGCAGGGGAGAGGGGCAGAGGGAGAGAGAAAGAATCCCAAGCTGGCTCCACCCTCAGTGCAGAGCCCAGTGCAGGACTCGACCCCACAACCCTGGGGTCAAGACCCGATCCTAAATCAAGAGTTGAAATGGAGAGTCAGATGCTCAACTGACTGAGCCAGCCAGGCACCCTCATTCATGATTTTTTAAGAAGTCATAGAAAGTGCTCGTTTTGGCAGCACATATACTAAAATTGGAATGTTACAGAGAAGATTAATTAGCACGGCCCCTGCAAGGATGACATGCAAATTTATGAATCTTTACATATTAAATTAAAAAAAAAAGACATAAAAACAGATAGAAGGGAGCTTTCTTACACTGATGAAAGGAATATACAACAAACCTTAGCAGATATTAACCAAGTGGGAATAATGAAAGCCCTGTTTGCTAATGAACTTCCAACTACAGCCCTCAGTGCCACTGTGGATAGCTGACTGGGCACAGAGGCCTGGACGACTACATGGGCCACTGGTCGCTGGGACCTGGATCAAGCCACTTCTAGACCCTCTTGTCCTCTTGAACAGATTGTATGAGTGATTCCTCAGACAACACCACTCCTATCCCCACAGAGCACACATGCTCAATGCAGTTCTCTAATTCTAAAAATAAAACACCTCAGGAATAATTGGATGCAGATCTGAAGAAGGTGCTATTTGAGGATGAATTTGTCTAGTCAGCCACAGACGATCGGGGAAGATGGCAAATGACTTGTCCATTTATTATTTTTGCCAGGATTGCCTCTTTCTATTAATCCTTCAATATGTACCCCAATTTGGGGTACAATTTGTACCCCAAATGTACACCTTCCAATTTTCAAGAATCAGTTTATGAAAAGAAATAACCAGTGTTGATGCAAATCCATATTTCAGCTCTTTTTTTCTTTTCAGAAAATCCTGTAATTTACTTTTAAAAGTCTGTGTCATGAGATTGGATAAGGATGTAAGAGGTGGGGGAAAGGAAGGCTTGTGAACAGCTGGGCTGGAAGGCCTTTCTTTCTTGTGGAAAAACTCAACTCTTATCTCTGAAGACAGAGGTGGCTGACTACAGTAATGTGAGACATCACAAAAGCACCCTGTCCCTCGTTTCATATCACTACGGTTGCTTATTGTGCTTAAAGTAGCAATTTCCAGAGTATATTTATGCCCTAAAGAATTGAGGGGAGGGGAGTTCTTGGTTATGTGTGAAACAAATTTGGTGAAACAGTGTTCAAATTCTCTTTACTATAGCCCTTTAAATATTTTTGTTATTTTTCTCAAAAGAAGGGTTTAGTATTTAAGCCTTCAAGGGTCTTTATGTTTCTTGGTTATACTTGAGAAATAGCTGGTTTAATATAATCCACTGCTTCAAAGAGGACTACTGCATTCATGTGGGGTTCCTAGAAAGCTCCACCAAACTGACTTAAACCAATAAGGAACTAGTTTGCCTCATGTAATAAGAAATCTTGGGATAGATTATCTGGGTTGGTGCTGTACCTGAGTGACGTCCAGAAATCAGGCTTCTGTATTCTTGCTCTGGCATGCATAGCACATACGACTTTCACCCCATAGTCGCAAGATGGCTGCTATGCCACCAAAGCATCATATTTATATTCCAGACAGGAAGAACGGGAAGAGCAAAATGCAAACGACTCTCCCCCAGTGAAACTTTGCCTTCCTTTCCAGTGACCTTGCCAAAGAGTTCTGCTCACATCTTTATCTAGAATGGCCTAGATGAGAAGACAAGGGTTTCAGCTTTCTGGCCATTGTATTTAAGGACATCAAAGGAAAAGAGGGTGGGAGTGAATTTTCCTTTAATCTTCATAAAAGAGTTCCCCTGACCCCCAAGTCTCCTCTAATTCCTGGTTTTTGGTCTTGCAGGTGCTACGTATGATGGTCGGAGTAAATATCTCAGATGAGCAGCTGGGCAGCATTGCAGACAGGACCATCCAGGAGGCTGATCAGGATGGGGACAGCGCCATCTCTTTTACAGAGTTTGTTAAGGTCAGTCAGTCACCTCTTGGTTTGAAAATGTTGAAAAGCTTTAAAATTGTTGTACAAGAGGGAGGGAGAAAAACATTCAGATAAGAACTTGGGACAGTATCTCCTCTTTTGACCTGCATAACTGTAATTGGGTTTTGTTTTGTTTTGTTTTGTTTTGTTTTTTCCAGGTTTTGGAGAAGGTGGACGTAGAACAGAAAATGAGCATCCGATTTCTTCACTAAAGGACTGAGACCAAACTGTTCTTGCTTTTGAGTATTTAAGAACTGGAACTTGAGAGTCCTCCTCACCACCAGCCCCACCTCCACCCCATCATTCCACCTTCTCCCAAAGTACTACTGCTGTTGCATGAGAACCCCAAATACGGTCTGTCAACACAAACCTGCCTTTGGTGTATAAACAGGGCATTACAGAATGGTACACCCGTCTATTTCTGTTCAGTATCATTCGCCAGTTATCTCCATTTCTAAATACCATCTCCCCTGGTTTGCTGCTGAATGCCACATGTCCATCCAGTCTGAGAAGTGAGACAGGGACTCCTGCCAAGAACCAACCAGCAAAGCTCTTTCACTGGATGTAGATGAAACCGTGCTGCCTTCCCTCCAGCCAGGCTTTGGCATGCTCCTTCATCTTTTTTTTATATCTTTTTTCATCCCTCGCTTTCTACTTCTCTCTGACCCAACAGATCATTCACTTTGTCTTTCAGTCTCCCTGCTTTTCTTTAAGCTTCAGTCCCTGTGTTCTACTTGGCACCCTAAGCTATGCCTGTTAAATGTATTTTTCACTTGGCAGGATAGTGCAGTGGTCTGGCAGTTTTTGTCTATCTTCATTCTTAAATGGGTCTCTGGGATGTTACCTCTCCAGGAGGTTTTCCATAACCAACATTTCTCTCAGAAAAATGATCATCTCTGGTCCCCTGCACTCTGTCATCAAAGGGCCGTTGGTTGGGGCTGTTCTTCTTGAAAGGTAGTGGCCTTGGTGAGAGGTGTAGGGCCAAGTGTGCTAGGTGGCTTGCCCAGATCGCTCTACCTCTGGCCTCTGATTATCAATATACACACCTACGTGGCTACTCATGTTAGTACAGTGTTGACTCTTCAGAAAATAGCCATATGCCTGCAGGTTTATTTAGTTTGGGGGCATCATCACCACCAGAATGGCTGCTCTGCCAATATGCTTGGGGCCTTTCTCATGGCTTTTTGGACAAGGAGTCTGGGCATTCTAAAAGCCTGGTATATCCCCACTTCTGCAGCATGGTTTATGCCTCAGTGTTATGTGCCCTGGAATGTTTTTCATTTCACATTTCCAAACTGGAAGATTAGTGTAATGGAAGTGCCTAATTCATCCCAGTCCAAGAGATTTAAAGGTTATCTTCAGTGTCTTGATGTTTTGCACAAAATTCTCTCTGAATTTTACCGTTGGCAAATATTAATGCTAGAAGCCATAGTCGGCTCCTAAAAGAGGTCCAAAGCACTGAATGTATTATTATTAGCTACCTGGTTACGTTGACTTCCTATCTCCTCTTGTAAACCACTAATATCTTGGAAACAAGGAGTCTGCCACCAGTGGCACGACCTGAAGTGGCATTACAGGCTTTTGCATGAGCCAGAGCAACTTCTCTGCCTATCCAGCTTGGTATCGACCTGTCTGAATCAGGCTGTTGTCATCCTAACATCTGTTTATGAGTCTTTATGTCTATATATCTGCCCTTGGCTGATTTTCTCTGACTCATTGATTGCTTGCTTGCTTGCTTGTTTCCTTGCTTTGGAAGGCTATCCAAGAAGGGAATTGCTTAAAAACAGAAATGCTGCAAAGGGATTGGGAAGGGTGGGAAACAGGAGTGGCCAGGCTGGATGACTCAAGTATAAATGACTGAGAAATTCTTAATGAAGTATCGGTCTAACTTTGTGATCAAGTGATGTATTATAGGAAATGTATAAAAGGGAAGAATTTTCTGACACTGGTCTGTTAGAGAGGTACTTCAGAGGCTCCTTGACTTGCATATTTAAAGTTCCTAAGTTTATGGCTTTTTCCTCCTTTTGGCTGTATAGCAAACTGTTTGAATCCACAGTTGTGCCTTACTGTTCCATTAAAATTGTATTCTTCGATCCATCAATAAATACTTGTGGTTAAAACAAAATAACTTGATTTTGTCCGTGTGTTTCTAAGAATTTTATAGAACTCAGTCCCCTTCTTCAAGTTTGAAATCCCAAACTGTGTTTCCTTTATTCAGGTTTACATCTGTACTATCAAATGCATGTTTGCTCTACTGCTGCCGGGACATAGGATGTGGGGACATTCACATCCTAGGGGTGTGTACTGTGTGTCTCTGGGCACAGCTTTGTTACTTCAGTCACTTTCCATTCACTCCAGGTTGGATTCCACTTCTGTTCTTGACTCCCTGGCTTTTTAAATATAGAAAAGACCTCTAAAAGTAGGCTGTGTGTTTATTGCATGATATTAAGTTGTCCCTCATGCCTGTGCAGCCTCAGTGACGTATTATACCCAGTTGTTGTTACACGGCTTTTCATATCTTTTAAGACTCAGTGACTGCTTCGTCTGTAGGGTACGAATATCTCTTTTTAGATTTAATGGCATGCTACAGGACCCAAAGCAGTAATAATAGCTGGAATCAGTCATACAAATTCTAACACAATACCCTCTTGTCCTTTCCCATCCCTCTGCCTCAAAAGTTCATTCCAATGACTTGCACGGTGTTAGTTTTGTTTCACGTTGAATCTAATGTTAGGATTCAGTGAAAGTGCAAAATAGATGAAGTGACCGTTTTGGAGAAAACTTAATGTTACTGATCATGGCCATAGGAACAGCAGTCTTGTGGCTACAGTAAAAAATAGTATGCTGACAACCAGGAAGGGCTCCTGACAAAGGAGACCATATAAAAAACTAAAAAGCTCAGTAAACAGTCCTGTGTAGACTAATCCTAAATAGGTCATTAACCCCAAAGGCATTGCAGCATGAGTTTATAAAAAAAGACCTCAAGTCATTAAGAAGGGTCTAAAAAGTGCTGGTTTTTATGGGTGTAAACTTCAATAAAATGGAAATTAAGTGAAACATCACTGATAATAAAAAGAAATTTTTAACATTACTTCATGCCATTCAGGCTGTACTTGAATCTATGTACTCAATGCTATGTGCCCTGGTTGAGCTCAGTGACTCCTGTCTGATTTTATACAGATGTCATATCTTTTTCCTTCTCACTTTTGAAAAAGAAATGATTGATAGTGACATCAAATGGTGACATGGGTTAGAGGCTTATATCTGCAAACAACTGTATAGATTATGGAGAGAAAGCATTATTCTCCATGATGCTGAATTTCTTGAGTGTAGGAGTTGTGGTTCTGCCAATAATGGAAGAGCAAATTTCTAGTAGTTATTAAAATATTCTCTGCAGAATGACAGCTGGGAGAAAGGTGACATGGAGACTTCCATTATTTTATGAAACACTTTTTTAATGTTTTATTTATTTTTGAGAGAGAGACCAAGAGAGCATGAGTGGAAAAGGGACAGTGGGAGAGAGAGAGACACAAAATCCAAAGCAGGCTCCAGGCTCCGAGCTGTGAGTGCAGAGCCCGATGCAGGGCTCGAACACGTGAACCAGAAGATGATGACCTGAGCTGAAGTCAGATGCTTAGCCGACTGAGCCACCCAGGTGCCCCTTTATGAAACATTTTCTAAGAACTGACTCAATTTCTGAATAAAACTCATTTTCAGAAGAATGCATGTGCTAAATTTTGGATGTATTTTGTGCTGCCTGCTGCCTCTTCCTGGCAGGTGTAGAGACAGAATCACAAATCTGGGTAGCATACAATGTGTGTTTGCAAAAAATAACTGTATTCTGTGCACTCCTCACCTGTGCCCAGGAGTTCTAATCTATGAGATATCATAGATATTGGGGGATGGCTAGAGAACAGAAAGAGGCAGATATCAGCAAAGTTTGCAAAAGGGGAAAAGAGAAGATTTCATTAATGATCCACTCATCTGTTTGACATTATTCCCTGGGAAAATTTTATTTTACTTTTTATTATTTTTTTAAGGTTATTTATTTAGAATCTCTACATTTAATGTGGGGCTCGAACTCACAACCCTGAGATCAAGAGTTGCATGCTCTACTGACTGAGCCAGTCAGACACTGCTATTCCTTGGGAAAATATTAGAATGTGTCATTACGTGGTTTGTGAAGACATGGAAAAGAATTTGATGGTAACCAGGGTGCTGATATGTTTGGCAAATAATTGAATATGCCAAATTATTCTCCTTCCACTTATTTCAAACAGTTGTTAAATTTATACATCAGATCAATGAGATAAGTATTTATATGTTGAAGATGGAGAATATTTGATTATATTATAGTTGTATTTGTAGATGGTAGTTGAATAATCATGCACCAAGAATCTAAAAGATCATTGTCAAAAATAAATAAATAAATAAATACCGGTGTTAAGAGAACATTTTTCTTTTTCAGGAAAGGGAACAAAATTGGAGGAATCACATTTCCCAGTTTAAAAATTTACTTACTACAAAACTAGAGTAATCAAAACACTGTGGTATTGGCATAAGAATAGATTATGGAGAAATGGACTGGAATTGTGAGTCTAGAAATAAATCCTCACATATATGATCAATTGATCTTTAACAGGAATGCCAAAACAATCCAGTGGGGGAGACAACAGTCTTTTGGTATAACTGGGGCAACTAGATATCCTCATGCAAAGAATAAAGTTGGATCCCTACCTCACACCATTAAAAAAAAAACAAAACAGGGGTGCCTGGGTGGCGCAGTCGGTTAAGCGTCCGACTTCAGCCAGGTCACGATCTTGCGGTCCATGAGTTCGAGCCCCGCGTCGGGCTCTGGGCTGATGGCTCAGAGCCTGGAGCCTGTTTCCGATTCTGTGTCTCCCTCTCTCTCCGCCCCTCCCCCGTTCATGCTCTGTCTCTCTCTGTCCCAAAATAAATAAATAAATAAATAAATAAATAAATAAATAAATAAACCACCTCAAAATGTATCCAGTCCTAAGTGTAAGAGCTAAAACTTACAGAAGAAAATATAGGCATAAATCTTTATGACCTTGGATTAGGCAATGGTTTCTCAGATAGGACACCAAAAGTACAACAAATAAAAAGTAGATAAACTGGACATCATCAAAATTTAACGTTTTGGTGGTTCAAAGGACACCATACAGAAAGTGAAAAGAATGGGAGAAAATATTAGCAAATCATATCTCTGATAAGGGACTTGTACTTACAATATATAAATTACAACTCAGTAGTAAAAAGACAACCCAATTGTGGAACCCTGGAGCACTGTTGGTAGGAATGTAATATGGATGCAGTTGCTATGGAAAACAGTATGGCGGTTCCATAAAAAATTAAAAATAGGATTACCATACAGTCCAGAAATTCCACTTATCAGCATATGCCCAAAATAACTAAAAGCAGGATCTTAAAGAGATAATTCATATACCCATGTTCATAGTAGTACTTTTCAGAATAGCCAGAGGTGGAAACAACTTAAATGCCTCTTGACACGTCAATGGAAAAACAAAACATAGTATATACATACAATGAAATATCATTCAGCCTTAAAAGGGAAGGAAATTCTGACACATGCTATAACATTGATGAACCTTGAGGATATTATGCTAAGAAATAAGTCAGTCACAAAAGGATAAATACTGTATGATTCCAAGGCCTGGATGGGAGATTGGGGAGTGACAGCCAGGAGGTATAGAATTTCTTTTTGGAGTAATGAAAATATTCTAAAATTGTGTTGATGAATGCACAATTTTGTGAATATTCTAAAAGCCATTGTATTGTACTGTTCAAATGGGTGGATGGTATGGTATGTGAATTATAGCTCAATATAGCTGTTTAAAATAAAAGATTTAAAATAAAAGTATTGGATTTAAGGAAAATCTGTCATGCCATGCACTTTTCTATCATCCAGTCCTTTTCAGCATCCAACGACAAAGACATAGAAGTGTGATGTTTACTAATTTTTTTAAGTAACATAAAGCTGTAAAAATGGTTAATACAAGTACCTCCATGGAAGAATAGAGACTAAATCATCTTAAGAGTTTGTGTTCAATCAATAGTGGCTAATATTTATGTGGCATTTACTATATGCAAGGTACTGTTCTGTATGTGTGACAGATGTTAACTCTAATCCCCACAGCAACCGTAGGAGGCAAGTTATCATTATTATCACCATTTTACAGGTGAAGGGATTAAGACACAGAGAAGCTAAATGGTTTTTTCCCAAGATCAAAGTCACACAGCTAGTTAGTGGTAAAGCGTGGATTCAAGCCTAGGAACTCTGATTGCAGAGTGGATACTCTAAATCATTTTACTCTCCAGCAATCTAGACTTTTTTTTAAGGTTTAATTTTTAAGTAATCTCTACACCCAACATAGGGCTTGAACTCACAACCCCGAGACCAAGAGTCACATGCTCCTCTGACTGAGCCAGTCAGGCAACCCCAGCAATCTAGATTTTTAATAAGCATAAATATCAATTCCTATATTTAAGCCAAAAAGAGAGATGGCAAGAAAGAGAAACCTATGTATTAAGTTTTATTTATTTAATCACTACATCCCTTGTGGAGCTTAAACTCACGACCCAAGATCAAGAGTCACATGTTCTTCGAACTGAGCCAGCTAGGTGCCCCCAAGACCATCACCTTTTAAGGTCATTGACAAACTGATGTATTCCCAAGGAACAATGTGGTGAGGGGTTCAGGACAACTTACTGTCTAGGACAATTGTAGGAACTGAGGCTTTAAGGTAGAGAAAAGAAAAGAAAGTAGCTATATCCAGGTAGTTAAGGATATATTCTTGAAAGGCTCTCATGTTATTTTTCTAGATGACAGAATTAGGTAGTCTAATGTATAATTTAAGAGCATAGACTTAGGGGGGAAAAGAGCATGGACTTTGGAAACTGATTAGGTGGGTTCAGATCCTGGTTCTGCCCCTTAATCAGGCACATGAACTTCAGTGATTCACATATCCCTTCTGTGTCCTTTTCCTCAACTGTTAAGATGATGATGATCACAGTATCAACTTCATGGGTTGTTATGAAGATTAAATGAGTGCCTGACACATTAAGCATTATATATAAGATTTATTAACAGTGGATGGAAGTGGTAGGTTTATAGGTTCCAACTTGTAAGGAAGAATTTCTTTTTTTTTTTTTTTAATGTTTATTTATTTATTTTTGAGAGAGAGGGGAGGGACAGAAAGAGAGGGAGACAGAGAATCCCAAGCAGGCTCCATGATGTCAGCACAGAACCCAACACAGGGCTCAAACTCATGAACTGTGAGATCATGACCTGAGCCAAAGTCAAGAGTCAGACGCTTAACCAACTGAGCCAAGCATGCAACCCTAGAATTTATTTTTTAAATTCAAATTTATTTTTTAAAGTAATCTCTACCCCCAACATGGGGCTCAAACTCATAACCCCAAGATCAAGAATCACATGCTCCACTGACTGAGCTAGCCCAGTGCCCCAAGGAAGAATTTCTTAATAATTATAATACTATTCAAATGAGGAACAGGATATTGCCAATACTAGTGCATTCCCTAGCCCTTAGTTGCTAGAATTGCTTAAGCAAAATCTTTAATGAACATTTTTGTCAGGAATCTTGCAGAATTACTAAATTACAACAGAGGTTTACTCAGATGATCTAGAATTCCTGCCTAATTGGTTCATAACATAATTACTACGTTCTCCATGTATATATAACAGTATTTTACAAAAGTAGTTTTTATTTTTATTTTTGTTTTTGTTGTGTGTGTATGTGTGTGTGTGTTTGTTTATAGGAACACACATAGGTATATCTGCAGAATTTTTAAACATGAAGGACATGATTGTTAGGAAGAGGAAATAAATGAGAAACACTCTGTATAATTCCTGTTGACACTATTTTATGGTTTTGTATTTGGTTCTTTTCTATTTGCCAGTGCCCTAGGAAGAAAACTATCTATATTGGGGAATGATTTTCAAAATATTTTTTAGCTAGTACTGCACTGATCTATCAGAATGTACGGTTAAAGCTGAGTCCCAGAGATCCTCTGCTATGCTGGGCAGTAAACCCTTCGGTTGCTGATAGAAGGCATGTTCGGGAGAGTCCTGAGTATAAGAGGAGGCAGGCAAGGAAAACTTGGGTTTGGGACAATGGTACTCTAGAGCAAGTGTGGAAGCATTTTAATATTTTAATAACTGAGTTAAATATCAATCGACCCTGCCAATATCCTGGATTGAAGAGACTATCCGAGGGGTACGTGGGTGGCTCAGTTGGTTAAGCATCCAACTTCGGCTCAGGTCATGATCTCACTGTCCATGAGTTTGAGTCCCACACTGGGCTCTGTGCTGACAGCTTAGAGTCTGGAATTTGGATTCCAAGGTCTCCCTCTCTCTTTGGATTGTGTCTCCCTCTCTCTCTGCCCTTCCCCTGCTCATGCTCTGTCTCTTTCTCTCTCAAAAATAAATAAACATAAAAAAATAAACAAATAAAGAGACTACTCTTTCCCCAATTAATTATCTTGACATCTTGGTCAAAAAGGCTATAGGGGTGCCTGGGTGGCTCAGTCAATTAAGCATCCAACTTCAGCTCAGGTCATGATCTCCCAGTTCGTGGGTTCTTGCCCCACATCAGGCTCTGCGCTGATGGTAAGGAGCCTGCTTGGGATTCTCTTTTCCTCTCTCTCTCTCCCCTCCCCCACTCACACTTTCTCTCTCAAAGAAAATAAACTTTAAAAATTTGACTATAAATCGAAGGGTTTGTTTCTGGATCCTCAAATCTATTCTATGGATTCTGTAGTCCCATTCTCATGAATATTACGCTGTCTCAATAACTATAGCTTTGTAGTCAGTTTTGAAACTGGTAGTATAATTCTGACTTTTTTTTTCAAAATTGTCTTAGCTATTCTGGGACTTTTATATTTCATTATACATTTCACGATCAGCTTGTTAGTTTCTACAAAAAAATAGAGTGCTAGGATTTTGTTAGGTATTGCATTGAACCTAATCAATTTGAGAACTGTTATCTTAATATTGAGTCTAACAATCCATGAACATGGAAAGTCTCTTTACTTTTTTAGATCTTAATTTCTCTCGGTGTGTTTTATATTTTTGGTGTATAAATCTTCAACATGTTATACTAAATTTTTTCCTAAGTATTTTATTCTTTTTGATGCTATTCTGAATGCGTTGTTAATATCATTTTTTGTTATTAATGTAGAGAAATAACAGTTGATTTTTGTATACTGATCTTGTAGCCTGCAATCTTACTAAACATATAAGTTCCATTAGTCTTGTTTTTGTTTTTCCTGTGTGTGTACTCCTTATGATTTTCTACAGAGGATCACGTCACCTGCAAATAAAGATAGTTTTGTTTCTTCCAATCTGGATGCCTTTTGTTTGCTTGCCTTTTTGTACTGGCCACACACACCCTCCAGTACCATGTTGAATAGAGGTGAAGGGAGCCTGTGTCCTTCCTTGCCTTGTTTCTGATCTTAAAGGGGAAGTATGAAGTCTCACCATTAGGTATGATATTAACAGTAGGTTTTCCCGTAGTTGCCCTTTATAAGTTTCTGTAAAAATAGAACTCCTTGGCTCCATCCGAGGACTTTGGAAATTGTATCTCAGGGAGGTGCAGCCTTAGGAATCCATTCTTCTGGAAAGCAGCCCGTTTGACAGTCGTACTGGTGTTTGAGGACCTACACCTCCTACACGGGAGCCCTCTGCCGCACAGCCTAAGAGTAACTTCTAATTACCCTACCCGCCTCTCGGAACAATCCTTGAAGAAAATATCTGAAGAGCCCTACAGCTGAGTGTAGGAAGCAACAAAACTGTCAGTTATAACGTATGACATTCGGCAGAAGGACCCTAATCTGCTCTCGTGTACTGACCAGAGCTGTAAACAGCGGTCTGACGTTTGGATCCTTTAGGAGTAGAAACAGGTCAGACAGTCAGATAGAAACTGGAGCTATTAAATTGTCTGCCTAGGTGTGGTGTCATGCGCAGGATTAAAAGCTCCCGGCCCGAGAATGAAATTATTAGCAGTATAGTTGAACCTAACGGTGGCTTTAAAAAGTCATACGGCCTAACCAGACTACCCTTCCAAGAAGTGACACATCTTCTACGTGGAAATAATTTTACATTCCTAACAAGTGAATTACAACAACGTCTTTTCCTATTACCTCAACCCTGGGACCCAATCCGACAAAAGGAGAGATGGAAAAGAGATGGGCCGGCGTTATTGATTGACGTACATTCCGTCCAACCTACAGCGGGAAAAGAGGGCGCTTGCGCAAGTCGTTATCCAGTGAGGACTCAACGGCAGAGACGGGGGCGGGGCTTGTGGAAGCAGCTGCCGCAGGGTTGGCGGATTTGGGATGGAGTGAAGATGGCGGAGTGAGGCGCACAGCCGGGAGCCGGCCTTTGGGCCGGGGGCGGAGAGGCCCCCGGACGGTCGAGTGCTTCTGCTGACTGGTGCGAGGTAAGCCGAGAAAGCCGGCGATGAGGGAACTAGCAGGAGGTGGCGCGATCCAGTGCGATAGGGGACGGGAGCGCGCAGAGTCTGCCTGCGGCTGGCGCGGGCCTCGGCCTGACACGGATTTCCTTCTGCGCCGTCTCAGGGCGGTGGTACTAGCCTTCCGGGGTGTGTCTCACCGACACTTCGACCCGCCGATGCCCTTCTCGGTTCTTTTTGGCTGCCTTTGTGTTTTCGGCTTATTCCCCGTTGACTGCACCCACGCGGGTGTATATCTACCAGCGTCTGCGTTGTCCAAAGCTTTATCTTTTAAAGAATATGTTTATTTTATTGATTTATTTATATCCCTCGCCTTACGGCTTCCTGCCCGCTGTTTTGCGTGAGTCTCCGACATCTATCGAGGCTTGTTGCGGCCTTGAATAATTAGTGTCCCTTCTCCGTTGACCTTGAGATTTGGTGTAACAAGCCCCCCCACCCCGGGATTTAATTTGTGTGTATCATTCACGTTCTCTTGTTACCCATCCATTCGTTCCCACTCCCATCTCTCAAACTTTAAGATGCGAGTAAGCACCTTTGTCCTTGCATGACCTGGTAGTGGCTTAATGGCGCATTAATCTCGGCTGTCTCAAGGTCTCGGTAGAATTCACCGTTGTTTGTTTCCAAGAGCTAAAAGTCGGTGTACAATTTTTATTTATTTATCTTTTATAGAGAGAATGAGAGTTTTGGAGATATTACTAGAACGCAATTTGTGTGATGTGGTGGGGTCGCGAAGTGTAATACTCTCAGTATTCGGTTCTTGTGTCTGGGGTCTCTTTGTAATTTGGGTTTTTATAACCTCTCATTCGGTCTTTCAGTTAAATTCTTCGAAAGTTACCGAACAGGTAGGTTTCGGAATTGGTGAAGCCTGTTTAAAATTGGCACGTTGGTTCGACTGACATGTCACAATACGAATGAGTGTTTCTGGTATGGTCTTTGCTGACTCTTGATTTAGCAAAGCTGGAAATATCAGGTAAAGAAATGGCTTCTAAATAAGACCTTTCTCTTGCTTTTCTCAGGAGTCTTTGTTTTTTTGTTTTTTGTTTGTTTTTCCCTTCGATTTCATGTAGAAGAAGAAAGAAGATACATGGGGCAGAGGAAAGGAATAGAACATTATTCCTTCCTACCTTAAAACAGGGGTGTGGTCATCTATAGTAAAACACAGGTCTTTTGTGAGAAGAGGGACCATAGCATCATCAGATTCTCAGTGGGAACTGTGTTCCTTGAAAACTTGAGAACCACTGATCCAAGAGTTTTGAAATTAGTTAAAATTATAAAATCTGTATAAAATGAGGGCCAGTGCAGATAGAGAGTAACTTCTTTCTATTCCTTTTGAGTAGTTTTTGATAGTGATGTTTTTTAAAATACCTTGGTTCATTGGAATAGTTTTGCCCCCAGAGGCATATAGCACAAGTGAGGGCTGTATCCTTTCTGTAATGCTCTTTTTTATTTTTCCTTATCACAGGAAGAACATTTTCTTTGGCTTCCAGGTGCTTTTATATTCCTCTCGAGAAGAAAATAAAATTCTGAACTCAGGATTTGGCAAGTGAGTAATAGTGGCTAATGCTTTCAGATACTGTTTAAGCAGCTCAAAACATAGCTAGATAGAAGTGGAACAATAAGCTTCAACAGAAAATGAGCATCACAAGTGATTAGAAATTATATACATTTAAGTTAAATCTTATATTCTCAACAAAATCAGTGTATTAAGTATAAAAAAAGAAAAAAATGATCATTTGCCCAAACTAGTAATTTTTATTGGATAAAGGAAAAAAGGTACAGACTTAATTAGATTGAAGATCAACTGATAAAATATAAATGTTATTAGGCAGATTTTAGAGTATATTATTATTTTTTTTAAGTTTATTTATTTATTTTGAGAGAGAGAGTGGGACAGGGGCAGAGAAAGGAAGAGAAGGAATCCCAGGCAGGTTCTGCACTGTCAGTGCACAGCCCAGTGAGGGGCTCCAACTCATGAACTGTAAGATCATGACCTGAGCCAAAGTTGGAGGCTTAACTGACTAAGCCACCCAGGTGTTCCTCGAATATATTTACTTAAGTTTTAATTATAGATAAATATTGGTATTCTAATTTTTAATTTCTAAAGCTTTTCAGTACACCTTTATTTTTTATTTATTTTTCTTGTCTTTTTAATTTTTTTAAGTTTATTCATTTCAAGAGAGACGAGAGAGCAAGTGGGGGTATTGGGGTCAGGAAGAGAGGGAGGGAGAGAATCCCAAGTAGGCTGCTTGTTGTCAGCTCAGAGCCCTACACGGGGATTGATCCCAAGAACCATGAGCTACCCAGGCACCCCAGGGTCATACTTCCTTTGAAGGTACTAGGGAAGGATGTGTTTCTTCTAATTTTTGGTGGTTCCTTGGCTCATGGCAGCATAACTCCAGTCTTCACATGGCATTTTGCCTGTGAGTGTGTCTGTGTTCTAAGTTCTCTCTTTTATGAGGATACCAGTCATGTTAGATTAGGAGCCCACTCTGTTCCAGTATGACCTCATTTTATTTTATTTTTATTTTTTAAATGTTTATTTTTGAAAGAGAGAGAGAGTGTGAGTTGGGGAGGGGCAGAGAGAGAGGGAGACACAGAATCTGAAGCAGGCTCCAGCCTCTGAGCTGTCAGCACATATCTGAACACAGGTCTCGAACTCTGGAACTGCAAGATCATGACCTGTGCCAAACTCAGACACTTAACTGACTGAGCCACTAGGGTGCCCCAGTATGACTTCATTTTAATGTTTGTTTATTTTTTGAGAGAGAGAGTGCATGTGCATGTGGAGCAAGGAGAGACAGAGAGAGAGAGTCCTCAGCAGGCGCCAAGCTCAGTGCAGAGCCCAACGCAGAGCTTGATCTGAGGACTCTGAGATCATGACCTGAGCTGATCAAGAGTTGGATGCTCGGGGCGCCTGGGTGGCTTGGTCAGTTAAGCGTCCGACTTCGGCTCAGGTCATGATCTCACGGTCTGTGAGTTCGAGCCCCGCGTCAGGCTCTGTGCTGACCGCTCAGAGCCTGGAGCCTGTTTCGGATTCTGTGTCTCCCTCTCTCTCTGCCCCTCCTCCCCTGTTCATGCTCTGTCTCTGTCTCAAAAATAAATAAACGTTAAAAAAAAAAAAAAATTAAAAAAAAAAAAAGAGTTGGATGCTCAACTAACTGAGCCACCTAGCTGCCCCCGATACGACCTCATTTTAACTAATTATATCTGCAGTGATTCTGTTTCTAAATAAGTTCACATTTTGAGGGACTGGGCATTAGGATTCCAATTTATGAATTTGGGGAGAACACATTTCAACTCAGAACATCTACTTAGTGCTATACCTTGATTGTATTACATGGGAATCATTCAATGTACAGCTGCGTTAAGGATTAAAATATATACTGCTTATAAAAGGTACTTAAGAGTAGTCAAAATCATAGAGACAGAAAGTAGGGTGTTGGTTGCCAGGGACTTCAGAAAGGGAAATTGGAAGTTCTTAATTTAATTTCAGTTTTGGAAATGAAAAAAGTTAAGACGGTTGGGGTGGTGATGCTTGCACAACAATATGAATGTACTTAATACCACTGAACTGAACACTTAAAAAGGGTTAAGATGATAAATTTTATGTTATGTGTATTTTACCACCAAAAGAAGTTGAAAAAAGGTAAGTAAAAATTCCACTACTGGGGCTTCTGCGTGGCTCAGTCAGTTAAGCATCCTACTTCAGCTCAGGTCATAATCTCATGGCATGTGATTTCAAGCCCCACATCAGGCTCCGTGCTGACAGCTCAGAGCTTGGAGCCTGCTAAGGATTCTGTGTCTCCTTCTCTCTCTGCCCCTCTCCCACTTGCACTCCTTCTCTCTCTCTCAAAAGTAAACATTAAAAAAAAAACACAAAACTTAACTGGAACAATAAGGATATGCATTGTATTTTTTAAATGTATTCTGAATTTACATAAGTGAAGTAAGAAAGGAGTGTTAAACTCCCAGAATACATCACTCTTCCTGTCCTTAGAGGAAGTAAAGTGGATTAGTTATTTATTGATGCATAACACATTACCTAAAACTCAATGGATAAAATCAACAGGAAACATGTATCATCTCTCACAGTTTATGTGGGTCAGGACTTACAGAGCAGTTTAGCTGGGGTTTTCTGGCTTGGGTTCTTTTCTAATGTTGCAGTCAAGATATTGGTTGGGGTGACAGTTATCTAATTCCATGGTGGCTCATTCACATGGCTGATAAATTCATACTGGTGGTAGAAAGCCTCCATTCCTGCCAGTGTCAGCCTCTCTAAGGATGCTTAAATGTCCATGGCATCTGGCTTCTCCCAGAATAAGCAGTCCAAGAGAACAATGTAAAAGTCATAGCCCCCTCCATGACCTTGTCTCAGAAGTCCCTCACTGTCACTTCCTTCTCATTCAGTTGGTCACTATTTTGACACCCAACTACTATACCACAATAGAAACCAAGAGTCAGGCACTTAACCGACTGAGTCACCCAGGCGCCCCCATACATTTTTATTAGAAGGTATTGCTGAAGCAATTTTTTTTAATTTTCTTTATTTTGAGAGAAAGAGCATGAGTAGTAGAGGGTCAGAGAGGGGGGGTGGAGAGAGAGAATCCCAAGCAGGCTCTGCACTAACAGCACAGCCCACCATGGGACTTGAACCCACTAGTTGTGAGATCACAACCTGAGCTGAAATCTACTCTGTCACTTAACTAACTGAGCCATCCAGGTGCCCCTAAAGGAATTTGTTTATAAGACACTCTATATAGGTTCCCTATTAAGAAAAGGTGCGCTTTTTTTTCTTTTTTTCTTTCTATAATTTATTTATTTTATAATTTACATCCAAGTTAGTTAGCACATGGTGCAACAATGATTTCAGGAGTAGATTCCTTAATGCCCCTTACCCGTTTAGCCCATCTCCCCTCCCACAACCTCTCCAGTGACCCTCTGTTCTCTATATTTGCGTCTCTTATGTTTTGTTCCCCACCCTGTTGTTATATTATTTTTGCTTCCCTTCCCTTATGTTTATCTGTTTTGTATTTTAAAGTCCTCATATGAGTGAAGTCATATGTTTGTCTTTCTCTGACTAATTTCACTTAGCATAATACCCTCTAGTTCCATCCACATAGTTGCAAATGGCAAGATTTCATTCTTTTTGTTTGCCGAATAATACATCATTGTGTGTATATATATATATATATATATATATATATATATATATATATATCGCATCTCCTTTATCCATTCATCCATCAATGGACATTTGGGGTCTTTTCATACTTTGGCTATTGTTGATAGTGCTGCTATAAACATTGGGGTGCGTGTGTCCCTTTGAAACAGCATACCTGTATCCCTTGGATAAATACCTAGTAGTGCAGTTGCTGGTTCGTAGGGCAGTTCTGTTTTTAATTTTTTGAGGAACTTCTATACTGTTTTCCAGAGTGGCCGCACCAGTTTGCATTCCCAGAAAAGGTGCTCTTTTTAAAGGCTTCTTTGGTGTTTGGTTTGCGTAGAATTCTTTTAGCATATTTACTCCTGGAAAGAACTAGCTTGTATCTTCTTTCTTCGTCAACATTACTACCGGTTATCTTGTCATTATAATTGAACTATACAGAACACTCTAATGACTGATGCAAAATTTGAATTAGCCTGAGTAAGCTTATATAATGAAACAGCTCTGTTGCCTGTGGTGTTCTAAAGGCCCTTTGTGGTTCTTCTGTATTTTTTACTCTTACTTCTACTTTTGCATCAATGCAAATTCTGTAATTCTCTTTCTCCTGATTTGATTCTGAATTAATTTATGTTTGCCTTTATTTTAATTCCAATATAATTAATATCCAGTGTTATAGTGGATGTACAATATAATAATTGAATCAGATGTACAATATAGTGACTCAGCAATTTCTTGCATCATCCAGTGATCATCATGGCACATGCACTTCTTAATCCCCATCACCTATTTCACCCATCCCACTACCCATCTCCCTTCTGGTAACCATCAGTTTGTTCTTTATAGTTAAGAGTCTTTGTTGGTTTGTCTCTTTTTTTCCTTTACTAATTCGTTTTGTTTCTTAAATTCCACATAGGAATGAAATCACAAGGTATTTGTCTTGCTTTGATTTATTTTGCTTAGCATTATATTCTCCAGCTCCATCCATGTTGTTGCTAATGGCAAGATTTCATTCTTTTTGGCTTATTCAGCTTTTTGGCTTTCATTAAGCTTATAGCTGAGTAATATTCCATTGTATATATACACTATATCTTCTTTATCCATTCATCTGTTGATGGACACTTCGGCTGCTTCCATAATTTGGCTATTGTAAATAATGCTGCTATAAACATAGCAGTGCCTGTATCCCTTTGAATTAGTGTGTTTGTACTTTTTGGGTGGATACTGAGTAGTGCATTTACTGGATCATAGGTAGTTCCATTTGTAACTTTTTGAGGAACTTCCATACTGTTTTCCACATTGGCTGCACCAGTTTGCAGTCCCACCAGTAGTGCAAGAGGATTCCTTTTTCTCCACATCCTCGCCAACACTTGTTGTTTCTTGTGTTTTTGATTTTAGCCATTTTGACAGGTGTGAGGTGATACCTCATTGTAGATTTTTTTTTTAATGTAGGCTCCATGCCTAATGTGGGGCTTGAACTCATGACCCTGAGATCAAGAGTTGGATGTTCTACTGACTGAGCAACACACAGGTGCCCCACATTGTAGTTTGATTTGCATTTCCCTGATGATGACTAATGTTGAGCATCTTTTCATGTGTCATGACTTCTTTGGAGAAATGTTTAGTCAGGTCTTCTGCCCATTTTTTAATTGGATTATTTGTTTCTTTGGTATTTTGAGTTGTATCAATTCTTTATATATTTTGGCACTCTTTATCAGATATGTCATTTGCAAAAAATTTTTTTCATTGAGTAGTTTGCCTTTTTGTTTTGTTTATTATTTCTTTTGCTCTGCAGAAGCTTTTAATTTGGGTATAGTCCCAGTAGTTTATTTTTGCTTTTATTTCCCTTGCTGTAGGAGACATATGTAGGAAAATGTTGGCTGTGGTTGATGTCAGTGAAATTATTAACCTCTTCAAGGATTTTTATGGTTTCAAGTCTCACATGTAGGTCTTCAATCCATTTTGAGCTTATTTTTATGTATGGTGTAATAAAGTGGTCCAGGGGCATGTGGGTGGCTTAGACGGTTAAGTGTCTGACTTTGGCCCAGGCCATGATCTCATGGTTCATGAGTTCGAGCCCTACATCAGCCTCTGCCCAGGGATTCATTCTCATTCTCTCTCACCCTCTCTCCCTCTCCCTCTCTCCCTGTTTCTCTGCCCCTCCCCAACTTGTGCATGTTCGTGCTCCTGTGTGTGTGTGTGTGTGTGTGTGTGTGTGTGTACATGTATGTATGTGTGTGTGTGTGTGTGTGTGTGTGTGTGTGTGTATATATATATATATATATATATATATATATATATATATATATGAGAAAGGAGTCCAGTTTCATTCTTTTGTATGTAGCTGTCCAGTTTTCCCAACATTATTTATTGAAGAGACTTTTTCCATTGGATATTCTTTGTTGAAGACTAGTTGACCATATCATTGTGGGTTTATTTCTGAGTTTTCTTTTCTCTTCCATTGATCTATTTGTCTGTTTTTGTGCCACTACCATGCCGTTTTGATTACTACAGCTTTGTAATAAAACTTGAAGTCTAGAATTGTAATGCCTCGAACTTCGCTTTTATTTTTCTTCTTCTTCCCTCCTCCTCCTCCTCCTCCTCCTTATTCTTCTTCTTCTTCTTCTTCTTCAAGTTTATTTATTTATTTTGAGAGAGAAACAGATCATAAGCAGGGGAGGGACCGAGAGAGAGGGACAGAGAATCCCAAGTAGGCTGCGCTCATAGAAGCTAACACGGGGCTCGATCTCATGAACCATGAAATCAAGAGTCAGACACTCAACCGACTGGGCCACCCAGGTGCCCCTGCTTTTCTTTTTCAAGATTGATTTGGCTATTCAGGGTCCTTTATGTTCTGTATATATTTTAAGATTGTTGTAGTTCTGTG
The DNA here is from genome assembly GCF_018350155.1 of Leopardus geoffroyi. Lineage (NCBI taxonomy): Eukaryota > Metazoa > Chordata > Mammalia > Carnivora > Felidae > Leopardus > Leopardus geoffroyi. Next base: position 61,974,991 of record NC_059337.1, on the reverse strand, counting down.
AAAAATGCTGTCGGTATTTTGATAGGGATTGCATTAAATCTGTAGATTGCTTTGGGTAGTATAGACATTGTAACGATATTTGTTCTTCCAGGGGTTCCTGGGTGGTTCAGTCAGTTGTCTGACTTCGGCTCATGTCACCTCATGTCACGATCTCACAGGTTTGTGGGTTTGGGCCCTGCATTGGGCTCTGTGCTGACAGCTCAGGCTTGGAACCTGCTTCACATTCTGTGTCTCCCTCTTTCTCTGCCCCACCCCCATTGGAGCTCTGTCTCTCTCTCAAAAATAAAAGCATTTAAAAAAAATTTTTTTTTTAAACTATTTGTTCTTCCAGTCCATGAGCATGGGATGTCTTTTCATTTCTTTGTGTCTTCTTCATTTTCTTTCATCACTGTTCTGTGGTTTTCAGAGTATAGGTCTTTTACCTCTTTGGTTAAGTTTATTCCTAGGTACTTGATTATTTTTGATGCAATTGTGAATGGGATTGTTTTCTTAATTACTTTCTGCTGCTTCATTATTATTAAATATTATATATATTATTATTACTATATATTATTAGTATATAGAAAGGCAACAGATTTTGTATTCGCAGATTTTGTATCTTGAGACTTTACTGAATTCATACATCATAACGTTCTAGTAATTCTTTGGTGGAGTCTTTAGAGTTCCCCCCCCCCCCCCGAAAAGTAGTTTTGCGTTTATTATTTTTTTTTAATGTTTATTTTATTTTTGAGAGAATAAGCAGGGGGAGGGGGAGGGGTGGGAGACAGAAGATCTGAAGTGGGCACCGCGCCCACAGCAGAGAGCCTGATGTGGGTCCCGATCTCAGAAACCTTGAGATCATGACCTGAGCTGAAGTCTGCTCAACCAACTGAGCCATCCTGGTGCTCACTATTTGGTTCATCTACAAATAGTGAAAATAAATTAATTTATTTTAGAGAATTTTTTTTTAATGTTTATGTACTTTTGAGAGAGCGAGAGAGCATGTGTATGCGAGCAGGGGGACAGGCAGAGAACAAGGGAGACAGAGGATTCCAAGTGGGCTCTGAACTGACAGCAGAGAGCCTGATGCAGGGCTCGAACTCAAGAACCATGAGATCATGACCTGAGTCAAAGTCTGACACTTAACCGACTCAGCCACCCAGGAACCCCATGTTAAAGTTAGTTTAAATTTTCCTTTTGTGATTTTTGATTTAAGACTTTGTCTTGTCTTCAACCTGGGTTACTCAAATTCAGTTGAGTTGAGGTATTTTTTTTATGTGACATAGTAAAAATGGAGGCCCAGGAAGACGAGTTAGCCAGTTGCTTATTGGCCATTTTTGTAAGTTAATTTATTTCAGCTTTTCATAAGCATTTGTTACATGTTTTTTATTGTAAAATAATACATAAGATATATCATTGTAACCACTTTTAAATGTAGAATTGTGTGGCATTAAGTGTATTTATAATAAACATTTTTTAAAAAATGTATATTTATATTGTGTAACCACTACCACTGTTTCCAGAATTTATGAATCCTCCCAAGCAGAAATTAATTAACTCCCTTCCCCGCTACCCCCAGTCCCTAGTTACCTCTTCTACTTTGTTTTAGGTACCTCATGTACATGGAATTACATTAATATTGTCCTTGTTTGTTTGATTTACTTTTGCACATATTTGCAGTTTAAAAAGTGTTATATTTAGCAATGAAGTGATGATATTTTTACATACTTCTATTTGGTGACCATGGTATAGTACACATTGTTTTACTTGTGGTTATATTTTACAAAAACATTTTTTTAAGTATTATTATTATTATTGTTATTAATTTTTTTTGGTTCAGTTTCTGCAGCTGCTACTACTAAATAAAAAACCATTTTTATTAATTTCTTATGTACCTTTCCAGAGTTTCTTTCCACATATAAAATCAAATACAAAAAAAAAATAGTAATAAAATAAAATAAAATAAAATACAAAGACATTTCCCACTTCTTGCCTTTTATCCAAAAAGGAGAATATGACAAACTTTGATCCATATTTTTCTTTTTGCTTCTCTTACCAAATTTTCATAGTAATACACAGAGAGCTTTTTTTATTCTTTTTGACTGCTGTATAGTATCCAACTGCTTACAAGTACCATAATTAATGTAGCCAGTTCTGACTAGAAGGTCATCTGGGATGTTACTGTTATTTATAATTACAAACAGTGCAATTCTGATCTACCTTATGCATGTTTTTCTACACATTACAGAAAATGTTTTTAATAGGTTGTCCCAGCCTAAGATAGTTCTTGTTTCATCGCATTCTTGGCAACACTGTGTATTAAGTAATTTTTCTTTTTTTTTTTTTTATCACAAAACCTCATTTATTACAGTGTTAGTTTTGTTGCTCTCTAGTAACAGTACCATGAAAGTATTCTCAAACTTGATACAAGTTGATTTTATCTAATAAGTTGCATTTCTTTTCTCTTTTTTATTTTAATTAAAAAAAATTTTTTTAATGTTTATTTATTTTTGAGAGAGAGAGTGAGACAAAGCGTGAGCTGGGGAGGGCCAGAGAGAGGGAGACACAGAATTGGAAGCAGGTTTCCAGGCTCTGAGCTGTCAGCACAGAGCTCAATGGGGGGCCGAACTCACAAACCGTGAGATCATGACCTGAGCTGAAGTCGGACACTCAACTGAATGAGCCACCCAGGCACCCCTAAAAAAAAAATTTTTTTTTTAATGTTTATTTATTTTTGAAAGAGAGAGTGAGACAGAGCGTGAGCTGGGGAGGGCCAGAGAGAGGGAGACACAGAATCCGAAGCAGGATCCAGGCTCTGAGATGTCAGCACAGAGCCCGACGCGGGGCCTGAGCCACGAACCATGAGAACGTGACCTGAGCCGAAGTCAGACGCCTAACCAACTGAGCCACCCAGGCACCCTGTCTTTTTTCTTTTTTTTTTTAATTTAATTTATTGTCAAATTGGCTAACATATAAAGTATGTAAAGTATGCTCTTGGTTTTTGGGGTAGATTCCTGTGATTCATTGCTTACATACAAAACTCAGTGCTCATCCCAACAAGTGCCCTCTTCAATGCCCATTACCCATTTCCCCCTCTCCCACCGCCCCCCCATCAACCCTCAGTTTCTTCTCTGTACTTTTTCTAAAAATTTTTTTTTTTTACATTTGTTTATTTTTGATAGAGACAGAGTACAAGTGGGGGAGGGGCAGAGAGAGAAGGAGACACAGAATCCAAAGCAGGCTCCAAGCTGTCAGCACAGAGCCTGATGCGGGGCTCAAACTCACAGGTGCCCCTCTTCTTTGTATTTAAGAGTTTAAGTTTGGGGCGTCTGGGTGGCACAGTCCGTTGAGCGACCGACTTCGGCTCAGGTCATGATCTCACCATCTGTGAGTTCGAGCCCCGCATCGGGCTCTGTGCTGACAGCTCAGAGCCTGGAGCCTGCTTCGGATTCTGTCTCCCTCTCTATCTGTCCCTCTACCACTCATGCTCTGTCTCAGAAATAAATAAACATTAAAAATTAAAAAAAAAAAAAAGAGTTTACGTTTTATTTACTTAAGTAATCTCTACAGGCAACGTGGTGCTAGAACTCACGACTCTGAGATCAAGAGTCACATGCTCCACAGACTGAGCCATCCAGGCGCCTCTATTTTACAAAATTTTTATTGTTCACTGTTAGTCTTAAGTTGTGGAAGATAATTTAAAGTAAAGATTATACAGGGGTGCCTGGGTGGCTCAGTCAGTTAAGCGTCCGACTTTGGCTCAGCTCATGATCTAGCGGTTCATAGGTTCATACCATGTCGGGCTCTGTGCTGACAGCTCAGAGCCTGGAGCCTGCTTTGGATTCTGTGTCTCCCTTTCTCTCTGTCCCTCCCTCACTTGTACTCTGTCTCTGTCTCTCAAAAATAAATAAACGTTAAAAAAAATTTTCTCTCTAAGATGATACAGCTTTGAGTACAAGTAGTTCTATCAAATTGGGAGTACAGCTGCTTTTATTACTTTATTATTTTTTTAAGGTTTATTTGCTTTTTTAAAATTTTTTTTTTCCAACGTTTATTTATTTTGGGGACAGAGAGAGACAGAGCATGAACGGGGGAGGGGCAGAGAGAGAGGGAGACACAGAATCGGAAACAGGCTCCAGGCTCTGAGCCATCAGCCCAGAGCCCGACGCGGGGCTCGAACTCACGGACCGCAAGATCGTGACCTGAGCTGAAGTCGGACGCTTAACCGACTGCGCCACCCAGGCGCCCCAGGTTTATTTGCTTTTAAACACACATGTTCTGTGTAGAATCAGGGCTATAAAAACTTGAGGCACCTTACTCCATTTGCATAATAGGAAATGGATATGTGTGTGTCTTGTTTTATAATACAAGTTTTTATATAAATGTAATTTTTTTCTGTTGTGCTTATATATTTTTTCTGACTAATGCTTCTGCTTTTCTGATGACAATACTGAATTCGATGTTACGGTTGGACATTTTCTTTTAGACAGTGTGTAATCTAAAATATATTTTCTATGTGTTTTTAAATATTTTTAAAAGTAAGCTCATGCAGAAGTACCTGTCTTAACCTCCCTGTTTTTAATTTATTTTGTATTTCCAGGTATTCTGTGTTTCTCCTGGAGTAGGTAGTCCTTCTTCTTTTACCCAGCCACTTTCCCTATTCTTGAAATGTGGATATCTCTTCTCTACATGTTTTACCTCCATGGATTGGAAAAAGCTGCTTTTCTTTTGGTTCCACTTCTCAGATTCAACATAGAGAAGCTCCTAGGATGCAGTCGTCTTGCTGAGCGCTCCAGGAAGAAAGAAGCAACTGACATGCATGTTCTGCTTTTGCTTAATTATAAAGAAATTATTTTGGAAGCTGGGGCTGATGTTTAATTTCAAACAGGTGCTTAGATGTTGGCATTTTTTAAATTCTTTACCTTTTGTTCCAAACAAGAAGACTAAATAAATAGCAAGTATGGATGACATAAGGTTTTTTTTTTTAATGTCTTCCAGTTTCAGCCACTGTCATAAGCACAGTTGAATCTGCAAGAGTAAATTCCAAATATGTGTTCTAATATGAAATGAAAGAGATGCTTAAAAATTAACATATTAAATATCTAAATTCATCCTGTGAAGTACATTTGCTGGAAAAGAACAAAGGTCTAATTTTGCAATAAAACCTTTGATGTAATAAAGAAGCATAAAAACAAGATACTGCAGGGTTAACAGAGTCTCTGTAAACTACACATTTTCACATGTGTAAATCTACATTTTGATGAGAAGAGGGATTTTTCTCTTAGAGAAGGAAGCTGTTGTTGGCTTCTGTCTCAGAAGTCTTTGGACCACATTATGCATTTGTTAACCCTGTGAATCCATGCTTGGGTTTACTGAAAGGTTGGAAAAGGAAACAGAACAACTTCAAGTCCAGTGATGGAACCCTGTTCATCTAGCTCAGATGAGAGGCTGTTATATTTCAAATCACTTCATTCTTTTTTGTGCAGTCTTACATAACACTTGAGACTTGGTTTTCCATACTGCTAAGGCAGGAAGAAGAGTGGCTTAAGTGGTTTTTCTGTTCAGAAAATATGGTGGATCCTACATTATGACCTGCCTTCAATTTTGGACATGGAGGAATGGAGGGCAGGGGGATGAGAAGAGTTTCCATAAGATTCCTTTCTCCTGAGAAAAAGAAGCAAAAATGCCTTATGCAGCTCCATCTGACTTCATGGCATTTTACATTCTGTAGCTTGATTTTTCTAAAAATTTAAATAGCCTTTTTCCTTTGATCCAAGGTGGGTACTCAAGTGTTTAGTTTGTTTTTCTAGGTGAGGCTGTCAGGTCTGGGACTCAGGTAACTTTACGCAGTTGGAACTGAACTTTCTCATCAGAGAACGGACCTCAAAAGCAATGTTCCCAAACTTGTGGTTGATTTAGAAGAAGTTCAGGGTCTGGAAAAAACCTCAAGCAAGAAAAATAGTTCAGTAAGAAATACGGATCTTCCTTCTTTCTCTTAAAACCTGCACCATGTGATGAACAGACTATTGTGTAAAGAAAGCTGTTCTTGCTTCCAGATCAACAGAGGACCAGTGTCTGAATTGTCAGGTCTTTACATAAAAAGAATAAAACCGTATGGGTCTTTGTGAGAGAGAACTTAAAACTTCTTAGATGCAATTAAGAACACATTTTCTTAGATCCTATCTGTGACTTAGGGAATTTGCCTAGGGCCATACATGCTGTGATGCTGAAAACTTAGAGCAGATTTACCAAAATTTAGCAGTGATGGAAATGACCAAAAATGGGAAATGTTGAGCACTCTTAATGATTAGCTAAATTGGTCAAACTATTTGAATTGTCATAAGAAAGCTTTTTCGTAAAATACTCACGTAATATAGATAAGGTATAATTTCCTTTGAAGATAAATACTGAGTGGTAAAGCATAGAAGTAACTTCGGATAAAGGTAACTTAAATTTTTCTCTGACTTCTTAGCCAACTTATATTTTCCTTTAGTATTTTGGAATTGTTAAAGACAGAATGGAACCTACATACATGAATCTCACTGGTATGTTGAGAATTTATATCTTCTGTTGTCTGTTATCCATCTGCCCTGTGTCCTTTTTGCAGTGTTTTGGGTAGGGTCATTTGGCCCAGGGGATAGGGACTCTGTACAGTCAGCACCAGTGAAACCATCTCTGGCCCACTTGTTGAATATGTATCAGACTCATCTTCTCCATTTGCTTTGTATTTTTTATTTCATACCTAAAAGAACCACTGCTGAATGATCTCGTTCAAGTTGTTCTTGCATCTTTAATTGTTGTCACCAGATGGCATCTACCAAAATGGTACATGCCAATTGTACTAGCCCAGGGTTTACTAAATACACCTACATTCCCCCCCTCCCCTGGTCTATTTTGTCCCCTTCTTGATGGCAAAGGCTGTAATTTTAGGCGAGAATATGCCTACTTCGTTCCCTTTGTTCATCCATGTCACCTGGCTGTTTTTCTTTTTAAAAAGTTCAACAAAAACGGGATATGTGCAATAGAAATATATATATATGTATATTTTAATACTTGTGGACAAATGTTACAAGTTGTTTAAGAACAACAAAATCACCAATGTCTTCCATTTTGAGATGTGTATAGTTTTGTAAGCATTAGTGCTTGGTAGCATATTGTAGTGCCATGTTAGGGGTTAGTGCATGAGCCTAGTAATAATTTAAACTTCAGGATGAATTATTGATAATAACCAATAGTGTAAAATGAGTGGAAAATTGAGACCTTTTCTTTTTTCATAAATATCTCAATCGTGATCTTCTCTCTGGGGAAAGACGATTAAGGCCAAAAAGACTCATTTATGAATAGAAATGTGGGATCACAATGTGAAATACTATGTTTGAGGTTATTTAAGCTTTCTCTGAGGTAGCTGGAAACCAGCTGCCCTTGTGTCTTAAGAAGCCTCAAATCAAAATGAGTCCCCATTTCATGATTCTGCTTTTTTGCTCTGTTTGAGATGAAACTGTTCTTAGGTTTTTTCACACTGTGTGTCTCGTAGGTTTATTATTATTTAATCCACTCCTTTTGCATCAAGAAATTCTTTTATATTTTGCATGTGTTACTCAGATGCTATGTTAATCAAGTGCTTTTCTAATCTGCAGACAATTTACATTTCCTGTCTGCAGCATGCTACTTGTTACCGAAGAACACTGGTCAGTAGTTCAGTGTCCTTCATTAATTTGTCACGGGCTTTTCCTGTTTCAGAATCTGAATTGTGTGTTGATGGGATTCCAGACCTTTTTATGAGAATTGGAATGTAGCTAGATAGAGCTTACCCAGGTTGCCCTGTAATAACTGTCTATTTTGCTTGGTTAGATAGAGTAAGCCACCTCAGACAGCTTTCACTTTTTTCTACTTTCCTTGTGGAAATAAAAGTTTTGTTCTGAAAGCCTAAGGTAGCTTTCTGTGGAAGAGAAATTCCTACCTCTAAAAGCTGCCTTGAGAACTTGGAAGGGCAGTTTTCTGAGGTGATTTTTAAAACTCAGTATTCTGAGAGTTCAGGATTTATTGACACAGGTTCTACAGTTACCATGATGTGAAATGCAAAACTAATGAGGTATGTCTCCTGTACAGAAGCAAGCTTAAACAAATAGACTTTGCAGCAGCAGATATCCAGGGACCCAGGTTTAGATTCTCATAGTGTATTTAAAGTAGTTGTACTCTTGGCTCAAGAAGTTTATTACCTGGGAGAATCCATTTCTGAAAAGCATTTAAACATTTTTAAAAATACCTCTGAAAAGGTAATGAATGCAAAATATCAAAATAGCACAGTATATAGGAAAGGATACTTCCTATTGCAAAAAATAAAAAATAAAAGCCATAAAATGAATAATTTTCAAGAGGTAGAATTTTAGTAGCAATAACAGTTTTGCATGTATAGTAAATTGTATTAGCAAAGTTGTACAGTTGAATAAATATTATTACTTGAGGTTGTGAAGCTCTGCGATCAACAGAGTTGCACAAAAGGAAAAAGATGTTTTAGACAAAGAACATATAAAAGGTACTTATAAAACTGAATGTATATGAATATATCATTGTGTGAGAATTAGCAACTTTTGTGTAAGTTTAAAGGTTAGAGACCCTATTTGTTTCCTAAAGCAGAGGGTTAGAGCCATTGAATGAAATTTTTCTAGTGGTTAACCTGGAAACAAATGTACTACTGATGTAGCTCCACTGAAGCCATCATGTGGGGACTTTGCTTGATGTTCTTGTCAGCAACAGGCATCTACAGAATAGCATACTTTGTTGTTTGTCACCTCTTCTTTTCTCCATTAGTTTTCCGGGTGCATTTTAAAAAATGAAAAGTTTGTTGTGTGTGTATGTTTGGGTTAAAAACAAGCCAAGAACTTGGATAGCTGGGTTTTCCTTATGGCTGTGGTAAGGGAGTGGTAGGGGAGTTAGAATTTAAAGATGTAAAGCAAAGGGTTGAAGGGAATAGCCAAACACAGTATGTTGGTTTTTTAAACCCTGTCTGATGTAGCTGTGCTGAGGACTTCGGCCTGTGACTGTTTATTTTAATTTAATAAAGAGCCCAGCAAACTAGTTTCTTGATCTGGGGAATCACACACCTCACATCAGGCTATAATAGTGGAATAGTTCATTTTGGCCATTAGCACCTTGAAGTTCCTTGAAAAGATTGGGTCTATGTTCCCTTGTTTTCCCAGGGAAAAAACTAAAAATGGAGTGGATTTAAGAAAATAGTGCCTCTTGAATATTTAATTCTTATATGGCAACTCCAAAGGATGGGGAGAAGGCTATATTAAATTGATTATAGCTCCTCTTTTAATGTCTTACGCCAGCAGTTGGTGTTAGAGACATTGGAATAACCAAGCAATATTCACTCATCTGCACGATCATGAGGACACCGCTGTGTATTATAGTGATGTCAACTTAGTTACTTAGAACAATTAAAGACTACTCTTAACAGCCACATTATAGTTGTAAATGCTAAAATGTGTTACAAGTTTTTGTAGTCTCTGAGTATGCAGTTATTTTTAATGTTGTGGTCTCATGTTTACTCTTTGTGTACCTGTGATATGCAAAATATGAAGAGACCCTTGGCCTCCAGGAGTTTACATTCTCATGGTGCTGCTGTTGCAAGCAAATCGCTTCTAGTTTATTCAGAACATTGCTTGGCTATTAACCATACCCTATTTGGAAGGATCCCTTGGTCAACAGTTTTCAAAAGCAGAAGTCTATGCTAAATTTCAGGGCATTGATTTTGAGTTTACATTTTATTAGCTCTGCTGTTCATAAACTCTTTCCCCAGGGGGCTGTGCAGATAAAGCTCATTAATGTGAATCAGAAACCATTCTGCCTAAAAACATCTTCATCACTACACCACCTATGCTCTTCTATGCTATAGGTGTCAATAAATGGCCAAGAAAACTTAACTGCTCAATTCTCTTTCTTTTCCCAGAGTTTTTACAGCATTCTTTACCCAAAAGGGCCAGGATTTGCAATTAAGCCTTTTATAATTGAGTAGTGGTCCTGATTTTAACCTCTTTGTGTGTGACTTTTGTACCTCTATTGAGATAGCATTGTGATGTGGAGCACCTGCCCTGCCTGCATTTCTAAGCAATCACTTTATTAACCCACATTTTCAGTTGAAATTTGGCATGCATGCTTGTTATTTTTCCTAATTCCTCTGAATCAAGGGGTCTTTTCTGAATGTTTATTAAAACTGGGTCTGAATGAAAGTGGAAGCAACCAAGAGTGGCAGGCCCGTAACTCTGATTTTAGAGTACTAATATTTTAATGCATGACTGAAAATGTCCAGTGTTATATGGTGACTAGTAGATACATATATATATGCATTTATTAATGAAGCAATAGAGACTTAAACCAATAGCCTGAATTTACTGTTTGGATTATTCGTTTTCATTTTCTAATTAAAGATTATCATAACTTCCATTGAAAATGGGAGCTAGAAGATAAACAGGGGCGACCACAAGACATTCAAACTGTCAGGAATAGAGAGCATGACAGTGCTCACCCTCTCACCTCTTGCCTGCTTCCCTTAGTCCCCAAGCATGTTTAAAAACGAAACTAAGGCACAAACTAAGCATGTGGAATGAATAAATAAGCTGCTATGGCTCTAGTAATCAGAAAGGTGCAGAGTTTCAGAAAGCGTAGGAAAGTAGGGAATACCAGTGTAGATTATAGAAAGTAATGTTAAGTATGGGGATTTGTGTGATAAAATTTATGTGGCTTAAGTTTGGATCTCTTAAAACTAGTATCTTGGAATTCAGTATCCTATTTCAGATATTCCAGCATTTTCAGGTAACCAGCCAACTCTTCTGAATGGTACTGGTACTGACCAGTCATAAAGGTTCCCGCAAAGGAGACTGTTCGATTTTGTAGAAACAGTGCTAAAAATGTTGACAAATCTGTGACTTGGGTTCTCTTTTGTTACTATATTATATAAATGTATTGTGTTTTTAAAATTTATAGCCAGGGCTTTATCCATGATCTTTTGCTTAGACTGCATAATTTGTTGCCTAAAGCTTTTGATCCCAGGTGAACAGGAACAGGTTTTCTCATAAAAACAACAACAAAAATCCTTGCCATTCATTTTCTTACTTGATGTGGAAAATAGATCAGTTTGTTGTGATAGCTTAAAACTTTTGAGAATATTCCTTAGAAATAGCCATTATAAGTGCAAATGATCGTGAAAAATAATGTACAAATGGAATTCATATCTGAGTGGCCTAAACAGAAGAGAATTCAGAATTAGAATAGATGATTCTCACTAGGCCTCTCCCAAGTTTCCTGTTTGATTGAAAAATAATTTTTCTAAAGTCATTTTAACCTGTTTGCTGTGGGGTTTTGGTCTAAATACCTTTAGGAATGCTTAAGTGGGAATTGTGACTTTCTAGTAGTTCAGAACTGAATTATATTTATAGTCATTGCAGTGTTTAGTCTCCACTTAAGTATAGGAAGTGAGATGTCATATCCCATATATAAATTTTCTCTTTGCCACTTATTGATAATGTTGTCAACCAATGAAACCAGTAAAGATACGAAGAAAGTTTCTCTTTGTTCCCATTATTCCACAAAAGCATATTAAAATAGTTGGAAAACCAAGCATCACAGATTTCTCTAGGAACTCTTAACTCCTAAACCTCCTTTAAAATCAAAGTAGATCTCTTAAGGTTGCAATTTTCAAAAGGTTTTTTCTCCTTTGGTGATAGTATGCCATGCCATCAGTTTTCTCCCAGGTATAAGAACAGTATTGTGGCAATACATTATCGTCAGCCCTTCAACAACAGTAATAGTCTTGGCACTTACCTTAAAACCACCCATCCTTTACAGTCATATTAGGGTATCATTCACATATTTTTATTTACTGTCCTACAAGTACAGTTGTTTTTACTTGCTGTTCTGCATTTTCTTCACTTGCACCATTGGTAAAATGTTAAAAGGATTTCATTGAATGTTGAAAGTATTACAAAAGGCAGCTTGCTTTTTTTAATCTATGCATCCTTGGGATTTCAGAAGAAATGTTATTCTTTGATGTAAAAGGGAACTGCTATACGAGTTGGAAACTCTGTACCTGTGTGTGTGTATATATATATTTTTTGGCAATAAAGCAGCATGGGCTAAGAATGCACTGAAACTTCACTGTGTGTCACTCATTACTTGGAAGAGGTAATTTCTAATAATGCAGATTACTAAGATGGGAGGAACCAAACCAGAGACATAGGCTGAGGTAGGCTCCAGATGTCAGAAAAGACAAAAGACCTGGGTGTCGATAACCTATTGTAGCAGTTTCTGCTGTAGACCAAGAGGACTGGCAGCCATTTGAACAAAGAGGCATCCCATTTAAACTCTTGTCATTCCCGGGGCGCCTGGGTGGCGCAGTCGGTTAAGCATCCGACTTCAGCCAGGTCACGATCTCGCGGTCCGTGAGTTCGAGCCCCGCGTCAGGCTCTGGGTTGATGGCTCAGAGCCTGGAGCCTGTTTCCGATTCTGTGTCTCCCTCTCTCTCTGACCCTCCCCTGTTCATGCTCTGTCTCTCTCTGTCCCAAAAATAAATAAACATTGAAAAAAAAATTAAAAATAAAATAAAATAAAATAAAATAAACTCTTGTCATTCCCACCTTTAGGGCTAGGTATGAACAAATGTTTAGTTTCTGGTAAGGAATTACTGAGCTAAGTACAATAATGATAAAACTATTGCAGAGAATCCTTCCTATCTGAAATATATAACATTTAAAATGCTTTTACATTGAGTATTTAAACATTAGCTACCTTAACTAAAGAGGCTTAACACTGTAAGAAGAGATGCTTCTTAATTTAGGGGAAAGTGTTTTCAAGTTTAAAGAAAGTAGGGGTTCCTGGGTGGCTAGGTTGGTTAAGATTCAGACTTTGGCTCGGGTCATGATCTCACACAGTTTGTGAGTTCAAGCACCATGTCAGGCTCTGTGCTGACAGCTCAGAGCCTGGAGCCTGCTTCGGATTCTGTGTCTCCCTCTCTCTGTGCACTTCCCCAACTCGCATTCTGTCTCTCTCAAAAATTAATTAAAAAAACATTAAAAAATTTAAAAAGTAGATGTTACAAACTTCCTTGGGATTGGCTCTTGTCAAATGGAGAGGAACAAAAGCTATGTGGCTTTTGAGGTACGATTACTTAATGTAATAATTCTTTTGATTTTTGACTAACACACACTGATATATACTGATACACTCCATTCCCAGGTACTGTACTAGATGTTGGGATTACAAAAATGGAAATAGTTTCTGTTAACTCAGGAGCTTAAATGCTTACAACTCAGGAGGAACTTTAGTATGTAGTTTTATTCTCATGACTATATGGAATTCTGAAAATACTTTTATTCAATATATATACAATGCTCAGTAACAAACTGTAGCAAAGTAGCCTTAGAATCTGTTAATATCAGTCATTGATGTTTGTTAGACTTTCATAGGGACTCATACCACCTAAAAGTATCATTTAAAAGGGTTGTTTAAAAATTCAGCCATTTGTGAGTATCAACTAGTGTATGGAAGGCATAATATCAAAATTATTAATGCATATGCCCTTTGGCCCATTTTAGTAATCACTCCTACAGAAATACCAGTACAACTATGCAAAGATATATACAAGGATCCAATATAAGAAATGGTTACATTCTGATATATTCATATCATTGAATCATGCAGATACTAAATAATTTGCATATGGGCTGGTATGGAAAGTTGACAAAAGCAGATGGTAGAATAATGTGAAAGATATAACTGCCTTTATGTCTATATATGTATATCCACATGCATAAAGATTATTGAACACTTAGTTTGTGCTAAGCACTGCTGTAATTACATTAGATGTATTCATTAATTCATTTACTCTTCACTACAACCGTAGTTTCTTGGTTTTTTAAATTTATTTTGAGAGAGAGAGAGCACAAGGGAGGGGCAGAGAAAGAGAATCCCAAGCAGGCTCCGCATGGTCAGTGCAGAGCCTGACACAGAGCTTGAACTCACAAACCGAGATCATGACCTGAGCCGAAATAAAGAGTAGGATGCTTAAGCAACTGAGCCACCCAGGTGCCCCCAGCCCTGGTTTTTGTTTTTTTTTTTTAACAGAACAAGCCTTTTGATTTAAACATTTTTTTTCAAGTTTATATTGAAAGACAAAGCAAGAGGAGGAAGCAGGAGAGAATCCCAAGCAGGCTGCATGCTGCCAGCACAGAGCCCAATGTGGGGCCTGAGCCCACAAACCATGAGATGATGACCTTGAGAGCCAGACGCCCCAGACCAAAAGGCTTCATTTTTTCATTTAGCTTTCTGACTCTGTGCTTGTGCCTTCAACACTTTCACAATGATTTTCTGCTCTTTAATAAGGAAAGCATGCTTGATCCTATCACAAACACACTTAGCACATGTGGAACCACCCTAGGCCCTGCTGTTTTCTCCTTGTAGACAACCTAAGAACTGTAGGTCTCACAGCATGAACTCCTTGAAGCCAGCCTGAGCACACACACCACACGCTGATTCTGATGCCTTCCCAGTCTCCTTGGTGTAACAGTAAATTATTCTATTCCAGGGGTTTGGGACACCTTAAGTTTTGTTAGAGGCTGTATTGTAGGACAGCATAAGATGGGATGTCAAATGCTGGACCATTGTGAATGCCTATGATGCCATCTCCAGAAGAGGGAAAAACCAGCCCTAGTTTTTAATCCCTATTTTATAAGAAGAGCTTATGTAAATTCTTTACATTTATGGCTAGAAGTATCTAAAATATCACTAGAAGTATCACTATCCTATTGTGATAGGAATCCAAATAGTTTGGTTCCAGAGCATGCTCACTTTCTAGCTTGCTATCCCATGCTTTTTAAAGGTGGAAAGGAAGTGTAGTTTTCACTGTCATACATCTATGTTTGAACTTTTTTCTAGAATAAGCACATAATTTGTATTTGGGGAAAAAAACCTATTTAAAACCAGCCAGCTTAATTTGATGTAAAGTTCGAGCATTTAAATTTCTAATTGTCTGCCAAATCAGCAAATCCAGAGGTTATGGAAAATAGCTACATAAGAACATACCCCCCCACACACACACACAACAGGATAATTCAATACAGTATTAATTTCTTATGTCTCATTCTTGAGTAGAAAATAAGAGTTTTTCTGGTACTATTTGTTGCCAGAGGTTTCACCCTTGTTTATGGAATCAGATTTTGCAACTCAAAAGCATAAAGCAAGTCAGAATTTTGTTTAAAATTTTTAAATTTTAGAGCAAGAGGGTGCAAACAGGGCAGGGGCAGGAGAGAGAGAGAGAGAGAGAGAGAGAGAGAGAGAGAGAGAGAGAGAGAGAGAATTTTAAGCAGGCTCCATGCTTAGTGTGGAACCAGATACAGGGCTTGATCCCACAGCTCTAGATCATGACCTAAGCCGAAATCAAGAGTTGGACACTCAACCAACTGAGCCACCCAGGCATCCCAAATTTAAAATACTTTTAAAGGGAAATGTCCTTTATGTAGTATAAAATGGAAAAAAAAATTTTTTTTAAATGCTGCTAGCTACAGCTGAACCAAGTCAACCTGGCTATATCATGTCTCAACTGTGCTCTTGCCAGTCCCTCAGTGGTCTGCTTGCTGAGCCTATAACCCATGCTCCACAAGACAACCATAATAAGGTTCTACAAAAGTAAAACCAATCCTATCACAGGCTTCCTCTAAAATTCTTCAAGGGCTTCCACTGTTCTTGTGATAACAACCACCATCCTTCAGGAGGACAGTAAGTCCTCGCACCACTGGTTTCTGACCACTGGTGTAACTCCTGCAGGCCTTCTTTTATGGACCTTATAGGGCCTTTGCACATGTTTCTCCCTCCATTACCTTATTACCTCCTACTCTGTAAGACCACTGCTGAAATGTCACTTCCTCAGAGAGGTCTTTCTTGACCTCCAGACCAGGTCCGTTACATGCTGTATGTGCTTGTAGCTCTATGTCCCTTTTCTTCAAAATCCTTACTACACTAGTAATTTCACATGTATTCATGTGGTTATTTGAATGTCCATCTCTGTTGAGACCATAAGCTCTGTGCAGGTAGAGAGTGGCTGTTTTGGCTTAACTGTTATCCCCAGAAGCTAGTACAATATCTTTATTGAATAATATGATAAGCTACTGAACCCATGTGCTACATAAAGCAAAATATGAAAAAACAGCATTTTGGTGAATGATGTTTATCATTCCTTTATTACCTGGTTAAGCTCAGTTTACAAATGAAAAGAGAAAGATAAATTGTATATTTTCCAGTTAACTTATTGAATATTACCTATAAAATATGTATGTACCTGTATTTTACATAAGAAAAAACGTGGTTTCTCAGTCTTTACCTAACAACTGCACATCTTTATATCAGAGCATTCACGGGACATTGTCTCCCCATCAACCTAAATTTGCAGCAAAAGAGGGTTTCAGAAATAAACATTCATGAAATTTACAAGCTAAAATAAGTTCTTAAGACAAATAGCTATAAAACCTAGACAGGGTAGGCCAGGGAGACTCAGTTGGTTAAGTGTCTGACTCTTGATTTCGGCTCAGGTCATGATATCACAGTTGTGGGAGCCAGCCCCATGCCAGGCTCTGCGTTGACAGCACAGTGTGGAACTTGCTTGGGATTCTCTGTCTCTGCCCCTCTCCCGCTCATGCTTGCTCACTCTCTCAAAATATATAAACATTAAAACAAGCAAACAAAAGCTAGACAGAAGGCTCTTTAGTTTCTCATCTTCTAGAACAGGCTTCACAAATCATCTGGACAATCGGCCTAGACAAAATCCTAATAAACCACATTTCTCATCCATTCTTGAAGCCAATCTTTCTTGCGAATTGATCAAACAGCACCTGTTGTTGAAGACAGCAACAAGGACTCACCCTGATACTTTAAAAAAAATATTTATTTATTAATTTATTTATTTACCGACCCTAATACTTAAACTCTGATTCTGGATCAGTTTTCTGGCTTGGGCTGGTCAGGAGTTACTTCCTTCAGAATCTTCATCAGTGAATTTAAGTGAGTATGAGTTAACATTATCTTCTCTTTCAGCTAGGAAAAAAAAAAATAGGTATCAGGGCATCTTAAGCTTAACACTCAATTTGGTGATTCTAAAAGCCATTTCAAATTTAAACTAGTGATTGGGAGTTGGCAATGTCTCAACATATTTCATAAATATGTTTCTTCTATTTCTGAAAGAACTTTATGGTACAAACTCAGAGCACAATGAGATCCTTAGATACAAAGTTCATGTGAAAAAAGACCAGCCATTGCTGAGTGTCACTGCTTCAGTCTCTCTCCTATCTACCTCTTATCACCAGGTTTAAACTCCAAATACTGGAAAGGAAGACATTCAGAATAAGGTGGAGTAAGAAAGCTTACGGAGAGAAGCATCAACTAGTCTTCCTTTCCTTTCCTAGTGGCAAGAATCTAACTTTTTTCCTTTGTTTCCGGTAACAAATGCTTTTGTTTGATATTCTGCCAATGGTCTTCAAAAGTAGCCTTGTTAAGAACATATGTTTGGTGTAATTAGACAATTTTCAATAGTTCTTTCACCTATGAATAGCTATATCTAGAACCAAACTTAGTGGTATTATTCAGCATAAAATATGAAATACAGAATTACGGAGGATATCTGTTGAAGTCGGGTTAGCAAAAGTCTTATTTCTGACATAATTTGCACCATACACTAAATCTCATTTTTATCATCCAAGATACAAAAACAATCAAAATTCATCAGGAACTATGACTTAAACAAGTAACTCTAGAGCCTCTCCTTTGTTTGGGGGTACCCTTGGATTGGTGAATCATTTCTCTATTGCTGCTTTCAAGATTTTTTTTTTGTCCACATTTTTACTATGATATGTTGGGGTATAAATAAATCTCTTCTGTGTTTATCCTACCTGGGGCTCATTGAGGTTTTGGATATGGAAATTTATGTTTTTCATCAAATTTGGGAATTTTTCAACTATTTCCTGGGACATTTTTTCTACTTCTTTCTCTTTTCTTCTGCTATTTAGTCCCTTTACCAAAGAATTTTTAGGCATGCATGTTGTTTTTTTTAGAAAATGCTATTGTACACTTAGGTAAACTACAGTTTGGTATAAGCATAACTTTTATATGCACTGGAAAACCAAAATATTAATGTGACTTGCTTTGTATTATGGTATTTGTTTTATTCTGGTGGTCTAGAACTGAACCCACAATATTTCTGAGGTATGCCTGTATTATAGTAAATATACAACCATCATGAAATTTTACCTCTGCAATCTTTTCTGGTAGAGATAAGTTGTGAATATCCATCTCAGATGCATTTACTATGGCCTTTGTTTTTAAGAGATAGCTGGATAGAAAATATAGAAAGAAAATATTAGTATCATACTACAGATAAGATTATTAGTGAACCAAACTTGCCCTCTAAAATAACATGTCAGGCAAGGACCACCTTCTTACAGATTTCCATTTCAGCATTCATAATGTGTCTTTTAGGAAAAACAAATCCTCAACTAAGAAATCAGAGAGACTGTGTGTTTTATCTCACCCCTTGCCAGCCAGGAGACAAAATAACCCCACAACAAACTAAAGACAAAAACCAGGGTCCTATGAGGAATTCTGATGAGTATAAGCCTCACAGTCCACCAGTAGATCGTGTAGCAGTTAGAAGAAAAGTAATCATATTGTGACAACACTGTTGGTTGCCTATCCAGTAGCCATTCCTAACTTGTTTTTGGCTAACAGAACCCAGATTTCATTTAGGGCAGGAGTATGCCCAATAGTAGGAGATGAATAATAACTGCTCTGAGCCAAGTGTGCAATCTTACTCTCCACTATCACATATTTCCTCTCCTGCCTTAAGGCAATCATGGGACATAGTTTGGCCAATAATAAGGAAATTTTTGCTAAAGAGACCATTCACTGTGTTCCCATTTCCCATATCCTTTTCCTTCCAGTTGGGGATGCTATTGTCTATAAGCTGAATGTAATGCTTATAACTGTCACAGCCTACAAGAAGAAAAGGCCGAGAAAACCAGAGATGCTCACCCAGAGCTCTATGGTGGCTAAGCCACTAGAAGACTCCTGGGGTGGCCAACCACCCCCACCCTTACTTGTTAAAGCCACCATCAGTCAGGTTTAATTTTTCCTAGCAACCAAATTCATTCTGACACACATAGATTTATTATCTTTCCAGACTTGTGCTACCTATACTTTCCTAATTTCTACTTAATCAGAAAGAATATATTGACCTTTGAGTCCCAACTCCTTATTTTAAAGAAATTACTTAAAATCCTATTATACTTTTAAAATTTACATTAAAAATTTTTGTTACTAAAAACTTAACTTCCTTCTGCAAAAACTCAATTACAGCTCACCTGGAACAACTACTTATAACTTTCTGAAGAAGACTTGAGGTTACTAATAGCACACAGTTAGAAATAACTTTTCACCCTCTTTAAACTTAGGTCTTATTTGGGGTGCCTGGGTGGCTCAGTAGGTTAAGGGTCTAACTTTGGCTCAGGTCATGATCTCGCGGTCTGGGGGGTTCAAGTCCCGTGTTGGGCTCTGTGCTGACAGCCCAGAGCCTAGAGCCTGCTCCAGATTCCATGTCTCCCTGTCTCCCTGCCCCTCCCCAACTTGTGTTCTGTCTCTCTCTCTCTCTTTCAAAAACAAATAAACATTAAAAAAAATTTTTTTAAAGAAATTACTTAAGAAATTAGAAAATGAAAGTAAGTTATCAATCCATCTGAAGTATATATTTTCTGTTGAAAATTTGCAGTAAAGAAAAAAAACTGCACCGAGGAACAAATAGTATACCTAATGCACACTGAACAACCTTGTGAATGAAAGATGGGCTTTATGAGTTTTATTGTTTAGTCACCCAAAACTCACCTAGAAACACCTATCTAAGCACATTAAGTGAGAAAAAGGATGGGCATCTGGGTGCTTCAGTTGGTTAAGGGTCTGATTTTGGCTCAGGTCATGAAGTTTGTGAGTTTGAGCCACAATGGGCTCCATGCTGACAGTGCAGAGCCTGCTTCAGATTCTTTCTCCCTCTCTGGCCTTCTCCCACTCATGCTGTTTCTAACTCAAAAATAAGTAAAAACATAAAAAGAGAAAAAGGAAACTTCATGTTCAATGAAAGGAAAATGAGTTTTAGTGTTAAGACAGATTAAAATCTCAGCTCCCCTCTCTGAGACCCAGTGTTCTTCTATTAAGAACTCAAGTGAGGTAAGCTTAATATCTGGCATAAACACATAAAGTAGGTCATCAATGGCTATTTTTTTAAATTACTTAATTTAAATGTTTATTTATGACAGAGAGACAGAGAGAGAGAGAAACCCAAGCAGGCTCCCTGCTGCCAGCACAGTGTCCGATGTGGGACTCGAACCCACGAACTGTGAGATCATTACCTGAGCCAAAACAGAGTCGGACACTCAACTGACTGACCCACCCATGAGCCCCAATGTTTATTTATTTTTGAGAGAGAGAAAGAACGTGCACACACAGGGGAGGGGCAGAGAGAGGGAAAGAAAGAATCCCAAGCAGGTTCCTCACTGTCAGCACATAGCCTGACATGGGGCTCTATCACGAACCATGAGAACATGACCTGAGCTGAAATCAAAGTCAGACGCACAGCCGACTAAGCCACCCAGGCAACCCTCCCCCACTTTTTTTTTTAAATGATCAAGAAAAGACTATAATAGATGTTTCAATTTGTTATAATAAACAAAAAAGCTTAAGTGAGGGGCACCTGGGTGGCTCAGTTGGTTAAGGGTCCGACTTGAGCTCAGGTCATGGTCTCAGGGGTTCGTGAGTTTGAGCCCCACATCAGGTTCTGTGCTGATAGCACAGAGCCTGCTTCTGATCTTCTGTCTTCCTTTCTCTGCTCTTCCCCTGAGCTTGCACACGTGTGCACTCTCTCAAAAAATAAACATTAAAAAAGTAAGCTTTAAAAAAAAAAAAGTAGGGGTGCCTGGGTGGGTCAGTCAGTTGGGCGTCCAACTTCGGCTCAGGTCATGATCTCACAGCTCATGGGTTCGAGCCCCACGTCAGGCTCTGTGCTGACAGCTCAGAGCCTGGAGCCTGCTTCGGATTCTGTGTCTCCCTCTCTCTCTGCCCCTCCCCCACTTGTGCTCTGTCTCTGTCTCTCAAAAATGAATACATGTAAAATAAATAAATAAATAAATAAGTAAGTAAGTAAGTAAGTAAGCTTAAGTGAAAGTAGTATTAGGAAGATAAAGAAATATCAAAAGTACTACATAAGAAGGAAAAATAAGTAGTGTACTTTGTCTGATTCTATGAGGCCACATGGTCAGTATTTTTTTTTTTTTTTACCTTCCTGTGGGTATCTATCTGCATCATTCTTTTCTCCAGACAAGATTTCTCTGCATCTACATGTACAACATAGAAAATAGCTATCCTAAACCTAGAGCTTTCATTTCCCAACTTCAGCACCAGTACCATTTACAAATGACCAATGTCTCTGGGTCCTTATTTCAAATTCCTAGAGTAGAAAGCCTAATTTGCTTAGCTTAGGTGAGGTATTCATTCTTGATCCCATCACCTGGGAATGATATCTATCACACACGATAAAAATAAGGATACAAGGTCCCACTCTATGGGGAGAGAAACAGAGGCTGGGCACAAATCAGTAAGTGTCTATTACAACATTATTTTGCAAAAGCTTACATTCCAGAAGTTTCTATAATGAAAGAATATCCTCTCATTTATTCCAAGGTATGATTAATAAGACATGGTATGATTACAAGACATCTAAAATGAGCATAACATTATGAGACTTTATTTTGGTCCCACTGCCCATCTTTTTGTGTAAACGACAATGCCTGGCTTTAGCATTTTCTTTGGTACACACATTCTGTTTTTTCAGGAAGTTCTTTTAACATGTATTTGATAAAGAATGTCTAAGTCTACTCACCATATCATTTTGTCACTGGAAAGGCAGAAGTGACCTCTCAAGGCAGCCAGAGCAGCATGGGTAGAATACAAATGGAAACCAATGGGAATCCCACAGGAAGTACAGAATAAAAGGTTGTAAATGCTAGAGGAAAAAATGGAATATGGGTAAGAAAAAAAATCAGAGAAGAAATATAAAATAACCAGTCTCTGGAAACTATGTCTCCTAAAAACTATGCTATAATAGGACCGAGCCTGAAGAAATGTCACATTCATAAAAGGTTAACTCAGGTTTTAATAAAATTACATCCTAGATTACAGATTCTCTTGTGGATTCTGGCCACAAAAGCAATTATGGATGTATAATTGTCAGTTCAATAGAATAATTTACATTTGAAAAGCAGAAAAAGAGCTAACTAATCAGATTAATATTTAAACATATAAAACTATACATGACCAGGGGCGCCTGAGTAGCTCAGTAGGTTAAGCCTCTGACTCTTGATTTCAGCTCAGGTCATGATAGGATCTCAGGAGCCTTGGGCTCTGTGCTGACAGAGGAGAGCTTGATTGGGATTCTCTCTCTCTCTCAAAAATAAATAAACAAAAAACCCCACAAACTACACATAACCATACAAATTAGCTACCATCAAACCAATTTCCAGTATAAGGAAAATAATTAAATTGATTGGGGCTTACTAAACAATTAATAGAACTCAAATCAAGAATTTTCTTATGCAGATGTAACAAAAAATTAACTTAAAAATACCCAGACAAAATGCCAATAGAGCGGGGGGGGGGGGGGGGGAATCTTATTACCCTAGCCAAGGCATCTATTTTTTTTCTTTTTTTTTTTTTATCCTCTGAAAGATTACTGGATGAGGAAACAGTTACACCACTTGGGTAACTCACTAACCATATTTGCTGGTGTGTAAGACATATTCAAATAATACAAAGAAATGTTTTAAGAAAAAAACTAAGTGTGTTTCATCATGCATGTACTGAAAACAATTTTTTTTTTAAAATTTTTTACTTATTGGGGTTCCTAGGTGGTTCAGTCAGTTAAGCGTCCAACTCTTGATTTCAGCTCAGGTCATGATCTCAGGGTCATGGGCTCGAGTCTCATGTTGGGCTCCACACTGGGCACAGAGCCTGCTTAAGATTCTTTCCCTCTCCCTCTACTGCGTGTGTTTTCTCTCTCAGTCTAAAATTGATTTATTTAAGTAGTCTCTACCCCCAATATGGGGCTTGAACTCACCACCCCAAGAGCAAGAGTCACAAGCTCTTCCAACTGAGCCAGCCAGGCACCCCTTGAAAATAATTTTAAAGTAGCTTGATACAGGAAAAAATTATTTTTGTAAACATAATATATTATGCAGTAAAATTGCATTAATAGAGTATAAAAATCACTTGACTAAAAAAAATTCATGTCAACGGACACTAAAAAAAATAAACATAATATCCCAAATTCATTGGTAAATTAAGTCCCATACCACACATGTAGTACTGTATATTTGTGAGTATAGTAACCAAAAAGCAAGCCATGAAATAAAGTTGCATCAGGGCACATGGGTGGCTCAGTCGGTGAAGCATCCAACTCTTGATATTCAGCTCAGGTCATGATCTCACAGTTCATGAGTTTGAGCCCCACATTGGGCTCTGCGCTGACAGTGCAGAGTCTGCTTGGGATTCTCTCTGTCCCTCTCCCACTTTCTCCCTCTCTCTCAAAATAAATAAATAAACTTTAAAAAAAAAAAAAGAAAGAAAGTTGCATTAATTTAAATTAATTCCTATGCAGGAATTAATGGTATCAGACAAATCACAGTACCTATAGAAAAATGTCTCAGAGAAACTAATATATGGAACAGAGCAAAATGTGAAAAAAATTCCCAAAATATGCTTGTGTGTGCAATATAACATATTTCATTGAATATTAGTCTGCTAATGGCTCAAGTCCTTCAAAATGAAGGTATGCATTACCACACCAAAGAACTATGACCAGCTGAGTGCTTGCTGAAGGCAAGGGGATATATATGGGTAGTGGAAGAAGTTAGTTATAAATATCAGCTATGACCTAGTAACCAGTTACAGAAATGAGGACTGTGATTGTCATGAGTATTTCCTCCTTAGTTATGAGTATGTCTGTGTTTTTGCATGTTTATCTCTTTTCTTCTCTCTTATTCCCTTACTGTGTAACATAAGATCATACTATTATATCATACTATATCAAACTATATTAATTTTACTTTACAGTATAAATTATGAGATATCAAGGAGAAATGTAAACATCACTCAAGGACTTTATTTCCTCTTCCAGAGAAGGGATTAGTATGTTTTCAGTTGTATGCAGGACAGTTGTAACATGTTAGAATTATGACCTTGGTATTGTCTTTATTTGCAGTCTCGTATGGTTTTAGGAAATGCGTGTGGCTGCCAAGTTAACAAGTGATAGTTATATTTTATGTGTCCACTTAACTAGGTCATATGGTGCCCAGTTAGGTCAAATACTCTGAACGTGTTTGTGAGAGTGTTTTTGAATGAGATTAACATTTGAATCAGTAGACTGATTTGGGATGGCCCTCATCTCATCAGCTGAAGGTCTGATGAATTAGAACAAAAAGGCTAACCCTTTCAGGAATAAGGGGAAACTCCTCTTGTCTGACTGATTTAAGCTGGAACATTGGTTTTTTCCTTAGCCTTTGGACTTGAACTGAAAAGTAGGCTCTTCTTCTGTCTAGACCCTTCTGGCTTTTGGACTGGAAGTTACACCTTTGGCTTTCCTGGTTCTCAGGCTTATGGACTTGGACTAGATCTAAACCACTGGCTCTCCTGTGTCTCCAGCTTGCCAACTACAGCTCTTGGGAATTCTCACCCTCCATAATCACAGGAACCATTTCCTGATAATAAATCTCTTCCTACCAAGTCCCATGGCTCTCCTTATTCTAAAAGTATACAAACACATGGGAATTTCCCTCCAGTGTTTTCTAAACCATCTACATCAGTACTGCCGAAAAGGGACATAATGTGAGGCACATAAGTAATTTAAAATTTTCTATTAGTCTTGTTAAATTCAGGGGAACAGGTGAAATTAGCCTTAATACATTTTATGCTACCCAATATATCAAAAATATCATTTCAACATGTCATCAATATTTTTAAACTATTAATTTTTTTGTATTAAGTCTTCAAAATCTAGTGTATATTTACACTCATAGCATTTCTCAATTCAGGATGGCCACATTGTAAGTACTCAATAGCTACATGTGGCTAATGGTCACAGTACTGGATACCAAGTGCCTAGATGCCTTATCCTACTTTAAGAAGATATTTGGAGAACATCTGCTTCTGGCCCCAAATGACCCAATTCCAAGCAAGCCACCACTCTTTTCCTACCTGTTCCCTTTAGGTGGGAAGAGGACACTCTGGTAAGTATCTTTCAATTGGGAAAAGGGAGCTGCAAAGGTCTTTCCAATTACTGGGTAAAGTAACAATTCCCGTACTTTAACCCAAAAACTGAACCAAACTGTGGTCAGAATGAACTGTCTTGCCGTTAAAGCCAACACTCAAAATTGAGGAGCCTTCTAATAATAAATTATCTGAGTATTTTGTGTTCACTTGTAGATCACAGCAGAGACTGGATGCAGAGTTTACCCTGCAGTATTCAAGTACATAAGATTCAACTTGTGTTTTTCCCCAGGTTCCCAGGTTACAGAAGAATTAGTCCTGCCATGGCTTATTACGAACTGCAGATAAAATACAAATTTAAAAGTTTTACTTATCTCAAAGGATTGTAGTTTATAGTGATTCTCGCTACACACCAAAAGGTACTTTTCTCCCTTTTTCCCTACTGGACATTACTTTCTTAGCCTCACTTCCCTTGCACAAACCACTAGGGAGATGTGGCCCTCAGAAAGATGTTAAAATGTGCACACAACTACAACCAACTTTTCCATTTCACTGACAAGTTCCTACAAGTCTCAAACAGGTAAAAGGAACATCCCTC
This sequence comes from Leopardus geoffroyi, assembly GCF_018350155.1. NCBI lineage: Eukaryota > Metazoa > Chordata > Mammalia > Carnivora > Felidae > Leopardus > Leopardus geoffroyi. The sequence goes on along the minus strand of NC_059337.1, from coordinate 61,949,067 downwards.
AAATACACTGTATGGATAGAATAAACTTTTCTTGTTCCTTTGTGCACGTCGGTTCCCCGCTTCTCCGTGTTATTAATATAGGGGCTAGAAACCAAAGGAGAACTCTCAGTACATACCTGCCTTTGAGCGAACCTTCAATGCCAACTAGGAAGGGAGTTTCCAAAACCACGTTGTTTGTGACTCCTGGGTAAATAAATAGAGGTCAGAATGAATATCTGTGAAGCCTTGAAAAGGAAAACCTACCCGCTACAAACAGATTCACCATGGCCACAAAAAACATGAAAAGTTGCCCCCACTCTTGGCAAAGGCGTTAATTTCCTTACAAATCTTCACCCCATTTTCTTCACCACCCTGCTCTCAACCATCCCGTGACAAAGCGGGAACACCCTCTCCGCCTTCCTCCTGTCTTCTTCAGACTCCGTCCCCACTCACTGGAGAATACCACGGTCCCGAGGGACGGCGACAGGTCCCAGGCGAGGTGCACAGAGTCAGCGAGTACTGCGTGGCACTGTGCACACTGGAACACGGCGCACCTCTCGGGCTGCAGCCACGACGGCAGCTGCGGTCTGCATGGCTGTTCCTCCGCCCCCAAGCCTGCGGGGCCAAGCGGCGAGGACCCGTTCACCACCTGCGTGTCCCACTCCATAGAAGTTGTACAAGAGAGTTCCTCAGTTGAATTCTTGGCGCCATCACAAACGTTACCCTGCGACAGCATCGCATAAAGTGAGTGACAACGGCGCCTCGGCCGAGCGGCCATCTTTCTGCAGCCCCCGCCTCAGCTTCGAACAGACACTTGACTACGCCCACACACAGTTCCTGTATCCTCATTGGACACCGTGAGCCTAGGCTTTGCCCTGCGCACGCTTTCTGGACACGCCCTTCGGCGCCAAAGTGTTAATGAGGGGTGGGGGAAAATCGCAGGCCTGCTGGGAGGGGAATCTTCGTTTCTATTGGTCAACGCCAGGAGACCCCGCCTTCAAGACATTTTTAACCAATAGAAGTACAGCATTTTCAATTTAAACTCCCTATAAAGTTCGGTTTAGTCAACGCTCAAAGTGGCGCCAGAGCTTTGAACGGTGCTGTTTAGTTTAGAGTGTCCGTGCTATCCAGGTCGTTTGGATGCAGCTCGACATGACTGTACCCTCCTTTGAGGAGCTGGACACCTTCAAATACAGCGACCTGCAGAATTTGGCCAAGAGTCTGGGCCTCCGGGCTAACCTGAGGGTACGTAGCAGGTAACCCGCGGGGCAGGTTGAGCGTTCTCGGAGAGGTGGTGGGAAGAGACCGAACGGGAACCTCGGGGAATGAGGCAGCTGTCCCTCCAGCTGGGCAAACAGAGAGGGAGCCATAGTATTCACCTTATTTTGAGGCTGACTTTTCTGGGGGCTCACATAGGCCTTGACTTCGCAAGCGTTTGTTTGTTTTGGTTTTATTGGACGTACTCTGGAATTTTGTCTCCGAGGCTGTAAAACTTCGAGGGGGAACTGTGCGGATTCATTTCGGGAGTGGGGTTTATATATTCTTCGGTGGAGTTTTCACACAAAATTCTTAGGGTACTCGAGATTTGTTCTGCAGGGTGTGGGTGTGGTATTTACAGAGTGAATGCCTAAATTAGGTATTACAAATGGTTTTAAGTGATTAAAACAAAACAATTAGTGCCCAGGTACTTGTTGGGGCTTAGTTAAATAAAGGAGTGTCTTTGGAGATATTTCTGAGCTTTAGTCTTTAATGGCTCCCCAATACCATTTCATAAAGCCTTAATTCTTTACCTTAAATCCCATCAGCTTTCTGCATTCTAGCTGGAATCTTATCCAAGACAGCATCCAAACTGTACTGGTCTCTGAACACCTGACACCTTTGTCCCTCTTTCTGTCTTTGCTAATTTTGGTCCTTTGGTCCCATATCCCCTTGTCTTTCCCTCTTCTTTATTTGCATTAATAACTTTCAAATGCTCTTCAGAGTCCATCAGAAATATCACTGACTTGGCACTTCGTCTCCTCCTCTTCAGTTCCTTGGCTATAGGTCCACTACCCCAGTAATTCCAGGAATTCTGTGTGCTTTTAACACAGTTTAATTTCAAGTACTCTCTTTGAGCACTTTTAGGCTTTCACCTCTGGTTATTTGTGTGTTAAATTATCTTCACTAAAAGTTAAATTCCTTGAACAAGAATCTCATCCATGTTCCTTGGAAGTCTTACAACACTAAGCACAGTGCATTTTATATAGGAGATGCTGAATAATTATTTTCAATCACTTCTTGGCAGTGCTAAATTAATGCCCTAGAGGGTGGCAAGAGAGTTACAGTGGAGGCTTGCTGAGTTCAGAGCTCTGGATGACATTAAGGCCCCACAACCATTTGGATCTCTAAAGAGATATTCCAAGAGAGATAGATTCCTAAAAGCCTCACCTGTAGTCTCTTGAGGCACCTAATCTGCATTAGCTGATTAGTCACCTGTTTTTATAGAGTGGCATAGTAAAGTATTTCAGGCCACCACAGACCCCATTGCCTTTCTAGCACACAGTGTCTGGCACATAGTAGGTATCAATAAATAGATTTTTTAAATTTTTTTTTTTTTTTAATTTTTTTTTTTCAACGTTTATTTATTTTTGGGACAGAGAGAGACAGAGCATGAACGGGGGAGGGGCAGAGAGAGAGGGAGACACAGAATCGGAAACAGGCTCCAGGCTCTGAGCCATCAGCCCAGAGCCTGACGCGGGGCTCGAACTCACGGACCGTGAGATCGTGACCTGGCTGAAGTCGGACGCTTAACCGACTGCGCCACCCAGGCGCCCCATAAATTTTTTAAGGTGTTTATTTTTGAGAGAGAGAGAGCACGATCAGGGGTGGGAGGTGGGGCAGAGAGAGAAAAGAGAATCCCAAGCAGGCTCTGCACTGTCAGCACAAAGCCACATGTGGGTCTCAAGCCCACAAACTGTGAGATCACAACCTGAGCCAAAGTCAGACACTCAACCGACTGAGCCACCAGGCACCCTAAAATTTTAATTTATTTTTTATTTTAGACAGCAAGCAGGGGAGAGGGGCAGAGGGACAGAGAAAGAGCCTTAAGCAGGCTCCATGGTCAGCACGGAGCTGGATGTGGAGCTCAATCCTATGACCCTGGGATCATGACCTGAGCAGAAATCAAGAGTCAGATGTTCAACTGACCCAACCACTCAGGCACCCCTCAATAAATATTTCTTGAGAGGTACTGTTTCCCCAAAGTTGACCATACACTACTTGATTATAACCAACTATAAAAAGAGACTTTTGAGACAGTTGACGAAAATTAAACTTGGACTAGGTATTAAGATATTTTTAATTGTTTGGAGTATTATGGTATTGTTATGTTCCCCCCTTTTTTTTTTTAATTTTTTTTTTTTTAACGTTTATTTATTTTTGAGAGAGAGAGAGCATGAACGGGGGAGGGTCAGAGAGAGGGAGACACAGAATCTGAAACAAGATCCAGGCTCTGAGCTGTCAGCACAGAGCCCGACGCGGGGCTCGAACTCATGGACCGCGAGGTCATGACCTAGCCGAAGTCCGCTGCTTAACCGACTGAGCCACCCAGGCGCCCCCCCCCTTTTTTTAAGGCCTTCTCTCTTGTAATACATGCCAAGTACTTATAGGTGAAATGTTATGACACCTGGGATTTGCTATAAATATTCTAGGACAAAGAGAGGGTAATAAGATGAAGTAAGAACAACAGAATGTTGATAATTGTTGAAACTGGGTGATAGATACATGGGAGTTCATTAGACTATGCTCTCAACTTTATATGTGATTGTAACTTCTTATAACTAAAATGTTTTAAATTATTTACGATTTGTACAGCTTAAGAGCTTGTTAAATCAGTTGGCTTTTTAAGTTCAGAGTATATAAGCAAAATATGAACAAATTGCTCTAAGCAGTGATCAAGATTAGATGATCATTTTGATGATTTAAAAAACTTTTTTAATGTTTATTTAGAAAGAGACTGTGTGTGCAAACAGGGGAAGGGCGGAGTGAGAGAGAGAGAGAGAGAGAGAGAGAGAATATCCCAAGCAGGCTCTGCACTGTCAGCGCAGAGCCAGACAAGGGGCTTGATCCCATGAACCTTGAGATCATGACCTGAGCTGAAATCACGAGTCAGATGCTTACCCAAGTGAGTCACCCAGGCAGCCCTTTTTTGATTATTTTAAAACACTAAACAGAATAAGATTTAAATAAATTCCATCAGAATGGTAACATTCAAAATAAATTTAGAAGGAAAAATCTTAGCCCTTTTTTTTGTGCTTTACCATTGAGAGTAGTGTCTCAATGAAGGAGTCAGTTATTGGTATTTACTGTGTGGCCACTGGTCCTTCTCACTCCTGCCCTGGCTTTCCTGCTCACAAACAAGCCTAGATTACAAAGACTGGCGCCATCTGCATTCTCTTGTAGCTCCCCTTCCTCTCCTGCCCAAATTCCAAGCCTGATTAAACCTGGCTAGGTGCTTAATCTTTGTACCTAACCAGCCGACCCTGCCTGGAGAAAATCCCGATATTGCTGACTGAACTTAAATTTATGACCATAAATCATAAAATGAGCATTTGATTCCCCTATATTCCCTTGGTAGTCATTAACTTCTCTATTTTTGAGGACCCTTATTTCATATCCTCTCACCTCAAATTGGCTCCCTTCCCTCATTTGACTTTTCCTCATAGGTCATGGAAAAATAGACACAATCAGCTAAGAATTACCTCCTCTTTCCACCATCAAACTATCCAGCCATCCCGCGCCTGTCCCCAATCCCCAAGAACTCTGCCTTTGTGTGAGGGCAGCCTTGCCATTTGTGCTGTGGATCCTGTTCCCTCTTCCAGGGCTATGTGCCTGCAGTTAGCTCCTCTCTCCTATATCAGTTTCTCCCACTCTGGTTGCTCATTTCGATGATATATGCAATCAGGTCGTAATATCCCCCATCTTAAAATAAAACAAAGCTCTCTCATGACCCCTTGTCCTTCCTTTGCTGCCTGATTTCTCTGTTCTGTTTCACTGTAATTGCTGTTACCAAGGCCACCATGCTCTGCACCTTACCAAGCATACAGTTCATCTCTATCTTCCTCTGCTGTTTGGCAGGATCTAATGTTCCTTTTTCCTTAAACCACTTCTTTTGTAGGCTTATTTGATAAGTTTTTTCCTATCTTACCAGCACTTCCTTCTAGCCTTCTCTCTTGCTTCTTCCTCTGCTAAATTTCTAAATGCAGAGTGCCCCAGAGTTGTGTCTTTTCTCTAACTGTGCGTTCCCCCAGGTGACCTTATCCACTATCATAACTTTAAATTCATATTGAACTGATGACTCTATGTCTCTAGTGGGACCTCTCTCCTGAGGTGCCGACTCCTATTTTTAAGTGCATCTTAAACAGCATGGCCACTTCAAAACAATTAAGATCTCTTCCCAGTCTCAGTAGATGATTGAAACCCACATTAGAACACTCTTTTAATATACATCCAAATTAGTTAGCATATAGTGCAACAATGATTTCAGGAGTAATTCCCTAATGTCCCCTACCCTTTTAGCCCATCCCTCCTCCCACAACCCTTCCAATAACCCTCTGTTTGCCTCCATATTTAAGAGTCTTTTATGTTTTGTCCCCCTACCTGTTTTTATATTAATTTTGCTTCCCTTCCCTTATGTTCATCTGTTCTGTGTCTTAAAGTCCTCATAGGAGTGAAGTCATATGATATTTGTCTTTCTCTGACTAATTTTGCTTCGCATAATACCCTCCAGTTCCTTCCATGTTGTTGGAAATGGCAAGATTTCATTCCTTTTTGTTGCCGAGTAATACTCCATTGTGTGTGTGTGTATGATATGTATTTACATATGTGTATATAAATATATATAATTTATATATAAATAATATAAATAAACAATTTATATATATATAAATATATACAAATCATATATATAAATATTACATATTTATATATAATTTTTATATACACGTTTATATATTTTATATGTATTTATATATTATATATATATGCCACATCTTCTTTATCCATTCATCCATTGATGAACATTTGGGCTCTTTCCATACTTTGGCTATTGTCGATAGGGCTGCTATAAACATTAGGGTGCATGTGTCCCTTTGAAACAGCATACCTGTATCCCTTGGATAAATACTTAGTAGTACAATTGCTGGGTCATAGGGTAGTTCTATTTTTAATTTTTCGGGGAACTTCCATACTGTTTTCCAGAGTGGCTGCACCAGTTTGCATTCCCTCCAGCAGTGCAAAAGAGATCCTCTTCCTCTACATCCTCGCCAACAACTGTTGTTGCCTGAGTTGTTAAATTTAGCCACTCTGACTGGTGTGAGGTGGTATCTCATTGTGGTTTTGATTTGTATTTCCCTGATGAGGAGTGATGTTGAGCATTTTTTCATGTGTCAGTTGGCCATCTGGATGTCTTCCTTGGAGAAGTGTCTATTCATGTCTTTTGCCCATTTCTTCACTTGATTATTTGTTTTTTGGGTGTTGAGTTCTTGATAGGTTTTGGATACTAACCCTTTATCTGATATTGGAAATATCTTCTCCCATTTTGTTGGTTGCCTTTTAGTTTTGATGATTGTTTCCTTCGCTGTGCAGAAGCTTTTTATTTTGATGAGGTCCCAACAGTTCATTTTTGCTTTTAATTCCTTTGCCTTTGGAGATGTGTCAAGTAAGAAATTGCTGTGGCTGAGGACAGAGAGGTTTTGCCTGCTTTCTCCTCAAGGATTTTGAAGGCTTCCTGTCTTGCATTTAGGTCTTTCATCCATTTTGAGTTTATTTTTGTGTATGGTGTAAGAAAGTGGTCCAGGTTCATTCTTCTGCATGTCGCTGTTCAGTTTTCCCAGCACCACTTGCTGAAGAGACTGTCTTGATTCCATTGGATATTTTTACCTGCTTTGTCAAAGATGAGTTGGCCATACGTTTGTGGGTCCATTTCTGGGTTCTCTATTCTGTTCCATCGATCTGAATGTCTGTTTTTGTGCCAGTATCATACTGTCTTGATGATTACAGCTTTGTAGTATAGCTTGAAGTCTGGGATTGTGATGCCTCCTGCTTTGGTTTTCTTTTTCAAGATTGCTTTGGCTATTGGGGGTCTTTTCTGGTTCCATACAAATTTTAGGATCATTTGTTCTAGCTCTGTGAAGAATGATGGTGTTATTTTGATAGAGATTGCACTGAATATGTAGATTGCTTTGGGTAGTATTGACATTTTAACAATATTTGTTCTTCCTATCCAGGAGCATGGAATCTTTTTCCATTTATTTGTGTCATCTTCAATTTCTTTCATAAGCCTTCTGTAGTTTTCAGTGTATAGATTTTTCACCTGTTTGGTTAGACTTATTCCTAGGTATTTTATGGTTTTGGGGGCAATTGTAAATGGGATCAATTCCTTGATTTCCCTTTCTGTTGCTTCATTGTTGGTGTATAGGAATGCAAGTGATTTCTGTGCATTGATTTTATATCCTGCAACTTTGCCGAATCCATGAATCAGTTCTAGCTGTTTTTTGGTGGAATCTTTTGGGTTTTCCATAGAGTATCATGTAATTTGCGAAGAGTGAAAGTTTGACCTCCTCCTTGCTGATTTGGATGTTTTTTATTTCTTCGTGATGTCTGATTGCAGAGGCTAAGACTTCCAATACTATGTTGAGTAACAGTGGCGAGAGTGGGCATCTCTGTTTTGTTCCTGACCTTGGGGGGAAAGCTCTCAGTTTTTCCCCATGGAGGATGGTATTAGCTCTGGGTCGTTCATATATGGCTTTTATGATCTCAAGGTATGATCCTTCTATCCCTACTTTCTTGAGGGTGTTTATCAAGAAAGGATGCTGTATTTTGTCAAATGCTTTCTCTGCATCTATTGAGAGGATTATATGGTTCTTGTCCTTTTATTGATGTGATGAGTCACATGGTTTTGCGGATATTGAACAAGCCCTGCATCCCAGGAATAAATCCCATTTGATCGTTGTGAATAATTTTTTTAATGTATTGTTGGATCTGGTTGGCTAATATCTTGTTGAGGATTTTGCATCCATGTTCATCAGGGAAATGGATCTATAGTTCTCCTTTTTAGTGGGGTCTCACATTAGAACACTCTTGATTCTTCTCTTCATGATCCACATCCATCCTCGTAGCCTCTTCCTCCCAATTACTCCTGAAATCTGACATCTGGACACCATCTCCAGTGCTGCAGACCTGGGCCAGACACCCTCTTCCCTTGACCACTGCCTCAGCCTGCTGCTTTCCCACCTGTACTCTTGACTCACTGTAGTAGTCTCTTGGTAATCAAGGTGATTGACTTCCTTCACACCTAAAATAAAATCCAGACTCCTGCAAATGTAAGGTGACATACTTGGTTTGATCCTGATTTGGAGGGAAATGTTTAAAAAAGAAAACAGCTGGGGCACCTGGGTGGCTCAGGAGTCAGTTGAGTGTCTGACTCTTTGGCTCAGGTCATGATCCTAGGGTCATGAGATCGAGCCCCATGTGGGGCCCTGTGCTGAGCATGGAGCCTCCTTGAAATTCTCTCTTGCCTTCTGCCCTTCTTCCCCATTTGAGCTCTCTTTCTCTTGAAATGAAATTTTAGGGGCGCCTGGGTGGCTCATTCAGTTAAGTGTCTGACTTGGGCTCGGGTCATGATCTCAGTTCATGAGTTTGAGCTCTGCATTGGGCTCTGTGCTGACAGCTCAGAGCCTGGAGCCTGCTTTGCATTCTGTGTCTCCCTCTCTCTCTGCCCCTTCCTTACTCACACTCTGTCTCTCAAAAGTAAATAAACGTTGGGGGAAAAATTTTTTTTAAATGAAATTTTAAGAAAGTCTGTTTCCCCACTGGTCCATCAGTAGAGGTTCCTGGGGAGCGGGGACCTTGTCTGTCTCATTTACCACTCTCTCTCCAGTGCCTGGGACAGTGTGCAGCATGATAAGTGCTTGTTGAGTGAATGCATGTGTATACTAACACCTGCACTTCCTGCTTGGTTCTTGTGAGCATCACCCCATAACATCAGTCAGCTAGATGCCCTGACTTGGCTCTGCCACAGGCACCTCGTTTCATCATTATCACAAGCTTGGTATTTTCGTGGCATTTTAAGGAGTGTTCTGGAAACCTGTACAACTTCGAACCTATGACAAACAATATTATATCGTATATTTAAAAATTTGCTAAGCTAGGGACACCTGGGTGGCTCAGTTGTTTGAGTGTCTGATTCTTGATTTTGGCTCTGGTAATGATTTCACGCTCATGGGATGGAGCCCTGCTTCAGGCTCTGTGCTGAGCGTGGAGCCTGCTTAAGATTCTCTCTCTCCCATTGCCCCTCTCCCCCAACTTACATTCTCTTTACCTCTTAAATTATTATTATTATTATTATTATTATTATTATTATTTTGCTAAGGTAGATCTTAGGTGAAGTGTTCTCACCACCAAAAAAAAAAAAAAAAGATAAAACCCAATGAAGTGGTGGCAAAAATTTGATAGAAGAACCAAGAATGCCTCAATTTTGCCATGCCAATCATCCCCTTCACAGAGAAGACCCTTAGGTTCAAGAAACAACAGCAGGTAGAAAATAGGTACCACTCTATTACTAGCCAGTATGGTGACTAATAACTTATAGGGCATACTGGTGAACCGGGCTGGAGGATGGGCTTCACACCCTAAGCACAGCCTCTCCTGTCCCCTACAGCCTAAACCAAATCTGGATCTCTGATGTTCTCTCCTGGACACATGGCCAATGATAAATGGTATGAGAAGTGGTGGCTGAGCCCACCTTGAGAAGGAAATCTCTGATTTTCAACTGCCTGGCTGAGTGGAGGAGGAGGAAAAGACAACATAACCAGTATGCTTGATCTTTCACAGCACAAGAAAACATAACCAATCAGATTGATATTTCTCTTTTTTTTTTTTCTTTTTTCTTTTTTCTTTTTTTTTTTTAAACTTCTAATGTTTATTTATTTTTGAGACAGAGAGGGACAGAGTGTGAGCAGGGAAGGGGCAGAGAGGGGGAGACACAGAATCAGAAGCAGGCTCCAGGCTCTGAGCTGTCAGCACAGAGCCCGACGCGGGGCTCGAACTCAGACTGAGATCATGACCTGAGCCGAAGTCGGACGCTTAACCGACTGAGCCACCCAGGCGCCCCTGATATTTCTCTTTCAAGAATGGGAGGTTTCCTGGACTGGAAAGAGAAAATAGGAGTCCCTTTCCTCAGGAGCCCTTTAACCATCCTTCTCTATAAGCCTGCCTGTATTTGGCATTCTTCATCTGAGAGACCCCCACCATGTTCCATGAGATGCCCAAGCCAGAAACTTAGGTGTAATAAAGTTTCACTATTCCTCAACCCCTATGTTCATACTGATTTTACTTCTTAAAAAGGTTTTGAATCTGTCCATAGTGCCTTAACCCTGCTCTAGTTCAGGCCACAGTCCTTTCTAGTTTCCTACAACAGCTTTCCAGATGCTTTCCTGACTTTGTCTTCCTGCCATCAAGTACATCCTGCACAATGTCCTACCAGAGTGGGACAGTTTTGAATAAAGCAAAATTGGTAAAAACCTGTGCTGCTGCAGACTCTTCAGACAATGCCCTTTACTCTAAGGGTAAAGTTTGTATTTTCAAGAGGCTTATAAGGCCTGGCAGGATTGGTCCTTGCCCACTTTCCCAGGGTCTTCTCTCACCATCCCTCCAGCAGCTCCATGCTCTGGCCACTTTGAATTCAAGTTCCACAAACCACCCTCATTCTTGCCTTCCCATGTGATTTCTTTACCTCTTCCTTGTAGCCACTGCTGTCCTGTTCATCCTTCACACCTCAGCAGCTACAGACATCATGTCTTTGTCTTAGAACTGGTGTGTCTGGTTACCTCCTGAAGTTGACCCTGACTCGTGGTCCAGATCTTGGTGACTGTGCCCATTTGTGTTTCTGTACAATAGCCTAGGCCTCCCCATGCTGGTTCTTAGCCCCGTGCCTCTGTGGTCCTTTCCTCTTTCCCTGTCTCGCTTCCCCGTTCTGGTGTGAAATCTATGTGGGGCCAATTCTGTGTTGGTCATCTTTCTGTTCCCAGAGGCTGCCCAGAGGCTGCCTTGAGGAATACAAGACCAGGAGAATAATTATCCTCAAAAATGGGAAAGATAGGTTATTATCTTTCTTGCTTACTTGATTTTTGGCCCTACTGATAAAGTCTTTAACCTTCCTGCAGGCAGGCAAATTATTAAAAGCCTTGAAAGTCCACCTTCAACATGAAGCAAAAAAAGAAAATGAGAATCAGGTAAGTAATATTTTTATCACATATTAAATATTAAAACAATTATATTTAGTTAATGAGTGATGACTTAAGACGTGATATTTACCCCAAAGAGATAATTACTGGTAATAGTAAATCCTTTCATAATAACTGTTTGTTATAGAGAAACTGCATATAGCAGGTAATCTGTTGAATAAGATGTTCTCATACAAATGCAAAGGTTAATTATTAGTTGGCAGTCATTACAAGAACTAGCCTTGGATGAGCAGGGAAGGAACAGGATTTGAAACCCAAAAAATCCAGGTTAAATAGCAGTTGTCGTTTCTTTTTGTGTCATCTTGGAAAACTCAAATGACTAGATTCTTAGTTTTCTGTTCTTTAAAATGGAAATAACATCTGCTTGGCTGAATTGAATGTTAAGAGTCAAAGGGTCTGTGAGTAGGGCTTGTGAAAGTGCCCTGTGTGGTGAACTGTAAACCAGAGCTAATGGGAGAGAGCCTTTCCTGTCTGTCTCAGACCTACACCAAAGGTTTTGACAGAGCCAGGATTCTAAACTTGAAATGGAGGAAAATAGGGAAAGGCCTTACGGCCCCGGGCTTTGAAGAGCATCCATTATCTATCTGGAAATGAAGGTAAATATAAAAATGAACCGAAAATGTAATTTTTCCCCTCTCTGTATTTGTCATCTCTATAATTATATTCCAAGTTATAAACATTTAAAACTATTAATATTTAAAATTCTTTTGGCTCCTGGTTTAATTAACTTAAAACAGAAAAAAAAGGATTAATTTTGAATTCTAGCTTTAAGATTCTACATCATATTACTCTCAATCTGCCCCCACCTCTTGCCCCCTCTCCCCCCCCACCTGTACCCCCATCTTCCCATTTGCCCCTCCCCTCCCTTCCCATCTCTTTCCTCCCTCCCTTGCTTCCATATATAGGAAACTTGATTGTAGTGCCATTTGAAATCAAGATTTTAGTTTGGATAACAATTAATGGACGAAATTTAAAATTATCCTATTTTCAAATTCTGCATTTTGGGCCATTTCATTTTGAAAAAATTTCACAAAAGCATGAATCAGATAAAGAATTCCTAAGTCAGAATTCTTTTTTTACTTTATCGTGAGAGAGCAAGGAAGTAGAGGAAAGGGCAAGGGTGGGGTGGGGAGAGAGAATTCTGAGATCATGACCTGAGCTGAAGTCAGATGCTCAACCAACTGAGCCACCCAGGAGCCCCAAGAATTCTTAATATATCAATAGTGAGCTTAGATTGATGAGGGACCTGATATAGACAGAGTTTATTTACTAAGGCTACAGAAAGAGTCAACACAGTCCAAATGCATGGCAAAGAGATCATTAATGTTACCAAGGATTGATAGATGTGCAAACTTCCAGACCCCCCCAAATCATCACCTAGGGGAGTGCACAGGTATGGATCACATCTGAGTGAGTGGGACATGGCACATTTTGGAAGCCTTATTCTCACACTGTAGGTCAGCCTTAACTATATGGGTTGGGGAAGTGCTGTATGTGGGTTAGTGTGGCTGTGTGCCAAGGATTCCGTTGTCTAAACCAGATGCGCCTCATCAGTCTTGGATTTAGACAAGTGTATTATAGGTACATCATGGTGCATTCAGGAATGAACATACCTTCCTGATCACTGTCAGCCTCCCAGACTAACATAAAATGCATGGGATTAAAACAAGCAATCTCAGGGGTGCCTGGGTGGCTCAGTGAGATAAGCCTCTGACTTTGGCTCAGGTCATGATCTCATGGTTTGTGGGTTCGAACCCCATGTTGAAATCTGCGCTGACAGCTCAGAGCCTGGAGCCTGCTTCAGATTCTGTATTTCCCTCTCTGTGTCTGCCCCACCCCTGCTTGTGCTATCTCTGTCTGGCTCAAAAATAAACATTAAAGAAAAATAAGCAATCTCTGGGAGTTGGGCTAACAGGCTTCTAACTAGGACAGTTAAAGGGGTGCCTGGGTGGTTCAGTTGGTTAAGCATCCAACTTTGGCTCAGGTCATAATCTTGAGGTTGGTGAGTTCAAGCCCTGTGGTACTCTGTGCTGACAGCTGGGAGCCTGGAGCCTGCTTTGGATTCTGTCTCTTCTCTCTCTCTCTCTCTCTCTCTCTCTCTCTCTCTGCCCCTACCCCCATGCTTATGTGCCCTTCCCTCCCTCCCTCTCTGTCTCTCAAAAATGAATAAACATTAAAACATAAAAAAAAGGACAATTAGGGGACCTGTCTTGCACTCTGTTAATAAGGGAGTCCCTGTGGGAGAGATAAATAAGTACTTTAAGAGCATCTCTTGGGGCCCCTGGGTGGCTCAGTCGGTTAAATGCCTGTGGGGCTCTGCACTGACAGTGCAACAGTGCAGAGCCTACTTGGGATTTTCTCCCTTTCCATCTCTCTCTGCCCCTCTCCTGCTCTCTCACTCGATCACTCTCTCTCTCTCACAAATAAGTAAACTTAAAAAAAGTATCTCTTTAGATTCCAGAAATACAGGTAACCCAAGGGCAACACTTTTACAGTGGAAGCAGTTTCTTTTGCTTCCCCATGACTATCCAGGGAGTTGGGAGGTGGGATACAGATAGCATCTTCCTATTCTCATGTATCCTTGTTTCTTTGAATTTATGCTTATCTGTTTTCAGCTGTCACTTGCCGACTCCCTGGTTGCTTTCTGGTATTTGGTGTCTTGCTGTCTTCCTCGTCCCCTCATGCCCTGACTTTCTTTGGAATGAATTCACAGGTCCATATGGATGTTCTTTACTGTCCTTGCCTGCTTGTTCCCTCACTCCTGTAACTTTGCTTCCCACTCTTCATCAGCCATCCTCTTCCTTGGCATATCCTGGACCCTTTATGACTTGGAACTATTTTACTTCTGTAATGTTTTACCTCTAAAACCTGGCATTCTCAAAACCTTCTTATTCTTTGCCTCCCCATAAATTTGTTTTATATTATGGTTCTTATTGCAGGATGTATGGGAGAATCATTTGGGGAGATTTTTAAAAATGCTGATAAATTGGGGCACCTGGATGGCTCAGTCATTTGAGTGTCTGACTCTTGATTTCCTATCAGGTCATGATCTCAGGGTCGTTCAGTTGAGCCTTGCATCGGGCTATGCACTGAGCATGGAGCCTGCTGGGATTCTTTCTCTCTCTCTCCCTCTCTCCCCTTCTCTCCTCCTCTCTGCCCCTCCCCCACTAACACTCTTTCTCTCTCAAAATAAATAAAATATGCTGATACATAGGTCTTACCAAACCCAGGCCAACCAAATCAACTCTCAGGGGGTGGGGTCCAGGCACCATAGTGAAATGGATTGAAAAATCAGGATATAAAACATTCACCCCACCACTTCCACAAGCAGAGCACCAGGTGTCACTACAAACTACAGTTTGTAATATTGGAAGGTTTCTCAGTAAGGAAAGTCAGTGTTATTAAGCAAAGTCCTCTGCCTTCTGGCATTCAAGGATTCTTCTACATAATAGCTTCTTCCCCACCTAAGGACCCTTGTACATCAGATTGCACCAGGTAACAGGCCCTCCCAAACATCCAAGCCTCTAATGAGGTCTTCCTTGTTTTGAAATAGGATAGACAGCACCAGTCACCAGTGTGAGAGAGCTTAAGATAAATAAAAAGACCCTAAAGGAGACTGAGATGATCAAGAAAACAACAAAAGCTTTAAGAACTTAATGATTTGTTAGCTCTTGGAATCCAGGCACACAGACAAGGAACAGATGGTTCAATTAAGGTTATGTAACAAGCTATAAATGTTCACAACTTAAAGAGAAATAGATGACAGTGAGCGAGAAAAGGAGGACAAAATGAAGGGAAGCATAAGGATGCGGCACTTGGAATTTACAGGATATACTGTGTAGTTGTGAGACAAGATTGAAAGGCTTAGAATCTTTAAAGCAGCAAAGGTGACTCGTAGAATGACTGAGGTGGTGGCATGCTGTCAGGAAGAAGATGGGAGGTGAGAGTGGGGCAGGAGCTAGATTTCAGTATATGAGAGGCACTAAACATAGCGACTGAAAATACAAATGAATATCCCACTAGCAAATCACGAGTGATACATAAATGACTACCTGAAGTTAAGCCCTAGAAATGGGAAGGGTAGGGCAGAGAAACAATTGCTTTCCATTATACTCTTTTCAGTACTGGATTTTTTTTTTTTAGCCGTATGTGTCTAATACTAGTTTATTTAAAAACGTTTGAATTTTTCTAAAAACAAAAACACCAGGAACAGATCAAGCCTATCCTTTATAGTCTTCAGGTAAGAGAACATGTTTAAGAAGGCCTTCCTCATACTCATGATAATATATTCACCTATTTTGTTTCCTAGGGCTTTTTTTTTTTTTTTTTTTTTTAACATTTATTTTATTTTAGAGAGAGAGAGGGAGCAGGGGAGGGGCAGAGAGAGAGGGAGACACAGAATCCAAAGCAGGGCTCCAGGCTCTGAAGTGTCAGCACAGAGCCAGATGTGGGGCTCGAACTCATGGGCTGTGAGATCTTGACCTGAGCTGAAATCAGACGCTCAACCAACCGAGCCACCCACATACCCCAATTTCCTAGTGCTTTTATAGTTTCCTTTCTACATTTAAATCTTGTACCCATCCACATTTCCTTTTGGTGTGAAAGAACTAAGGTTCCTTGCCCTCCCCACAAAGATAAAAAGCATCGTTGTCTCTGTATCATGTGTTGAATAATGAATCCAGTCTTCCGCCATTAATACTAATAAGTGCAAATATTATACTGTGCTTTTTTTTTTTTTCCTAAATGTTTATTGAGAGACAGAGATAGAGGCAGGCACAGAGAGAGAGGGAGACAGAATTTCAAGCAAGCCCTGCACTGTTAGTGCAGAGTCCAACATGGGGCTTGAACTCCCAAACAGCAAGATCATGGCCTGAGCCAAAATCAAGAGTCAGATGCTTAATCGATTGAGCCACCCAGGCCCTCAATGAGTTCTTATAAAATAAGCAAGTTTGTATGTTATCTTTTGGTACCTTTATCACCCTGTTGTGATAATTTAGCTCTTTACTTTTAGTTTATGGTTGTACAGGTGCTGTTCTTACCTTACTCCCTTATTTTGGCCTTGACAAGTTACTTTGGACTCTGAGCCTCAATTTTTCCATCTGTAAACTGGGGATAATGTTACTACCTATGTCCTAGGCTTTGAGGAATGAATGAGATAACCTGTATAAACACTAAGCCCAGTAAAGATGTGATATTAGCTGTAATTATTAGTTAGAGCATACTGCCTGTCAAATAGCATATACTCAAAAAATTAATGCTAATTGGCTTAATTACACTAAGAAAACATTGAATGCTTTCTTACACTATTTTTTTCAAGCTGGGGTTGTTAAATGTGATTATTTCTTTTGGAATACTCTAAAATTCTTGTCCTGGACTATAATTCAGTACAAGAGAGTATTAAAATTACCTTTTGTAAAATAGTTTTTTTATTCAGTTTAAATTCTGATTCTTCGTGAACATCATAACTCTAAAAATAGGACATGGCAGATTAATGTCTTTCTCTTCAGGATGGAAGTCAAATTTCTGCATTCTCTTGTGATGAGGCTGAGATGCAGATCAGCAGCCAGGAACAAGCTGAGAGGTTGCCAGTTGACCATGTCACCAAAATGAGGAGAAGGCGCAGGACAGTCCACAGAAACCCTGACTCCCAGGTGAATAGAAGTGTGAACATTTTGGGTACTGCCTGTGTCAAAATTGGTGTATTCTTACGAAGCTTTCTCTGAATTCCTTTATGGTACCAGATGGTTGTAAATTCTGCATGCTGTGAGGTCCATGAAAGCTCAGACCCAAGTCTAAGCTGGTCCTCATCACACTCTGAGTACTGGCTCTTGGGAAGCACTTAGGATTAAGCACAAATTAAGTATTTGTTGAATAAATATGAAAGTATTCACTTAATGATGAGTAGTAAGTAAGAAGGAAAGAAAAACCAGCATCAAATAAGGTGGTTTTTTTTTCTTTTCAACTGGCCTCAGACCTAGTGATCACTCTTGGGTTGATCTTTCAGCAGAATAGTCATATGATTAGCCAGGGGCTTCCTTCGCTTGCTTCACTTGCCTTGAGAGGACTCTGATTTTATTCTTCTTTTTTGTCTTCTTATGCAAATATAACTTTACAAGACACAGTCCTAATTTTTATTTTCTAGCTCTGTATACTCCCTCAGTCATTAGACTATCCATTTAGATTATTTGTTAATTTCTCATCCCTAAGAGATCGAATCTTGGCATTTATGCTTTTCAGTGGTCCCTCATATGTCTGTCCTATTCCCAAATTCACATTCTCAAGAGCCAATCTGTCACTCAGAAACCTAATTCTCCTACTCGTCTTCCTTCTTTGCAATTTGGGTGCCTATTTTTGGAAGGCAGTGGTGACTTCTTATTTAAATAATTCATTCCCTTTTAAAATTGTACCAGGATCATTCAGAGATAAAGATAAGTGATCCCATTGAATTCCAGAATCAAGAGAAGCAGGAAAACCAGAAACTCAGAACGGTTGGAGAAGTTCCTTCACCACCAGACGAGAGCCAAGGAGAGGAGAATGCAGTTTCCTCAGGAAAAGGTAGAACAGATGGTATGTCAAATAAGTAAAAAACCAAAAAAACAAACAAAAAAAACCCTGAAATTCCTGGGGGGTAGCCATGTGCGCTCATTTCCTAGGACTGCCATAACAAAGTACCACAAAATAGACCCTTTTTCTTGAGGTCACATCATGGTTACTACAAGTTAAGGCTTCATAACTTTTTGAGGAACATAGTTCAACCCATAACACCATGCTGTAGAACTCCTAAGTGTCTACAATGAAAACAAAAGTTTAAGCCTTTGAGACCTCTTCCGTATTGTGGAAAAACCAGAGTAAGAGTGGTAGCTGGAAAGCTTAGGGTAGTTGATTGCTTCTTGATGAGGAGAGTCCATGTTTTGTCCATCAACTCCTTCTGGCCTACTCCAGACACAGGTACAAAGACCTTTTGCCTAGTCAACCAAACAGTTAAATTTTTTAATAGTTTTTTAACAGTTTATATATATATATTTTTTTCACTTTTTTTTTTTTTTTATTTTTGAGACAGAGAGAGACAGAGCATGAATGGGGGAGAGGCAGAGAGAGAGGGAGACACAGAATCGGAAGCAGGCTCCAGGCTCTGAGCCATCAGCCCAGAGCCCGACGCGGGGCTCGAACTCACGGACCACGAGATCGTGACCTGAGCTGAAGTCGGACGCTTAACCGAGTGCGCCACCCAGGCGCCCCAACAGTTTATATTTTTTAACATAGGCCAGTTTTGGAAGTCCTCTGCCTTGGTTTGTCTAATGTGTGCTGAGGTTTAGATTTGGATCATGCACTTAGGGTAGGAATCCTGCAGGGTGGTCCTCCCATCAGCACCCGTAGAAGGCACAGGTGATGGCTTGTTAGCAGGTTATCACACTGGTAAGTTGCTCCTTGTGAAGTTGCTATTTTTCTATTTATAATATTTTATTATTTATAATAATCTGGTGAGGAGTGATTCTGACTCTAAATATCCTCTATTTCATGGAACTTTTCCTTTCTGGTTTTAGAGCCAAGGTCCAAGCAGAAGCCTCTGCAGTCCTTCGTGCTCTATCCAGTCATTCTTGTATATTTTATGGATGTATTGGGTCACCTTCAGGATGAGTGACATATTTATAAATAAGTACCATTTATTGAAAATCCACTTGGACGGATGGATGGATGGATGGATAGATAGATAGATAGATAGATAGAGATAGAGATATTTATTTATCTTTATTTATTTTGAGAGAGAGCAAGGGAGGGGCAGAGGGAGAGAGAGAATCCCAAGCAGCTTCCCTGCTGTCAGCCCTGAGCCAGATGTGGGACTTGAACTCCTTAACCATGAAATCACGACTTGATCTGAAACCAAGAGTTGGACGCTTAACTGACTGAGCCACATAGGCACCCCTGGATATTTTTTAGTAGATTGCCTCAAATTGAAAAGATGGCAGAATGTGGAAAGTGGTGAAGGAGGGAAAGTCAGTGAGGGAAAGTCACAAATGTATACACCATGATTTCAGCTGGATTTAAAGAACAAAAACAAAACAAGTATAGAAGCAGAGGACCTGAGGAAATATGTCAAAATGCTAATGGTGTTTATTTGCTTGGTGGGATTGTGTAATTTTTTTTTTTTAACGTTTATTTATTTTTGAGACAGAGAGAGACCGAGCATGAATGGGAGAGGGTCAGAGAGAGAGGGAGACACAGAATCTGAAACAGGCTCCAGGCTCTGAGCTGTCAGCACAGAGCCCGACATGGGGCTTGAACTCACCGCAAGATCATGACCTGAGCCGAAGTCGGACGCTTAACCCACTGAGCCACCCAGGCGCCCCTGTGTAATTTTTTTTTAAGATTTTGTTTTTTGTTTTTTGTTTTTTTTTTAACGTTTATTTATTTTTGAGACAGAGAAAGACAGAGCATGAACGGGGGAGGGTCATAGAGAGGGAGCCACAGAATCTGAAACAGGCTCCAGGCTCTGAGCTGTCCGCACAGAGCCCGACACGGGGCTTGAACTCACGGACCGCGAAATCATGACCTGAGCCGAAGTCGGCTGCTTAACCGACTGAGCCACCCAGGCTCCCCAAGATTTTGTTTTCATGTAATCTCTACACCCCAATGTGGGGCTTGAACGTAACCCCAACATCAAGAGTCGCACACTCAACCAACTGAGCCAGCCAGGTGCCCCAGGATTTTGTGATTGTATCGTTCTTGTTATAACAATAATCTGTTCATAGCAAAATTTTGAAAAAGTGTTCTTAAATTTCTGATATATTTATATAACCTCTGTACAGGAAGCATAAAATTTTTGGCTACTTGAAGCATATGAGCTAAAATTGTAGTGATGCTGTAACTCATTCTTTGTGCTCATTTTTTCCACCACTTTGGCAGACCCTGTCAAATGAAAATGCCCCATGTTACCTTCTAGATATTTCTTTTTTTTTTTTTTTTTTTTTTAACGTTTATTTATTTTTGAGACAGAGAGAGACAAAGCATGAACGGGGGAGGGGCAGAGAGAGAGGGAGACACAGAATTGGAAGCAGGCTCCAGGCTCTGAGCCATCAGCCCAGAGCCCGACGCGGGGCTCAAACTCACGGACCGCGAGATCGTGACCTGAGCTGAAGTCGGACGCTTAACCGACTGAGCCACCCAGGCACCCCTAGATATTTCTTAATTGGAAGAACTTGTTTTGGAATCTTTCATCATTTGTGTATCTTTGGATTCAGGTAATGAAGATTCAAAGGTTCCTTCGGAAAAAAAGAGGCCTCTCTACACAGATGGATTTTCCAAACCTGGAAAAAATAAAAGAACTGTAAGCACTACTCCAAGTAAGTTTTGCACACAAAGAAACAAAGTAATAGTTGGCCCCTTCAGGCTAATTCCAAATAGGCGGTGCACCAGAACAGCTGAAACCTTGAATGCTGGAACTGGGGCTTGCATTCTCATTCTCTAATTTTCTCACTGTGAGACCACGGGCAACTTATCCTCAGTAAACTCACTTCCTCAGCTTACAGTGGGAGTGGGTTATACCACCTTTTTCATCAGGTTGATACAGACATATCTGATACTGTGGCTTCAGTTCCAGACCACTGCAGTAAAGCCATTATTGCAGTTAAGTGAATCAAATGAGTTTGTTTCCCCTGTGCATGTAAAGGTTATGTTGACACTGTACTGTAGTCTGTCAGGTGTGTGATAGCATTATGTCTCAAAAAAACATACACATATCTTTAATTTAAAAATACTTTATTGCTTAAAAAGCGCTAACTATCATCTGAGCTTTCAGCAAGTAGTAATCTCTTTCCTGGTGGAGGGTCTGGCCTCGGTATTGGTGACTGTTGAATGCTTGGTATGGCAGTTGGAGTGGCTATGGAGTTTCTAAAAATAAGACAACAGTGAAGTTTGCCTCATCAGTTGACTTCCTTTCACGAATGATTTCTCAGTAGCAATGAATGCTGTTTGATAGCATTTTACCCACAATAGACTTCTTTCAAAATAGAGGAGTCTATCTTCTCAAACCCTGTTGCTGCTTTATCAACTAAGTTTATGGAATATTCTAAGTCCTTTGTTGTCAGTTCAACAATCTTCACAGCATCTTCACCAGGAGTAGATTCCATCTCAAGAAGCCACTTTCTTATCCATAAGAAGCAACTCCTCACCCATTACAGTTTTATCATGAGATTGCAGCCATTCAGTTATATGTATATAGCCTCCACTTATTCCAGTTCTCTTGTTGTTTCCACATCTGCAGTTACTTCCTCCACTGAAGTTTCCTCAAAGTCATCCTTGAGGGTTGAAATCAGCTTCTTGCAAACTTGGTTGTGTTGATATTTTGATTACTTGCGACGAATCACAGATGTTCTTAATGGCATCTAGAGTGGTGCATCTTTTCCAGAAGGATTTCAGTTTGCCCAGGTCCATCAGAGGAATTACTGTCTATGGCAGCTATACCTTACAAAATGTATTTCTCAAATAGGACTTGAAAGTCCAAATGATTCCTTGATCCATGGGCTACAGAATGGATGTTATGTTAGCAGGCATTAAAATACCATTAATCTGGAGCGCTTGGGTAACTCAGTTAAGTGGCCAGCTTGGGCTCAGGTCACAATCTCACAGCTGGTGAGTTCGAGCCCTGTGCTGACAGCTCAGAACCTGGAGCCTGCTTCACATTCTGTGTCTCCCTCTCTGTCTGTCCCTCCCCCACTCATGCTCTGCCTCTCTCTCAAAAATAAATGTTAAAAAGAGAAAGAAAGAAGGAGAGAAAGAAAGAAAGAAAGAAAAGAAAAGAAAGAAACTACCATTAATCTTGTACATCTCCCACAGAGATCTTGGGTGACCAGGTACATTGCCAATAAACAGTCACTCTTTTAAAGAAATCTTTTTTTCTGAGCAGTAGGTCTCAATACTAGGCTTAAAATACTCAGTAAATCATGTTGTAAATAGATGTGCTATCATCAAGGCTATGTTCCATTTATAGACCATAGGCAGAGTAAGTGCCATATAATTCTTAACGGCCCTAGGATTTTCACATGGGAAATAAGCATTGGCTTCAACTTCAAGTCACCGGCTGGAGTAACTTTTTTTTTTTTTTTTTTTTTTTTAAATTTTGAAAGCGGGAAAGCACAAGTGGGGGAGGAGCAGAGAAAGGGAGAGAGAGAATCCCAAGTATGCTCTGTGCTGTCAATATGGAGCCCAATGTGGGCCTCGAACTCAAAAACAGATCATGACCTAAGCCGAAATTAAAGAGTCGGACCCTTAACCAACTGAGCACCCAGGCACCCCAGACAGTAACTTTTTTTTTTTTTAATGTATTTTTATTTTTGAGACACCAAGAGACAGAGCATGTGTAGGGTAGGGGTAGAGAGAGAGTGTGGGGGGGAGACAGAGGATCTGAAGCAGGCTCTGAGCCGTTAGCACAGAGCCCGATGGTAGGGCTCAAATTCACCAACCATGAGATCATGACCTGAGTCAAAGTCAGATGCTTAACTGACTGAGCCACCCAGTTGTCCTGCAGTAACTTCTAATGAGAGAGTCCACCTGTCCTTTGAAGCTTTATTTTTATTTATTTATTTATTTAATGTTTATTTTTGTCAGAGACACAGAGCATGAGTGGGGGAGGGGCAAAGAGAGAGGGAGACAAGGAATGTGAAACAGGCTCCAGGCTCTGAGCTGTCAGCACAGAGCTTGACGCAGGGCTTGAACTCACGGACCATGAGATCCTGACCTGAGCCGAAGTCGGACGCTCAACTGACTGAGCCACCCAGGTGCCCCTGTCCTTTGAAGCTTTAAAGCCAAGCATTGACTTCTGTCTAGCTGTGAAAGTCCTAGATGACATTTTCCAATAGAAGGCTGTCTCATGTACATTGAAAATCTGTTGATTAGTTTAACTGTAGCAAAATTCTTGCACAGAGTAGTGATACCGAGGCTTTTCTTTCCAGGAAGCAACTTTATTCCTACCGGCACCACTCAGTTGGGTTCGTACCCAAAGAACTGAGCCCCGAACACCATGTGGCATAGTTTTTTATATATTTTTTTACTTCTTTGTTTCCCATATATGGTAACACACAAACATGCAGTCTTATTAAGTGGTTGCCTATTACAAGGTTGTGAGGGCTATTGTCACGTAGGCATACAGCCAGATTGCCTTGAGGTTTTTTTTCTTTCCTTAGGGAGGGGACCTTACTACATTCCCCACTTTGATGTTTGGACCCCTCTATTTAGGGTCAAAGAGCATCATCTTGGTTTAGAGGTTTATATAGGCTGTCCTATATAGGCTGTCCTTCCACATATCTAGTATGGTCCACCTGGGGCCTGCCGTTTGATAGCTGCGATGACATTGTCCCAGGCCTGTCGGAGATGAGAGAAGTTAGACAAGGGGTGGGGATCTGGCTCAAGGTGATCTGGGGTCCCCCACCATTGGGTTTTTCTGGCAGTTGAGTTATAAAATCTTTGGCCTAGGCATGTTAAGTTTTTGTTTTTGTTTTTGTTTTTTTTAATTTTTTTTTTTAACGTTTATTTATTTTTGAGACAGAGAGACAGAGCATGAACAGGGGAGGGGCAGAGAGAGAGGGAGACACAGAATCTGAAACAGGCTCCAGGCTCTGAGCTGTCAGCACAGAGCCCAACGCGGGGCTCGAACTCACGGACCGTGAGATCATGACCTGAGCCGAAGTCGGATGCTTAACCGACCGAGCCACCCAGGCGCCCCATGTTAAGTTTTTAACAGAGATGATGATGAACTTTTTCTCCACTAGGCAAGACAGTTTTTACCAATAATTGGGCTTTTGAGAAGCCAAACCCTGGTAGTAGGACTGGGGTATTTTGTTTTACTATAAGGTTTGTGGGGATCTAATTTTTTTAGTCTCTTATGGCCATCATTTCCCCATGTTGGTACCAACGAAGTATCCTGTCCACAAAAGGAAGGTGAGTGTTAACAGAAACTTCTCACCACATTTCTAGCTGGCTGTGGCGGCCTCAGTAGAACAAAAATCACAATAATAGTGAGAAACAAGGCGTGACAGTGCATCACAGTAAGGAAACATAGAGAAGGTAAGGATAGTCTTTTGTTTCATTGGACTGTCAACTCCTGTAGCTTCTGCTGTGCGTGGATTAGTCAGCTTCCCGAGTGACTAAAGCAGGGCTGCAGTCTCCTGGAGGCTCCAGAGTTGCAGACTGCTTTTTCCGTATGGTCAGCTTGCATGGCATTGATGGATCAGGAATGCACTCCCAGTTTTGAGATGCTGGCTTCACTCTGCTGTAGTGAATCCAGGGACCCACTTCTACTACCATTACTGCAATAGGGGTGGACAAAATGACAGTGAACGGTCCCCTCCAGAGAGGTTTTAGGGGTTGAACAGTTCATTCCTTTATCCATATTGCATCTCCTGGTGTAAAGGGGTGAGCATCTGTGGTCAGATTCATAGGTACTCGTTCCCTGACACACTGGTGTAAGGTAGTTAGGGTAGACCCAAGGGCCCGGATCTGTTGTCTTAGGATTAGATTGTCTATCTCATTTAGATCCCCTCTTTATGCCCTTGATAATGGGGCGGTGGGGGGACGCCTCCGATTTGCAGCTACAGTCTTTTTCCCTGAAGATCCCTTATCTCTCCCTGCCTAATATTAACTCTTTTCCTATTTATTTCTCCCCTGGAATAGGGCCTGTAACTACTGTTAGGTAACAGGAACAATGAACATTCTGGCTTCTTCAAGCTGATAAGGGATGGTGTAGGGGTACAGCAGTTAGAGTCTACCCAAAGGTTGGTCGAGTGGCCCACAGTATAGTTGTACAGGAAGGCGGCGTAAACATTAGCAGACACAAAGAGAAAAACACAAGGTAAAGATGATACTGACCAGCAAGATGGCATCTTAAGATAATGTCTACAGTTTCCAAACCTGTCAAATAATCTAGGAGAGACCCTGACTTTGTAAACAACGTATGTCAGGGAATCTCTCATAACCCAAATGATAGAGAAGCAGAAGCAGTAAGTAATCAATGGTGGCTCTTTTTCCAAGAGTTTGGCCCTAACTTAATTAAAAAAAAAATTTTTTTAAAGCATCTGATGCCTGTGAGGTGTTTAATTTAGAGTTTTGGCTGAGTATAAGCAGACAGTCTACTTTATTTTAATGTGTAAAACTTTTTTAAGAGCCAGGAGTTCTAGAGAAAGAATGAAGGCAGCCATTTACCATAATTAATTTGCAAATTTTTAGATAAGCCAAACCTGGGTATTATTTTATAAAGCAGAATTTTTGTTACTTTTGTGACTTTTCTGTCTTGTAGGGGAAGGCCTTTACCCAATTAGTAAAGAGAAAACAAAACAGAATCCAAAGCAGGCTCCAGGCTCTGAGCTGTCAGCACAGAGCTTGACGCAGGGCTTGAATTCAGGAACTATGAGATCATGACCTGAGCCGAAGTCTGACTGTGACCAAGCAAGACTTTCCTGGTCGTCATAGAATGTATTAATTTTATTTTGGCCCAACAGTAACTTATGTATTAATCATTGGCCATTGAGGGAAGGGGTTAAAGGGCCAAAGTCAAGGTCTATTCCCTGCCTTTTTCAACAATGCCCACATGAATATGTTTCAGCCATGTGGATATCCATTTTTGGCATACAGTGGGTTAAGTTTAGTATCTTAGTAAAAGCCCTTCATATATCACCCATCCCTCATATGGCAGAGTCATCCGTTCCTCTGCTAAACAAGAACAACACAAATGTGGAGGATTTGGAGGCCAGCATCAAGAGTATTGCCATTATTTTCCCAGCCTTTGGATCAAAGAAGGAATTTTAATCTTAGCCCTGTGTACTTTTAAAATCCATTTATTTTAACCTTACTCTGTCCTGACCACACATAAAATTTCTTTTTAAAGATTTTCCTTCACGAACCTTCTACAACTTTTCTTTGCATTTAGATTTTGTCCCAAGCCCTTTTGCTCCAAATAACCAGTCTCATTTAGGACAAAGTTACTTACTTTTACCTTCAACAAAAATACATTTACATTTCTTATATCTTTCTTTCATATCTCCTACTTAGCTACACACAGAGTTGCTTTTCTTATTTTTATCAGCTTTAACTACATTTAGCAGAATTTTAACTCTTAGAAACCTTAGTCTCCAGTGAAACCTAAGTAGTAACCAATCGTGAACTCTGTTACATCAGAATTTTTTTTTAGATGGCGAACTTATGAATCCATTAAGCACAAAGCATGTTTTTCAACAGTTCCAAATATCCTTAGTTTTCTTGCAACAAGTCAAGCACAAACCTATACCTAGTAATTCATATTTTAGCCTCTCTCTGGTTAGATATCCAATGAATTCAATCTGAATTTATCATGCAAGCAAAACCTTAACATTTTAGGTTACCAAAGACTTTGAAAGCTATCTGAACAATTACCCATGGAAACTTTGAGACAGACAAAATTAACCATCACTTTAAGTCATCCTTTTGTTAACAAATTGGAACAGAGATAACATGAGCTTATTTGACCTTCAGCAAATCTAGGTAGAATGAAAGTTTATGTTTTGTTTTTTTTAATGTTGATATTTTTATGTGTATTATTTTTACTGTTTATTTTTTAGTAACCTCTACACCCAACCTGGGGCTTGAACACATGACCTCAAGATTTCAGACTGACCAGCGCCCCTAGGATATTCTTTTTCAACATTTATTTATTTTTGGGAACCCCTAGGATATTCTTAATCAGAATAGCACAAAGCAGGGATCAGCCAAGTACTGCCCACTATGGCCTGCCTTAAAACCCTTAAGCTAAGAATGGTTTTTATGGTTTTAAAGGATTATAAAGGGTTTAAAGGGTTACAAAAAAAAAAAAAAAATATATATATATATATATATATATATATATATATACATACATACACATAAATTTGACATTTTATAGTGCTTAGAAAGCTTGAGATCAAGGATTGGCAAACCTTTTCTGTAAAAGGTCAGACGGTTAATATTTTTGTCTTTGGGGCCACATATGGTATGATCTCTACCATATATACACACACATACACATACACACACACACACACACATACACACGTATACATATGTATACAAAGACAAAAATATTTACCGTCTGACCTTTTATAGAAAAGGTTTGTCAATCCTTGATCTCAAGCTTTCTAAGCATTATAAAATGTCAAATTTATGACTAAGGAAAGGCAGCCATTTGATTAATTGGTGAGGGGGGAGGCAAACCTATTACTCTTATTCTTTGGATTAAACCAAATATCAGGAGTAAAATGGACAATGGAAAAATGGTAAGTGTTTGATAGGTTATGAGATGAATATAATTTGTTCCTGACTTTCCAAGAACTAAAAGACTTGAAATTAAAGTTTTAGCAAAGATGATGTTGAAGTTGACAGGGATGCAGAGAAGAGAATAAGTATTAACAGAAAGACAAAGGGAAGATGAATAAATGGAATTGTCTTGTTACTAACTTTCATATTTTGGGGAACATTCTAGACTTTAAGAAGCTTCATGAGGCTCGTTTTAAGGAAATGGAGTCCATTGATCAATATATTGAGAGAAAAAAGAAACATTTTGAAGAACACAATTCATTTAATGAACTGAAGGTATGCCGATAAAATCGTATACTTTTTTACTTTTTGTTGTTGTTATTTTTAATCTCTATCCAACATGGGGCTCAAACTCACAACCCCGAGATCAAGAGTTGTATGCTTTACCAGTTGAGTCAGCCTGGTGTCCCTAAAATTATGTTCTTAATGGTACTGAACCATTTGATTTTAATCTTGGTACCTTAGCTAATACAGCCAGCTTTTTATTACTCTACCATTGGAATGGATTTGAGTTTAATGTATATTTATCATCTGAAATTGATTCCCCCCACCATAAGAATTTTCAAAACTCTCCAAATTAAACAGGGAGTCCTCACTATAAAGAATGAATTCCAGGGGTGCCTGGGTGGTTCAGTTGGTTAAGCATCCGACTTTGGCTCAGGTCATGATCTCGAGTTTGTGAGTCTGAGTTCTGCATCGGGCTCTGTGCTGACAGCTCAGAGCTTGGAGCCTGCTTTGGATTCTGTGTCTCCCTCTCTCTCTCTGCCCCTCTTGGGCTCATGCTCTGTCTCTCTCAAAAATAAATAAATGTTAAAAAAAAAAAAAAAAAAAAAAGGAAGTGAATCACTTTTACTGGCTAACTTAGAGGCTTCCTGATAACTGAGCTCCCTGGGGGCCCCTCTACAGGTCCTGCTGGACTCAAGGTCCCTTCAAGTAAGAAAAGGTGAACTCAACCTTGAGGTTGAGTTAGCAGAGCAGTGAGTTGATGACATCCTGTTATGGCCTTACATGGTATCTGGTATTAAAGAGGTGCCACCCAGAGGGCTGGGAGACATTTATTTTCGAATTTAATAATACATACAACCTGCTTATTAAAAATAATTGGAAGCAGTCTGTGGTGTTACAACACAAAACAGTATAAAATTGATTTAAAAGGGGCAGAACAAGATGGGTGCTTCAGTGGCATCTGACTCTTGATTTTGGATTAGGTCGTGATTGCATGGGTCATGAGTTCAAGCCCCACATTGGGCTCTGCACTGAGATTTTCTCTCTCTCTTTCTGCCCCTCCCCCACTCATGCTGTCTCTGTCTCTCTCTCTGTCTCTCTCTCTCTCTCTCTCTCAAAATAAATAAATAAACTTAAAAGATTCAAACTCGGATAATATCTTTTAAAAAAAAATAAAAGGGGCAGAGCATGAACACTGTTAGCAGGGACAGTGTCTGCTGTATCAGTCACTCCGTTGAGTTTTGTATTTTCTGATACATAGGCCAATAGAGAAACACACTGGGTGATGAATTTAAAATTTTTTTTTTAATTTTTTTTTTTCAACGTTTATTTATTTTTGGGACAGAGAGAGACAGAGCATGAACGGGGGAGGGGCAGAGAGAGAGGGAGACACAGAATCGGAAACAGGCTCCAGGCTCTGAGCCATCAGCCCAGAGCCTGACGCGGGGTTCGAACTCCCGGACCGCGAGATCGTGACCTGGCTGAAGTCAGACGCTTAACCGACTGCGCCACCCAGGCGCCCCTAAAATTTTTTTTAATGGGGCATCTGGGTGGTTCAGTTGGTTAAGGATCCGACTATGGCTCAGGTCATGATCTCATTTTGTGAGTTCAAGCCCATGTCGGGCTCTGTGCTAACATTGTAGAGCCTGGAGCCCACTTTGATTTCTGGGTCTCCTTTCTCCCTGCCCCTCCCCTGCTCACACTCTGTGTCTCTCTCTCAAAAATAAACAGTAAAAAAGTTAAAAAAAAGAAACATAAACCATAAGCTTCTTAGTGAGAAGCTGAATCTACAGTAACAAACATTCATTTAAACTATTTATAAAACCACTGTTACATAGTTGAAGACACCATTTATCAACCAGTTAACAATGGCAAAGCCAAGCCATGGCATTTGAATGCTTCCGTCTAACACCCTGGGTGGAGAATCAGACAAGAGATACTCAGTGTCCCGTAGTAACATTTTCTTAAACTTTAGCAAGGGTTGAATACCTGGACAGGAGGTCCATACTGATGCTTTACAGAAAGTAGACATGTAGTTCCTTTTTTTGTATATGCATGAGCTAGCTGCAAATATGCCTGCAGCAGGGCTAGTCCTTTCCCTTACCATGAGGCTAGGTCTACTTAAATACTTGATTGAAAGTCAAGTTGTCTATACTACGTAATACGGGTGAATTAATTTCCAGGTGAAAATTAAGGGCAGAACAACTACCTCAATCGGAAACTTGTGTGTAGGCCTGAAGATGTGTTGAATACATGAGTAAATTATTTTTTACTGATACCCCATCTGAATGAGTTTATTTCTAAAATCTCATGCCCACTTCCCACTGTACAAGGAATAGATCTATCATGGGTTATTTGGTATGATCTGTTTGGAAACTGGAAAATAAAAAATAATTACAGTGACTTCACTATAGCTGATAGGAAGTTGTTATTAACAGTTGACATGTTTTGGGATTGGTCATTGGATAGTGTTAGATAATCATAAATAAGAGATCCTAGACAGGATCTTGACTTTGATGGTTAGAGCAGGGAAACCTATTTGACTTAGTCACCAAAGGCTTTTTCTACAAACATCAGAAACATTGTGCCCCGAGATGCATGTTTATTTTACCAACAGTGGAAATGATGAAATCTTAAAATCTTTATTAATATGATGTGACAAAAATCCCAGTTGAATTAGCATTTCTTTCATCATTATATGTTTATATGTTATAATTGGCTGAGGGTTTTTTGGTGAATTTTTTTCTCAATTTTTAATGCATTTATTACCCATTTATATTAATGCTATAATATATTGCAAATATTTTCCTACAGTTTATATTTTAACTATATTAATGGTGTCTTTTATCTTGTGAAAGGCTTTTTTTAGTTAAATTTACCCACCTTTTCCTTTTAAGGGTCTGAGTTTTTTTGCTATGTCCCTCCTATTCCAAAAATCATAAAAATGAGCTTTTAGTTATTTTTACTGCTTTTATTATTTTCCCCTATATTTAATCCTTAACCCACATCTTTGTGTAGATGTATGATTGAGCTCTTTGCTTTGTTAAGACTGAATAGGATTTTTATTGGTAAAAGAAAGGGAGGAATTGATTACATGCATTGTTAACAAAATGAATTAGTACTACTACAATCAACGGTATAATATTCTACCTGAAGAAAAAGTCAGAAAGATTGATAAGGGCTAGTAGGATCATTTCTACAATTTAAGTTGCTCAAACAAAGGTGTAGAGTTGATGGTCCTGACACCAGGTGAACTGTGAGGAGACACAGCAGGGAAACTGGGAATCTTCGGGGAAAGATAGACATAAAAAGTGTGGTTAAATAGAAGAGCGTGCTTGTTACGTCTAACCTGGGCTCTTGGCTTATGGTACAGATGTGTACTTAGTAAATATTTTGGTTTTAACTTTGTCCCACTTAAGAATCTCTTCTGCTTGTATGTTGAGATGAGAATTTAACATAATTCTCTTACTGCTTTATTTCCTAGGATATAATCAGTATTTTTCTATCTTAAAATTTCAGTAGTCCCACAACTGTTGTCCGTTAACAAAGTTGTACTTCTTCTGCTTGCAACAGAGTTTAAACTAGTGATAGGAAGACATTGTTATTCTTTGTGCCTTGACAATATCAAAAAAAAAAGATGAGGTAGGAGGACTCTTCCCAGTCATTTCAAAGGGAGCATTTCCCTCTCTCCCTCATTTGGTTTTAGTTTTTTTGTTTCTTTGTTCTTTAAAGAACTTTTTAAGAAACCACTGGAGGATAATTGGGGTAGGGGTGGAGTCACTTGTAGATTACTCATGCTAATTATGTAATAGGTGGTTCTTCAAGTTTATATTTAATAAACTGCGTATCACCTTCTCAAAGATACCATATGTCCAAGGGAAGCTACTTATCCTCCTTTCTGGCCACAGGGGATTGTTTAGCCACATCCTCTAGTCAGAAAATACCTGGGTTCATGGCAGCTTGGAAAGGCTTTCTGTCACACATGACTCAGCACAACCAGAAGTTACTCCTAACTCAGTTACCATACCAAGGCAAGTTGCAAGGCACTGCCCACCTGGCAGGTAGGAATAGGATGACGTGGTGAGAAGAAAAGATAACAAGTGGGGTTAAAATTGGGATAGAACAAGGGGATGAATGGGGGTGCTCTGGAGACAGTATCCTCTAAGAAGCCAAACTTGAACAAGGTTGTGGGTGTCTTTCTTCAGAAGCCTCCTGTCACTAAGGGAAAAGTGGCGACCCCAGTTCCTCTCAGGGGAAGACTCCCTGTGGCTTGTACTCCCACCAGCCAGCAACGCTCGCAGGGGGCCGCAGGCCGCAGCACCTTGTGCGGGAAGGGGTCCACCAAGCGTCCTGTTCTGTCAGCAGCTAAAATGAACGTCAGGTAAGAAGAGGACGAGATCTCAAAGCTTTACTGCTTCGTGTACATTTCAGGTAGATGGCATCAAATGTGTTTCAATGTTGGTGAAAAAGAAGGCAAAGAGGATCAGAACAGAAAGATCAACAGATGATTTTTATAAAGTCTAATCTTTCTTTCTTTAAATTTGTGTTCTGTTTTCTTATTTTATCAAATTTCTCTAAGCTCATATTTGGTTCATAAAATAGAAAATATATATGGATATTCATTTTGTTAGTTTAATGCATGCCTGCAAAGATACATAAAATTTTTCCATTGACTTAAAAGTAAAGTTGAAGCTAAATTCCTACAGAAAATCTCTCAGTGCAGTGAACTAAGTTGACTCGTCCTAAAGTAGAAATATTATAACCCATTGGGTACTACAGTGTCATGGCCATCATGCCTCATTGATCCCTCTTGTTTCTTGTGCCTTTCCTGATAGCAAGATAGCCATCAGGTATAAGCATCACAGAGATGAAGATGTTCAGGCCCCTTTTCTTTAATACTGAAACATTTTTTTTTTCTTTAATTTACATCCAAGTTAGTTAGCACATGGTGCAACAATGATTTCAAGAGTAGATTCCTTAATGCCCCTTACCCATTTAGCCCATCCCCCCTCCCAAA
This sequence comes from Leopardus geoffroyi, assembly GCF_018350155.1. Taxonomy (NCBI): domain Eukaryota; kingdom Metazoa; phylum Chordata; class Mammalia; order Carnivora; family Felidae; genus Leopardus; species Leopardus geoffroyi. The sequence goes on along the minus strand of NC_059337.1, from coordinate 61,916,250 downwards.
ACCCCTCCAGCAACCCTCAGTTCTCCATATTTAAGAGTCTTTTATGTTTGTCCCCCTCCCTGTTTTTATATTATTTTTGCTTCCCTTCCCCTGTGTTCATCTGTTCTATGTCTTAAAGTCCTCATATGAGTGAAGTCATATGATATTTGTCTTTCTTTAATTTCGCTTAGCATACTACCCTCTAGTTCCATCCACATAGTTGCAAATGGCAAGATTTCATTCTCTTTGATTGCCTAGTAATACTCCATTATATACATATATATGTATATATATACCACGTCTTCTTTATCCATCCATCAATGGACATTTAGGCTCTTTCCATACTTTGGCTACTGTCAGTAGTGCTATAAACATCGGGGTGCTTACGCCCCTTCAAAACAGCGTATCTGTATCCCTTGGGTAAATACCTCATACTGCAATTGCTGGGTCATAGGGTAGTTGTATTTTTAATTTTTTGAGGAACCTCCATACTGTTTTCCAGAGTGGCTGCACCAGTTTGCATTCCCACCAGCAGTGCAAAAGAGATCCTCTTCCTCTACATCCTCGCCAACATCTGTTGTTGCCTGAGTGGTTAATGTTAGTCATTCTGACAGGTTTGAGGTGGTATCTCATTGTGGTTTTGAGTTGTATTTCCCTGATGATGAGTGATGTTGAGCATTTTTTCATGTGTCAGTTGGCCATCTGGATGTCTTCTGTGGAGAAGTGTCTATTCATGTCTTTTGCCTGTTTCTTCACTGGATAATTTGGTTTTTGGGTGTTGAGTTTGACAAGTTCTTTATGGATTTTGGATAATAACCCTTTACCTGATATGTCGTTTGCAAATATCTTCTCCCATTCCATCGGTTGCCTTTTAGTTTTGCTGATTGTTTCCTTCATGGTGCAGAAGCTTTTTATTTTGATGAGGTACCAATAGTTCATTTTTGCTCTTGTTTCTCTTGCCTGTGGAGGCGTGTTGAGTAAGAAGTTGCTGTGGCCAAGGTCAAAGAGTTTTTTGCCTGCTTTCTCCTCGAGGATTTTGATGGCTTCCTGCCTTGCATTTAGGTCTTTCATCCATTTTGAGTTTATTTTTGCATATAGTATAGGAAAGTGGTCCAGGTTCATTTTTCTGCTAGTTGCTGTCCAGTTTTTCCAGCACCACTTGCTGAAGGTACTCTCTTTATTCCATTGGATATTCTTTCCTGCTTTGACAAAGATATTTGGCCATACATTTGTGGGTCCATTTCTGGGTTCTCTATTCTATTCCATTGATCTGAATGTCTGTTTTTGTGCCAGTACCATACTGTCTTAATGATTACAGTTTTGTAATACATCTTAGGTGCGGGATTATGATGCCTCCAGCTTCGGTTTTCTTTTTCAAGATTGCTTTGGCTATTTGGGGTCTTACCTGGTTCCATACAAATTTTTAGGGTTTGTTCTAGCTCTGTGAAGAATGCTGGTGTTATTTTGATAGGTATTGCATTGAATATGTAGATTGCTTTGGGTAGTATTGACATTTTAACAATATTTGTTTGTCTTACCCAGGAGCATTGAATCTTTTTCCATTTTTTTGTGTCGTCTTCAGTTTCTTTCATAAGCTTTCTATAGTTTTCATTGTATAGATATCTCACCTCTTTGGTTAAACTTATTCCTAGGTTGTTGTTTTTCTTTTTCTTTTTTTTTTTTTTTTTAATTCTTAATCTCCGCACCCAGTGTGGGCCTCAAACCCACATTGAGATTGAGATTTCACCTCTGAGACTGAGATTGAGAGTTGCACACTCTACCAACTGAGTCAGCCACGTATCCCTGGTTCTCTCCTTTTTCAAGGGCATTTGCAGCATCTAATAGAGGTGGTGCCTGGTAACACTTCCCCCAACACATGCAATTATTTGACATAGTTTTTAATTTTTTTAATTTTTTAAAAATATTTATTTTTGAGAGAGACAAAGTGAGAGCAGGGGGAGAACAGAGAGAGAGGAAGACACAGAATCCAAAGCAGGTTCTAGGCTCCGAGCTGTCAGCACAGAGCCCGACGCGGGGCTTGAACCCATGAACAGTGAGATCATGACCCAAGCCGAAGTCGGACGCTTAACTGACTGAGCCACCCAGGCACCCCTGACGTAGTTTTTAGAGTTTAAAAATGCCCTGATGTTTAGAATTCTATTTATTGAGTTAGCTTGGAATATGAAGTAGCTATAGTTGGCAGTTTGGATTGTATTTAATACTACTTAAGGACACCATGGTCAGGGGTAAATATTTGCTACACTGCAGTATACAGAGCAGCCTGGATTTCACGGCACTTCTCCTGACATTCAGTTTTCTTAACTGTGTTGTAAAATGTTTTGTAATAATTTTGAGTGTTGATTCAGGATTACCACTATATCTTTAGTAGAAGTCCAGAAGTTCTCATCTGTTAATTCTACCATCACCACCATGTATATTAATATCTGTCCTTTCTGAATTTCACTGAATCTAAGGACCCCATCAACCAGAGATTCACCATTATCTTAGGGACCTTAAAAAAAAATCACTGCCAGGGCACCTGGGTGGCTCAGTTGGTTGAGTGTCCAACTCTTGTTCTTAGCTCTGGTCGTGATCTCACGGGTTGTGAGTTCAAGCCCCACAATGGTCTCGGTGCTGATGGTGCGGAGCTTGCTTGATATTCTCTATCACCCTCTCTTCCTCTCCCCATCTTGTGTTCTCTTCCTCTCAAAATAAACGTTAAAAAAAAGAAAAAATCACTGCCAGCTATGATGTGTTGCAAATTATTAAACACATCCCAAGTTCAGACATTAAAATGTAGAAAAACTCTGCATCATAGAAACAGTGAAATGTCTTTATGGCAATTTGCCAAGAGTAGACAATGGGCTTATGTACATTTCAAATAAATGGCATTCTTCTAGGAAGATGTAAGATCTGTTCCCGTTACTTATTTGGCATAGCAGTCTCCTGTTCCCTCTGACTTGACATCATCAGGAGGAGAAAGTACTTCCTAAACTGTAACTTGAACCCCCCGGCAGCTCCTTTGAGCTTTGCCTTGTCCTGTATTGGTCAAGGCAAGGAGAGCAGAGAATACAAAACCATATTTTACCAGAAAAGTTGATAAATGATTTGCTTTAGTATCAGTGTTTTAAAATGTTTACTCTGCAAAAGAGGTTCATTCACATAAATATTTATTGAGTCCTTTTGCTACTTGGTGACAGGTGTGTGTTTGATACAAGTTACTCTTGACATAAGCACTAATGTCTTGTACCCCACTGTCCTGTTTAGGTTTTCAGCTGCTACCAAAGATAATGAGCATAAACGGTCACTGACCAAGACTCCAGCCAGGAAGTCTCCACATGTGACTATGTCTGGGAGTACCCCAAAAGGCCAGGCTGTGCTTCAGACATGCAAGCTGAAGACCACAAAGGGGAATTCTGCTTCTGGTAAAACAGAACAAAAACTCTGGTTCATCTTTAAGCATGTAACTTCCTGAAATTAAGTATTATATCTGTTTACTTAAAGCTACTCCATATCCATAAAATCAAAAGCAAAAATTTGACCATAGCATATTTTTCATTTTATATTGGTGAGGAAAATGCCAGACACACAAACAAACAAAAAAAGTGATTACCGCCTGAGGACTCTATCCTGTCTAGGAGGAGTCCTAAGATGGTAACCCTCCCTGAAGAGCATTCAGCTCCTTCTCAAACTCAGGGATGAGAAGGAGGATCAGAGTATGCATTACAGCCTCTGTTTGGTCTTCTGGGACTCTGAAACAGGATTCCAGAGTTCATGGAATAAATGACGCACTATGGACCAGTAAATTGTATAAGCCAGAATAAGCCATATGGATACTCTTCTACACAAAGTCTACTTAATTAGTACCTACATTGACCAGTTGGTTTTCAAAAGAATACTGCAATAGTGGTATGAAGTTTAAAAAAGTCCCACCAGCAGATTGAGGCTTGTATTAGAATTAAGTATGTCAAGATTCTCCGGAGAGTCCTACTGAATGTGTCAGGAGAGAGCCTTGATCACATAGAAAGGGTTGCCAGCTTGCCCAAGACTAGAGCAATCCAGCTGGAGCTTCACGTTTTTTTTTGTTTTTTTTTTTTTTTTTGGGACAGAGAGAGACAGAGCATGAACGGGGGAGGGGCAGAGAGAGAGGGAGACACAGAATCGGAAACAGGCTCCAGGCTCTGAGCCATCAGCCCAGAGCCCGACGCGGGGCTCGAACTCACGGACCGCGAGATAGTGACCTGGCTGAAGTCGGATGCTTAACCGACTGCGCCACCCAGGCGCCCCCTACCTGGAGCTTCAGACCAAAGGAGAGTACAGTGTCGATAATAATCAGTGTGGAGACTGTTGAGAATTTCGTCATACCTTAAAGATAGAATAATGAGAGACTGACAACTATATTTTAAAAAGGTCCAAAATGGTGGGAACAGTAAGTTTATGATTCCTCCTTAAATGAGCTAATTCCCATTCTAACCTTTAATTTACACCAGCAAGCAGACATTCCATATAACATTATATTTTGTTGTTGTTGTTGTTGTTAAATGTTTATTTTTGATAGCACACAATAGGGGGAGGGGCAGAGAAAGGGGGACAGAGGATCCAAAGCAAGTTTTGTGCTGCCAGCAGCAAGCCTGATGTGGGGCTCGAGCTCACGAACCACAAAATCATGACCTGAGCCGAAGTCAGATGCTCAACTGACTGAGCCATCTAGGCACCAGTCCATATAACATTCTAAATCTTACAGTATGGGAGAAAGGGGACTGGGCAGAGGGCAGTACTAAAAATGGAGTGGACTTGGCTAAGATACGACTGTGTTATTTTACAGAGAGCTGGGGTCACAGAGTAGCAGCCCTTACCTCGTAATGAGAAAGGACTCAGAAATGGTCACAGATAAGGACATGAGGCAGAAACTAAATGTTTACCATATTCAGAGCTTTCTCCTCATGGTAACTCAGGGGTGTGCCCAGTTAGGATGGGATAGTTTTTTCCCTAACAGATAGGAGTTTTATGTAAAGGAAATAAAATTGTATGATTTCTTTTCCCTGTGATTTGCTTCTTTCACTCAGCATAATGTTCAAGAACCATCCGTATTGATAAATGAGCTAAAGTTTATTCATCATCACTGGTACGGATGTATTTCAATGTATCTGTTTTACTCCTCATGGACATGTGGATATTTCCAACTTTTGTTATTATGTATAGCGTTAGGACCATTCTTATTAACCATGTCTCCCATACACATATAAGAGCTTCTGTAGACCTAGGATGGACTGCTGGTCAGCAGGGTTGCAGATGGCTACTGTACAGGTTGAATTGTACCCATTTAAACTCTCATCAGCATTGTGGGCAGCCCCAGTGTTTCCCACCACCACTGGCACCTGATAGTGACACAATGAGATCTCTTAAGCACAGGGGTTTTGTGATTTTTGGATTTAACTGAGTGGTCCTAGACACTGGTGGCTTATTCACGTATACACGCAAGTGCTAACATAGGACAATAGCCAAGTGCAGCCTGTGATGGAAAAGAATTATAAAATGTGCCCAACTCTAGTATAAATTGGGCTGAGTCCTACCATCTTTGTATATTAACTTTATGGTAAAAGAATTCACATTTTTGAGGCGCCTGGGTGGCTCATTCAGTTAAGCGTCTGACTTTGACTCAGGTCATGATCTCACAGTTCCTGAGTTCAAGCCCCGCGTCAAGCTCTGTGCTGACAGCTCAGAGCCTGGAGCCTGCTTCGGATTCGGTGTCTCCCTCTCTCTCTGCCCCACCCCCACTCACACTCTATCTCAAAAATAAATGTTAAAGAAAAATTTTTTTTTAAAGAATTCACATCTTTTAATAACAACCCGAGCCACGGATCTTTTCATCTATATGTGATAAGGTTCCTTGCAGGCTTTATATCTATTTGTGTGAAAGAAAATGTTACTACTAATATATAATATTTTTAATTTTTTTTTTAATGTTTTATTTATTTTTGAGACAGAGACAGAGCATGAGCAGGGGAGGGGCAGAGAGAGAGAGCGAGACACAGAATCCAAAGCAGGCTCCAGGCTCTGAGCTATCAGCACAGAGCCCGACACAGGGCTCAAACTCACAGACCTCGAGATCACGACCGAAGTCGAACGCTCAATCGACTGAGCCACCCAGGCACCCCTAATGTATAATATTTTTAAAGGATAAATAATATCAGGGACACAGGTTGAAAATTGATCCGCTTCTTTAAACAGGATTTTCAACACCCAGCTGACCCTAGGAAATACCATAATATTGAGACTATTTGGGGAGCTAGTCACAAGCAAATCTCAGTGGTTAACTTTCCTTGGTTATTCTTTTTTCCCCCTTTTCCTTTTAACCAAACTGATGATCTATAGATGATATTCCCAATATTAAGAAGTGGCACTTCAATAAAGAACTTTATAGATCTTTTTTCTAATTAAGCCCTGGGGGGGGTTGTTCTTTGGTTTTGTAGTTGTTACCCCATTCAAGTTGACAACTGAAGCAGCACAGACTCCAGTCTCCAACAAGAAACCAGTATTTGATCTCAAAGCAAGTCTGTCTCGTCCCCTCAACTACGAGCCACACAAAGGTATGTGGGAATGTTCTGAGATACAAGACATGCAATAGACTTAAGATTAAATAGTTCTGCAGATCTGAGGATGTGAAAGATTCTCACACGTGATCCCCTAGAATTCCTTCCCCTTGGGCCCACATGACTCATGATTAAAAGACTGTCCACTAAGCAAATACTAAATAATTGATTCACCTACATTTTTGTTAATCCAAAGACATAACTTCTAATCAGTGTTAGGGCAAAGAAAATTTCAGGCAAAATCAAGAAACTTGGAAATTGGCCTGTGGGTAAATGAATTTTTTTTTAAACTTTCAAGTGATTCCAGGCTGGAATCTGCCAGTCCAACAACCTGGGACCTTTATTGGCCATATAAATGCCCATATAAATTGGGCATATGTTAAAGCATCTGTATCTTGCAGTGATTTCTAAAATTACTTTAAACATGAAGACTTCCCACAAATCATGTCCAATAGTGTTTATCTTTAAATTAGTAAACAAATCTTATTTAGAGGTAAGTCATTTGTAGTCCAAAAGCAAAACAACTACTTTCCTCTCACCCCGCAGCCCTCCCCTCTTTTTCCCATATGTGGCCCTGGCACCTCTATTCACTGAGTTGTCAGGGAGAAACCTAGGCGTCCTCTGGCTCCTCGCTCTCTTAGACCCCATACCTAGTGCATCAGCTGGTCCTTTGAGCTCTACCTTTGATATAGATCTTTGACCCCAACTATTTTCACCCTCCACTGCAACTCCCTTTCATCCAGGTCATCATCATCTCTCCTAGACTTTTGGAATAGCCTCTAGGCCCCACTGCAACCTGAAAAACAGATCAGAGCACGTCACTGATTTGCTCAGAACCTCCTAAGAGTTCTCATCTCTCCCCCAAGTTGATTTCATCACCTCCTCCCCTGACGTTGTGCCAATAACACTGGTGTTTCACCCCCTCAAACAGACTGAGCTCATTCCTACCTCCAGGTCTTTGAACTTGTTATCCCTCTGGTCCACCTAGAATACTAGTCCCACACCCCTTTGCACAGCTCCCTCCCTTGTTTTAATGCAGCATTCACTCAACTGTCACCAACTCAGAGGGCTTTCCTCCCTTCCCTGCCTCACACACTGCTGTTTTCTGTTTCTTCACAGCATGTTACTTTCACCTGATACATGTTACCTGACTATAATCCACCTCTACCACTGAAAAGTAAGCCAGAGAGAGCAAGGATTATTTAAAATTTGTCAAATTGGTTTCCATACAACACCCAGTGCTCATCCCAACAAGTGCCCTCCTCAGTGCCCATCACCCACTTTCCCCTCTCCCCCAACTCCCATCAGCCCTCAGTTTGTTCTCAGTATCCAAGAGTCTCTTGTGGTTTGCCTCCCTCCCTCTCTGTAACTTTTTTTTTTCCTCTTCCCTTCCCCCATGGTCTTCTGTTAAGTTTCTCAGGATCCACATATGAGTGAAAACATAAGGTATCTTTCTCTGACTTCTTTCACTTAGTATAATACCCTCCAGTTCCATCCATGTTGCTGCAAATAGCCAGATTTCATTCTTTCTCATTGCCAAGTAGTATTCCACTGTATATATAAACCACATCTTCTTTATCCATTCGTCAGCTGATGGACATTTAGGCTCTTTGCATAATTTGGCTATTGTTGAAAGTGCTGCTATAAACATTGGGGTACAAGAGCCCCCATGCCTCAGTACTCCTGTATCCCTTGGATAAATTCCTAGCAATGCTATTGCTGGGTCAAAGGGTAGTTCTACTTTTAATTTTTTGAGGAACCTCCACACTGTTTGCCACAGTGGCTGCACCAGTTTGCATTCCCACCAACAGTGCAAGAGGGTTCCCGTTTCTCCACATCCTCTTCAGCATCTATAGTCTCCTGATGTGTTAATTTTAGCCACTCTGACCATTATGAGGTGGTACCTCAGTGTGGTTTTGATTTGTATTTCTTTGATGAGGACTGACCTTGAGCATCGTTTCATGTGTCTATTGGCCATCTGGATGTCTTCTTTGGAAGTGTCTGTTCATGTCTTCTGCCCATTTCTTCACTGGATTACTTGTTTTTCGGGTATGGAGTTTGGTGGGTTCTTTATAGATTTTGGATACTAGGCCTTTATCTGATATGTTATTTGCAAATATCTTTTCCCATTCCATCGGATGCCTTTTAGTTTTGTTGTTTCCTTTGCAGTGCAGAAGCTTTTTATTTCGATAAGATCCCAATAGTTCATTTTTGCTTTTAATTCCCTTGCCTTCCCCTTCCCTCAAGTGTTTTGATGGTTTCCTATCCTCTTTCATCCATTTTGAGTTTATTTTTGTGAATGGTGTAAGAAAGTGGTCTAGTTTCATTCCTATGCATGTTGCTGTCCAGTTCTTCCAGCACCATTTGTTAAAGAGACTGTCTTTTGTCCATTGGATACTCTTTCCTGCTTTGTCAAAGATTATTTAGCCATACATTTGTGGGTCCAATTCTGGGTTCTCTATTCCACTGGTCGATGTGTCTCTTTTTGTGCCAATACCATACTGTCTACATGATTACAGCTTTGTAGAAGAGGCTAAAGTCTGGGTTTTTTTCTTCAATATTACTTTGGCTATTCAGGGTCTTAGGTGGTTCCATACAAATTTTAGGATTGTTGGTTCCTAGCTTTGAGAAGAATGCTGGTGCAGTTTTGATTGGGATTACATTCAATGTGTAGATTGTTTTGGGTAGTATTGACATTTTAACAATATTTATTCTTGGAGTCGATGAGCATGGAATATTTTTCCATTTCTTTGTGTCTTCTTCAATTTCCTTCATAAGCTTTCCTATAGTTTCAGCATACAGATCTTTTACATCTTTGGTTAGGTTTATTCCTAGGTATTTTATGGTTCTTGGTGCAGTTGTGAATGGGATCAGTTTATTTCTCTTTCTGTTGCTTCATTATTTGTGTATAAAAATGCAACCGATTTCTGGAGTGCCTAGGTGGCTCAGTCGGTTAAGTGTCCGACTTCGGCTCAGGTCATGATCTCACAGTTCGTGGATTTGAGCCCCGCATTGGGCTCTGTGCTGAACACTGGCTCAGAGCCTAGAGCCTGCTTCAGATTCTGTGTCTCCTTCTCTTTCTGCCCCTCCTCCACTCATGCTGTCTCACTCTTTCAAAAATAAATAAATGTAAAAATATAAAAAAAATTCTTTTAAATGGAATTGATTTTGTACCCTGCAACTTTGCTGAATTCATGTATCAGTTGTTCTAGCAGACTTTTGGTGGAGTCTGTTAGGTTTTCCATGTAGAGTATCATGCCATCTGTGAAAAGTGAAAGTTTGACTTCATCTTTGCCAATTTTGATGCCTTTTCTTTCATTTTGTTGTCTGATTGCTGATGCTAGGACTTCCAACACTAGGTTAAACAACAGTGGTGAGAGTGGAGATCCCTGTTGTGCTCCTGATCTCAGGGGGAAAGCTCTCTGTTTTTCCCCCATTGAGGATGATATTAGCTGTGGGCTTTTCATAAATGGCTTTTATATGTGAAGTATGTTCCTTCTATCCCAACTTTCTTGAGGGTTTTTATTAAGAAAGGATGCTGTATTTTATCAAATGCTTTTTCTGCATCTATTGACTGGATCATATGGTTCTGTTCTTTTATTAATGTGATGAATCACATTGATTTGTGAATACTGAACCAGCCCTGCAGCCCAGGAATGAATCCCACTTGATGATGGTGAATAATTCTTTTTATATGCTGTTGAATTCGATTAAGCAGTCAAAAATCCTTGCTCTCACTTCACTGCTATGTCCCAAACACCTAGAAAAGTTCCTGGCACATACCAGGTGCTCAGAAAGTGTTTAAGGAATGATTCTGGCCACCAGTAACTTCCACTAACAATAGAAAACCTGGCTTAGAGCTTCATCTGTGCTGCTTATTATTTCTATACCCTAGACAAGTCATTTAGTTCCTTAAGGAAAGGAAAAATAAATATTACATCATCAAATGAGGGGTGCCTGGGTGCCTCAGGCAGTTAAGTCTCCGACTTGGGCTCAGGTCCTAATCTCACGATTTTTGAGTTTGAGTCCAGTATCGGTCTCTGTGCTGAGAGCTCAGAGCCTGGAGCCTGCTTTGGATTCTGTCTCCCTCTATCTCTTCCCTTCCCCTGCTTGCTCGCTCTCTCAAAAATAAAAAAACATTAAAAAAAAACGTTTTATAAAAAAATTTTAAATTTGTTTTGAAGGATCAAATGATTAGATGGTTGTGAAACTCCTTTTCATAAAATGGGAAACTACACGGTCGTCTGAGTGGCTCAGTCAGTTAAGCGTCCAAATCTTGGTTTCGGCTCAGGTCGTGATCTTGGGATATGTGGGTTAGAGCCCCAAGTGGGGTTCTGTGCTGACAGTGGGGAGCCTGCTGGGGATTCTCTCTCTTTTCCTCCCTGTCTATGAAAATAAACAAACAAACTTTAAAAAAAAAAAAAAAAAAGGAAACTGCAAATAATAATCTTCGGCACTCAAAGATAGGTCATTAGCTATACAAATAAAGTAAAACATACACCTCTGGAAATTTGGTCCCAGTTCTAAAGCTAACAAAGTATTCCCACTCGTTCCATTCCAAATACTTTTTATTGGCTAACAGTAATAACATACTGCCTAGATGAAATACTTTATAATATTAAATATGTTTAACCTTGGGATAAACTACTTGGTTGTGATGGCTTTTTTTAATGTGCTATGTAATTGGATTTAGTATTAAGATTTTTTTTGTAGTATGAGGACTATCTGTGACTTTCCAAGGATTAAAAAGTAGGACATACTTTTATTTTTAGGAGAAAAAAATGCAAATTGGATCTGTGGAATATGAAATTAAAGCTAATAGAACTATGCTGGCAAATATCTATAAAAACAAAGTGTAAATACTGAAAAGGAGTAGTCCCAGATAGAGAATAAAATTGGGACTATAAATACAAGAATCTTCCTAACTCTTTGTCTTTGCTAAACTAGGAAAACTGAAACCATGGGGACAATCTAAAGAAAAGAATTCTCTGAAGGAGCATGTAAACAGAGTTAGCTTCCACAGGAAAACTTACAAACAACCTCCTCTCCAGACTAGGTGAGTACATAATTATGCAGGTCTATAGTTCTTTTAATGTTGAAAGACTATAGATAAAAAGAAAGCCTCTGAGGGACAGAAAGTTTTGATAATGTGGTATTTAGGAAGAGTAGGAGTAGAATCACATACAGAACTGCCTAACAGTATGGGTGCCTAAGCCCCACCACAATGGTTTCTAATTTATTAAGTGGGAGGTGGGGCCCAAGTAACTGCACTGTTTACAAAGCTCTGTAGGTGATACAGAAGGGGACACTGTTCTCTCACATGACCTATTGGCCCCAACAGGACACCTGGACAACCCTCCAGCCCCTAATCCAAGTGCCCAGAGCACCTAAGTATACAGATAGATGTAATTCTTCACTCCCGGGGAAACCTGGGTTACTAGGCTTCACTAGGGGAAATCCCAGGATGATCCTAAGCGACTTCCTTTTGCTTGAAAACCAAGTTAAAGCCAGAGCTTGCAGTGGGCTGCGGCAGGTGCTGGTGGAGTCATTTCCCCAAATAAAACTCTACTGATGCAGGGTTGCCCATCATCTGAGTTGCCTATAGCCAGCTGCCACCAAGACCTTTACTAACTTTGCTGTTAAGATTGTTAACATAGGAACACCTGGCTGGCTCAGTCAGAAGAGCATGCAACTCTTGATCTCCAGGTTGTGAGTTCAAGCCCCACATTGGGTGTACAGATTACTTTAATAAAACTTAAAAAAAAAAAAAATCATTAATCCTGACTCCCCCTGTCTGAATCCCCAGTTCCTTACAGAAAAGTACAGTGGCTTAATTCAGTAGACTATGGTTCTAGTTCAAGTATTTTCACCACACTATATGATTTTGAGCCTGACCTCTAACTTCCAAAAGTAGAGATTTCTTATTTAAAACAAATTAAGGCACCAAGGTGCGTTCTGTCCCAGTTTCATGCTTAATTGTAGGGTGCCGCATTAACATAAAAGGAAAAATACCAGTTTGTAGCCCTTTAACACAAATGACTTACAGATATGGCTTCTATCAGACAAACCACTAGATAGAGGACAGTGTCCGATGAGAGTGTGTTCTGTGCAAGTGTGCAGGAGGTCAGTGTAAGCTTGGACAGGAGTGTGACAACAGGTGGATTCTTGAGCTTCACTAGAGCCAAATGTGTACCTGTCCCTCTTTAGGGAAGAACAACGGAAGCAACATGAGCAAAAACGAAAGGAGAAGAAAGCAAAGGTTTTGGGAGCTCGAAGAGGCCTCATTATGGCTGAAGATTAATTTTTTGATGTCTTGTAAATATTACCTTATTCTGAACACTTTTTGTAAATATTTTTCTACTGTCTTCCCCGCTTTAGTCAAAAAACCTTTTTCTGTTCTTTGTTCACTATTTATGTAGTGTCGGTGCATTCTTAACATGCTACATCTCCGAAGACATTATTAACTTTAAGGCTCAGATATTCTTTGACGTGGTTTCTACTTAAGTCTCTGTACAATTCACTTTTGAACTGAGACTCATCCTATAGATTCCTGACCTAGATTTTTCATGTCAAGTTCCATGTGCTGATTCTAATATTAATTGCAATCCTGTTCTAGGCAACAGCATTTACCCTGATGGTAGGTAGTTCTACCACAAGCTTTAGTAGAAATTGCACCAATAAAAAGGTATGAATAGGGTAAGTTGAGAAAGTTCACTTCTTGCTCCTCTAGAGAATCTAGTAGTCTTGATCAAACTGGGGGCCATTTGGGTTGGTTATGGCATTAATATTCTACCTATGTGAAGTATCTGGTTACCTATGCACATTAGTTCAGATCACTTAATATAATTGGCATCTGTCACTCAACATACTCTTAAAAACTCTATTGCTCATTCTAGCCTTGCTTATTTAAAAACATACAGGGCCATAATGAAATCTGAGGATTGCTGCTTCAAGGATCATTGTGCTCTGTGAAACTGACCTTTTACTCACTTTATGGAAAAAGACGACTTGCTTAGCACCATAGCCATGCTTGTTGAACCTAAGTGGAGCTTCTGAGCTTTGTACTAATTAAGATTTTCATAGTTGTTTTCTCATGGTGGTAGATGGATTGTTTGTAAATAAATTGGTTTCCAAGATTGAGTTGACCAGCTAAGAGGTTAACAGGTGTCTACTTGTACTCCTTGTGCATTCTTTCCTGACCACCTCTTCCCACCCTAAGAAATGATCATGTCTTCCTTCTGTATTTTTTCACAGCACATACCAATTCTGTTATACTTACCATTAGATATGTGAGCCCAGAGAACATTGATATATTCCTGGGTGCTGAATATATTCAGATTTTGCTATTAAGGTAGAGATCATTGGAAAACAGACTGGTATTATGTTAAATATATGTCTACCATATGAGCCAGCAATTTTCCTAGCTATGTATATATATACCCAGGGGAAGTAGAATCACATGTCCAGACAAGAACTTGTATGCACTATTTACACCAGTATTATTCATTGTAGCCAAAAAGTAGAGAAAATGCAGCTGTCCATTAATGGATGAATGGATTAAAAATTATTAGTACCTCATTCTTTTTTAGTACACCATAACATGATATAACATGGATAAATCTCAAAGACATTTATGCTAAATGAAAAACCACCAGACATAAAAGATCACATATTATTGAATTCTATTTGTAGGAGACATATCCAGAGAAGATAAACTCATGAAGAAAGTAGATCCATAGATACCTGGGCTGGGAGAATGAGTGCCTGCAAAGGGCACTCAATTAAGGTTTCTTTTTAGGCTTGATAGAATTTTCTAAAATTAGCTTATGGTAAGGATTGACAATTCTGTGAATATACTAAAAAATCACTGAATTGTATAGCAATCTTTTTTTTTTTTTTTTTTTTTTAATTTTTTTTTTTCAACGTTTATTTATTTTTGGGACAGAGAGAGACAGAGCATGAACGGGGGAGGGGCAGAGAGAGAGGGAGACACAGAGTCGGAAACAGGCTCCAGGCTCTGAGCCATCAGCCCAGAGCCCGACGCGGGGCTCGAACTCACGGACCGCGAGATCGTGACCTGGCTGAAGTCGGACGCTTAACCGACTGCGCCACCCAGGCGCCCCTATATAGCAATCTTTAACAGTCTCCTTTCCTCAAATGATGGATTAGAAAACATAAGAAACCAATGAGGAACAGAGAGAGACAAAGACATCAACAATCATCTTAGAGACACCCTGCTTTGACAATACCAACTTGGGCAGGAATAATTCCTAACAGGAATCATTCTAACCCAAAACAGTTAAGTTCTTTACCTATTATCTCCACATCGGGACTTGCATTCTTTAAGCTGAAGTACTGCTTAGAACCTGGTTTCAGGCTGTGTCTCCCACTATGGGGCCTTTCTTGGCAACAGCATTTAGCTTTGTCTCAGGGAATACATACCAGCCGTTAATGGGAAGCTGTTAAATATTTTGTCTCTGTCATCATGAATGATACTATGCAGTTTGGTAGTACAAAATTACCATACCATCTCTACTACTTAAAAAGTCTTGGGTTAAGCTCTGGAGAATTTTCATAAGCAAATTCTTCTGTGTGGGCTGGATCAGCAAAAACTCCAATAAAATCTATTTCCAGGAAGAATGGACCATCCACTTTATCAGCCAGGGTGAATCCAACAGAAGAGATCTACATTGAAAATACAGAAATTGATCAAAATCTCATATACTGATACCATTCCTGGAGTTTTGAAGTTCCTGAGGTGATTAATATAACTAGGTCTTGGGACACCTGGGTGGCTCAGTCAGTTAAGCGTCCGACTTCGGCTCAGGTCATGATCTCTCAGCTCCCTCTCTCTCTGCTAGCATGGATGCGCAGGGCTCACTCTCCACTCTCTCAAAAACGTTTAAAAGAAAAAGAATTTAAGGGGCGCCTGGGTGGCTCAGTCGGTTAAGCGTCCGACTTCAGCCAGGTCACGATCTCACGGTCCGTGAGTTCGAGCCCCACGTCAGGCTCTGGGCTGATGGCTCAGAGCCTGGAGCCTGTTTCGGATTCTGTGTCTCCCTCTCTCTCTGCCCCTCCCCCGTTCATGCTCTGTCTCTCTCTGTCCCAAAAAAAATAAATAAACGTTGAAAATAAATAAATAAATAAATAAATAAATAGAATAAAAAAGAATTTAACATAGCTGGGTCTTTACACTATCAGCCCTTAGCAAGTACACCAGAGTTCTCAAATGCTGTAGCAAATCCTAAGTGCAGGGCTGATTTTCTACCTTCTACTTTCTCTTCCCTCTCCAAAGTAGTGCCACTTCAGACTGGTAAGGTCAGCATGTATGTCTAATGGAGGTTCCTTGTAGCCCTCCTAAACTTCAATACTTTTCACTATTTTGGAGCTAAAATAAATTGTGAGCAGGCTGAAATGATGACGACCATAGGAAATTCCTGCAGGATGGAGGTTTGGCTCACAAGATATGTCTGAGTCAACCTCCATATGGGAGTAACAGGCATGGCCTCAAGAATTTTTAGCTTTCATTTGCCAGCCCTCAAAAATGAACTGAAATGATCCTCACAGGAGTTTTGTTTCACTAAAGGGAACAGTTCTGAGTGAAAGTACAGGAAAATGTTACCTTATCAAGCAGAAGCTGGTACTGGGCATCCCGGATTCTTCCTTGATTAGAGAAGAAAAATTTGGAGAAAGGAATCTGAAAAAGAAACCATATACTTAACATCTCAAATGTCAGCAAGTGAGACAGTTGTATGGAATTGCAACGATAATAGTTTAATGCTAATGTTATTTAATTCTAACGTTATAATTCTAATACATGCAGTTATGACAAGTGGCTAGTCATTTTGATCATCGATATACATTTTTTAAAAATGAAGTATTAGTTGGGCGCCTGGGTGGCTCAGTCAGTTAAGTATCTGACTTTGGGCTCAGGTCATGATCTCAAGGTTCGTGAATTTGAGCCCCACATCAGGCTCTGTGCTGACAGCTCACAGCCTGGGAGCTTGCTTTGAATTGTGTCTCCCTCTCTTTGCCCCTCCCCCACGTGCACTCTGTCTCTGTCTCAAAAATAAATCTTTAAAAAAAATTTTAGGGGCGCCTGGGTGGCACAGTTGGTTAAGCGTCTGACTTCAGCCAGGTCACGATCTCGCGGTCCGTGAGTTCGAGACCCGCGTCGGGCTCTGGGCTGATGGCTCAGAGCCTGGAGCCTGTTTCCAATTCTGTGTCTCCCTCTCTCTCTGCCCCTCCCCCGTTCATGCTCTGTCTCTCTCTCTGTCCCAAGAATAAAAATAAATGTTGGAAAAAAAAATTAAAACAAAAAAAAAAAAAAAAGAAAAAAAAATTTAAAAAACTTTAGATGGCTCCTGGGTGGTTCCATCGGTTCAGCTCAGGTCATGGTCTCACAATTAGTGGGGGTTCGAGCCCCGGATTGGGCTCTGTGCTGACAGCTCAGAGCCTGGAACCTGCTTCAGATTCTGTATCTCCTCCTCTCTCTGCCCCTCCCCCTCAGGCTCTGTGTCTCTGTCTCTCTCTCAAGAATAAACCAACATTTTTTTAAAAAATGAAGTATTAGAAGAAAACAGATAAAAACCTTTCTAAGCCAGAAATCCCAAAGGAAAAATGATACACTAGAGTACAATTTAACCTTCTGACAGCAAAGACAAAGGATAAATATGTGTAACATTTATGAACAAAATTCTAATATCTTAAACACAAAACTTTCACAAATAACTAAAGTTTAATAACCAATAGAAACACAGGGAAGAGGGAAAATGGGCCCACTTGTATACAGCGGGTAGGTGTGCAGATTGGTACAACTCTTAGAGTGGCCGGCAACTGGGAGGCAAGAGTCTAGGACTCCAAGAAGCCCCCTTCTGTATACACACACCCTCTTCCAGGTATTCATGCTAACCTCTGTTGCTGAGAAGGGACTGTGCACAAGTAAGGTCCTAAAGCAGCAGACCTTAATGTAGGGAAGATTATCCACTGTAGGCCCGATTTAATCACTTGAGCCTACAGGAGGGACTGGTTAAAGAGCCTAAAAGCATCAGCGATTCAGTGGGGGAGATCCTCCACTTTTTGTTCTAAAGGTGGAGGAAACGAAATGGCAAGGAATGCAGGCAGCTCCTTGGAGCTGAGAGTGGTCCTCAGCTGACAACCGGTCAAGAAACCAGGACATTAGTCCTACAATCACAGGAACTGAATTTGGCCAATAACCTTAATGAGCTTGTAAGTGGATTTTTCCCCAGAGCCTCCAGAAAGGAATATAGCCCAGGAGACACCTTAATTTTAGCCTTCTAAGGCCCTGAGCATTGAACTCAGCCATACCAAGTCCCAACTCATGACCTATCAAATTGTGAGCTAATGTGGGTCTTTTGAAGCTGCTAAGTTTACGGTAATCGCTCACAGCAATAGAAAACAGCAATATTTAGCGAAATTTGAAATGCTGTAACTTTGACCTACCAACTTCACTTTTAGGAATTTATGTTACAGATAGACTGTGACAAATATGTAATGGTACAGCTTTTTCTAATAAAAAAAAAAGGAAAAATAGGGGAATGGTTAAAAGATTACATTGCATCCACACAATTCAATACTGTACAGCTGCTTCTTTTCATGTAGATCTACACAGGATGCAATGGCAGACCTCTACAATGTATTAGGAAAAAAAATCTAGGGCGCCTGGGTGGCTCAGTCGGTTGGGGGTCCGACTTCGGCTCAGGTCATTATCTCACAGTTTGTGAGTTCAAGCCCCATGTCGGTCTCTGTGCTGACAGTTCAGAGCCTGGAGCCTGCTTCAGAGTCTGTCTCTCCCTCTCCCTTTGCCCCTCCCCCACTTGTGCTCTGTCTCTCTGTCTCTCTCTCTCTCTCTCTCTCTCAAAAATAAAAACATTAAAAAAAAATTAAGGGGCGCATGGCTGACTCAGTCGGTTAAGCATCCAAATTAGGCTCAGGTCATGATCTCGCGGTGTGTGACTTTGCCCCACATCAGGCTCTGTGCTGATAGCTCAGGGCCTGGAGCCTCGTTCAGATTCTGTGTCTCCCGCTCTCTCTGCCCCTCCCATGCTCATGCTCTGTCTCTGTCTCTCAATAATAAATGTTTAAAAAAAATTTTTTAATTAAGAAAAATCTAGACAGAACACAGTATAAAAATAAATTTTTAAAAAGCCTCAAAAAAATAATAATAATAAATTTGCTAGAGCAATTGGAGAGTTCCTGGATGGCTCAGTAGGTTGAGCATCCGACTCTTGATTTCAGCTCAGGTCATGATCTCACGGTTTATGGATTCAAGCCCCACATCAGGCTCTGTGTGGAGAGTGTGGAGCCCTCTTGGGATTCTCTCTCTCTCCCCCTCTCTTTCTGCCCCTTGCCCACTCATGTTTGTCTCCCTCTCAAACTTAAAACAAAACAATTTACCACAGCAACTGGGAACAACCCAGTGTCTATTAATACAGGAATCAACTATGGGAATTCCATTTAATAGAAAATGCCAGGGGTGCCTGGGTGTTTCAGTCGGTTAAGAGTCCAAATTTGGTTCAGGTCATGATCCCACAGTTTGTGGGTTCGAGCCCTGCATTGGGCTCTGTGCTAACAGAGCCTGGAGCCTCCTTCGGATTCTGTCTCCCTCTCTCTCTGCCCCTCCCCTGCTCATGCTCCCTCCCACTCTCTCTCTCTTTCAAAAATAAATAAATGTTAAAAAATAAATTTTTTTAATGCCAAACAAAATAACAATAATGAAAAATAACTCCACAAAGCGACAGGGAAGCTCTCTAGGATTTAAATTAAAAAAAAAAAACAAAAAAACACTAAAAACGTACAAAGTTTGTTATTTATACTTTTGAGTAAAATTAGACAAAATAAGAACATGTATTCACATTTGCTTATATTTGCATAACAAAACTGCCAACTACACAAGAAACTACAGAGCGGCTCCCTAGAGCGGGTGGGCAGGAAGAGTCAACAGGGACATGAGTGGGAGTGAGGCTTCTCACTGTACATCATTTTAGATTTTTGACTTGTGAACCAAAAAATTAATGTGCTGTTCAGATTACTTATCACCAAAAACACTTGTGGACATAAAAGTCTCAATTCAAAGCTCAGATTCCAACCCACCACTGCAGTAGATCACACTGCTCACATAGCAGATTTAAATGCAGTCACACCCTATTTCACCTGCTCTCTTCATTCCTGTCAGACAAACCTGGGGGGGACCCCCCATCAATTTTTCATTTTGTACCCTAGTTTCACACTTCATCTACCTCATTATTCAAAATATATTTTGGAAATGGAATCAAGGCTACCTGGTTGCCATTCAAGGAACATGTGTCATCCACCCTACTGTCCCCTCAAACTAATCTCTTCTATCTTTTTGACAACAATTCTCTAAGAACACTGTCTACATCAAAGGAACTGGATTTTTTTTAGCTGGATAAAAAAGCTAAGAAGAAACATTAAATCTTGCATTAAAAGCTTGCATAAAAAGAAAAGGATGAACAGTTGTTCTCTCTTTCCAAGGGACAGTAAGCTAAATTTTATAATTTTTCCATCATTTTCCTCTGTTTTCTCCCCGTAATCAGAGTAAATACTTAAGCATCTCACTTCTATTTACTAAGGGAGAATTATTCATGCAGAAGTTAACAGCAATTAGTAACATTTAATTAAAAACCTCTTGTGACTACACCTATTGTAATGAGCACTGAGTAATGTATATAAATGGTGAATCACTATGTTGTATACCTGAAACTAATTTAACATTGTAGGTCAATAACACTTCAATTAAAAAAAAATCTCTTCCCCAACACTTTCCCTTAATAATTTAAAGAGAGCTGTTGCAAACAACTATTCTTTCTGGCCAAAGTTAGGACTACATGTATTTTCAGGGAAGAAAGTAATTGTTAACAATTAAATAGCAATAATACCAGAGAATAATTTGTCAGTGTGCAAGCCCTAAAAAATGTACATACCATTTATTCTAGGTATGTTATTTCTGAGAATATATCCCAAGAAAATAATTAAGGATATTTACTTCAGAGTTTGGCACAACACTGAAAATCTCTGAAAACAATCTAAATGTCCAGTAATAGAGGAACAACTAACTAAACTGTCTTCTATTTATATAGTAAAATATCATAAAGAAATTTAAAATGATATAAAAATGTATCTCAGCAGGAAGTTGTATATGAAATTCAGTGAACAATATGTTATAAAACAGCACTGACACAATAACATTTTTGTTAAAAAAATTTTTTGAAGCGGAAACAGAAAAATCTGGGGGGAGGGGCCAAGATGGCGGAAAAGCATGGAAGTTTTTTTTGCATCTATCATCCCTGAAATGCAGCCAAATCAACCATAAACCATCTTGCACACCTAGAAAACTGATTTGAGGATTAACACAACAATCTGCACAACCTGAACCACAGAACTGCAAGGTATGCAGTGCGGAGAGGTAAAATGGAGGAGAGAGAAACCACCAAGGGCAGGGAGCTGTTTTTGCTGGCAGAGAGAGCACAAAGATAGGGGGAGAGTATAGGAAAAGCACCCCCCTCCAAAAGCAGCTGCAGAGAAAAAGGAAGAGTGGAAACAGCCACAAGGGTCTAAACAAAAAAGGGAGAAAGGAGAGGGCTTAAATTCCATTAAGACTCTAAACAGCAGGAGTGCAGAGTCTGAAACTTCATAGCTGGATACCTGGTGGAGCTCTGGTGGGAAGAGCGAATCCCCAGGAGCAGACTGAGGTCCAAGGGGTCCTCAGGCCACACGAGGAGAGGCGGTTCCCCTTCTGGGAGGACATTTGGTAGAGGCTGTGCAGCCTCCCCACAGGCAAAGGTCCCAAAGGACCCCAGAGAATAACCACATTCCCTGGTGCTGGAACAAGGTCATTAAGGGTGAAGCCTGGTGCCAGATGTGTGTTGTTATTTACCATAATCCCTAAAACACTGCTGCTACACAATCATGCAAACTTTCTGGGATGGGCTGGCACCCAGCTGCAGTCTCTGGGCATCGACAGCAGCACAGTCTGTAGAACATTCCTAGGAGCAAGCTGGAACCCAGGCATTGCTCAGCGAGACCCTCCCCCAGAGGGTCTGAGCAGGTCTGCAGTCCCTTAGAAGTGAGGTGTTGGGAAACACAGCCCCATCTGAGATAAAGCTCAGGAGGGAGGTGCCACCTAGCAGCCTGACGGCTTGGTCATGGACAGTGTAGAAGTGGGGAGTGGACAGAATCCCTAGTCAAAGGAGGGATGCTTGATTGCTAGTTAGGGAGAAATGGGTGATGCCATTTTCACCCCACACGCCTGCACACACCACAACAATCCATCCCAGTAAGGCAAGCAGCGCCATCTAGTGGAGAACAGAGTCATTCACTAAGCCCCACCTAACTAGGCCAACCGTGCTCTTCAGGAACACAAGTCTCTCCACCAGCTTAGTTTACAGATTATAAAGTGCTTCATCGTTTGACTTCTACAGGAAACCAGATGTAATTTCAATAGTATTTTATTCTGTTCGCTGGCCCTTTTATTCAATTTTTTTTCTTTTCTTGAATACAAGAGAAAGAACTTATTTTCCATTTTTATTAAAAATATTTTTAATTTTTTCTATGATATTTTTTACTTTTTTGTAAATTTTTAAAATTCTATTTTACTTTCATCATTTCATTTTATTCTATTTTATTGTATTCATTTTTTCAAATTTTCAAACGTTTTCCTTTTTTTTCCCATTTTTTTCTTATCTTTCCCTTTTTTCTCTATCAAGCTCTTTCAACAACCAAACAAAAACACACCTAAGATCTACCATCCTTCATTTGATTTGTGTTGTTTTTAAATTTTTTTTCTTTTTTTTTACTTTATTAATTCCTTTTCTTCCTTCAAAATGACAAAACTCCAAAAGAAAGAACAGGAAGAAATGAGAGCCAGGGACTTAATCAACACAGATATAAGCAAGATGTTTGAACCAGAATTTAGAATCACAATTATAAGAATACTAGCTGGAGTTGAAAATAGATTAGAATCCTTTTCTGCGGAGATAAAAGAAGTAAAAGCTAGTCAGGATCTAATAAAAAAATGCTATAACTGAGCTGCAATCGTGAATGGATGGCATGGTGGCAAGGACGCATGAGGCAGAGCAGCGAATCAGTGATACAGAGAACAAACTTATGGAGAATAATGACGTAGAAAAAAGGAGGCAGCTAAGGCAAAAGAGGACAAAATAAGAATTACAGAATTCAGTGACTCATTACAAAGGTATAACATCAGGAGCACCTGGGTACCTCAGTGTTAAGGTTAAGCATCTGACTTCCACTCAGGTCATGACCTCACAATTCATGAGTTCAAGCCCCGCATCAGGCTTTGTGCTGACAGCTCGGAGTCTAGAGGCTGCTTTGGATTCTGTGTCTCCCTCTCTCTCTGCCCCTCCCCCGCTCATGCTCTCACGCTTTGTCTCTCTCTCTCAAAAATAAACATTTAAAAAAAAAAAAAAAAAGGAATAACATCAGAATCCTAGGGGTCCTAAAAGACGAACAGAGAGAAAAAGGGAAATTTATGTGAGCAAATCATAGCGGAAAACTCTCCTAACCTGGGGGAAAGACACAGACATCAAAATCCAGGAAGCACAAAGAACTCCCATTAGATTCAACAAAAACTGACCACCAACAAGGCCTATCATAGTCAAATTCACAAAATACTCAGGCAAGGAAAGAATCATGAAAGCAGCAAGGGAAAAAGAAGTCCTTAACCTACAAGGGAAGACAGATCAGGTTCACAGCAGGCCTATCCACAGAAACTTGGCAGGCCAGAAAAGAGTGTCAGCCAAGAATTCTTTATCCAGCAAGGCTGTCATTCAAAATAGAAGGAGAGATAAAAAGTTTCCCAGGCAAACAAAAATTAAAGGAGTTCGACTACTAAACCAGCCCAGCAAGAAATTTTAAGGGGGACTCTCTGATGGGAGGAAAGATCAAACAAAAAAAAAAATGACCAAAAGCAACAAAGACTAGAAAGGACCAAAGAATACCACCAGAAACTCCAACTCTACAGGCAACATAATGGCAATAAATTCATATCTTTCACTACTCACTCTAAACATCAATGGTCTAAATGCTCCAATCAAAAGACACAGGGCAACAGAATGGATAAGAAGACAAGATCCATCTATGTGCTGTTTACAAGAGACCCATTTTAGACAGATTGAAAATAAGGGGATGGAGAACCATCTATCATGCTGATGGTCACCAAAAGAAAGGTGGAGTAGCCATAATTATAACAGACAATCTAGATTTTAAAATAAAGACTGTAATAAGAAATGAAGAAAGTCATTATATCATAATTAAGGGGTCTATCCACCAAGAAGACCTAATAATTGTAAACATTTATGTTCCAAACATGTGAGCACCCAAATATATAAATCAATTAATCACAAACAAACTCATTGCCATAATAGCAGGGGACTTCAACACCCCACTTACAGCAATGGACAGATAATTTATTTATTTTTTTATTTATTTATTTTTTTAAACACATTAAATTTTTTTTTTCAACGTTTATTTATTTTTGGGACAGAGAGAGACAGAGCATGAACGGGGGAGGGGCAGAGAGAGAGGGAGACACAGAATCGGAAACAGGCTCCAGGCTCTGAGCCATCAGCCCAGAGCCTGACGCGGGGCTCGAACTCACGGACCGCGAGATCGTGACCTGGCTGAAGTCGGACGCTTAACCGACTGTGCCACCCAGGCGCCCCATGGACTGATAATTTAAACAGAAAATCAACAAGGAAACAATGGCTTTGAATGACACACTAGACTGGATGGACTTAACAGATATATTCAGAATATTTCACCCTAAAGCAGAATACACATTTTTCTCAAGTGCACATGGAACATTCTTCAGAAGAGATCACCCTCACAGAATAGATCACCCTCAACAAGTACAAAAAGAGCTGAGATCATACCATGCATATTTTCACACCACAATGCTATGAAATTTGAAATCAACCACAAGAAAAAATTTGGAAAGATAACAAATACTTGGAGACTAAAGAACATCCTACTAAAGAATGAATGGGCTAAGCAAGAAGTTAAAATAGAAATTAAAAAGTACATGGAAGCCAATGAAAATGGTAACACCACAGCCCAAAACCTGTGGGATGCAGCAAAGATAGTCATAAGAGGGAAGAATATAGCATCCACGCCTTCCTAAGGAAGGAAGAAAGGTCTCAGATACACAACCTAACCTTACACCTCAAAGAGCTGGAAAAAGAACAGCAAATAAAACCCAAACCCAGCACAAGACAGGAAATGCTATCGAACTCCCCCAAAAAACAGTAGAACAGATCAATGAAGCCAGGAGCTGGTTCTTTGAAAGAATTAACAAAATTGATAAACCCCTAGCCAGTTTGATCAAAAAGAAAAAGGAAAGGACCCAAATAAATAAAATCAAGAATGAAAGGGGAGAGATCACAACCAACACTGCAGAAATGCAAACATTAATACGAGAATATTATGAGCAATTATATGCCAATAAGATGGGCAATCTGGAAGAAATGGACAAATTCCTAGAAACATATAAACTACCAAAACTGAAACAGGCAGAAATAGAAAATCTGAACCAACCCATAACCACCAAAGAAATCGAATTAGTAATCAAAAATCTCCCAAAAAACAACAGTCCAGGGCCAGATGGCTTTCCAGGGGAATTCTACCAAACATTTAAAGAAGAGTTAACACCTATTCTCTTGAAGCTGTTCCAAAAAATAGAAATGGAAGGAAAACTTCCAAACTCATTCTATGAAGCCAGCATTACCTTGATTTCCAAAACCAGACAAAGACCTCACTAAAAAGGAGAACTATAGACAAATTTCCCTGATGAACATGGATCAAAAATTCTCAACAAGACACTAGCCAACTGGATCCAACAATAAAGAATTATTCACCACAACCAAGTGGGATTTATACCTGGGATGCAGAGCTGGTTCAAGATCTGTAAAATAATCAATGTGATACATCACATCAATAAAAGAAAGGACAAGAACCACATGATCCTCTCAATAGATGCAGAGAAAGTATTTGACAAAATACAGCATCCTTTCTTGATAAAAACCCTCAAGAAAGTAGGGATAGAAGCATACCTCGAGATCATAAAAGCCGTATATGAAAGACCCAATACTAATATCATCCTCCAATGGGAAAAACTGGGAGCTTTTCCCCTAAGGTCAGCAACAAGACAGGGATGTTCACTCTCACCACTGTTATTCAACATAGTATTAGAAGTCTTAGCCTCAGCAATCAGACAACACAAAGAAATAAAATGCATCCAAATCAGCCAGGAGAAGGTCAAACTTTCACTCTTCACAGATGACATAATCTCTATTTGGAAAACCCAAAAGATTCCACCAGAAAACTGCTGGAACTGATCCATGAATTCAGCAAAGTCGCAGGCTATAAAATCAATGCACAGAAATCACTTGCATTCCTATACACCAATATGAAGCAACAGAAAGAGAAATCATGGAATCAATCCCATTTACAATTGCACCAAAAACCATAAAATACCTAGGAATAAATCTAACCAAAGAGGTGAAAAATCTATACACTGAAAACTATAGAAAGCCTACGAAAGAAATTGAGGAACACACAAAAAAATGGAAAAACATTCCATGCTCCTGGATTGGAAGAACAAACATTGTTAAAAATGTCAATACTACCCAAAGCAATCTACATATTCAATGCAATACCTATCAAAATAATACCAGCATTTTTCACAGAGCTAGAACAAATGATCCTAAAATTTGTATGGAACCAGAAAAGACCCCAAACAGCCAAAGCAATCTTGAAAAATAAAACTGAAGCTGGAGGCATCATAATTCCAGACTTTAAGACATATTACAAAGCTGTAATCATCAAGACAGTATGATACTGGCACAAAAACAGACACTCAGATCAATGCAATAGAATAGAGAACCCAGAAATGGACCCACAAAAGTATGGTCAACTAATCTTTGACAAAGCAGTAAAGAATATCCAATGGAATAGTCTCTTCAGCAAATGGTGCTGGGAAACTGGACAGTGACATACAGAAAAATGAACCTGGACCACTGTCATACACCATACACAAAAACAAACTCAAAATGGATGAAAGACCTAAATGTAAGACAGGAAACCATCAAAATCCTAGAGGGGAAAGCAAGGAAAAACCTCTTGGATCTCGGCCACAGCAACTTCATACTCAATATGTCTCCAGAGGCAAGGGAAACAAAAGCAAAAATGAACTATTGGGATCTCATCAAGATAAAAAGCTTCCACACAGGGAAGGAAACAATCAGCAAAACTAAAAGGCAACCAATGCAATGGGAGAAGATATTTGCAAATGACATATCAAATAAAGGGTTAGTATCCAAAATCTATAAAGCACTTATCAAACTCAACAACCAAAAACCAAATCATCCAGTGAAGACATGGGCAAAAGACAAACTTCTCTACAGAAGACATCCAGAAGGCCAACCGACACATGAAAAAATGCTCAACATCACTCATCATCAGGGAAATACAACTCAAAACCACAATGAGATACCACCTCACACCTGTCAGAATGGCTAACATTAACAACTCAGGCAACAACAGATGTTGGCGAGGATGTAGAGGAAGAGGATCTCTTTTGCACTGCTGGTGGGAATGCAAACTGGTCCAGCCACTCTGGAAAACAGTATGGAGGTTCCTCAAAAATTAAAATAGAACTACCCTATGACCCAGCAATTACACTACTAGGTATTTACCCAAGGGATATGGATATGCTGATTTGAAGGGGCACATTTGCCCCAATGTTTACAGCAGTAAACATTGGCTATTGACAATAGCCAAAGCATGGAAAGAGCCCAAATATCCATCAATGAGTGAATGGATAAAGAAGAAGCGGTAATATATGTGTACGCGCATGCATGTGTGTGTATATGTGTCTACATACATACACACACACACACACACACACACACACACACACAAAATGGAGTATTACTTGGCAATCAAAATGAATGAAATCTTGCCATTTGTAACTACATGGATGGAACTAGAGGGTATTATGCGAAATTAGAGAAAGACAAATATCATATGACTTCACTCATATGAGGAATTTAACAGATGAACACAAGGAAAGGGAAACAAAAATCATATAAAAACAGGGGCGCCTGGGTGGTTCAGTCAGTTAAGCATCAGACTTCGGCTCAGGTCATGATCTCACAGTCCATGAGTTGGAGCCCTGCGTCGGGGGGCTCCAGCTCAGAGCCTAGAGCCTGTTTCAGATTCTGTGTCTCCCTCTTTCTCTTTCCTCCCCCACTCATGCTCTCTCTCTTCTCAAAAATAAATAAACGTTAAAAAAAAAATCACATAAAAACAGGGAGGGGGTCAAAACATAAGAGACTGTTGAATATAGAGAACAAACAGAGGGTTGCTGGAGGGGTTATGGGAGGGGGGGATGGGCTAAAAGGGTAAGGGGCATTAAGGAATCTACTCCTGAAATCATTGTTGCACTATATGCTAACTAACTTGGATATGAATTAAAGAAAGAAAGAAAGAAAGAAAGAGAATAGAAAAGAAAAGAAAAGAAAAGAAAAGAAAAGAAAAGAAAAGAAAAGAAAAGATAGATCTGGAAGGTACACACCAAAAGTATTTTACCTTTGGGTAGTGGTTAATTTTTTTTCCTTTTCGGGATTTTCCAAATTTTCTGTATGAAATCCTAGTTTTAATAATTCATTATATTGGAGCGCCTGTGTGGCTCAGTCAGTTAAGCATCCAACTTTGGCTCAGGTCATGATCTTATGGTTCGTGGATTTGACCCCTTATTTGGGCTCTGGGCTAACAGCTCAGAGCCTGCTTCAGATCCTGTCACCCTCTCTCTCTGTCTCTTTCCTGCTCACGTGTTCTTTCTCTCTCTCAAAACTAAACATTCTAAAGTAATAATAATTTGTTATATATACTATTCGTATACAAGTGTTACATATGTAGTAATTTTTTGCTTATGTAACTATATTAATGCAGAAATATGCATCAAGTGTCTGTTATATGCTAGGCACTGCTCAGGTGCAGGGGAGACAGCAGGGGAGACAATACAGACAAGGTTCCTGCTCTCAGAATTTACAGAATATATGTTCCAGGGGTGCAGGGTAGAAAGTGGTAATAAAGAGACAAGTGAATGAACAAAATAATTTTACTTAGTGATAAGTTCTATGAAAAAAGTAAACAGGGTAGTGTTAGTGACTGGGTTAGAGGATACAACTCAAGCTACAGGGGTCAGGCATCTCTGAGGCCTTTTGAGCTGAGAGGTGAATGACAAGGAAGAACAAGCAGGTGAAAAGCCTACCAAGCAGATACAACATGAAGTACACAGGCTCTGAGATGGAGGTAAGCTTGTTGGGTGTGAAAAACAGAAAAGGGGCCAGTATGGAGGAAGAAGGTAGGCAGGGAGACTGAGGATAAAAACAGGGGTCTGATACTGTAGGCCCAGTAGACCATGTTAAGGAGTTTGGGCTTTATTCTAATTGCAATGAGAAGCCACTGGAGGGTTTTAAGCACGTGACTGATGTAGTCTGCACTATGTGTTAGATCACTCTGGCAGCTGAGTGGAAAGTGAATTTTAGGGGGCAAAACCATGAAGAGGCTGCTGTAGTAAATCCAAAGGCCTGGACTAGGGTGAGTGGGAGAGATGGCTAGAATGGTCAGACTCTAGGTACAGTACAGGTGACAGAATGTGCTAAACAGACTATATGTGGGGTAAGGGAGAAAGCAATCTAGAATGACCCTTAGGTTTAAGTATAAGCAAAACAGGGACTTTCTTTGGAGTTTATGTATTAAAAACCTTCAGTAGACAGAAGAAAAGAATGGGAAATTGAAATTCATTCCCTTAATTTCTACCTCTTTTCCTCTAGGTGAACATTTTTACCTTCTTAAAGCTTACTCTCACAAAGTAACAGTGCTTTATATTACCAAAAAATGAATAAAAATTTTGATTGTAAAAATATGAAGTATTTATTGCTCCTAAGAAGACTTTCTCCTAAGCTAGGGATACTAGCTTAATAGAGTTGCCTGGAAGAGGGGATGTGGTGGAAACTTAAGAAGAAACATCTACTTGGGCACAGAGCAGAGATGTACCCATGATTTACCATGGACCTGGCCATATCCTTATGAGAAATGTTTACTGGTTAGGAAACTAACATTTATATTAATTAAAGAAAAAATCACTTATATAAATCTCACCCCTAGATCATCTTCCTTCTTTCTCTTTCCACACCTTCCAAAAGGGATTAATAAGGAAAAAAAAAAAACAAAAACAAAAAACTACAGGATAGCCATGATTTCAAAAGACTTCATTTTCATACACAATAAAGACTTATGCTGTTACCTTGACCTCCTGCCAGTAGGGCCCCCCACGGGTGAACATGAAGTAACTGTACATTTGATTCTTCCTCTGGATTATATCCGTGTCCTGTCTAATATTCACCATCCAAGGCCGACCATCTCCACGTACACGGAGATACAGAGTGTTGAAGTGGGACCAATCATAAGACTTCTTTCTCTCGAAAGGGCCCTAAGGTGCAGAAAGGAAAATTAAGTTCATCTCATTTTCCACCACTAGCAAAATTAGTCATCTTTTGAAGTATCAAAAGGATCCACTGGCATTTTTCTACCTAGTTTGCCCTTCTACCATAAGGAGGCAGATAAATCTGGGGATTATTTTTTTTAGCATAAAATACTGACATAGTATTTATGTTTCTCTTTTTTTTAATGGTCACTTGTTTTGAGATAGAAAGCATGTATGCATGCACAATTAGGGGACAGGCAGAAAGAGAGAGAATCCCAAGTAGGTTCCACAAAGTCAGCACAAGGCCCAACGCAGGGCTCAAACTCTTAACCTGAGCCGAGATCAAGAGTCAGACGCTTAACCAAATGCACCCCCCAGGTGCCCCGTATTTATGCTTCAAAGGTAATGTTCAGGACATGATTGGCCCAGGACAGTGTTGATATATGGTAGGCACTCATATGTATCAATGAATGGAAATGAATTGCTGTATGTACCTTTTTTTCCCCTGGTCCTATTAAGTAATGGATTCTGAGTGGGCAGCGACAGCTGCCTTCCTATAAGTCAGAAAACTATGAAAGAGCTCGAGTTTTAAAATCGCTATTTTATAACAATAGCTACCATCCACTGAAAACCTACGTAAACACTGTGAATGCATAATTTCATCCTCACAGCCCTCTGAGATAGGTACTATCATTGTGTTCCAGCTTACAAATGAAGAAACTGAGCACTCAATTAGGAAATGGTAGATCCAGTGCCATTTAATTCCAAAATCTATATTTAAAAAGAAAAAAATTTTTTTAATGTTTATTTATTTTTGAGAGAGAGAGAGGAAGACACAGAATCTGAAGCAGGCAGCAAACAGCCCAATGCGGGGCTCAAATTCACGAATTGTAAGATCATGACCCGGGCTGCAGTCACTCAACCAACTGAGCCACTCAGGTGCCCCTCCAAAATCTGTATTCTTAACAACTACCTATACTGTCTCTCATGGAAAATGGAATTTAGTGTTAACTTAAAAAGGTGTTTATTTACAGCATTCTCAAAGGTAATCTGATTTCGAGAATAGCAGTGCTCAGATATGAACTATCTTACTTACTAGCTGTGTAACTTTAGACAAGTTGTTAACTCTCCCAAAGCCTCAGTTTCCTCATCTATATAATTAGGATGACCACGCTTTACAGGATTGTTTTGAGGAATTAAAGGGATATATGTATATACATGTATATATGTATATGTACATGTATATATATATATATATATATGTATACATATATATGTATATATGTATATATATGTGTACATATGTATATGTACGTGTGTGTGTGTATGTGTGTGTATATATATATATATATATATATATATATGTGTGTGTATATATACACACACACACAAAGTAGCAAGAGGACTGGCAAGGCACACTTAATAAATTGTATCGCCTATTTTCATTACTCCGCAGTGTTTATCCAGCCATAGAATTATTTTCTACTGTGGAATGACCAAATCCATTCTGTGGATTTCAGGCACTGGAAAGAAAAAAAAAATCTTTGTATGCATACTTGTCTCTGAAAGAACACATACCTTTCTTTCTCATCATTATCTGGAGAGAGGGACCCTGGTAACTAACATTTGCCTTTCTCCTTAGAGTACAATAGCCAAGCAAACATCCAGAGGCTATGGCCAAGGCCAGGTATGGGAGCCTGTCCAGGTAGCCCTGAAACAACACCCAGTCAGCAAATTTGCAAAAAGCCATAGACTGGTTGTGAGACAAAGGAGCTAACCTAAGTAACTCTAGAAAATAATGTTCTGATGGGAAACTGTAAAACTAAAGACAAAGGAAACTATATATACCCAGTGTACTCTAGTTGGTAAAGTTGTTTCTCACAGGGTTATGGGTTAAAAGTTCTGAAACTGCTGGGGCGCCTGGGTGGTTCAGTTGGTTAAGCATCCGATTTTGACTCAGGTCATGATCCCATAGTTTGTGATTTTGAGCCCTGCATCAGACTCTGTGCAGCTCAGAGCCTGGAGCCTGCTTCAGATTCTGTTGTCTCCTTCCCTCTCTGCCCCTCCCCTGTTCACACTCTCTTTCTCTGTCAAAAATAAACAAACATTAAAAATAAATAAATAAAATTTTTTTAATTAAAAAAATTTAAAAGTTCTGAAACTGTTTTGCATGTACACTGGGGTTGAATTAACAGGTAAGTTGATGGTAACTAATGGGAGACAGGTTTGTCACACTATTACAGTACGAAGTTATAGATAAGAGGGAGAAGCTGAAAATGAACCACATGGTACTATATTAGAGTCAGCACGGTATGAACTCCTATTTGGCTTGTACAGAAATAGTTACAGACGTGTTTCCACGATTGGTATACATCCCTGTATTTCCTGCTGTGTCCATTGAGAGGTCCTGGAAGTACTGTCAACCCAGTAGCAACAAGCATACTCAGCACCCAGATCTGGGTTTCTAATACCATTCTCCAAAAAAAGGCATCAGGGCTCTTTTGGGAAATGGCTAGTTCTAGGTCTGGGACAGAGAAAATACAAAATGTGCTTAGAGCATCTTATAGTGCCAAAAAGTTCTAAAAAACAAAAAAAATGGAGGCATGTCAAAAGGACAAAAACCAACTTGAAAGAGCTTCCAATGGCCAAAGCTGGAACAATTTGAGCAACAAAATAAATAACATAGCACTGGATTATAACCCGAAGTATGAGTCCATACAAAATGACTGGCTGACTAAATAAAGTCGGAGAAAAACAAAACTTCTTCTCTGAAGAATACCCAATAATATATGAAAACACCATCCCTTTAAGTAGACAGAACTTAACCCCATGCCCTGCTCCCATGCCTTGAATGTAGGATGCTCTTAGTGACTTGCTTCCAAGGAAGAGTATGGAAAGAAGAAAAACAAATAGTAACAACAGAGTAATCTGGCAAACACTATCCTGACCAGGGGATCAAGGTTAACACATCAATGATAAGTCACATTGCTAGCATGTACTCCTGATATGATGTGATGAAAACAGTACTTCAGCTCTGTGGTATTCTTCCTAAAAAACCAAAAACCCAGTCTTACAAGGAGAAAAAACATCTGAAAATCCCAAATTGAGGATTATTCCACAAACTACCTGACCAGGATTTCTCAAATCCTCAGGAAAAATAAGGAAAGACTAAGAAACTATTACATGGTAGAGGAGCCTAAGGAGACATGACAACTAGACATAATGTGGTGTCCCGGCTGGGATCCTGGGACAGAAAAAGTACAAGTGGAAAAACTACTGGAACACAAATAGTGTCTGGAATTAGTTAATAGTAACGTACCAATGTTGGTTTCCTAATTGTGACAAATGTACGAAAGCAATGTAAGATAGCAACAATTGGAGAAGGTGGGTGAGGGGCATATGGAGCCTTCTGTACTATCTGCACGATTTTTCAGTAAAACTAAAACTTTTCTAAAATAAAAAAGTTTACTTAAAAAAACAAATAAAAACTACATGCTGACCCTACATCCACCCTAATGAACCTCTGGCCATCACAGGGACTGTGGTCTATTAGAGAAGACGCACATCTCCCGAGATCATTGTTCAAATGTCTGACTTCTCAGAGCTCCTCAAACATAAGAATGTCCCACCCTGACCCAAAGTGATGCCCAGAAACAAGTGCCCCCTCCTCAGGAACCACTTCCCCCTTATGCTTTTGCTTTACACCTGTGCCCCGTAGTCACTTAACCCCACTGACACAGATGACCTACCAGGTGTTTTCACTCATAGAAACAAAAGCTATCTGTAGGGGCAACTGAGTGACTCAGTTAAGCATCCAACTCTTGATTTTGGCTCAGTTCATGGTCTCACAGCTCCTGAGTTCGAGCGGCGCAATAGGATTCTCTTTCCCTCCCTTTCTCTCTGTCCCTCCCCCACTCGTATTCTCAGTCTCAAAATAAATAAACTTCAAAAAAAAAGTATTTTGTTTAAAAAACAAAAAAAAAGCTATCTGCTACAGTTCATACTACAATGAAATTCACCCCCGTTCACTGGAAAACTGAGGCTCTGGGACTTCACTTACCCTTGGAATCCTGGATATCATTGCGCAGTACCCACTGCGGCCACTTTCCCCATCTTTAGGC
Organism: Leopardus geoffroyi; assembly: GCF_018350155.1. Classification (NCBI taxonomy): domain Eukaryota; kingdom Metazoa; phylum Chordata; class Mammalia; order Carnivora; family Felidae; genus Leopardus; species Leopardus geoffroyi. The sequence goes on along the minus strand of NC_059337.1, from coordinate 61,882,006 downwards.
GCCTCAGAGCTCAGAGTTCCATACAGCAGTGCACTCTGATTATTCTTGCCCATTTTCAGGAACACTTCACTTCTGCCTCCAATTGTCTTATCAGAAGTCACCATCCACTTATCTAAGTCCTCTTTTCCACGGAATTGCCAGACAACCTTGGCTTGTTCCAGCAAGACCTCATGCAGGGGGCGGCCTTCAGGGCCGATCCAATAATTCACAATATCATCCTTCAAACGCCTACAGTGGTTCTTTATTTCATCTTTAATTGCCTTATCAAAACTAACTTCCGGCTTTTCCTCTGGAGAGGTTATATCCAAAGCAACTTCTCTCTGGTGATGTCCTTGCAAATCCCCTTCAGTATTCCTTTGAGAGGAGGTTTTGCCAGGAGCAGCCACAGGTTTCTGAAGACTACTAGAACAATAGTCTGCAAAGCGATTACCCAAAAATGGACATGAGGAAACACTTGGCTTCAGGCATTTTCTGAAAATATAAGCGCTACTCAGAAACTTGTGAACCAAAGCCATAGTAAGATAAAATGTAAATTTCTCCCTGGGCTACAAAGGAAAGAAGCTTCAGCAAATAGCTCAGTTCCACCTAGAAAGGAAAAGACATTGAAGAGTTACCAGGGTAGCAATGACTGCATCACAATTTCAAATTCAACAAAGACATGTGTTGTGAAATTCATGAACTTATTTTCTAATTCTATAAACACTTCCCCAGGGCCTACTATGAACATAAGCCTGTTTACGCAGTATATAAAGAAAGTATCCCCCTGCCTCGTGAAAAAATGAGAAGAGGAAGAGAAACACAGGCCCCCTTCATGGAGTTAATTATTACCTCAAAATAATTCAAGTATGTACTTCAAAAGGTTGTGTTGACCTTAAACCAAATTTTTATGCTGATTCTTATTTTTATTTTTTTAATTTTTTAAAGATTATTTACTTTTTGAGAGGCAGAGCATGAGTGGGGGAGGGACAGAAAGACAGGGAGATACAGAATCCAAAGCAGGCTCCAGGCTCTGAGCTGTCACCACAAAGCCCGACGTGGGGCTCAAACTCACAAACCTGAGATCACAACCTGAGCCGACGTCGGACGCTTAACCAACTGAGCCACCCAGGTGCTCTTATGCTGGATTTTTAAAGAAATCATTGATACCTAAAATAAAATACTCAACTAATTCACTCCAAGACCTAGGATAACTGACAACATTTTAGCACTTCATCTATACAAACAGGGACTACAGGGTACATTGTATGTGGAGTCAGAAAACATGCCCACTTATTAGGTTATGAACATTGTGAATATTGGCAATTTCATACGGCTAAACCTAATAAAGCTCTTTATCCTCTGGTAAAGCTATTAATCTTTTGAAGCCTCCATTTCCTCAGGGGTAAGGCTGTGTTAACACCTCCTCTACTTACCATAAGGTATTCTTCTGAAGATCAGATGGAATGAAGACTACAAGAGCGTTCTCTGATCCAGTAAGGTTTTCAAACCACCTGGCATATATTATCTCATTTAAGGCACAGAAGGCTCCTGTAAGACAAGCCAGGGAGATATTTCCTTTCTCTAGGAAACAGACACCAACAGGTGAAATGATTTGCCTAAGCTCACACTGCTAATCAGCATGGAAGCTAGAATTAGAACCCTAGCCTTGAGTCCTTCCACTAGATGCTGCTGCTTCTAGTAAAAACATCAGCAACACAAGTTCTATAGCTCTAGTAAAATAACAGCTTTGGCTAAACAGTTCTCTCTCCTACTTACTCCAGCTACCCCTAAGAGGAAATAAAAGATGCAATGCCAATGTCTTTGTCTTTCTCCTATCTTGGCCCAAAGACCAGGAGAAAGGAAAAACAAAAACAAAAATTCATCCACTAGTCAGAACATGGTGCTGAATGAGGAAATAAACAGAACACTAAAAACTTAAAAGAAAAAAAAAAAGCCTCAAAAATGCCAAAATCCAACAATCTGGCTCACCTGCTTCAACTGCCTAGTAGTCTACAACTAAATGGCGCCCAGACCACCCTAACTACAACCAAGGAGTGGTCAATCGTCTAGAGTGCCCCTCCTCCCTCACTCCTCACATCAGGGGAATCACCACTTTCTTTCTTCTAGAACACTGCACTCTGCTCCCTGTCTCCAGGCTTACAGCCACCACCTCTACCTCATCCCACCTCTCAGCATCTAGAAGGGCCTAAAACATAAAATTGATCATTTATCTTCTCTGATTAAAACACATGTGGGGCTCCCTCATGGTCTTCAGAATAAAGGCCAACTTTCTCCACAGGGTATAGAAGACTCCACATCTGGCCTCCATTCATCTCCCCAACCTCACCTCTAGTCACATCCCACTCTCTACTCCAATCCTGGCTAAACACCTGTGGTCCACCAAGTGCCAACCACTTCTCTGGGCTTCAGTCTTTGGCTGATTGCTGTTCCTAGGCCAGGAATGCCCTCCACAGATTTTGCCTAGCTACCTTATCCTTTGGAACTCAGCTTCAACATCCCTTACCCCTCCAAGAACCCTTCCTTGACGATTCAACTTCACCAGCACCTGCATCCCTCTGATGTAATCTTACTGCATCCTGGGCTTATACTTTCCCTACTACAGTTTACTGCAATTTCTTCATTAGTCTCTTCCATCAAGACACTTCCAGTCTGGCGAGGGAGACCATTCTCACTGTGGTACTTCCAGCTCCCAGGATGGTGCCAGGCATGCAGGAGACTTGTAATATATGTTAAATAATACCTCCACAATTCCCCACTTCCTCAACCAGTGTCTTGGTTCAGGGTCTTATTGCTTCTTACCAGGACTACTGTAACTTCCCAACAAACGGCTTCTCAAACTTTAAGTGCCTATGAATTGGGGCGTCTCAGTAGCTCAGTGGGTTAAGCATCCAGCTTTTTTTTTTTTTTTCTTCCAACGTTTATTTATTTTTTTGGGGACAGAGAGAGACAGAGCATGAACGGGGGAGGGGCAGAGAGAGAGGGAGACACAGAATCGGAAACAGGCTCCAGGCTCTGAGCTGTCAGCCCAGAGCCTGACGCGGGGCTCGAACTCACGGACCGCGAGATCGTGACCTGGCTGAAGTCGGACGCTTAACCGACTGCGCCACCCAGGCGCCCCAAGCATCCAGCTTTTGACTTTGGCTCAGGTCATGATCTTGCAATTCATTAGTTTGAGCCCCACATCAGGCTCTGTGCTGACAGCTAAAAGCCTGGAGCCTGCTTCGGATTCTGTCTCTCTCTCTGTCTCTCTCTCTCTCAAAAATAAGCATTAAAAATTTTTTCTTAAATCACTTTAAAATGCAGATTCTGATTTAGTAGGTATAGGATAAGGCTTGAGATTCTGTATTTCTAACAAGCCCCCAAACGATGCCCTTGTCATTGGTCCATAGGATACTTTAAGTAGCAAAATTCTAACACATCTCCTTGACTCTGATCGCCTCTACTTCTCCCAATCTATCCTTTGACAAGCAACAAAAGGGATTTGTCTAAATCTGACTGCACTCCCCTTATAATAAGTCAGCAATTCCTCCCCAGAAATTCAAACTCCTAAAATAGTACACAAGGCCCTCCAAAATGTGCCCAAGTCCCGATCTATTGCCTCATATCCATGGGCAATAACCTCAGCTCCATCAAGACCAACCGTAGGGGCACCTAGGTGACTCAGTCAGCTGAGCGTCCAGCTCTTGATTTCGGCTCAGGTCATGGGATCAAGCCCCTTGTGAGGTTCTGTGCTGAGTGTGGGGTCTGCTTAAGATTCTCACTTTCCCTCCCTCTGCCCCTCTCCCCCGCTTGTGCACGGTCTCTCTAAAATTAAAAAAATAATAATTTTTAAAAAAGACCAACTGTAATCCTGTCTGAACACATACAAAAAAAAAAAACAAAACAAAACACTGTTGAAACCACAAAAATGACCAAATATTCTACTATCTTGGCTAATATGAATGACTAACATATCTTTTTTAAGTTTATTTATTTTGAGAGAGAGAGAGTCTGTGAGTGAGGGGGGCAGGGCAGAGAGTAAGAAATGAGACAATCCCAAGCAGGCTCCTCACTGTCAGTGCAAAGCCTGATGCGGGGTTTGATCCCACAAACAGATCATGACCTGAGCCAAAGTTAAGAGTCTGGACACTTAACCGAGAGCCACCCAGGTGCCCTGAATGACTGGTATATGTTGACCAATCATGGCATTAGCCTAACACTAGATAGATAAGACTTCACATTCCCAGTCATAGTTACCTCCACTTCCAGACTACTTTCCCCCAAATCACTTAACACAAACCTAAATCCAATAATAAATCCCTTTTAACACTCTCTTACTTAGATGTGACATGGTTTCCTATGGTACGTGTTTTTTCTCACTGTAATAAGTAATAAGCTCATGTTCAACTATAGTCATGTTCCTGGTTGCCTTCCACCAGGGGGCAATGACATTACTCTTCCTCCATATTCTCCTGACAATCCGTGCATACCCCTCTTTCGCCCTTACATAATGTTAGAATATCACTTTTAACTGTCTACCTCACTAGTGTGACCTCCTTAATCATAAGGACCATGGCTTAAACATAACTGATGCCCAATGATGTTTGCTGAATAAATGAAAACTATGCAAACAGTATATTTTCACATGGACTAAAAAAAGAAGGGAACCAGGAAATTAAAAACAGTTGATCTGAGGTCCTGGAATCACAGGTAATATTTCAATTTCCCTCACCGATTGTGCTTAAATAATTTTATCTCTATATATTAAGGAATTTGGGAAACAAATGATAATCCTATAAAATGGAATTTGTACAATCATAAAAGATTCTCGAGAACCCCAACCATAGGCTACACTAAGTGGCAAATAAGGAGGAATCCAAACTGCATATATACAAATATTGCAAGCATAAAAATGCAGAGACAAAAAAGTTTTGGGTGGCTAAAAAAGGCTTAAAGCTGTATATAGGATGGGATTATGAGTAACATTATTCACCCTATTTTCCACACTCTTAATAGTGCTGTTACTTCTCTAATAACATAAATTTAATTATAAAATTTTGCTTTGTATTTTTACCAATAAACATAAAGTAAAACCCATCAAATGGATGATCCGGTGCCGAAGCTGATGAATTTTGACGGCAACGGAACCCACTGAGCTAAAAGAGAGTAGTCTTAGTAAAGATTATATACCCAGGGCTTACCATGTGCCAGAAACTGTTCTAAGTGTATTTCATTCACTCCTCACAACAACCCTGAGAGAGGTGCTATAACTGTTCCCATTACAAAGACGAGGAAACGGAGGTCCCAAGAATAAATTAACCGAGGTCATACAGCTAGTAAGTGGCAAAACTAACCCTCGACCCCTGTGTTTTAACTCCGGATCTGATTCGGGGGAACGGTCGGGACCGTGCCACGGAGAGGCAGCCCTGTCAGGCCTCACCTGCTGGGGCTGTGTGGCCCTCCCACGTCCCGGACGCGCTAACAGCCTGCCGGTGCTTGCTGGCCTCCCCGCCGGAGCGCGCGAGTGACTTCCACCCGGATCTCCGCTTTTCCCGACCGGGTACTCCACTTTCTTCGTGTGCGTCCGTCTGCTTTTCCAGTCCGGCGCCAAACCAGACCTTAGGGCACTAGAGTTCCGGCCGAGGCGCAGTCCGGAGAAGAGAAACAAGATTTCCGGAGCCCGGCGAATTCAGGCTTTTGGTCGAACAGCCTCCCAAAGGGCTCCGTTTACCCCCTCCTGATCTTTTCTGCCCTGTGTGAGAAAGTGGCGGAGAGTTTAGAGATGCTTTTCTCCTTCCCTTTCTGCATCCCTGCTTCAGGCTGCAAATTCCACCTCTCATCTTTCAAACAGGACCCAAATACTGCTAAAGTCCTTTCGCCCCCGGGCGCCAGGGTCCCCTCTTGCCGCCTCTCCCCGCAAGCACCTAAAAGCTGCCCATGGCCTCAGAGGACTGGATCTCCTTGGAATCCACCCCCCCCCCCCCCGGAATCTTTGGAGACCCACCACGCACCTGGACAGCAAACCGTCGTACCAGTCCTACCCAAATCCTGCCCAGTGGGGCCGCCCACTCTCCAGAACTTCTGTATCCATTGCACACCGCTGTTTAAGCACTTTCAACATTGTGTCTTAAGTATTCACTTCTCACTTCCTCTGCCACTCTGTGAGCTTCTTGGGTCCAGAGCTATGCTGTTCTTCTGTCCTCAGCAATTAGCACTGTGCTAGCAGGAATTAAGCTTTTAGCAAGTATTCGAATGAATTGTAACCCCCGGCAATTAATTCCAGTCTTTTCCAAGGTTCCAAAAGGCCTCACCGAATACAATTAATTGACTTTTCCAAGTTTCCCCCACCACTTGTTTCCATTCCACCACCTCTTACTTCTTGAAATTCTGCTTTTGACTTTTCTAGACTGACACTTGCCTGGTTATCCTACCGCCTTGAACCTTCCACAGCTGCCTCCACCACTGACTCTTTTTAGTTTCAGATATGAGTTATGTACAATTTCATCTTCCCTAAATCCCAGAATACATTTCCAACCTCTTTTTGTTGAGCTTTTTTATTTTTTATTTATATTTTTATAAAATTTATTTATTTTGAGAGAGAGGGAGAGGGAGAGGGAGAGAAAGAGGAGCAGAGAGTATCCCAAGCAGGCTCTGTGCTGTCCACGCAGAGCCAGACACAGGGCTCGATCTCATGAACCATTAGATCATGACCTGAGCCAAAATCAAGAGTTGGATACATAACAGACTGAGCCATCCAAGGGCCCCAAAGATCTATATTTTAAAGTATATGACAGGGGTGCCTTGTCATACAATATTTGCTCTTCTGTGTCTGACTTACTTCATTTGGTATAATATATTCAAGGTTCAACCGTACTGTAGCATGTGCCAGAATTCTCTTCCTTTTTAAGGGTGAATAATATTCCATTGCATGTACTTACCACATTTTGTTTTTCTATTCATTATTGATGGCAACTTGGCTTATTTCCACCTTTTGCGCATTGTGAACAATGTTACTGTGAACATATGTGTACAAATATCTGTTCAAGCCTCTGCTTTCACTCTTTTGGTTATTAAACCCATATGGTAATTCTAATATTTAAGATGTGAGGAATCGGGGCACCTGGCTGGCTAAGTGAGTAGAGCATGAGGCTCTTGATCTCAGGGTCATGAGTTCAAGCCACACACTGGGCATGGAGCCTACTTAAAATTTTTTTTGAGAAATCACCATCTTACATTTCCACCAGCAATGCACAAGAATCATTTTCTCTACCTCTTCAGCAACACTTGTTATTTTCTGTTTGTGTTTCTTTTTTTAGAAGAGCCATCCTAAAGTATGTGCAGTGATATCTCATGGTGGTTCTCATTTGCATTTCCCCATTCATTAACTGTTTAAGTGTAGGAAACCCCATGGGTATTCCTTAGCAGTGGGGAAAGGGAGGCTGAAGGGAGGGAAATTGATCAAATCAAGACGGAAGGATGTGAGAATGGCAGGCAAAAGAGAGGGTGGAGGCATTATGGGAGAGAATAAAGACAAAGGGTTGAGAGAAATTATTATTTTGGTTAATCCAGCCAGGTCTGCGCTGCCTTCTTTCTTAGCCTCCCAGGAGCTCCCAGGTAGTGGGCTTTGCCAGAACTTAACTGTAGCTTTGTTCATAACAAAACTAAAACCCATCCAAATTAGAAATGGAGCCAACAGAGGACGGTCTTTTTATAGACATAAGGCAGCCAAATGCCTTGAAAAGATAACATGTCAAAAGAAACACAGTGAAGCAGACCAAGAACAGCCATTGCAAAGAGAGACCTTCTCACTCAAAGTGAGATGGACCTTAAAAGTATCATCTGGAGAAGTGGAACCAGAGGACATTGTAGCTGCTGTGCATCAGGACATGAATGAGTAAAGCCCTGCAGTTACCTATGTGGCAGAGAGAAAAGAGGCAAAAGTGTTGTCCGGTCCTGGCCAACCTTAGTAGGTAGGAGGACCTTGATACACTTTCCAATTAACATGAATTGACATAATATATGTAAAGTGTTTAGCATATTTCTTAGGATTTTTTATTAGTGTTCAAAAAAAAAAAAAAAACCCTAGCTGTTATTGTTGAAGTCTGGGACAGTCTCAGCAAGACATAGTCTAGTATAGGGCATGGCACCAAACGAATAATAGCAGCACAGTTTGATTGGAATTCTAGCAGAGGCAGGTACCAGATACAGGGACGGGGTCATGAAGAGTGTAATGAACACTTATGGGCCAGACATTGAACTTAACATTTTGGGGGCATTTTCCCTTTTAATCCTCATGGTGGTCCTGCGAAGTAGGTACTAATATTAAACCTGCTTCACAGGTGAGTAAACTGAGTCTTAAAGATGTTAAGTAACTTGCTGGTCGCAGGCCTGTCATAGCTGGTGAAATGGTGGAGCTGGGATTCACACCATGACTGCCAGTTATCTCCAGGGTACATGCTCATTATCCACTACTTTGTATCACATCTGCTTATTTGCTCACCTTAAGGAACAGTTCTGAGGGGAAGGACATGATGAGTGTTGAATGATAAAGCATTTAACAGGCAGAGAGGAGGAAAATCAACCCAGAGAAGGAAGCACACATGCGCAAAGGCATGGCATTATGCAACAGACATTATATCTGGAGAAATGTAAGAATTCTGCTTGGCAGAACGGTGACAATTTCTATTGACTAAATTAACACCCACAGTCAAGCCTAGACCCAGATATTTACTATATCATGTCTTTTATGCCTTACCACAATATCGTAAGGCAGATACTTTTTTACCTCTGAGGGGAATGAAGCTCAGAGAAGTTAGGTGACCCGACTAAGTCCACAGAAGCAGAGAGGTGGTAGAACTGGCCTCTGAATGCAGGTTTGGCAACTCTATGCACTTCTTTGGATTGCAGGGTGTGGTGAGGACCCTGCAGAGGGAAGGAAGCAGTAAAGTAGTTTCTCAAAGATTTTTTTTACTGTGACCCACAGTAAGAAATGAAATTTGTCGGGGCCCCTGGGTGGCTCCGTCAGTTAAGTGTCCAACACTGGGTTTCGGCTCAGGTCATGATCTCGCGGTTTCAGGAGTTCAAGCCCAACACCAGGTTCTGTGCCGGTAGCACAGAGCTTGCTTGAGATTCTCTGTATCCCTCTCTCTCGGCCCCTCCCCACTAGTGTTGTCTCTGTCTCTCTCAAAATAAATAAATACATTTTAAAACTTAAAAAAAAAAGAAATTAAATTTGTTATGAGCAAGTGTATACACACATATTAATAAGGTAGAATTTTCCAGGGTTTTCCATCCAGGTTTTCTACCCCTCCAGGCATATTGGAGGATTATACCTGTCAGCCTCCTTACAATTAGGCAGCCATACTATACAAGTAGTTCTAGCCAATGGATTGTGAACAGACATGACATTTATCAATTTCAGGCCAGTGTTTCATTTCAGTTTTAAGACCATCCAACGTTCTCTTCCCCTGCTGCAGTTACTGTGAAAGTGTATACTGAGATGGATGCACCATAGCATCGAAACAACCCGCATCACTAATCCAACAAGAAGAGGACAGTTGCCCCAGAGTGTCTCTGAGATCCACAGCAGACTTTCCACGAGTGAAAGTAAGCTTGGCTGTGCTTCTCAGTAAAGTTCAGTAACCACTCTATTAGATCATAAATGGGGATGATGTGTTGTTCGTCTTTGTTTCCTTGGCACCCAGTTCAGTGCTTGGCACAGAGCAGGTGCTCAATTGAATGTTTGACACCAGAATGTAATAAGTCAGGGAATCCTGGTTGTTGCTAAATAAGCCACAAGTTTGGCTTTTGATAAAGAATTTAAAGTATGGAATTCATTTGTATTAGTGTTTCTGAATTACACTTATGATATAGGTCTCAAGAATAATCATACTAAAAAAGTTGGCAAATAATTACAAAAATAATTTTATTTTTTAAATTTTTTAGAGAGAGCACAAATGGGGGAGAGGGGCAGAGGGAGAGACAGAATTTTTTTTTTAAGTTTATTTATTTATTTTGAGAGAGAGAGAGAGTACATGTGCATGGAGGGGAGGGACAGAGAAAGAGGGATAGTGAGAATCCCAAGCAGACTCCATGCTGTCACACAGAGCCTGACATGGGGCTCCATGTCAGGAACCACAAAATCATGACCTAAGCTGAAATCAAGAGTTTGATGCTTAACTGATTGAGCCACCCAGCTGCAGAGAGAGAGAGAATATCTTAAGCAAGCTCCATGTTCAGCATGAGCCTGATGCAGGGATTGATCCCACGACCCTGGGATCATGACCTGAGCTGAAATCAAGAGTCAGATGCTCAACCAACTGAGCTATCCAGGTACCCCTATAAAAATAATTTTAAAGATACAAGGTTTGGGCACCCGGGAGGCTCAGTCAGTTGAGCATCCCCCTTCGGCTCAGGTCATGATCTCACTCTTCCCAAGTTCGAGCCCCATGTCAGGCTCTGTGCTGACAGCTGACAGGCCTGGAGCCTGTTTCAGATTCTGTATCTCTCTGTTTCTGCCCCTCCCCCACTCGTGCTGTCTCTCTCTCTCTCTCTCTCAAAAATAAATAAACATTTAAAAAAATTTAAAGATATAAGGTTATCCTTATGGAAACATACTGTTCACTTCCTGGCATTCTGACATGCCTTCTAGAGGGTTTTGTGGGGGTTTTTTGAGTACAAAGGACCCATCAGGGTATGTACATATCAAATATACACATCTGTTATGTGTGCTAAGGTAGGAACCAAAGGTTATTAATCATGCAGCTATACTGAGAGAGGCCAGAGAGAGGGCTGAACTCATAACATCTTAAAATCAGTTCTCACTCACCAGAGGGAACACTTACATGCAAGGAAGCCCCAGGTTCATTGGATATGTACAACTTAGTCATGTGCTCAGGCTGATGGAGGTAGATGTTAACTTGTAGTCTCACATAGTGTTTTCTGACTCCTTTATGCCCCCTTGGCCTGGCTGTCAGGCCAGACTAACACTGCTGGGAGAGGTTACATTATAGGATAGTACATGTTGCATGATCCTGTTTTTGGATGTGCTTACACATGTGTCCTAAGAGGCCTGGAACAATATATACCAAACTGGTCCTAGGAGTTATTCTTGGGGAATGAGATTGGAAGAGAAGGGGAATGAGGATGAGAGCTTCTTTTTTACTTTATAAACTTCTGTATTTATATTTCTTATTTATAATCGATATACATTAATTTTTTATTTCAAAAAATAAATTTAGGGGTGCTTGGGTGGCTCAGTTGGTTGAGCATCCGACTTCGGCTCACGTCATGATATCACAGTTTGTTGAGTTCAAGCCCTGCATTGGGCTCTGTGTTGACAGTGCAGAGTCTGGAGCCTGTTTCAGATTCTGTCTGTCTGTCTGTCTGTCTCTCTCTCTCTGCCCTCCCTCCCTTGCTCATGCTCTGTCTCTCTGTTTCTCTCTCTCAAAAGTAAACATTAAAAAAAATTTTAATAAAAAAAAATAAATTTAAAACGGCCTGGGAGTGGTTGAAACAGGCTCACATTCTCCCGCAACTCTCCAAATTATATTTTACTCAAGGGAACAAAACCTAGAAACAGATGTAGCACTTCCTGGCATCCAAAAAACACACTTGTTGAATGAATAAAGAAAGAGCTTAGAGGAGACACTGAAAGAAACCTTGGCCTTAAGCTCTGCCCTCAATACAGCAGGAATTTACCTTCTTCCTTCCCTTTTGATTTCATCTTTTCCTCTTTTTTCTCTCCTCCTCTTTTAGGCTCTTCTTCTTCTTCTTCTTCTCCTTCTCTTTCTTCTCCTTCCTCCTCCTCCTCCCCCTCATTCTCCTCCTCCACCTCCTCCTCCTCCTTCTTCTTCTTCTTCTTCTTCTTCTTCTTCTTCTTCTTCTTCTTCTTCTTCTTCTTCTAAATCAATCAATCAATCAATCCACAGTGCAGCAAAGGAGTTTTACCATGCCACACTCCTGGAGTAATACAGAAACACGGAAGTACATGAGAGGTGTGGGTAGGAAAATATGATTTAATTCACACAATGGGGTATTGGAGGATGATTTCAGGTTGAAAAGGACAGTCATCCAGTCCAAGGCAGAGAAGTAAGAGGGGAGAAAGAGGAAGGAGCCATGAGAGAAAAGCATGGCATTATGCTGAAGGGAACACTGAGCTCAGAGTCTCCCCAGATGGCCACCTCTCCTCAAAGTATGCCTGCTCATTTTATCACTGAAAAGTGATCAGGCTCTGGTAAACCAGTCCTACTAACCAAAGACAGAATGATTTCTAATATTGACTAACAATTTACCATGAGCAGTATGTCTGTCTGCCAAGCAATACAGTCTATCCCCATGAGGGAAAGCCTTCTTGGATTAGGGGGCTGCTTAGAGAACAGGGGCTTCGATGCAGATGGATTTGGAGGCTGTGAAGTGACATTTTCTCCAAACTATGAAAGTCTAGAATGTCACTCGTGGGCTTGCAGGAGAATGTGACTAGGGGCTCAGGGCCCCTCTCCTGCAGCCCTGGAAAGGCATTAGAAAACTCTCCCATCCCTAGACCCACTTTTGGCTACTATGTTTATACCTCCCTACCCCGTCTTGACCACATGTATGATCTCGCTCCTCCACCCGTTTTACACTAAAGTTATTTCTACTGTGCTGGTTCTGATTGCCTTAGGTAAGCAGGCTGTAGTTGCTTGTCTACCCGACGAGGGAGAGGCACAGAACTGCTGACGGTGGTTAAGAGCACCATCCTAGTGCGGTGCCTGGGTGGCTCAGTTGGTTAAGCGTCCGGCTTTGGCTCAGGTCATGATCTCATGATTTGTGGGTTCGAGCCCCACGTCCGGCTCTGTGCTAACAGCTCAGAGCCTGGAACCTAGAGCCATATTCTATGTCTCCCTCTCTCTCTGCCCCTCCCCAGCTGGCGCTTAGTGTCTGTATCTCGAAAATGAATAAAAATGTTAAAAAAAATTTTAAGAGCACCATCCTAGAGTCAGACTTGTTCCATTACTTACTAATTGTGTGGCTTTGGGAACCTCTCCATGCCTCAGTTTCTGGAAGGACACAGAGATTTGATATCCAGTAAGGAGGGACTTGCTGGCCCAAAAATGGCCTGTAGCTTTCAGATACTTCAGCATTTGGCTATGCTGCAGAAAGACCCTGTATTCAAGGTCACAGCCTTTCCACATGGCCTACGTCTAATGAATGACTAAGGCAGGGCTATAAAGTTCTGGCCATTTCAAACCAGTGTGGGACCATCTGTTTTGGCTTCGGATTGCCCATGTGACTGGTTGACACTTGTCAGGTACACACTGCAGCTATACTTCTCCCACTTTTCCCTCCTTCTGTGGTTGTCAGTCCTAGGTACTCTCCCTAATAAATATTCTGCACACTAAACTCCACCTCAGAGTCTGCTTTTTGGAGAACCCAACTTACAATGATTGGTAGGAGTGATCTGAGAAAGCAGGCAATAAAATGTTTAGAAACAGGGTCACTTACCACACAGCTGGAAGTGAACATCTGGTGGTCCAATTGTTAAATATCTTATCATTGTTGAATAGGGATACTATGCTGGCAGAAGGGAATGTGCTAGCTGGTTTGATGTATCAGATGAAATATGGGGGCCATACTAACTATAAGAATAGTGAAATTGGGTCACTGTTATGGAAAGCCAAGTGTAAAAGCCAGAGGGCCTCTTTAATGGCGTATGAAGAGGGCTTCAACACCTATAGTGGGAGGGCAGGGAAAGCTGAGGCCCAGAATAATCATCAAAATAGTCTAAGATCCAATAATGTTAAATTCCCAAGTAAGGTAATTTGGCTAAAGACCCACGATGGGAAATAATAGGACATGATATATGGGATGGAGATATCTGATTGGTGCCCCTGAAGATCTTGAATTCCTAGATTCTCCTGAACCCTCTGAACATGCAAAAATAGTCCATCACCCAGCACTCCCCTCTTGTTTGTAGACAATGCAGAAGACTATACCCTGTAAGACTGCATGTACCCTTCTCAAAATCTGCTCTCACCTCCCTCAGGGATACTAGGTAGATAACCAGGGTTAAACACTACATAACCCAGTGGGGGACATATTGGACCTCATAAGGGAGGAACACATTAAGGCATTATCCCCCAAAGAAGTTGCAAGAACTAGCCAAGCATGTAATGGCAGGAGCTAGGAGGGTAGCAAGGGACTGGATTCTGCAGGTGCTTGATCACGAGGACCAGATCATAAAATTGGATTAGGGAGAGTTTATTGATTAGGGAGCATTCTCCTGAGTTACAGCATTTATCACTCTGCCAAGGACCCAGGAAATGGTGCAAATGTGCTACGAGAATGACTCTATAGAAACATGGAAAACTACAGTCCACACGAAGTAAAAAAAAAAAAAAAAAAAAATTGCCAACACAAGATAGTGTAGAAAGGGATTTAAAAACTCAGAGAACAACAGTGAAGTAGATGTACTGGAGAAGATTGGAAATCCCACTGAATGATGACGTTCCATGGGAAGATTAAGAGGATACTCCACTTACCAAGGCCATAGGGAATGGGATGGTAAAAAGGTGCACGGGCATCACTGAAAGTTCAGGGCATACTAAAAATGCAGGCCAGGACTGACAGTAGAAGAGACTGTTAGAAAACTAGGCTCACTAACAGCAATGGGGTGATAGGAACTTGAAACAAGAGGGCATAAGGCAGCACTTAACTACCAGAAACCAGGCAGATGCAATTGTTATAATAAGCAGAAAGGGTGCAGTGCAGCCAGGGAGTCCTGAGCCTCAAAGAACTATGGAGATGGTTAACAGAATACAGCATCTGCAAGGACTATAGGGGTACTCCTCAATTTTCAATCAGAAGAAATCAAGATTGGGTGATCAGAGGCTGAGGGCAGTTGCTCCAATGAAAAGTGACACTCCTGCCCATCTTTGGATCTGAGCCAGTTTTCAGACCCTGAACTCATTAAGAGATGGTCAGGTAACCAAAAGGAGGACCTTGCAACACCATAGCAAACATATCCAGTAATGGTTTCCCCCATCCTTCTCTCAACGTTCACATACATACATGGCCATTTTCTTTCTTTCTTTTCTTTAAAAAGATTTTATTTATTATTTATTTATTTATTTTGAGAGAGAGACAGAGAGAGAGAGAGAGCAGGGAATAGGGAGAGAGAGAGAAGAAGAGAATCTCAAGCAGGCTTTAAGCTGTCAGCATAGAGTCTGACACGGGGTTTGAGTCCATGAACTGTGGGATCATGACCTTAGCCCAAGTCGGACGCTTAACCGACTGAGCCACCCAGGTACCCCTTAAAGATTTTATTTTTAAGTAATCTCTACAACCAATGTGGGATTCGAACCCACAACCCTAAGATCAAGGGTCACACTGACTTTGCCAACCAAGCACCCTTGGTTGTACTTGAAAATGTATCACCATTTTCAAGTATATTTTTAGATATGGTTGTAAGGAACAGAATATAAGTTCATTTAAAATTGTTAGTAAATCCATAGTTTTTGTCATTATGCATTTTCTTAAACAACAGATGTTAAAAATGTCTTTTGTGCTCTGATGTGGTCTCCATAAAAAGGGAGGTTTTCAGAGCATTTTAAAAGCGCGTGCCTGGGACGCCTGGGTTGCTCTGTCAGTTAAGGGTCCGACTTCAGTATTCTTTTTTGTTTGTTTTCTAATGTTTATTTTTGAGAGAGAGACAGCGTGAGCTGGGGAGGGGCAGAGAGAGAGAGGGAGACACAGAATCCGAAGCAGGCTCCAGGCTCTGAGCTGTCAGCACAGAGCCCGACACGGGGCTCGAACTCACAGGACTGCAAGATCATGACCTGAGCCAACGCTGGACACTTAACCGACTGAGCCACCCAGGCGCCCCTAGGTGTCCAGCTTCAGCTCAGGTCATGATCTCATGGTTTTTGAGTTTGAGCCCTGTGTCAGGCTCTGTACTGAGAGCTCAGAGCCTGGAGCCTACTTCAGATTCTGTCTCCCTCTCTTTCTGCCCCTTCCTCGCTCATGCTCTGTCTCTGTCTCTCAAAAATAAATAAACATTAAAAAAATATTTTTTTAAGTGCATGCCTTTTGTAATGTGTGTGTGTGTGTGTGTGTGTGTGTGTGTGTGTGTGTGTGTGTATAAAGGTAAGCTCTTGAGAGCAAGGATCTTGTCTTGATCACTTATTCATCTTGTTCAGTATCTAGCTCAGTGCCCGAGGTCAGGCATAGAGTAGGTACTTGGTAAGTATGTGTTGAATAAATATATGCACATGCAAACAGTTGTTTTGGTAGAGTGGGCGGATATCTTGGGATGGTAGAATTTTACATAGTTGTTTTTCCTTTATACTTTTCTTTAAGTTTTATTTAAAATTTTTCTTTAAATGTTTATTTTTGAGATTTATATATATCCATATATATATATGTATGTATGTGTATATATATATATATACATACATACATATACATACATATATATATATATATATATATATATATATATATATATATAGGGAGAGAGAGAGAGAGAGGGCACAAACAGTGGAGGGGCAGAGACAGAGACAGAATTCAAAGTAGGCTCCAGGCTCTGAGCTGTCAGCACAGGTGCAGGACTCGAACTCACGAACCATGAGATCATGACCTGAGCCCGAGTCGGACTCTTAACTGACTGAACCATCCAGGCACCCCTCCTTTATACTTTTCTGTCTTTCAATTTATTTACAATAAATAGGAATATTTTAAGTTAAAAAATTTTTTTATTTTATTAAAATTTTTTCTTAATGTTTACTTATTTTTGAGAGAGAAAGAGAAAGAGAGCACAAGCAGAGTAGGGGCAGAGAGAGAGGGAGACACAGAATCTGAAGTAGGCCCGAGGCTCCAAGCCGTCAGCACAGAGCCCAGTGTGAGGCTCAAATACACAAACCACGAGACCATGACCTGAGCCAAAGTTGGTTGCTTAACCGACTGAGCCACCCAGGTGCCCCTAAGTTTTTTGTTTTGTTTTTTTTTTTTTTAATCTATTTATCTGAGGGAGGCAGAGAGAGAAGGAATGAGTGGGAAGGGGCAGTAAGCACGGGGGGCACAAGATTCAAAGCAAGCTCTGTGCTGACAGCAGAGAGCCTGATGTGGAGTTTGACCTCACCAACTGTACGATTATAACCTGAGCGGAGTTCAGGATGCTTAACTGAGCCACCGAGGCACCCCAGTAGGAATACTTTTTTAAAAAGTAATCTCTACACACAATGTGGGGCTTGAAATCATGACCCCGAGATCAAGATTTGCATGCTCTATGGACTGAGCCAGCCAGGTGCCCCAGTAGGAATAATTTTTACAATCAGGAAAAAATATTCTAGCTGACATTTATTGAGGGCTTACTCTATGTCAGGGCTTACTTGATGCAAGGAAGTATTCTCAGCACTTTTTTACATATGTTAACTAATCTAAACCTTATTACAACCCAAAGAGGCAAGTATTATCATTATTCTCATTTACTGAGGGATAACTTTCACAGGTTGGGTTCTCCAGGAACCAAATGAAGAGGAAGTTTAGAGCACAGCATATTTATTCATTCAATTTAGACACCGTCTAGGCTCAATATGGACCAACTCCATATTTCCCATGAATTATTAGAAGGGCTCCATAATTCAACTCCATAATTCCCATGAATTATTAGAAGGGCTACCTGGGTGGTTTAGTTGGTTAAGCATCCACCTTTAGCTCAGGTTGTGATCTCACAGTTCCTGAGTTTGAGTCCCGCTGAGCCTCTGCTGTCAGCACCGAGCCTGCTTCGGATTCTCTGCCTCCCTCTTTCTCTGCCCCTCCCCTCCCTCTCTAAAATAAATAAGCATTAAAAAAATTAAAAGAAAAAAAAGAAGATCCCTCACAGAAAGATTGAAATCAACAGATTTCACTCAAAGACAGAACATACCCTTTTTTCTTGAGTTTTTAAGTAATCTCTACACTCAACATGGGGCCTGAACTCATGAACTCAAGATTGGAGCCACAGGTTATCCCAACTAAGCCAGCTAGGTGCCCTAGAACATATGTTTGTTAATTGCAGTCAAGGGACATTGACTTTTTTTTTAAGTTTATTTTTTTGAGAGAGAGAAAGAGAGGGGGGCAGAGAGAGAATCCCAAGCAGGGTCCCCACTGTCAGTATGGAGCCCTATGTGTGGGGCTCAAAGTCATGAACCGTGAGATCATGACTTGAGCAGAAGTCTAGATACTTAACCAACTGAGCCACCCAGGCGCTCCTGGTCTTTTTCTATTAACACATTTAAAGAGGGTCCTCACAGAAAGCCACTGAAATTCAGGGTAGCTAAAAACTAGCCTGGTCATTTTGAGTCATTCTGGCTATGGGCTCAGTTCCAAGGATACGTTGGAGGAGAGTGGTCTAGGGGTTATATCTTATTAAAACTCTTTTGGAGTAAAGAGGTAATTGGGCCTTAGGTTGTTTTCTCTACCTTAATCCTGAACACATTTTCAAGCTAACTGGAAGCAAATTGGACATCTAGGTATGTGTTTACTTCCAGGGATTCCTCTAAGTCTGGTATATTTTCTTTTACTATCACTTTACGGCATGCATGTTTGTGACATGTATTGTAACTTATAGGAGAAAATAAAATTTATACAGTATGAGGGAAAAGAAAAAGGGAGCCAGAGAGCAAGGATTCATCAACTTGCCTGTGCCCAGTAATGCCTAGAGAAGACTGGGGTCTCCCTCCTAAATTCACTACCAGAATAAAGAATTAATGGTCTCCCAAAAACTTTTGAGAACATTTTCAAATTCTTATTGCTTATGCTCTCTACCCTATATTCAAAATCCCACAAAGAAATCACTTCTGAAATTGCCCTTTTCTGTTAAGTGATCTCTCTGCCCAACATGGGGCTCAAACTTATAACCCCAAGATCAAGAGTCGCATGCTCTATCTACTGATCTAGCCAGGTGTCTCTGAAGTTGTCCTTTTAACCAGCTAACCTCAACAGGTAAAAAACTGAACTTATTTCCTGCATACACCAGTCTCCCAAACCTCCTTTACACTTATGTTCCTTATCTTGATGAAGCACCCACTCACCACCACGATTAGATTCCTAAGCCAAATTCTAAGCATTATTTGTGTTTTGGACTTTGTCTTACCCCTCTTCCAACTAATATTCAATTCCTGGGAATTCTGTCTTCCAAATTATCCAGAATCCATCCACTTCTCTCCATTTCCAGTGCCTCTTCCTTACTTTGGGGCACCATCATCTCTTGCCATAATGACTCCAACAGCCTAAGTGGTCTCCTAGCCCTTAGGCTCCCTCTCTTCTAATTCATTCATCAAACTGCGTTCAGAGTAATCTTTTTAAAACACAAATCTAATAATGTCATCCTTCAGTTTAAAAATTTTCAATACTGAAGTTCAGTATTCTGATCATAGCTTATTAGGCACTGAATAATGTGGCCGCTGCGTTCCTCCACATACATCATATTCTGTGTTCCATAATGAACTTTGTCCCTGAACCCAATTTTTTTTCAATTATCTACGGGCCTTTGTCCACGCGGTTCTCTGCTTGGAACATCTTTCCTTCTACTCTTCTTTTGGGTAACTCGGATGCATCCTCCAGGTTCCAGCACAGGTGTCACTTGCACAACCCAGGTAGGCAGGCTTAATCCCCGACAGATGCCTTCAAGATGGTCCAGCCAACTTGTGTCTTCCAGGCGGGAGGTCCCTGACATCGCCCTGACATTCAATCAGTGTGGGCCAGTTGGAAGACTTGTCAGAGAGGACCCAGATGCTCGCAGGCCCCGTCCACGATAGGTACGTAGCACACCAATCTTCGGGCCGGTAGAAGAGACACACCCAAGGTTTCCCGGCGCCCGCGCAGGGTATGGGACCGCTGTCCACTGCCCGGAACCCAGCCCTGTACGGGGCTCCGCCTCCCACGCTGCGTCGGGGGTGGGGTAGGGCGGGGTGCCGGGCGCCGGCGAACGGCGTGCGACGAGCGGGGGGCGGGGCCAGGGGCGGAGCGGAGCGCGCATGCGCGGTCGCCTTTGTGTGGGTCGAACGGCGGCGGCGGCGGCGGCAGTGGCGGTCCCACTGGCAGGCGGGCAAGAGGGGAGTCCGGGCGGCGTCCGGCGTGGGAGCCGGGGGACCACCATGGTAAAGAAGCGGAAAGGCCGCGTCGTGATCGACTCGGACACGGAGGACAGCGGCAGCGATGAGAACCTCGATCAGGTGAGGGCAGGCCGCGGAGGCGCGGGCCGGCGGAGCGGGAGGGCTGAGTCCGGGCCACGGGAGCCGGGAGCTGGCCGGGCCCGGGGCCTCCCGGCCCGAGCTCCCGGCCCGCCCCGTGCCCTGACCTCCGCTGCCACCTCCTTTTTGTGTTCCCCGCAGCGCCCGGGGCCCTCGGAGTCCGGCCGGGGCCTGGAGAAGGAGCCCCGAGGACTTGGCGCCTTGGGCCGGGAGGCGGGGCAGGGACCAGGCTGGTGGGCCTCTGGCTTGGGGAACCAGACCGGTCCGTGATCTGCTGGGGCCAGATCGGAGCGGCGGGCGGCGGGCTGCAGGCCGGGCGATCCGAGCCCAGAGAGATAGGAAGTATTGCCCGCCAACCCAAGAGCCTGGGAGATTTGGGAGGAGGTGCAAGGGTGAGTGTGGGGTGGTGGGGGTGGGGGGCGAGAAGGTGTGGGCTCTGGAAGATGAAGTTTTTCAGACAAGAGGTGTAGACCGAGAGTAGAGACACTCTTAAACCTTCCGGGGAACCTCTGCCGTGCTTGACGAGAAAGACTTAGCTGTAGGCACAAATCTATTTGGCAACTAGGGTCGTTTGTGGTTGAGAAGGGTCCTTGTTGAGATGTCAGACCGAAGAAAACTCTTGGGAGGAGGAAAGTGGGCAGAAGTGGAGAAATAGATAGAAGGATATGGAAGGACTATGGCTAAGGCCTCTGGGCTCTTTTCATGCAACATCCCAGAATTCTTTCTTATTTGAAGATTGTGCAGGAGCCATTGAAAGTAACTTTTGGTCTCACTGTCTTAAGGTTGAATTGTTTTTATATCCTAGAAAATACTGTAGGGAGGAGCTGTCCTTTATAGCAGTGCTCTAGTGATACTAGAAGATTCAGAGGATTCTTGCCATGTTTTGTGAACAAATGGTATGAAGAAAGAATATTCAAGAAGTAGTAGCTTTATAAGTTGAGTAGAGAGAGTAGTGAATTTAGAATCTGAAATTTTGAGTTCCAGGCTGGCCATGCTGTTTTTTAGCTATGTATCTTTCGGCTGTAACTGTAAAATCTAGATACAACATTAACCTTGAGTATCTAATTGGGCTATTACAAGGATCAAGTATTTGTAAGAATTAATATTGGTACAAGCACTTGCAAACTAAGGCTTTTGTGTAAATGGCTTGTTGGGGGGTTTGTATTAGGCCACAGGTCTCAGGACTGAAGTATTAAGGCATGAAAGGGGTGGACTTTTGGGGGGGGGACTGAAAATGTATTGAAAAGAGGACTGTTTTGAAAATGGTGGTAAGGAGGTGGGAAAGTAGTGGGGCTTTATCAAAGGAGGAAAACCTGTTTGGGGGTAGGAACTGAAAGGCTCCTGAAATTTACAAAAATATAAAAAATATATTCTTGGAAAAAATATATTCTTGGTTTGGAAAAGTTTGGTTGATAATTTTAGACTGGCACTTAGGATTAGAACTTTTTTTTTCTGATCTAGAAATGTAGGTATTTCTAATAACATCAGCTACCATTTACGTAGTGTTTGGGGTGAACTAGTCAACCTCAATTGAGTATTTACATTGTCACGTTTTCTTTTTTTTTTAATTTTTTTTTCAACGTTTATTTATTTTTTGGGGGACAGAGAGAGACAGAGCATGAACGGGGGAGGGGCAGAGAGAGAGGGAGACACAGAATCAGAAGCAGGCTCCAGGCTCTGAGCCATCAGCCCAAAGCCTGACCCAGAGCCTGACGCGGGGCTCGAACTCACGGACCACGAGATCGTGACCTGGCTGAAGTCGGACGCTTAACCGACTGCGCCACCCAGGCGCCCCCATTGTCACGTTTTCAAATGATGGTGAAGTTGGTACCATGTTTTCAATTTTACATATGAGGAAAATGGAGATTGAAGAAGTAACTTACCTAGATTCACACAACTTGCCAGTGGTATAGTTGAAATTTGAACTCCATATCTGCACGACTGCAAAGCCCATACTCTTCACTATACCAACTTAATCTGTTAGTCTTTTAATTTTTTATGGTGCAAAATGAGAATGATGTTTCATGGTCATTTTCCATGTTGCTAGAATCCATGTTTGTAAAGTCCATTGAATAGTTTGGAGGATATTGTTACATCACTTAAAAAGATTATTTGGGCGCTTCCTTAGTAAAGCGCTCTGAGACTGATGATGAATGAACTAAGCTGCAAATTACTCTGTCCGTAGTGATTTTCCACAGAATTCTAACAAATGAAATGAATTGAGAGTTTCCTTTTCTGATAGAGAGGTTCTACCTGATCCACAAAGAGCCTATCCGTAGTAGACACTGGAAGGGATTGCAACTTTAAATCCAGCTTTATCTATTTATAAAAAGAAATTAGCATAATATTTCTAAGTAATACCTAATACAATTTAACAGCAATTTCAACTTTTTCCTCTGCAACCACTCTCATTGGCATTCTTTTATCAGATGGGAACCAGATCAAAATTACCTTTCCCTGCACATCCTAACAGAGGCACCAGTGCCTTGTATCTATCTATTCAGTGCTGTGTCAGACTCTCAGAGGAATCAAAAACAAAGATCTCTCCCTTCTATAAGTTATCACCAGAGACCTTTAGCAGAAGTTCCAAGTCAGGCTGGTTTGGGGGTCTTTGGAATCCTCAGAACAAAATTAATGCATCCTGGGCCTTTATAACCAAGATAGCCTTGGGCTCCTCCATCTGGTTCTGGGTCTTCATTGGGGGTGTAACATCATGTTTGCTGTCTAGTGTAAGGTTCTTGTGGAAAAGGCCATACTGTTACAAATCTGAGGTCTAGTGTGAGTGAAGCACAGTTAGAAAAGAGGTCCTTTGTCCCTGGGTTTTCCCGGTGGGAACCTAAGCCATTATGTTAGAAATACTACATCCGTACATCCGTCTTAGTCCTTGCTGAAAGTGAGGCAGGTGAGCCTTCTATACAGGTTCTTCCTGGTGGTGGAAGGAGGACCACCTGTGTCAGAAGCTGCGGGAGTTACTTATTTAAAATGTACTTTGCAGGGGCTCCCATCAGACCCTCTTTGGATAGAGCCCTTGACTCTGCATTTTTACTAGGAACAGCCCAGGTACTTATTTTTGTGAATGATTGAGACCGCTGTCTGCGTGCAAGTTAATCTTTTTAATAAGACACTCTAAGTAGTTTGTTTGGGAGAGAAATAGCTTCCTGTCCTGGCCATAGTGTGTGCAGAACTGAAGAAACTCAACAGAGATGTTTGAGATGGCAAAGCTGTTGGCTTTTCTAAATCTCTGAAGCTATTTGAATTGTTGGGATACTTTTTGTTGAGGCCTGTTTCTTTTTCCTTTCTTCATGATGGGAAGGAAGGTGTGTAGTAACTGAATCGAAGTAGTTTAAAATTGTTTTAACTTTAAAAGATTTTAAAAACTCAGACCTTTGAGAATTTGAAGGATTTCTTTTAACATATGACCTGTTAGTGACCTTATTTTTTTATGTTGGGCACACCCTTTCTTCAACATTTTAGAATTGCAAATCCTGAAGATACTTGGTTTTGGCACCTCTTGGAAGAGTTTGAGACAAACCTAGTTTGTTTGTTTACCCCATCATGTACTTCCATGGAAATAATGTGTGTCACTCTTAATGGAATAATATTTATGCAGTGGGTCTTAGAAAATGGAAAGTATCCAAAGGTAATAAAGTAATAAGAGTTCTTTATTCAGATCAATACAACTCAGTATTTATAAAAACTTTACTCTGCCTTTCTCAAGAAAAAAAAATTAAGCTACATGCATACTAGAACGCTTTATTTCATAATTTCCTTTCTTGTTTCAAATGGTGATTATGTTGTCATGTCCTCTTTTTCTCTGCTCATGATACTTGAAGTAGCAATAATTAAGTTTGTCTTTGAACAATAGGCCCCTAAGTATTTTCTAAGGAGTTATCTTTAGACATATGTAAAAAATACCATTGTTATAAAGTATCCTTCCGTAAACCTTCCCCATAAAAGTTGGGAACTTTAAAAGTTGTGCCTCTCATATAGTCTTCTTTATATTAGAGCAGAATTTGGTAGAAGTCTAGGATGAAGAACTTGTGAGAAGTGTCACTGTTGACTACTGAAGTTTTTTAATTTGTGTCATAGTGTTGCATTCAGCTTGATGTAACTCCTTTGCTAATTTCACTCACCTTTTCTGTGCAGAGAAGATAGAGTCCCATGGGAGCTTTAACAGGCTTTTAAGAAAAATTCAAAACAGATCTTTCACCCCCAAGTCTGTTGGCATACTACTTATTGCTCCTTTCCTAGACTATAAGTTCCTCAAGGGCAGAGATTGTTTATCTTTCAATAAGTGTGCTAGACAGTGCTAGGCACCAGAGCAATTACTGGGTGAACAAAATGGAAACAGTTTCCACATTCAGGGAGCTTAGAGAAAAGTGGGGGGTGGGAGGGGTGGGGGGATGGGGGGTGGAGAGGAGAGGAGAGGAGAGGGCAGGGCTGAGCCTGTGGCAGGGCAAACACTGCTCACTCAGAGAGTCACTTCCTCAGTTTTGCTAGAGGCTATGAGCGAAGAGCAAGGATATTGTGAGAGTGTGACCCTGGAGGGAGTAACAGTTAAATTGAGACCTGGAATATGTGTTAAGGAAAAGATTAGGAGACCGAAGAGCACAGAGACATGTTGAGTGTTCATGGTTGAGGGACCAGCATGCACAGAAGCACTGGGGCAGGAAGGACCTAGCACCCTAATGAAACTGAAAGAAACACACAGTGACTGGAATATAACAAGTTGGAGAGAGAAGGTACAAATGAAGCTGCAGTAGTCTCTATTTGGACCCTTTGAAGATGGAAAAGTCAGTTTAATGAATCACAACCAGCATTAAAAATGAAAATGAAATTGAATCAAATAGAAAACATCAGGGTTACCTAGCTGTCTCAGTCAGTAGAGCACATGACTCTTGATCTTGTGAGTTTGAGCCCTATGTTGGGTATAGATACTAACTTTTAAAAACTAAAAATTTTTAAAAAAGAAAACATCATGTGTCAGACTTAGTAAAAAGGAGTATTGTTTTCTGAAACCTATGTTTCTTGTACACTGGCTCATGAGGTATCATTGATCTTACAGTGGGCTGAGGTTAAAAAGTTTTAAAGTTGTTGGTAGGGCCATGTTGGCAACTTTAAGGACTTTGGACTTGCTTCTGAGGGTAATGAGAAATCACTGAAGGATTTTAAGCCAGAAGAGGTGTTCAGATTCGTCTTTTAAAAAGTTTCCCCAGGCTGTTATGTGGAGAGTAACCTAGAGAAGGGACACCAGTTAGGTGGTAGAGAGAGGAGTTCAGGTGAGAGATGGTGTAGAGCAGAAGTTCAATTAGAATGGAAGTTCCAGGTAGGCAAGGTGATTTGTTCACTGTAGTATTCCTGCACCTAGGACAGTGCCTGGTATGCAGCAGATACCCTGTCAATGTTTGTTAAATGAATGCTTGACTTGTGCTGGTATGGTACTTACAGAGACAGCAGAAAGGAGATTTGATTGGACATAATATTAAGGATAAAATGAGAGGACTTGATGATTGAATGTTGAAGGTGAGGAAGAGAAGGTTCTGGCCTGAGATGGGGAACCTTGGGAAAGAGCAGGTTTAAAGGTAAAGAGCATGGGGGGTGCCTGGGTGGCTCAGTTGGTTAAGCGTCCAACTTTGGCTCAGGTCATGATCTCACAGTTTGTGAGTTCGAGCCCCGCATGGGATGCTCTGCTGTCAGTGCAGAGCCCACTTTGGATTCTCTCCCCTTCTCTGCCCCTCTCCCAACTTGTGTGGGCACACTCTTTCTCTATTTCTCTCAAAATAAATAAACGTTAAAAAAAAAAAAAGGTGAAGAAATGGATTCATTCTTGGATGTAGAGATTAAAGTTGTCTGTGAGATATTTAAGTGGAAATGTCAAGTGGGTAGTTGAAAATAATGTGTGCTTGGGGCCTGACTGGTTCAGTCGGTAGAGCATGCGGCTCTTGATCTTGGGGTGATGAGTTCGCACCCCATGTTGGGCATGGAGCCTACGTTAAAAAAAAAGCTGGAGGGGCACCTGGGTGGCTCAGTCAGTTAAGTGTCCAACTTCAGCTCAGGTCATGATCTTGAGGTTCATGGGTTCCAGCTCTGCGTTGGGCTCTGTGCTGACAGCATGGGGCCTGCTTGGGATTGTCTCTCCTTCTCTTTCTGCCCCTCCCCCACTCTCATAATAAATAAATAAACATTTTAAAAAATCTTCTCTATATTCCTGTCTCTCCAGGTTTTTGGGTTTTTGTTTTGTTTTTGTTTTTGTTTTTTTAGTTTATTTGTTTTGAGAGAGAGAGCATGTACACGGGCTGGCAGGGAGGGGGAGAGAGAGAATCCCAAGCAGACTCTGCACTGTCAGCACAGAGCCTGATGTGGAGCTCGAACCCACGAACTGAGATATCATGACCTGAGCTGAAATCAAGAGTCAGACGCTCAACCAACTATGCCACCCAGGTGCCACTAAAGAGAAGATTTTTAAAAATAATAATATTAATGCCTGCCTGACACAGAGTAGGCACTTAATAAACCTTTGTTGAATATGCAGATGCTTCTTGGCATATCCACGGTGGAAAGTTTTTTTGACTTTTCTGGTTACAGAAGAGTTAGAGACAGGAGATAGTGTCAGTTTGGGAGTTCTTGCTCCAACCCCTCTGATTTAATACTAATATCCCTTTAAGGGGTAGAAGAAATGTGCATTACTTAGGAAGTATATTAGAAGAGGGAACTAGATAAGAACAAGTAACAATAGAATTTTTTTAATGTACATTTTGAACAGGCTGAAAAGTGATTTTGTCAGTTTTATAACATTGTGGACATATATGGAACTCAGTATTTTATCTACAGTTATAATTACTTGGCTGGAAATATGAAGGATACGTTGCCACATTTAGTGCCAATCATGAGAAACATAAAGGATTGTTATACTCCCACTTTGGAATTACTTCAGAAGGGTTTTGGTGTATATGTTCATTGTTTTGATTTGTTTTCTTTCAATAAAAATAGTAGATGCTTAAAAAAAAAAATGGTAGATGCTTGTTGAAACACTTCCCAACAAACCAGATATACCTCCCTGTCTCAGAAACATACATACACACAATGGCTCCATTTCTTACTCCTGAAAAGTAAACCAGTGTCCACCATTGGAATCTTATTCTACCTACAGTTTTGATAGGAAAGAAAGAATAAGAATTAACATCGCAAATTTAAACCTGTGTGAATTACCACTCTTCCCTCAGTATCTTTCTAGTCCTCCCTCTTCTCCCTGTCCTTATCCAGGTCACCATCCACTCTGATGACACTGCTCTGGATTCCTTCTGACTCCTTCCTGCACTTCCACCCTGGCCCCTCTGATCTGTTCCTCTGTCATTTAGAGTGCTCTTTTAAAATCCGTCTGAAGATGGTTACTCCCCCTGAAACAATTTGATGGCTCCCCATTGCCTTCAGATAAGATGCATGCTCCTGATACTGCTTTATAAACCTTGAAATGATCTGGTTTCTTTTTACCTCTCACCAGCCCTACTCCATTCTCCCTGTTGCCTGCTAAGCTCCAGTCACACTGGTTCTCTTTCAGTTCTTCAAATACACCAAGCTGTTGCCAGCTTCGGGGCCTTAGCTATTCCATCTGGAGATCTCTGTCCAGAAAACTGCCCCTCTCTTTCCTCTTTCAGAGTTTCTAGTCTCAGCCTAAATGCCATTGCCTCAGAGAAGCCTCCATAGATCACCGTATCTTGATACATTCCCCATTCACTTGATTCACTTTCTTCTTAGCACTTATCATAAGATATAGTGAATTGTTTCTTGTTTATTGTCTGTCTCCCTCACTCAATTTTAAATTCCACGAGGTCAAGGACTATATATCTTAAAAAAATTTTTTTTTCATGTTTACTTATTTTTGAGAGAGAGCGAGAGAGAGAGAGAGCAGGGGAGGTGCAGAGAGGGGGACAGAAGATTTGAAATAGGCTCTGTGCTGACAACAGAGAGCCCGATGTAGGACTCGAACTCAGGAACCATTAGGTCATGACTTGAGCCAGAGTTGGACGCTTAACCGACTGAGCCATCCAGGTGCCCCGTCTTTTTTGATGACTGTCTACGGGGCTTGGTGGTACATAATAGGTACTCATAATAGGGTGATCATTTGTCCCTGTTTGCCTGGAACTGAGGAATTTCCTAGAGTTTTCAGGATTTGCGGTGCTAAAACCACGACAGTCCTGAGAAAACCAAGATGTTTGGTCACACTAGCCGGTAGTAATTATTTACAGTAGTTATATTTGTGGAATGAATAAGTGAGAAAGAGTTCAGCATGCTAATTAGCCATAAAAACCTCTGAGGCTTATCCCTGTAGGCTTTTATTCTCACTTGTGGGGTGTAGACTATGTATCCCACTTTCATGTGATCATGGGAGATTTGATTAAAGAGAGGAGATTTAATTTCCTTTAAGTAGGTAAGAGAGAGCTAAGTTGCTTTATTACTGATCGATCCCAGCATAACATCACAAAAAGTGCAGTGTGAGTGATGGGGTTGGGGAATGAAATCTTAAGGTTTACGAGTCTTCATGTATTGATGGATTAGAATTCTAATCTTAACCGGAATGGTGCTATTTTAATAAACATTACGTTAGTGCAGTTAGACTTACTTTATTTTAGTGTCTTGGTTTTGGCAATCTGATTTAATGTTAAATATCGCTTTTAAGCAAGTTGAGGAAACTGCTCTAGAGGCCAGATGTGGTATCCTGCACAGCCATACGTATACTATGTTGGGCATTGGCCTTAATTTAAGCAGATCTTTAGTTCATCTTAAAGTCTGAAGGTTTTCACTGGATGAGATGAAAGACAGGGGCAGTGGTGAGAAAGAACCACTGGACACACAGAAACATCTCAACCAGCGTGGTACAGTTGAATCGGGCTGGCAGGAGAGAGCTGCAGCTGGACCCATGCATGTGCATGAATCAGTTTTAGATTGGCTTTTTCAAGTCCATGTGTTGGATCCGTCATCCCCTACAAGTAGTAAATCTGATGATGGTCTCTTCACGTATGCATGTTGGAAAGACTTTCCGTTGCACCTTGGTCTGTTGAGCTGTACTTGACAAGCCCTCAGTAGACTAAGGGACTTAATTGTAGAGTAGCCTTGCCACGTGCTCCCCCATTAACTTCTTGTGCAATTCTTAACTTATGGAAAGGGTGTCTTTCACACTGTTAGGAAGGTCTTTGCCGTCACCATACTATTGTAATATGGTATTGAATGTCTTAGGAGAAGAGAGACTGTGTCTATCAGATGCAATTGTTTGTTGATGAAAGAGCATAAACTCTACCATGGGAGTGGCAGAGAGTGAGGGAGAGAGAGAAATCCCAAGCAGGCTCCACACTGACAGCACAGAGCCTGATGCCAGGCTTGAACTCACGAACCATGAGATCATGACCCAAGTCAAAACCAAGAGTCGGCCGCCCAACCTACTGAGCCACCTAGGCACCTCTAGAGTGGAACTTCTTTAACAGGAAGGCAGTATTAACATTTTAACACTTTAGTTACAGTAACTTTTAATGGATGCCTGCTGCTTGTAATAGTTAATGTTTCAGGGTAGGATTTGATTGCTAGGTATCCACATCCCTGTTATAGTGAGTTGGTGTTAAAACAGATTTCTAGTGCATTTGTGAACCTCAGGAAAGAGATAACTTATCAGAAATCTTTCTGAATTTTATAAATTTGCATTAAGGTAATGTGGCAAGGGAGATAATAGTAGAGGCCATCTGCCAATTACCATGTAACTCAGAAATACCCCTTCTAGGTATATATCCAAGTAAAATAAAAACTTACATTTACACAAAAACCTGTATATGAACATGAATTACGCCAAAATGGAAACAACCCAAATGTTTTTCAGCTGGTAAATAAACTGTGGTACACCCACATGATGGAATACTCCTTAACAATAAAAAGAAATAAACTATTGATATATACCGCCACGTGGGTGAATATCAAATGTATTTTGCTAAGTAAAGAAGCCAGACTCAAAAGGCTACATACTATATGATTCTATTTATATGATATTCTACAATGGGTAGATCTGTCTGTAGGGTCAGAAAACAGGTCTGTGGTTGTTGTGGGATGGAGGAAAGGATGTGAAGAGCAGTAATTTCCTGAAAAGAGCATTAATTTCCTGAAAGAACAGTCTTTTTTTTTTAACACCAAAACTGTAACTCCACTTGACCAAATGCAAATTACAGCGGTATTTGTGAGGATGATGGAACTGCCCTATATCTTGATTGTGGGAGTGGTTAAACTGTAAGTATTTGTCAAAATCCATAGTATACCTAAGAAAGGATAAAGTGTACTTTATGTAAATTATATCTCAAGTTTTTAATTTTTTTAAAGATTTTATTTTTAAGTAATCTCTACACCCAGTGTGGAGCTCGAACTCACAACCCCGAGATCAAGAGTCACTTGCTCCACTGACTGAGCCAGCCAGGCACCCCCTCAAGTTTTTTAAAAGACCATAAACACATACACACATTGCTGTAATTTGCATTTGGTAAATAGAAGTTACTATTTCGGAGTGAATAAGTAGAATGTTCTTACGATCTTCAGTCTTTTCATAAAGTTGGTATGCTAGCTCTCGTTAATGAAATGAGAAGAGTAACATTTCATGACTGCATATGAAGAAGAGAGCGGGTCAGCTGTTAATCTGAGAAGGTCATTTTCTCATTCTGGCCAAGGAGAGTATACTCCTAAAATAGAAAGAGACTGGAAGAGGAAAATAGATACTTTGTAGCAGTCTTTTATTTTAAAATCCATCTTTGCACTTGACGTATAATTGTATAGCACCACCATCATCAGGAAATAATACTGCTAGTATTTATTAGTTGTATTTTTCTCTTTTTTGGCAGAAGGGAAAAAATGTTTTAGACTGGTAGACCTTGACTGAATTAGGAGCTAGGATTCTATCTTCCACTGGTTTGAATCCTGGCTCTCTCATGTACTAGCTGTGTTACCTGGGTAAGTTACTTAACCCTTCCTATTGCTTGGTTTCTTTATCTTCAAATGGGAATGATAAAAGAACTTACCTCAAGGTTGTCGTGAGTATTAAATGTTAGATACTTAGAAAAGCACCTGACGCCAAGTAAGTACAGTATAACATTGGACTGGTACTGATATTACAGAGATCAAGAAACAGAAGTTTCCTTTTGTGGCATTTTTGGGTGACTGGTCTGAGTTGGCAAGAAGTAACTGGAGAAAGGAACCATGTAAGAGAGCAAATTCTGGTTGTAGCCATGACACTTATTGGCACATCCTTCCCCTTCTAATCTGTCACAATGACCAGGACAAGGCAGAGGTGGTGAATGGAAACATTTGGGTTATCAATTTAGGATTCTCATGTAGAAGCCAGCACACTTACTGCTTGTTATCAGACTTGGGATTAAACACCAAAAATATACCTCGTTTTTTCTGATTCAAGCATTCAAAATAAGAAATGATCTTAGAAGCTTGGAGTTTGTCAGCTTATTCAGAACAGCCCACAAATGCTAATTTTCCCATGAATTACAGTAAGAGGATGCTTTGAGTATTAGTTAGCTATACCAGTAAGATCAATGAGCAGATTACCTTTGAAAACATGGTTCTTCTATCAGTTCCTCAGAATTGGTGCTTATGTAGCAGGTTGCAATTTGGGGGTACCCTCCAGTTCAGTTTTCTAGTCACTTTTCCATTTCAGACATACATTTCCCATTAAGAAGAAAGGGGCAGATTTTTGAAAACATTTCTTTAATGGTTAGGAATACTGGCACTTAGTCTGTTTGTGTGGTAAAAGTTCCCATGGTGGCATTTTTCGATGGAAAGCACAAAGAGGTAGAAGAGATCTAGGGAAGGTGGGCATTTCTTGTCCTTGAATGTTTTTCTCTGTTGAACAAAATTCCTGTGTCTACTTCTGCCCTGTTAGGAGCTTTTGTCCCTGGCAAAGCGAAAGCGCAGTGATTCCGAGGAGAAAGAGCCACCTGTGAGTCAGCCTGCAGCCTCCTCAGACTCTGAGACGTCCAACAGCGATGATGAGGTGGGTGTGCAGGGGCTTGGCCCCAGGGACTGAGTGGTATTTGAGGGTCCTGATCTGATGGCTTCTGACAGCCGCTGTTCCTTAACCTGAGATTTTACTACCTAAGATCTGCAAGAACTTAGGGAAAGAAAATGGTGTAAAGAAAGCTCTTGAATTGTCATGTTACCTTGTACTGTCATTTACCTAGTGGGCCCCTCTGCAGAGCACATGTGGCCATTGTTTACTTGCTTATTTCTAGCCCTGTTGCAAAAGAAGAGGCACAGCCTGTTAGTCTTCATCTCTTTGTTTTGTTTTATTTTATTTTATTTTATTTTATTTTATTTTATTTTATTTATTATTTTATTATTTATATTTATTTATTTCAACTTTTTCTTTCCATGTTCGTGTTAGAAAAGAAATTATTTTTTTTTTAGATGTTCATTTATTTTGAGAGAGAGAGAATGCACACATGCGCCTGCTTGCAAACAGGGGAGGGGCAGAGAGAGATGGAGAATCCCAACCAGCCTCTGTGCTCTCAGAACCCAGTGTAAGGCTCAGTCTCACTAACCATGGGATCATGACCTGAACCAAAATCGAGAGTTGGACGTTTAACTGACTGAGCCCTCCTGGAAGAGAAATTCTGTCAAGAATGCCATATGTTAGGAGCACCTGGCTTGCTCAGTTGGCAGAGCATGCAACTCTTAATCCTAGGGTTGTGAGTTTGAGCCTCACATTGGGTGTGGAGCCTACTTAAAAAAAGTTAAAAAAAAGAAAAAAAAGAATGCCATATGTTAGTGGGAAATACTTTAGCAAGATAAGTTTTCTTTGGATGGATTGAATTGATGCCCTCAGAGTGGTGGTTGTAACTTTTAAGGAAGAGAATCCAGCTGTTCATTGTTTAAACCAAGGTGACTTTCCCAAACTGTCTACCACCAAAAAAAAGCCCTAAAAGATGTAGAACTTTAAAAAATTTTTTTTCAACGTTTATTTATTTTTTTGGGGGGGGGACAGAGAGAGACAGAGCATGAACGGGGGAGGGGCAGAGAGAGAGGGAGACACAGAATCGGAAACAGTCTCCAGGCTCTGAGCCATCAGCCCAGAGCCTGACGCGGGGCTCGAACTCACGGACCGCGAGATCATGACCTGGCTGAAGTCGGACGCTTAACCGACTGCGCCACCCAGGCGCCCCAAAGATCTAGAACTTTAATGGAAGAGAGAGACAAAGGGAAAGTTCTTTGAAGCCCTCCTACATGTTCCTCTTTTGATTTAAAATATTTTTTTTCAGGCGTCCTTGGGTAGGTCATTTGGTTGAGTGTCCCATCTCTTGAGTGTGGCTCAGGTCATGATCCCAGAGTCGTGGGATTGAGTCCTGCATCTGGTTCCATGATGAGTGTGGAGCCTGCTTAAGATTCTCTGTCCCTCTGCCCCTCTCCCCTACTCGCATGTGCACGCTCTGTCTCTATCATAATAAATAAAGTAAGTACTTTGTTCCTTTTAGTAATTTCCTGGAGAGAGGCCAGATATCCCCTTTCTGTTGAATCTCAAACCCTGCAGTCTAGGAAAATGTATATATTTTTTAAGTTTACTTATTTATTTTGGGAGAGAGCGAGAACTAGAGAGAGCACAAGGGAGGGGCAGAGAGAGAGGGAGAGAGAGAATCCCAAGCAGGCTGCATACTTTCAGCGCAGAGGCAGACTCAGGGCTTAATCTGCTGAACCATGAGATCATAACCTAAGCTGAAATCAAGAGTCAGATGCTTAATGGACTGAACCACCAGGCACCCCAGGAAATATTTTTTTTTAGTATGAAATTTATTGTCAAATTGGTTTCCATGCAACACCCAGTGCTTATCCCAACAGGTGTCCTCCTCAATGCCCATCACCCACTTTACCCTCCCTCCCACTCACCATCAGCCCTCAGTTTATTCTCAGTTTTTAAGAGTCTTTTATGGGGGCGCCTGGGTGGCTCAGTCAGTTAAGTGTCTGACTTCGGCTCAGGTTATGATCTCGTGGTTCACTAGTTCAAGCCCCGCATCGGGTTCTGTGCTGACAGCTCGGAGCCTGGATCCTGCTTCTGATTCTGTGTTTCCCTCTCTCTCTGACCCTCCCCCCATTCATGCTCTGTCTCTCTCTGTCTCAAAAGTAAATAAACGTTAAAAAAAAAATTAAAAAAAAAAAGAGTCTCTTATGGTTTGGCTCCCTCCTCTAACTTTTTTTTTCCCTTCCCCTCCCCCATAGTCTTCTGTTAAGTTTCTCAGGATCCACATAGGAGTGAAAACATAGGATATCTGTCTTTCTCTGTATGACTTATTTCACTTAGCCTAACACTCTCCAGTTCCATCCACGTTGCTACAAAAGGCCAGATTTCATTCTTTCTCATTGCCAAGTAGTATTCCATTGTGTATATAAACCACAATTTCTTTATCCATTCATCAGTTGGTGGACATTTAGTCTTTTTCCACAATTTGGCTATTGTTGAGAGTGCTGCTGTAAACATTGGGGTACAAGTGCCCCTATGCATCAGTCCTCCTGTATCCCTTGGGTAAATTCCTAGCAGTGCTATTGCTGGGTCATAGGGTAGGTCTATTTTTAATTTTTTGAGGAACCTCCACACTGTGTTCCAGAGCGGCTGCACCAGTTTGCATTCCCACCAACAATGAAAGAGGGTTCCTGTTTGTCCACCTCCTCTCCAGCATCTGTAGTCTCCTGATTTGCTCATTTTAGCCACTCTGACTGGCGTGAGGTGATATCTCAGTGTGGTTTTGATTTGTATTTCCCTGATGAGGAGCGATGTTGAGCATCTCTTCATGTGCCTGTTGGCCATCTGGTTGTCTTCTTTAGAGAAGTGTCTATTCATGTTTTCTGCCCATTTCTTCACTGGGTTATTTGTTTTTCGGGTGTGGAGTTTGGTGAGCTCTTTATAGATTTTGGATACTAGCCCTGTGTCTGATATGTCATTTGCAAATATCTTTTCCCATTCTCTCGGTTGCCTTTTAGCTTTTATTGTTTCCTTTGCAGTGCAGAAGCTTTTTTATCTTCATGAGGTCCCAATAGTTCATTTTTGCTTTTAATTCCATTGCCTTTGGAGATGTGTCAAGTAAGAAATTGCTGCGGCTGAGGTCAGAGAGGTTTTTTCCTACTTTCTGCTAGGAAATATTTTTAATGGAGTACTTACTTTGTTTTAAAGTTCCACTAAAGTAAAACATGTTTTTATTATAATGAAGTTTAATTAACAGAACAGTGTTTACCAGTGCCCTGCATATGTTAAATTAGGAATGATTGCATTCTGGTCGACTGTAGTTAAGTTCTCTTAATCTTAAATAATTTAATAGACCTAAAATTGTTTTCCACAGCAAGAGGTAGTGAGTGTGAGTTTTTTTCTGTTTATTTTTAATGGTGGAACTGTAATTCCTCTCAAATTGGTAAAATAAATCTGTTAGAAAAGCAGTGGGCTCTTTGAAATAAGTTTTTGCTTTTTCATTTTTCTTAAAAAATATTTAGACAGTACAGGAAAATCCTGAAATAATTCCCTTTCCCACTATTCCTACATCAACTAGTTTTATTTTTCCTGTTTCAAAAGTCAGCTTCTGTGAGTCTGTCCCCCACCTCCACTCCCCACCTCCCTGACAATATCCTGTGAAGTTTGAATTCGTGTTGAGTCTGGAATACCCTGTAATATGTTTTTGGTCTTTGCATTTTCTTAAGATACAAGCAATAAGTATCCTTTGAGGTATTTTCCTGTCTTATATCAGAGTCCCAGGTATGCACTTATTGTAGGGAGTCCCCTTATCCTTTTTAACTGCTTCTACCGGGAGGGTAGAGTCTGTGTCAACCCCACTGCATTAGAGGAGTCCAAAACGTTTACTAGAGTCATCCAGCGTCTATAAAAACCTTTACAGCTTATGGTTCCTTTTGTCATTCATAGCTCCTTAACCAAGTCTGAATGTCCTCACCTTAGAATGCTACCCAACAATTTATGCACTTATTAGAGAAAAAGCCGAGACACAAGCTGCCCCCTGCTCAGTGGGGAATGAAACTTTGAGTGACTTTCCCTCACAAAGTTCTTAATTCTTGCTGTTGCCTCCGGGTCCCAGGCCCACCTGCTGCTTGCAACTCTACTCCATTCACTTTCTCCCCCACCCCACTGGGAATAGCAGCCTCTATAACATAGTCATTCTGAAAGGTGCCACTTTGGTTTGCATTATCATCAGTCTTTCACCCAAGCTAATAGCTTAGCACAGATCACCTCAAAGTTAGGGTGAGTATTTCGTTATTTTGGACAGTTAAGCAAACTGTCCAAAAAGATTAAAATATATATTTTTAAAATCCTGACAACTACTGGAAAACTCAGTGGTATTACTGTGAACTCAGATTTATGGCTGCCTTAAAGATATTCTAAGGTCGGTAGGGGACTTCTGAGAGATCCTTAGAATGTGAAGTTTGAGATGGAGCCTCTTATTTTTCCCTCTCTCACAATAAATATTTATACATCTTTGTATTACTTCACATACTAAACTAATTTACTATGTCTCCTGATTTCTGCTATGGCACTTATATCCTTATGACCTAGCCTTTTTGAAATTTGATCGTTAGAGTGGCATTTCTCAGGTGGGGAGCCTATGATCTGAACTCTGTACCAGAGGCTACTCTGGAGTTTTTTTTTTAAATACATCTCCCATCCTTTCTCCCCTTCCATCTCTTTTATTATTTATTGTCATTAGTAAGCCATGAATACAGATAGAAGTATGTTGGTCCCCTCAGATTTGCTAGGACAGAAAACTGGTCAAGAACAACTGAGTTAGAAGGTTAATGGGTGGTGGTTTGTTATAAGAAGAGACATGCCCTGACTTTAGAGCCTGAAAGTATCTAGCTAATTGACCTGGGGCAGGGGAAGGTGTGGGGGCGGGGGGGATAAAGAGAAGTTATGGACATTTCCTATGCAGAAAAAAGTGGGCACGTTGTACATTAAGTGTAAGGTGCAAGTAGGGAGGGAGTAGTAGATGTTTCGCATATAGTATCTTTGCAGGGAGGAAAACCTAAATTTAATGAAAGAGAATATGCTTGTGTATTATTTTTTGGTGAAGAGATTATTCTCAGTGATATCTTGGGGGCACATGTAAAAATAAGAAGCAGGACTCTTTCTGTAAGGTTTATATTGACCAAGCTGGGAAATTGGAACGCACAGCTCAGTGGTAGGTAGGTCACAGTGCTATAGTGTGATGTTCGGGTGCTGTCATTTCCTGTCCCTGAAAGCATTTGATAGGGAAAGAGCCAGTAAGGGTGCAAACAGGAGTGGCAGAGAGGAAAAATAACAAGGTCAGGAGGAGAGAGCTAGCAATTGCTCATTGACAAGATGAGGTTTAAAAAAAAAAAGGCCCAAACAAAAAAGTCCATTTGTTAGGAGGAACTGA
The DNA here is from genome assembly GCF_018350155.1 of Leopardus geoffroyi. Lineage (NCBI taxonomy): Eukaryota > Metazoa > Chordata > Mammalia > Carnivora > Felidae > Leopardus > Leopardus geoffroyi. Next base: position 61,844,400 of record NC_059337.1, on the reverse strand, counting down.
GTCCTAAATCAAGTAGTTCAGAATCCTTTTTAAAAACATAGCGGATCTTAGGGCGCCTGGCTGGCTCAGTTGGTGGAGCGTGTGATTCTTCATCTTGAGGTTGTAAGTTCAAGCCCCATATTGGGTGTAGAGATTACTTAAAAATCTTAAAAAAGTACAGTGGATCTCCTAGAAACAGCTGAAACTAAATAAGGAAGCTTCAATTTTCTTGCTTGTAAAAATCACATCAAAACCCAAGAAAATCCTTTTTTATTCAGAGTTGAATAAAACTACATTAGTCAAAGTAAGGAGATAGCTGAATTGTCTCCTAATACCCTCTGCCTAAGCAAGAATTATTTTTAAAAGTTTCATGTATAGTCTTGTTTTCAACATTTTTGAGAAATAAAAGCATTTGGCTCAGCCCTGTAGTTCAGTACTTGTCACACCTGTTTTTTATTCCCCAGAACTTCTGTCCATCTTCCTGCTGATGGTTATGCCCCCACTTGCCTTTTCGAAGACTTTGCTCTTCTTGCTTTTCTCCCATTTCATTTTGCTCTACTGTATTTCTTTCTGAAGCTTCTTCCTTCTCTTTTTTTCTTATCTGATCTTTCAGGTTCTTTCATTTGGATTTAGTTTTGCTCTTTTTCCCCACTCTGTTATCTCTTGGCTGGTTCCAGTATTTTTTTTTTGTTTTGTTTTAATGCTTGTTTATTTTGAGAGAGCACACATGAGCGCACACACACATGACAGGGGGGAAGAGAGAGAATCCCACAAACCATGAAATCATGACCTGAGCCACAATTGAGAGTCGGACATTCAACCTCCTGAGCCACCCAGGTGCTCCTCCAGTATTTTTTTTTTTTTTTTAAGTTTATGTATTTTGAGAGAGAGAAAGCATGTGCACAGGATAGGGGCAGAGAGCGAGGGAGAGTGTTCTCAGCCTAGAGCCTGATATGGGGCTCGATCCCATGACCCACAAGCTCCGACCTGACCCTAAATCAAGAGTTGGACGCTTAACTGACTGAGCTACCCAGGTGCCCCTCCAGTATTTGTATACTATAACAGTTTGATGTTCTTTAACTTTTTTTTTTAATTTTTATTTATTTATTTTGAGGGAGACAGAGACCGTGTGAGTAGGGGAGAGAGAATCCCAAGCAGGCTCCACGCCGCCAGCACAGATCCTGACTCGGGGCTCAAACTCACAAAACTACAAGATCATGACTGGAGCCGAAACCAAGAGTCACATGCTTAACCAGCTGAGCCACCCAAGCATCCCATGATGTTCTTTTACCTATACGATGAACTATTTACTTTTAAATAAATTTAGTAACAGCTTCTCTAGGAAGTTGACTTAGCTATCCAAGAGCATTTTGTGATTGCTTTACCATACAGGTAATACCTAATTAGCACATGCTCTCAAGAAAGGCCTTCACTGCTAAGCTAATATTTCCCTGTGTGTATATTGGTTTATTGAAGTTTTTGTACACAGCATATCTCTGGAACAAGATGCTCCACATAGACGAATTACCCCAGTACTGAAACTAAATCTTTGAAAATTTAAAATATAAAATCACTATACTTGAAGAAATTTTTGAATACTTACCTGGCAGGGGAGATACCATGATCAGGAAGAAATTTTTGATAGGTACTAGTATATATAGTTTTTCTTGCTGATTTAGTCAACTATTATGAATGGCAGTTGTATTGTGAAATATGGACTTTGAAAATAACTGAGCTGTGTAGTTTATGCATTTTATGCCTTTTCTTTCTCCTCTGTTAACGTAGGTAAGAAGTGGCCATCGTTCTCCCCTCTTGGTAGTCTCTCTGCTCCCATCTTCCTGCATCTGATCTGCTCTGGGGTCAGGAGACCAGGTGACCCTCTAGAGTTTAGGTTGGAAAACTCTGCTTTAGTGTTTGAATTTAGCAACAGCTATTTGGATTGCTTACAGCCTTCTTTTTTTTTTTTTTTTTTTTTCTCCCTTAAACGTACTTCTTGGTTCTTGGCTATGTAGATAACCAGGCAATAGCACCTCTTTTATCTAGACACCATAAAATCTCCTCATTAGAATTTGGAAAAATGAAGTGATTTTCATGGACCACTTGCTCAGACTTGTTTACATTCTGACACTTCCACCAAACAGTGGAATGGAGGTACTGATTATCTTTCACATTTTTTTTTTTTTTTTTATGACTTCTGTTTCACTTTTGTTTTTGTCTCTATACCAGACTGTAAGTTTTTGTGACTGCGTTTAGGGATTCTCTGTTTTCCAGTTAAATACATGTGATGCCTGATTACAGAATACAGTAGTATCTTTTGTACTTTGTCAGATTAATTACACAGAAGGAAGAAGAAAGCCGAGCTATCGTTCATATTCTTTGTATCTTTCATACTCTTTAATATTCTTTTACATTGCATTTACTTTTCAACTCTGCTGACCCTTATCTACCTTCAGGGGGAAAAAAAAACATAAATCAGGAACCATGTCCTCCCCATATACCTCTTTGCTGGCCACTGTCAAGGTCTAGAATAATGATTACAGAATCCTTTAGATAGTTGCTTTGACTTAGTATAATGCTCAGTTTATGAAGAATCCTACACCTTTAAAAACCCACGCAGTCATAGAGATCATCTGGATTCCCCTATTTCACTTGTGAAAACAGGCTAACAGAAGTTCTGATTTCCTTTTCCCATCATAAAATAGTAGTATCCTACCTTAATATAGAACTTCCTGGATTCTGGAGTGTGCTGTGTACTTCTCTTATTCTGTCTCCTTTGAGTCTCAAACCACCCTGATAGGTGGTCAAGGCAGTATTATTATTTCTACTTTAGAGATAAGTAGTCTCAGGTTGAGGGCTAGGGCTGAATTCCATTTACCCCCACTTCCAGTGTGGTTTATCACTAGTCCAACTGTTCTTGAATACTACTCACCTCAGTGTATTTCATTTTACTTGTAAATTCATTTCAGAGTAACTGACCTACAGTGGTTTCTTCTCTGGATTCTGAGACCTAGAATATGATCTTCCTTGCCCGTTAGAGATAACCTCTCTGAAATATATTTATTTTTTAAGTTTATTTAGTTAATTTAATTTGAGAGAACGAGAGCAGGGGAGGGGCAGAGAGAGGGAGAGAGAAAATCCCAAGCAGGCTCTGCACCGTCAGTGCAGAGCCTGATGAAGGGCTCGAGCTCACGAACCACGAGATCATGACCTGAGCCAAAATCAAGAGTCAAATGCTTAACCAACTGAGCCATCTAGGTACCCAGCCTCTCTGAAATCTTGAAGTTTCTTTGCTTTTCTGCCTCAGGATGTTCAAAGTCCTCAGCATCTCCATCTATCCAAGTCCAAAGCAACCACTTGCCATCCCATGTTCTTTCCTGTCTGTCAGCTGGGTGCCAGTGAAGTCAGCTGCTTCTCAGAGTAGGACCTGCTTATACCACCCTCACATACTCAGGCTGGCACAGGGTTGTAGTACTAACCTCCCTTATATCATTAGATAATGCTGCCATTATAGTAGTTATTACATCAGTGAGAGTCAAAGTGCTAATCTCTTTTAGTAGTTAAGAAAACACCTTCATTCCAGTCTCTGTTTTAGGTTTTCTTGACTGCCTGCATACATGATGCTTTCTTGGTGGTGTGTGTCAGCCCACCTCCATATAGAATGCCTGAGAGAACAGGAGGTCATGTATATGACAGTCCTGACTGATAACATATCCTTGCCCTTTCCCAGATTGTTTCTGAGCACCTGTCACTGGGGGGTGCCCTGGCCTTTGTACTCAGATGCCCATCAGCAGGAATTCATCTTCTCATTCTTGCCTTCTGTGTGGTGCATTTTAGGGCATTTTCAGGGTCAAAGCAGAGCCTGCCTTTCAGTAGAGTCACAGTACCCAAAACAAATTTTAAAATGCCTCATCATTTCCTGTACTCTCTGCTGGATGGGGAAAGCCTAAGAGTATCCCTTTTAATCCTGTCCTTTACTCTTTAGACTTCCATTTACTACCTACCACACTCTGACAGTAAAAGAATATTCCTTCTGTCTTAGAGTCAACAGAGTAAGGTTTTTGCAGGGACAGGGGAGCAACCTCTGGGCAATATAACTGGATTAAGATATTTCTGTATTGATGTCGCTTGCCATAAGCCTTGACACTGTCCTTTGTGGTTTATCAGAGACTGTGATCTTGGGAGAAGAGATGCTGAGTAAATATTTTAAATAGGTGCTTAGACCAGAAACATTCAGGAACCTGTGGTTTATGAGAGTAAATGTAAAATGTGACAAATGTGATCTAAACTAATATACCACTGTATGTTAACTATACTAGAATCAAAATAAAATAAAATAACAAAAATAAATGTGATCTATTCTCCAGAAAAAAAAATCTTTGGAAGATTATTGGAACTCATTTGAAGTCTTTATCTACGAAATAATAATACATGAGTAATAATGAGACTGGCCCCCAGATTTTAAGTGATTGTTTATGTTTGGGTGGTGAACTACAAGTGTTTTTTGTTGTTGTTGTTGTTGTTTTAACTTTAAAAATGCTTTCCTATGTATTCAAAGGTTCATATAATGAACATATATTGTTTTTAAAATTAGATTTTGGGGCTCCTAAGTGGCTCAGTCAGTTGAGGGTTGGACTCTTGGTTTCAGCTCAGGTCATGATCTTGTGGTTTTTTGGGTTTGAGCCCCAGTCAGGCTCTGTGCTGACCAGGTGGCATGGAGCCTGCTTAGGATTCTCTCCCTCTCTCCTCCCCCCCACCTCCGCCTTTTCCCCACTCGCACTGTCTCTCTCTCTCAAATAAAATAAATGGGTTTAAAATTTTTTTTCTTATTAATCTTTATTTATTTTTGAGAGACAGAGCATGAACAGGGGAGGGGCAGAGAGAGAGGGAGACACAGAATCCGAAGTAGGCTTCAGGCTCTGAGCTGTCAGCACAGAACCTGATGCAGAGCTCAAACTCACAAACCGTGACATCATGACCTGAGCTGAAGTCAGACACTTAACTGACTGAGCCACCCAGGTGCCCCAAAATAAAATTCGATTTTATTTTTTTTTTAATTAAAATTTTTTTTTTAATGTTTATTTATTTTTGAGACAGAGAGAGACAGAGTGCAAGCGGGGGAGGGGCAGAGAGAGAGGGAAACAGAATCTGAAACAGGCTCCAGACTCTGAGCTGTCAGCACAGAGCCCGACGCGGGGCTCAAACCCATGAACCGTGAGATCATGACCTGAGCCGAAGTCGGATGCTTAACCAACTGAGCCACCCAGGCGCCCCTAAAATTCGATTTTAAAGATTTATCGAAAATTGGATACTTTTTTAGAAAGTAAATATACAAACACCTTAGTCCAGCCTCTCAGTCCTGAAAGGCACATTTGTAAGAATTTGTGTTCTTTGAAAAAAAAAAAAAAAAATTCTCTTTTTTTTTTTTTTTTTTTTTTTGAGAGAGCGCTTGCACATACACCGGCAGGGGAGGAGCATAGGGAAAGGGAGAGAGAGAATCTTAAGCAGGCTTCATGCTATCAGCACGGAGCCTGACAGGCTTAATCTCATGACTTTGAGATCATGACCAGGGCTGAAATCAAGAGTCAGATCTTAACCAGCTGAGCCACTCAGGCGCCCCTAGAATTTGTATCTTTTAAAGTAAAGTCACCTATGGTATTACAATTCGCCTAAAACCCTGTCACATATAAATGAACTTGGTTGTTCACCAGTGGCATGACAGACCCTGTTGAGTCAGCGTCATGGGAGATGAGGTCGCTTTATTGTCTCACTTCTTTTGAAATTGTAGGAAGGAAAAAAACAAGGTTCCCTTTGCTTGCTCAGGTTTAGCCAGGTCAGGAAAGCCCTTTTTAAGTGAAAACATTTTATTTTCTTCTATTTTTTTTGGTAATATTTACTGTTTTATTTTTGAGAGAATGTGCACGTGTGCTCAAGCCAGGGAGGGGTAGAGTGAGGCGGGGGGAGAGAGAATCCCAAGAAGGCTGCACGGTGTCAGTGCAGAGCCCAATAGGGGGTTTGCTCTCATGAACCACGACATCATGACCTGAGCTGAAATCAAGAGTTGGTTACTTAACTGATTGAGCCACCCAGGTGCCCCAAGACCTAGCCACCCTTAACACGTGTGTGATGTTGGTAGCTAACCTTTACCCTCTGAGCCTCTTCCTATTCTCAGTGGTAGAAGTACAAAGGGCCAAGACACTGGAAGAGGTTTCATAACCAACCAATAAATATTGACTACCTATTACGTTTGTTGTTGTGCTATTTCTTATTACCAAAGACAGTACAAAAGGTGTTTTATGCATTATTGCCTGTAGAAAGATACATATTTTCGGCATAGGAAGTTGATACATTTTAACTCAGTTAACTAAGAAATTGAACCCTTTGGCCTCTTTTGGATTCTTTCACACTGACCTAAAAATTATCTTCCTTGAGTGATTAAAATGTGAAATGGTTGAAAAGTAGGCTTCAGAGGAGAAGCTTTGGGATTTCTTTCTAAATAGTGATGTAGGTGTTGAGATGTTAAAGCTTGAGAGATAAATTCACTTCTAAAGAAGAGTTGCTGTCCATTCATTTAATATATCATTCTAGAACATGTGGCTGGGTTTTTTCCCCCACTTTTCCCTTCTTCCTAACTCTTAAGTACAAAAATAAGTAGCAATTAAAATAACTAAGAGTAAATTAAAATAAAAAATCAAAAGATTAAAATCCCCTTCACAATATTTTAATCTGACAGTGTGTGGGTTCTTAAGAATAGCTCATAAAGGGGGCACCTGGGTGGCTTAGTCAGTTGAGCGTCCAACTTCAGCTCAGGTCATGATTTCACAGTTCATGAGTTTGAGGCTCACACCCGGCTCACTGCTGTCACCCTGTCAGTACAGAGCTCGCTTCTGATCCTCTATCCCTTTCTCTCTGCCCCTCCCCCACTTGCACTCTCCCAAAAATAAATAAATATTAAAAAAAAAAAAAAGAATAGCTCAGAAGGAACGTTTTTCTTTTTCTTTCTTTCTTTCTTTCTTTCTTTCTTTCTTTCTTTCTTTCTTTCTCTCTCTCTCTCTCTCTTTCTTTCTTTCTTTCTTTCTTTCAAGTTTGTTTATTTTTGAGAGTGAGAGCAAGCACATGCGCTTTCAGCTCAAAGCCCAGTGCTGGTTTCTGTCTCACAAACCATGAGATCATGTCCTGAGCTGAAATCAGGAATCCAGTGCTTAACCAGCTGAGCCACCCAGGCACCCACAGCAATATTTCTAAGATGGAAACACCATCAGAACTATCCCTCCCCCTGCCCCCAAAATACACCTCCAAAATAAATTTACTTCTGATCTTAACTGTTGTGAGGTAGGAGATTAATTTATGATTACATTATAGAAGAAGCAAAGACTTTGTTAAATAGTAAATGTAGACATTTTATATTAATACCAGATCTATTCAATGTGATGCTGGAAAGACAAGGATTATTTTTTGTACTACATAAAATAAAGAGGTATGGTTTAATATAACCAAATAGTATTTGTGAATTTTTAAAGTAATCACATAGTCTTTTTATAATTAAAGTGCTTGATGAAGGCAATTTTATTGGCCTTGAGGTAATTGTGTATTACCTGCCTGTTATTTGATAACACAAATTTCAAGATCCTTCTATTTAGACGTAACATCTCCTGTTGATGATACAATTTAAACATCATGTTGTAGTGTTATATATTGAGGTTGAAAAGAGAAAAATAAACACATGTATATATATTTAACAGTCTACTCTCTGCCTCCTTGCAGTTGGTACCAGTGCTCCCATCCATGCTAGGGATCGGCCCTTATCCTTTCTGTGCTTTGTACAGTTTTCTCCTGTAACAAGCTTTATTCCCTGCCTTCCTGGGACCCATTCCAGAATTAAACCATCCTGTGTATAAAACCTGCACATACCAACCCCTAGCAATTACTTGCCTCTCTGCCACAGGAAGCATTAGAAGCTGTGTTTTGTACCAACTTAGTTAGTTCAGTTGATTTGCCATAAGTTTCACATCTTTGTATTTCTGTTGTGATTTTAAAAAAATAACATTACTTAAATTTTATGTTGATTATATCCATTATCTACTATCTCTCAGAAATTACAAATTGGGAGTCCTGAAGTTTTAAAACCAGGGTTTCAAAAATCCATACCGTTCTTCATATAAAGTATATTTGTTTTGGGTCAAAAATAGTAGAGACTCTTGTAATCATTTTGATGAATATCAGAGACTCAACTCCTGACTTTTCTAGCTTTTCCCAATAAAGTGCCTGTTTCAGTTTTCCTTTTTCTTTTCTGCTTGTAGTGGACATTTGGGAGCAATAAAAATAAGAAGAAAGGAAAGGCCAGAAAAATAGAGAAGAAAGGAACCATGAAGAAACAAGCCAACAAAACTGCTTCCTCGGGCAGTTCGGATAAAGACAGTTCTGCTGAGAGCTCAGCCCCTGAGGAAGGTGAGCCAATCAGCCCAGACCTGGGGGTGAACCCCCACTCTTACCAGGTTGAAGCTACAGAGTCAGAAATGGGGGGGAAGGGGCCTGCATTACAGCATCGCCCCTGTCTTTTTTTTTTTTTTTTTTTTAAACGTTTATTGATTTTTGAGACAGAGAGAGACAGAGCATGAATGGGGAAGGGTCAGAGAGAGAGGGAGACACAGAATCCGAGGCAGGCTCCAGGCTCTGAGCTGTCAGCACAGAGCCCGACGCAGGGCTCAAACTCACAGACCGCAAGATCATGACCTGAGCCAAAGTCAGATGCTTAACCGACTGAGCCACCCAGGCGCCCCTCATCGCCCCTGTCTTTATTGCAGTGGTCCATAACCTTTTCAGTGGTCATGGATCCTTTGAGAATCTGAATGAAGCAAGGAAAACAGATACAATTCCAAAGGGTTAGTGAGACCCCTGAAGCCCATCCAGGAAACCTATGAGGACTTCTGCATTAGAGTCTCAACCCACTTTACCCTGAGTGTATTCCCCTTTCTAATGTTTTTTTATTTTTGAGAGACAGAGACAGAGCAGAGCGGGAGAGGGCAGAAAGAATGGGAGACACAGAATCCGAAGTAGGCTCCAGGCTCTGAGCTGTCTGCACAGAGCCCAATGTGGGGCTTGAACCCACAGACAGCGAGATCATGGCCTGAGCTGAAGTCAGACACAACCGACTGAGCCTCCCAGGCGCCCCTTTCATTTCTTTTCCTTTACACATGCATAGTCTGGCCAGGGAGGAAAATCCCTGAACCAGATACAGACTCCGTTTGAAAAAAAAAAAAAAATGTTCTTGAGGCACCTGGGTGGCTCAGTTGGTTGAGTGTCCTACTTCAGCTCAGGTCATGATCTCACAGTCCATGAGTTCAAGCCCTGTGTCGGGTTCTGTGCTGATAGCTTAGAGCCTGGAGCCTGCTTCAGATTCTGTCTCCCTCTCTCTCTGCCCCTCCCCTGCTTTCTCTCTCTTTTTCTCTAAAAAATAAATAAAGATTAAAAAAAATTTTTTTTAATGTTCTTATTTTGAAATCAAGTCCAGAATTTTTGCTAATACTAGAATGAAAGTGAACTTGTTCCAAGACTAGAATGATAAACTTTACATTTCTTTTAAGAAATAATATGTATGTACAAACTGGCTTGTATAGAATTAGTCCAACCTGGTTTTAAGCACATGCCTGTGAAGGTTTGCTCAAATTGAGTCAAGCAGAGTTCTTATTAAATTTCTGGTTTAACTTTATACTCATTTGTAATGTATACTGCCTTTTTCCATCACCGCTTATCCTGTCAAGATCCAGTTTCATTGGGAATTCACCAGTCAGTGTCATGACTCATTAAAACACTGAATTTTTTTAATGCCAACTAATAGATGTAGAAGAAATGATAGAAGATCACTGTGTTTCAACCATCATGGTAACAATTGCTTTACTTAAGAATTGTGAGTATTAAAACCACTGGATGAAAGTTTGTTGGAGAACAAGCTGTTTACACAGTCTCAAAGTACCTTCTTAACTTCAAAGGAGAAAAGGGTGCCTTTACAAAGGAAAAAATCTGGGGGATACTACCTAACCAAGTAATCCAAATAACTACCACTACTAATAGAACAAACATATGTCAGGTGCTTCCTGATGAAATATTTTAAAAAGATACTTTAAAAATCACTTATGGATTATTGCCAAAAATTTGTAACCTGAATAGTTTGTTGTTGAAACCAGCCAGCCCAAGTTGGAGAACATTTGACAACAGAATCCATTTAAATTTGAATTAGTTAAAAATTAAATAAAATTTAAAATTGAGTTTTTCAGTTAGTTGTACTAGCCACATTTCAATTGCTCAGTAGCCACACGTGGCTTCTGTTCAGATAGACAGTATTTTCGTTATCACCTCACAGAATTTTCTTAGATAGTTCAGGCTTATACTCTTCAAAAATTCAATGGCATATGAGGCACCAGTCTGGCTCAGTTGGTAGAGCATGTGAGTCTTGATCTTGGGGTCATGAGTTCAAGCTCCACATTGAGTGTAGAGCTCACTTTATTGAAAGGGGGTGGGGTGATGGGGCGCCTGGGTGGCTCAGTTGGTTAAACGTCCGACTTCAGCGCGGGTCATGATCTCGCGGTCCGTGAGTTCGAGCCCCGCGTCCGGCTCTGTGCTGACAGCTCAGAGCCTGGAGCCTGTTTCGGATTCTGTGTCTCCCTCTCTCTCTGACCCTCCCCTGTTCATGCTCTGTCTCTCTGTGTCTCAAAAATAAAAAATAAACGTTAAAAAAAATTTATTAAAAAAAAAAAGAAAGCAGGGTGATAGTGATTATCAACACTGGGTTGCGGGGAGTGGGGAGGTCCTCTGTGTGGCCCTAGTCTTCTGTAGCATAACTTAATCTTGCATTTCGGCCTTGTAGGTGAAGTGTCAGACTCTGATAGCAACAGCTCCTCCTCCAGTTCAGATTCAGACTCTTCTTCAGAAGATGAAGAGTTCCATGATGGCTATGGAGAAGACCTCATGGGTGATGAGGAAGACAGGGCCCGTCTGGAGCAGATGACAGAGAAGGAGCGAGAGCAAGAACTGTTCAACCGCATAGAGAAGAGGGAGGTGTTGAAAAAAAGGTAAGGTTGTGACTTCTTAATGATAAAATAATTCTCCAAAATTCACATTTGCAGCCCATCATCCCAGGATTCAAGACTTAGAACTTCTTATGATTTCTGAGTTACATATCTGACCATCTTTTCAGCATGGTTTATGTATTTTTTTTTTTCAACGTTTTATTTATTTTTGGGACAGAGAGAGACAGAGCATGAACGGGGGAGGGACAGAGAGAGAGGGAGACACAGAATCGGAAACAGGCTCCAGGCTCTGAGCCATCAGCCCAGAGCCTGATGCGGGGCTCGAACTCACGGACCGCGAGATCGTGACCTGGCTGAAGTCGGACGCTTAACCGACTGCGCCACCCAGGCGCCCCTATGTATTTTTTTTTAAAGTCTCAAACATTAAATTGCTTTTTGATAGTCTCAAACATTAAAAGCTGCTTCGTTGTTTTCTGAATTACTTTTGCCTTATTTAAATGGTAAAAGTTCTTCCTTATCTCATAACAGAATCTCACGGTAAAAATAAACATGCTTTGGGGCGCCTGGCTGTCTCAGTCAGTGGAGCATGTGACTCTTGATCTCGGGGTTGTGAGTTCAAGCCCCATGTTGGGTGTAAAGATTACTTAAAAAAATTTTTTTAAATAAATAAATAAACGCGCTTTTTGTCTCTAGAGATAAAATTGTCCTCAGAAGTAGGAACCTTTTCTGCCTACTTAATGTCATGAAAGAAAAACAGAATTTGTTCTGATAGCAGTTAGTTCCATTTCATCTGGGAGCCTGGGTTCCCTTCTGGAGACCGTATTAAGTATAGTAAGTTATCCTAAGCAAGAATGTTTGGCTTTCAGTCAGCTGCAAGTAATAGACATTTGTTTTGAGTATAAATGCTTCTGAGGTTACCTGTTTGGGAACAAACAGGACAGAAAACTGCTGGAATTGCCCAGATGGTTAGGGATGACTTAAAGTTTGTATTTCTTTACTGTAGAGAGCAGAGGGTCTTCTCTAAGGCCATCAAAGCCCTATATTAAAATCACAAAGTAACTCGAGAGTAAGGGGTGGCTTATCTCCAGCTTGGTTTTTATATTTTTCACCTTATATGAATGAGGCAGTTGACTGAGTCAGTGCCTTTTTTTAGTGACTAGAGGAAATGTTTACAGAAATGATAAATAAGATGGAAGCTCAGAGCCATACACAGAAAATTGAGATTTTTTTTTGTAGTTCATTTGTTTAGCTATATGACAGTGCAGTGGTGTAACTCAGTAACTTTCTCCTTTTCACTTAATAAGTCTTTATGTGGATCTCATTTAATCTTAATAACAATCTTTATATGTAAACACCATTAGCATCCCATTTTATAACCAACAGCACCAGTAGTGAGATCCTATGTTCAGTAATGAGATCCTTGTTAGGTTCTTCACCTATTGTAGGGCTGCCTCTTTTAAAAATTTTTTTGTTTAAGGGTGTGTAGGTAGCATAAAAGGCTCTGTGCTAACAGCAGGGAGCCCGAGTGTGGGGCTTGAACTCATAAACTGTGAGACAATGACCCAAGCCAAACTCGGACGCTCAATGGACTGAGCCACCCAGGCGCCCCAAGAGTCTTAGAGTTTTAGATCATTGATCCGTTTTTAGATCATTTTTTTATGTGTTGTGAGGTAGGCATCCAGTTTTATTCTTTGGCATCTAGGCATCCAGTTAGTCTCAATACCACTTGAAGAGACGCTTCCTTTCCACAGTCTTGACACACTTTTCAAAAATCAGTCCTTACATATATAGGTTTATTTGTTACCTCTCAGTTCTATTCTTTTTATCTGTATGTCTGTCTTATATGGTTTTGTTTACTGTAGCCATAGCCGTGTGGTCCATTTTTAACTTGGGAAGTGTGAGTCCTCCAACTTTGCTTTTCTTTTTCAAAATTGTTTTGGCTATGTGGGGCCCTTTGCATTTCCATATGAAATATGTAATATCAGCTTGTCCATTTCTGCAAAAGTGAAAAAAGCAGTTGGGATTTTTACAGTTGGGAAATTGTGTTGAATCTGTATATATATCAAATTTGGAAATGTTGCCATCCTAACAATATTAACTCTTTCCATGAACCTGGTATCTTTCTACTTATTTAGGTATTCTTTAATTTCTTTAAACACTGTTTTACAGTTTTTGGTGTAGAAGGCTAGCACTTGTTAAGTTTATTCCTAAATGTTGTATTCTTTTGGATGCTATCATAAATTGAATTGTTTTCTTTGTTTCATTTTCAGATTGCTCCTTGTAATATATAGAAATGCAGTTAATTATTGTATATTGATCTTTCCCTTCCAAACTTGCTGAGATCATTTATTAGTTTTTAGTAGATTCCTTTAGGTTTTCTATACATAAGATCATGTAATCTGCAAAAAAAGATAAATTTGGGGGCTTCTGGGTGGCTCAGTTGGTTAACCGTCCAATTTCAGCTTAGGTCATGATCTCACAGTTTGTGGGTTTCAGCCCTGAGTCATGCTCTGTGCTGACAGCTGCGAGCCTGGAACCTGCTTTGGATTCTCTGTCTCTCTGTCTCTCTGCCCCTCCCCTGCTCACACTTTCTCCCTCTCTCTCCCTCTCTATCTCTCTCTCTCTCTCAAAAATAAATATTAAGACATTAAAATTAATTTTTAAAAAATTTTTTTTTTTCAACGTTTATTTATTTTTGGGACAGAGAGAGACAGAGCATGAACGGGGGAGGGGCAGAGAGAGAGGGAGACACAGAATCAGAAATAGGCTCCAGGCTCCGAGCCATCAGCCCAGAGCTGGACGCGGGGCTCGAACTCACAGACCGCGAGATCGTGACCTGGCTGAAGTCGGACGCTTAACCGACTGCGCCACCCAGGCGCCCCTAAAATTAATTTTTAAAAATAAATTTTATTTCTTCCTTTCTAATATGAATTCCTTTTATTTTTCTTGTCCTCCTGTATCATGTTGAGGAGGAAGAGTGAGAGCATCCTTGTCTTATTCCTGATCTATGGTGGAAAGCGTTCAGTGTTTCATCATTAAGTGTTATATTGCCTGTGGGTTTCTCATAGATGGCTTTTGTCCATTTGAAGAAGTTCCCTTCTATTCCTAGTTTGTTGAGAGTTTTTATCAAGACAGGTTGTTGGATTTTGTCAAAAATTTTTTCTGGGTCTGTTGAGATAGTTGTGAGATTTTTGTGCTTTATTAATAATCGATATATTACAATGATTGATTTTCTTATGTTGAACCAACCTTGCATATCTGGGATAAATCCCACTTGGTCATGGTATATCATCCTTTTTATAAGTTGCTGGGTTTCATTTTCTGCTGTTGAGTTTTATGTCAGTATTCATAAGAGATATTAAGCTATACTTTTCTTTTAATGTCATTGTCTCGTTTTGGTGTCAGGGTAATACTGGCCTCACAGAATGATTTGAGAAGTGTTTCCTCTTCTTTTTTTTTTTGAAAGAGTTTGTGAAGAATTGGTGTTAATTCTTTTTTAAATGTTTAGGAGGATTCTTCAGGGAAACCATCTGGGCATAAGCTTTTCTTTGTGGGAAGTTTTAAAATCACTATTTCAATCTCTTATTACAGATCAGTCTAGATTTTTCTGTCTTTTTCTTGAATCAGTTTTGATGGTTTTTGGCTTTCTAGAGATTTTTCCCATTCCATCCAAATTACCTACTGTTGCCATATAGTTGTTCATAGTGTTCCCTTATGGCATCTTTTTTATTTCTGTATGGTTGATGGTGTTGTCCCCTGTTTCGTACCTGATTTTAGTAATTTGAATCTTCTGTCATTTTATCTGGGCCAATTTAGATAAAGGTTTATCAGTTTTGTTGATCTTTTCAAATAGCCAACTTCTGGTTTCCTTGATTATCTCTATTGTACTCCAATTCCATGTTTCATTAATTCCTGCCATAATCTTTATTAATTCTTTTTTTCTGCCTGGTTTACATTTAGTTTGCTCTTCTTTTTCCACTCTGTTAAGGTACAGGTTAAGTTACTGATTTGAAATCTTTCTCCTGCTCCTTCTCCTCCTCCTCCTTCTCCTCCTCCTCTTCCTTCCCCTCCTCCTCCTCCTCCTCCTCCTCCTCCTCCTCCTCCTCCTTCTCCTCCTCCTCCTCCTCCTCCTCCTTCTCCTCCTCCTCCTCCTCCTCCTCCTCCTCCTCCTCCTCCTCCTCCTCTTTCTCCTCCTCCTCTTCCTCCTCCTCTTCTTCCTCTTCAAGTAAGCTCTATACCCAACATGGGGCTTGACCTCACAACCCTGAGGTCAGGAGTCACGTGCTCTACCAATTGAGCCAGCAGCCACCATCTTTTTTTTTTGTTTTAATTTTTATTTTTTATTTATTTTTTTGAGAGAGAGCATGTGTACACACACCTGAGAGTGTATGAGTGGAGGAGGGGCAGAGGGAGAGAGAAAGAGAATCTTAAGCAGTGAATTCATTAACAGTTCTCTTTTATATTTCCTTATAAAAGTACATTAACAGCCTTAATTATGAACATAACAAAAGAAATTTGTGTACTGTGTTAAAAATTAAGTTAAAAAATTGACGGGGTTATTTTAAAGGGTTATGGAAAGAGTTTAGTGTTTCTTATATTCCTTTATTCCTTCCATGATGTTCCTTACATTTACGTACAAAAAAATAGTTTTGTTTTATAAAAGCCTGATTTTTGTTATAGGAAAGGAGCCTAGATTACCATTTGTTAAAGACAATAGTATGTTTATTCACTATGTTTGCTGGTGTGGAGGTGGCGTTGTGGCATTTTTCCTAATGAAAGATGGAGAGTGGTGGGGTTTTTTGCGCCCCCCTTTTTTAAGGTTTATTTATTTTTGAGAGAGACAGACAGATAATCCCAAGCAGTGTTCTGCACTGTCAGCACAGAACGCAATGTGGGGCCTCGAACTCACGAACTGTGACAACCAGACCTGAGCCAAAATAAGGGGGCAGACACTCAACCAAATGAGCCACCTAAGCACCCCTTGCTTTTGTTTTTGTTTAAAGATTTTATTTTTAAGTAATCTGCATACTCAACATAGGGCTTGAACTTACAACCCGGAGATCAAGAGTCTCACGCTCTACTGACTGGGCCAGCCAGGCATCCCAAGAATGGTGTTTTTAAGATACAGCCTTTTCCTGAACACCTTTAAAATTTGATAGTGGCTCTCTGTGGTTTCATTCTGTTTCCAATAGGACATCATTACACTTATCCAGAAATCAACTGTTATGTGAAGGTTGAAGAAGAGCTATGTGTTACCAACAGGATACAACAGTATCCTAAATATTTTCTTTGATTTTAAGTCTATTCCAACTTAATGCTTTCAACTATGTTTGGTGTACTTAGGTTCAATATTTTTAATGTACTTATGAGGAACATTGGAGTTTTCTTGCAGGAAACCAAAAGTTTAACTCCTTCCCCCTAGGTAGTTCCTTTCTCGTATCTAATAGCAATCGGTTTTTGTGAATATTTCATTGCCATCTAAAAACCAAATACCTTTTAACCAGATTTGAAATCAGGAAAAAACTAAAAACAGCCAAAAAGAAAGAAAAGAAAGAAAAAAAGAAAAAACAAGAAGAGGAGCAGGAAAAGAAAAAGCTGACACAGATTCAAGAATCTCAGGTAGGAAATTCAGTGGTTCTTGCTTACCCAAAAAATAAACCTCTGCTTTGAGTGTGTGTGTATGTAAAAGGTGGTTTTATTTTTTTTAATGGTTTTATATAAATCAGCCTAGTTCAATTAGTGCAAGATTTGTCTTCATCTTATAGGTTCATTAATCTCTGGACATACCATTTCACCATTAGCTGTGCTGTTCAGTTCCTCAGGAATTGTTTACTCAAGTCTGCGTTTAAAAAAGGAACTCACTGCTGGGTGGGCATCCCTTAAGGGAAAGTTGATAAACGTCCTGTCCCAGGTAGCCAGATTGGTTATGATGTTCACTCAGGTGTATGTCATCCTGGACTTGGTAATAAATGTAGCTGTGAAAATTAGTCGTCTCTACATTCATCACAAAAAGCTTTGTTGACAGTGTCAAAAAAAATATTAGCTGTGATCTAGGGCGTCCTTCCAGAAAGTGTTTATTCCTATAATTCTTAGGTTTTCTGATTGTCGGGCAGGTAAGACGGGGGCTGATTTTACTGCTCTATTCTCTTTTTCCACTAGGGGATGCTCTCTCCCCTTAAACAAGCTTCATTTTCTAGAGCCAGTATAGATTCACATTGGAAAATGGAATGATTAATCGTTAGGTTTAGAGAATGTTGTCATTAGCTATTAATAAAAAGAGCCATCCTACATATTTTTCCCTTCCCAGGTAACATCCCACAACAAGGAACGGCGTTCCAAACGGGATGAGAAACTAGATAAGAAATCTCAAGCCATGGAAGAGCTAAAAGCAGAGCGAGAAAAACGAAAGAACAGAACAGGTCAGTGGGGAAAATGTTGTAATGGCTACTTTGTGTCTCTCATTGTATGATTTGACTTTTTGGTGCCCATTTTTATGTCTCCCCCTTTTAGGACACCCCCCCCCCCCTTTTTAGCTTTTTTTTTTTTTAATTTGAGAGAGAGAGAAAGAAAGAGAGAACCAGGTGGGGAGGGATAGAGAGAGGAGGACAGAAGATCCCAAGCAGAATCCCACTGACAACAGAGAGCTCAATGCTGGGCTCGAATTCACAAACCATGAAGTCAGGACCTGAGCGGGAGTCGGACACTTAACCGACTGAGCCACCCAGGCACCCCCCATTTTAGCTTTTTATTATGGAAAATGCTGAACACATACAGAGAATAGTTTAATGAACCTCCATGAACCCATCATCCAGCTTCAACAATCAACTCATCACCAATCTTGTTAAATCTATACTCCCCTCTTTTATTGGGTTATTTTGAAGTAAATCACAGCATCATTGTATTTCACCCATAAATATTTCCATATGTGGCTTTAAAAGATAAAGACTCTTGTTTTAAGCATACTACAATATCCTTATCACATGTAAAAAATAGTAACAGTGACTCTCAGTATTCTCAATTATCTAGTCAGTGTTCAAATTTCTCAGTTGTATCATTAATACGAATTTGGTTGTTTGAATCAGGATCTTAAACAAAATCCACACATTGTGATTTGTGAATATGTCCCTGAAGTCACTTAATCTGTATAGATTTTCCAATACATCTCTTTTTTTCCCCCTTGCAGCCTATTTTGAAGAAACTAGGTCATTTGTTCTATAGTTTCTCAGATGCTGGGTGCATCCCATCGGTGGTATTAAATGCATTGCTCTAATCTCTTGAATTTCCTGTAATTTCTAGTTAGAAAACTGGACAAATTCAGACTTGCTCTGTTTCTGTTTTTGTTTTTTGGGGAAAGGCTAAGTTTTAGGTGGTGCTACATTCTTCCATCAGGAGACACATAATATCTGATTGTCTCTCATTTTATGATATTACCAGCTCTATCACTTAGCTTTTACCACAATAATGTGAAATGAAAGACTATTCCAAACTCGTAAGTACTCATTGGCTCCTGCTCATGCATCTGCAGTTCAGCAGAGGGTTACCTGATGTACAAGTTAGCCTGGATTGTCTCCAGGCTGCAGGTTGGGACCAGGTCTGTTATACCTATCTGTTTTTCCTCTGACCTCGGGCACATTTTTCTCATGATGATGATACCTAGGGCACATTCTTCTCATGGTGATGGCAGAAGTGTAATAGGGGCAGGCAGAAACATGAGATGCTTCTTAAGACCTTAGACTTGGAATTGGCAGGCACAGTGTCAGGTGTGTGCATGTTTTATTGGCCAAAGCATGTCACATGACCAGGCCCATTATTAATGGCTGGGAGGACTATCAAGACATATGGCAAAGGGCATGGGTACAGAGAAGGGTGAAGAATTGGAAATAGTCGTACATTCTTTCCCCACAGCCACTGATAATCATTACCTAGCTGTTTTAATACATTATGAGTTACAAAATAATGATATTCTAATCTGTTATTCTTTCTTCATTTATTGTCTTCTTTCTTCACTTACCTCTGTAAACTTCTCATCAGCTCTTTAGTTATCATCAGGAACATTTTGTATAGGAAAGGCAGAATAAATGGTTGATTTTTCTCCCCCTTTATTTACTAGTTTTCAACAGATTGAGATAGTACCTCAGCAACTTCCAGAGGTGACCAACGAGGTTTGTTTGCTTATTTTGAATATCCTTGTGAACTAATGGATTTAAACGTACTTTTGTGTATTTTAATCCATTGCAATTATTATGTATTCTCAAATTGTCCCATCTTAGGGGCATCTGGGTGACTCAGTAGGCTGAGCGTCCGACTCTTGATTTCAGCTAAGATCATGATCCCAGGGTTGTGGAATCAAGCCCCACGTCGGGCTCCATGCTCAGCATAAGATTCTCTCTGTCTGTCTCTCTGTCTCTCTCTCCCTCCCTCTCCCTCCTCCTCTCCCTCCTCTCCCCCACTCATGCTCCTCATGAGTGCTCATGCTACTGGATTGGTGGTGATTTCTAAGCCTTTTCAGTACACAGAGGTTGGATCTTTTTTAAAAGATAAATTTTATCCTTGTGAGCTTCATACTGATAAGTCCATTTCAGAATCAGAAAGCAGAAGTTTGTTTTGTTTTGTTTTGTTTTGTTTATAACTGTGTTATTGAGATATAACAAAGGTGGTATACTGTTTACTCATTTAAAGTGTACCAGGCAGTGGCTTTTAGTATGTTCACAGAGCTGTGCAATAAAATTCCATAAACTTTACAATGTTTCATTACCCCAAAAAGAGACCTCGTATCCTGTAGCCATCACCACCCCCCAGACCTATCACTCCCCAGTCTTAGTCAACCTCTAATTGGCTTTCTGTCTCTGTAGGGTTGCCTATTGTGGACATTTCATGTAATTAGAATCCTGTGACATACAGTCTTTTGTGTCTGGCTTTTTTCACTTGGCATAATTTTTTCCAGATTTATTCATGTTGTAATATACATTGATTCATTAATGAATATATGCATTTTGTTTATCCATTCACCTGTTGATGAACATTTGGGTTCTTTCCACTTTTTGACTATTAAGGATAATGCTTCTGTAAGCACTTGAGTATAAGTCACTGGGTAGACATATGTTTTCATTTCTCTTGGGTATTTACTTACGAGTAGAATTGTTGAAGCATATGGTAGCTCTGTGTTTGAGAAACTGCCAGACTCTTTTCCAAAGAGGCTTCACCATTTTGCATTCCCACCAGCAATGTATAAAGGTTCTACTTTTTCCACATCTTTACCAGGACTTGATTGTCTTTCTGAATATAGCCATCTTAGTGGGTATAAAGTGGTACTTCAGGGGCACCTGGGTGGCTCAGTCAGCTAAGCGTCTGATTTCAGCTCCGGTCATAATGTCGATGTTTGTGAGTTCGAGCTCCACATCGGGCTCTGTGCTGACAGCTCATAGCCTGGAGCCTGCTTTGAATTCTGTGTCTCCCTCTCTCACTGCCCCTCGCCAGCTCGCTCTCTCTCTCTCTTCCTCTCAAAAATAAATAAACATTAAAAAAATTTCTTGGGGGTGCCTGTGTGGCTCAATTGGTTGAGCATCTGACTTTGGCTCAGGTCATGATCTCACAACTTGTGAGTTCAAGCCCCGTGTCAGGCGTGGAGCCTGCTTCGGATTCTGTGTCTCCCTCTCTCTCTCTCTCTGGCCCTTCCCCACTCGCATTTAGTCTGTCTCTCAAAAATAAATAAAACAAATTTTTTTTAATTTTTTTAATAAAAATAAAAAATAAAGTGGTGTTTCATGTGGTTTTGATTTGCATTTTCATAATGATTAGTGCTTTTGAGCATCTTTTCATGCACTTATTGACCATTAGGGTATCTTTTTTTGATAAAGTGTCTGTTCAAGTCCTTTATCCATTTTTTGTTTCATTTTGTTTAGAGCATGGGCATGGGGGAGAGGCAAAGAGAATCCCAAGCAGGGTCCATGCCCAGGGCTCCATCTCACAACCTGTGAGATCATGACCTGAGCCAAAAACAAGAGTTAGATGCTTAACCCACTGAGCCACCCAGGCACCCTTTTTGCCCATTTTTTAATCAAGTTCTTAGTTTTTTGTTTTAAGTTTTCAAATGTTTTGAATATTAATCCCTTATCAGATGTATGATTTGCAAATATTTTCTTCCATTCTTTAGATTTCTTTTCACTCTTTTTTTTTTTAATTTTTTTTTTAATGTTTATTTTTGAGACAGAGAGAGACAGAGCATGAATGGGGGAGGGTCAGAGAGAGAAGGAGACACAGAATCCGAAGCAGGCTCCAGGCTCTGAGCTGTCAGCACAGAGCCCGATGCGGGGCTTGAACTCAAGGACCGTGAGATCATGACCTGAGCCGAAGTCGGACACTTAACCAACTGAGCCACTCAGGCACCCTGGTTTCTTTTCACTCTTGATAGTATCCTTAAGTGGATACAGTTTTTAATTTTGATGAAGTATAATTTATCTTAATTTTTTTTCTTTTGTTGCTTGTGCTTTTGGTGTCATATCTAAGAAATCATTGCCAAATCCAAGGTCATGAAGCTTTCCCCTATGCTTTCTTCTGAGAGTTTTATAGTTTTAGTTCTTACATTTACCTTTGATTCACATATGGTGTAAAGTAAGGATCTAACTTCATTTTCTTTTCTTTCTGTTTTGTTTTTTGTTTTTTTGTTTTTTTTGCACATGGTATATCCAATTTTCCCAGCACCACTTTTCAAAAAGTATCAACCCCATTCAGTGGTTTTGACACCCTTGTCGTAAATCACTTGACCATATGCAAGGTTTTCTTTCTGGGCTATTTCATTGATCTATATGTCTGTCTTTTGAATGCATTTTAAAGTTACCTGTTACAGTTCCTATTTGTGTGATTGTGCTATCAGTTGAATACTGTATTTCATTTTGCTCGTGATGTGTAGAGGTAACTTTTTATTATTATTTTGTTCCATGATTACATGAAATACAAGGTTCTAGGGGCACCTATCTGGCTCAGTCAGTAGAGCGTGGCTCTTGATCTCAGGGTTGTGAGTTCATGCTCCATGTTGGGTATAGAGCTTACTTTAAAAAAAAAAAAAAAAGTGGGAGGTGCCTGGGTGGCTCAGTTGGTTGAGCGTCCTACTCTTGATTTCTCCTCAGGTCATGATCCCAGGGTCATGGGATTGAGTCCCACTTCGGACTCCACACTAAGTATGGAGCCTGCTTAAGATTCTCTCTCTCTCCCTCTGTCCCACTTCCCACCCACATGCATGCTATCTCTCTAAAAAAATTTTGAAAGAAGGAAAGAAATACAAGGTTCCAAATCAAAGCGTCAAAGCTACTAAACAAGGTATATTCAAAGAAGTTTAACATCTATACCTTTCTGTTTCACCCTTGGCCTCCTTTCTGTAACAGGCAACCACTTAAAAAATTTTTTTTACATTCTTCCTTTTTTTTTTTTTTTAAATAAAAGAACACAGATTCACCTTCCATCTTAAGTTAATGGTAGCTCACCATACATACTTTCCTCTACCTTGCTGTTTTCACTCAACTATAGATCTTAGAGGTTATTCCTTAGTTTTTATGTCACACGGTGTTTGGTAGACTACCTGTTTTGTTTTGTTTTGTTTTGTTTTTGAAAGTTCTTTTCCTTCTGTTTCAGGTCACTTTTCTTTTTTTCATGTTTTATTGATTTTTTGAGAGAGTGAGTACAAGCGGGGGAGGGGCAGAGAGAGGGAGAGAGAAGAGGACAGAGCATCCTCAGCAGGCCCAGAGCCCAACTTGGGGCTCGAACTTACAAAATGTGAGATCGTGACCTGAACTGAAGTCAGATACGCAACCGACTGAGCCACCCAGGTGCCCTGTTTTGCTTTTTTCAAGTTTTATTTCAGTAATCTCTGCACCCAACATGGGGCTCAAACTAATGACCCTGAGAACAAGAGTCTCATGCTCCTCTGACTGAGCCAGCCAGGCACCCCTAGACTACCTATTTTTATAAATAGAATTTTATTGGAAAGCAGCAGTGCCCATTTGTTTCATAATTGTTTGTAGCTGCTTTTTTTTTTTTTTTTTTTTTTTTAATGTCCGTTTATTTTTGAGAGAGAGCGTGCAAACGAGGGAGGGGCAGAGAGAGAAGGAGATAGAAAGAAGACTTGAAGCAGGCTCTGGGCTGACAACAGTGAGCCCAGTGCAGGGCTGTAACTCAAACCATGAGATCACGACCTGAGCTGAAGTTGGCGCTCAACTGACTGAACCACCCAGGCACTCCGTCTATAGCTGGTTTTTATCTACAGCTGCAAAGTTGAGTAGTTGAAATAGTGACCACATGAAGCACAAACCTAAAGTATCTACTGTCTGCCCCTCCAAAAAATATTTTCTGACTCAGGATTTAGTGTGATGACTTGTTCCTTTTTTATAGCTGCATAGTGGTCCATTTGGGTGGCTGTACTAGAGGTGATTCAGCCATTCCCCTGTGCAGACATTTGGATTGTTACAAAAGACCACTTTAAATTGAAAGTAAAGTTTTTCTCCAAGACCCTCTAAAGACATCATAAAATTTTTCCCCATCTTTCTTGCCCATCTTTAGGTGTCTTGAGTGTAATAACAGACACCTGTGCATAGAGTTGGTGACGCTTTCTGCCCACTTAGCAACAAGCATCCAGCCCCTTTTTTTGTCTGTTGAGGCTTGTGCCTGAATGATTTAACTCTAGTTTAACTCGCCTCTGTATATAACCCAAGTAATCACAGTGCAATCCACAGAGGACAGGGCTCCATGTCCCAGTTCTTCTTCAGGTATGAAAGATGTTTCAGTTTCTTATTGAGAGAACATGGGTAAACATTTCCCCCCTTTGATTTTAGCCGAGCTCCTCGCTAAAAAACAGCCATTAAAAACCAGTGAGGTGTACTCTGATGATGAGGAAGAGGAAGAGGATGACAAGTCCAGTGAAAAGTCAGACCGCTCATCCAGAACATCGTCATCTGATGAAGAAGAGGAGTAAGCTGTGTATATTTTGGTCTAGTAGTCAGGATTAGGTGGGTTCTTTGGGAAGAAGCTTAGTGTAGTTTCCAAAATCGTCTTGTTTGGATGGTGAACTTTGATTTGGTTTAGCACCTTCAATTGCAGAGCTGAGTTCCCCAGAAAATATGCTCCTGCCTTTTGCTCTTAGCTAACTGCACCCCTGGACATTTTGTCTGGGCCTGGCAGGTAGGAACTGACTTCATGTCATCCTCAGACCATCTTGGAGCTTCCATTTGTTTTCTTACTCTGATAGGTTATCTGGGATGACCACATCATTGAAGACAGTTCACAGTACCATTAGGAACAGGATTCTATTACCACTCTTTCCTGTTGCTTCATTTATTTCTTCGGTGGTTAATCACATGTACTTTGGTCAAGTCAAGTCTTAAGAAACTGGTAGTATTTATGTATCTTGATCTGTTTTTATGAGGAACACTTTTCTCAGTGTCCTTTATTCCTCACAGGAAAGAAGAAATCCCTCCCAAATCACAACCCGTCTCCTTACCCGAGGAATTGAATCGGGTTCGATTATCACGGCATAAGCTGGAACGTTGGTGTCACATGCCCTTCTTTGCTAAAACTGTCACAGGATGTTTTGTACGGATTGGCATTGGAAACCACAACAGCAAACCAGTTTACCGGGTTGGTGTTTCTTTCCTGGACAATTGTCCGTGTTTTAAATATAATGATTCTCAACTGGAATAGGAGCTGCTGAATGACACAGATCTGTCACTTTTCTGCCACCATTTGATGGGAAAATAGACTCTAATTGAGACGCCCATAGAATAATGACAGTCTGAAGTGACCAGAGATCCTGCATGAACTATTGACGGTCTTTGGAGCCCAAGGGTGGGGGGGTTTGGATTTAGAATAATTTTATTTCCCTTCCATATAAAAGCAAGAAGGGAAACAGCAAGAAGGGAGTATTCATTGGTTGTTACATAATCTGGAAGCTTTGTTCATTTGAAAAATAAATAAATGAAAAATTTCCATGTTACATACCAAGAGACTTCTGAAACAGAATTATATTGAGGTTTAAAAACAAAAACACAAAAAAAACCACCCTCTGACCTAATAGAGGTGGTTTTGTGAGTTCTGGCACTGCTTCTGTGATCTGGATGGCTGGAACATAGCTGTTTGATGTTTTTTCTTTTTGTTTTTGTTTGTTTTATCCTGGGTTGTATGGTTTTAATATGTGTTTACCTCCTTCTGTGAGGACCAGCAGCCATGCCACATCCCGGAAAGCTTGACAAATAGAAGTGACCTCCATGGTCTTCATGTTTGATTGATAACACTGACCTCTGAAATCCCAAGTGTATCCCCTTAGTAAGGGAGGACTGGGTCAGAGGGGAAGCTCCTAATGGGCCCTGCCAGGCTAACCACCTCCTCTCCTGGCGCTCACTCACTCTGTGCGTGGGGCGCCTGGTGCTTGGCCATCTGGGTTGTAAACCTGAGGAAGGTGCCCAGAACGTCTGGCAGCTGTGGGCTCCTCTTAGTGCAGGGTCACTCTTTGTAGTTAGGTCAGGAGAGCCAGAGAGAGTGGTGTGGAGAGCTCTGAAAGAGTCTGTTTTTAACTGGTGTCTCTGTCCTTTCACTTAGGTGGCTGAGATCACGGGTGTTGTGGAAACCGCCAAGGTCTACCAGCTTGGTGGCACCAGAACAAACAAAGGGCTACAGCTACGGTAGGGGAGGTGCGGCGGCGGCAGCCTCAGCACAGGCACTGCCTGTTGGAGCTGTTGTTCTCTCCCAGTGTGACGTTTCTTGTTACAGTAAATTTCTGTTGTGCCCAGTGGGGACTTAGAGGGGAAACTTATATTCTGCCTTTGCCCGTAGGGAAAGGTAGGGTGTCTCCCTCTCACAGGGGAGATCCGGGACAAGACGTGGTGGGACATAGAGAAGGAAAATGTCAAGCTCCCCTCATCCCAGAGCCCTGCAGGCATTTCCTTGGTGACCGTGGTCAGGAGGCTTGCTTCTATTTCTGGCTGTCACTAACCTCATCTTCTGACAAGTCAAGCCACCTTTCAGGACTTCGTTTCTCTTCAGTAACATATTTACTGAGTGCTTGCTATCCGCCACTGTTCTGGGCATCAGGATAGAGGCAGAAACAAAGTAAAAACATGAAAATCCCTGCCCTCTTAGAGCGTGAAAATTCTAGAAACCCTATATGAAAAGGAATAGAAATAGTTTGCCAGGATCACTGAAAATAACAGATAATAGACCCAGCTGTAGCATGGACTAATTTGGTCTCTGTGGTCTCCATTCTCTTCTCCTGGCACTGTCATCTTTCTTGGTCTTCTTGAAAAGGGCCAGTGGGGGGGCACCTGAGCAGCTCAGTCGGTTAAGTATCGGACTTCAGCTGAGGTCATGATCTTAGAGTTTGTGAGTTCGAGCCCCGTGTCGGTCTCTGTGCTGTCAGCTCAGAGCCTGGAGCCTACTTCAGATTCTGTGTCTCCCTCTCTCTCTGCCTCTCCCCCACTCTCACTCTGTCTCTCTGTCTCTCAAAAAAAAATAAATAAGTAAACATTAAAAAATATTCTAAGGAATGGTATTTCCTTGTCATTCAAATATCTACATAGTGGGGCGCCTGGGTGGCGCAGTTGGTTAAGCGTCCGACTTCAGCCAGGTCACGATCTCGCGGTCCGTGAGTTCGAGCCCCGCGTCGGGCTCTGGGCTGATGGCTCAGAGCCTGGAGCCTGTTTCCGATTCTGTGTCTCCCTCTCTCTCTGCCCCTCCCCCGTTCATGCTGTGTCTCTCTCTGTCCCAAAAATAAATAAACGTTGAAAAAAAAAAATTTTTTAAAAACAAAAAACAAATATCTACATAGTATATCATATTCTCACTGCCAGTTGATTGTAACATTTTATTATAAATGGACTTTTGAAGCACTAGCCAAGTCGTTTTGTTGTTGTTTTTTTTTTCCAGTGGTAGCTGTGATTCTTTATCCTGGCTGCCCATTAAACAGCCTGGGAGGTATTGTTTGTTTAATTTCATTGCCTGGTTCCTACTCCCAGAGATTCTGATTCAGTTGAGCTAGAGTGATGCTTTGGCATTAGAGTTTTTAGATCTTCCTAGATGATTAGATGATTGGAATTTCTAGATCTTCCTAGATGATTCTAAAGGGCAGATAGGATTGAGAACCACAGAGATAGGTGGTTCACAGTCTGGTAGGGTTGTTTGCTGATACTGCAGTTAACATACCCATTCTTGGAGATGCTTTCTCTTTTTTATGTAGGCATGGCAATGACCAACGAGTGTTCCGCCTAGAGTTTGTCTCAAACCAGGAATTCACTGAAAGTGAATTCATGAAGTGGAAAGAGGCGGTAAGTAGATAGATAGCACCTACCAATTTTTCATGAAGACCCTGAGAAAGTCTCTAAAATCCCTTAATAAGCTTTTATCATGTTTTGGTCTAGATGTTCTCTGCTGGCATGCAGTTGCCCACTCTAGATGAAATCAATAAGAAGGAATTGTCTATTAAAGAAGCTCTTAATTATAAATTCAATGATCAGGACATTGAAGAGGTAAGAAACCTGGTACCCCAGAGATTGGAGGTTCAGTAAGAACCAGTGTTAGAGAAGATCATGACTTTCTTTTCTTTCCCTATATCTTGATATGTTTAACTCTGCATAAGGATTGCATAAGGATGAGAGAATATTGATATTACTACTTTATTTATAATTCATTAAGATTTTCTCTATACGCTCTCATTTGAAATCCTAGAGTAAAGACGTGTATTTAGAGTTCAAGGATCTGTATTCTGCTAGGCTTGGTCCTTCATGAGTTTCCTTTCTCCAAAACATTTTGGTAAAATTCTTTGATCTCTGTTCTCTTGGACAGTGGCTAGCCTTACAGTACCAGGTCCCTGGGCTGCTGCTGTTTATTGGTGCATGTTCCTTCAGACTGTCCCAGAAGAATCTCCGTGACCCTGGAAGCAGCATAGTATCCCTTGGAATGAACTCGCTTTCTCTCTCTGGGGCATGACACTGCTGTAGGAAGAGCAGCCCCCTCTTAACTAGCTGCTTGCCTCCAAAATGGGCTCATTTAGCCTGTCTACAAAACTAGTTTAGGAATACCTCACTGCTGGTATCTCCTCTCTGGTACAGATTGTAAAAGAGAAAGAAAGGTTCAGGAAAGCTCCACCCAACTATGCTATGAAGAAGACTCAGCTGCTAAAGGAAAAGGTGAGGACTTGTATTTGAACCTCTTTCCTCATCCTGAAAGGTGTAGAAATCAGACTTGTTCATCCTCTGCTAAGTTAGTGGTGGCAGGATTGGGGGGAAATGCTGGGCTCCAGCATAAGCAACACAGGGCTTTCCAGGCAGTGAGGCAGCATCCCTTGGCCATTTTCCTTTCTATAAATTGAAATTGATTGTGTCTGTTCTGTTCCCCTTACTTTCTAGAAAGTCCCTTTAGTTTCGTGTGTAATAAGACAGAACCCAGGGTAATATCAGCACTGGGTCTGAACAAATGATACTGCCAAACCCAGCTGAGGTGGGTGGCTTTCCATTCTTCACATCACGATGGGGTGAGCCTTGTTAGGGTGAGTCAGCCCCATGGGGCCTGGGTTCCAAGGTTAATGTTAGATATCGCTGCAACCGGGGGCCCAGAGCCAGATAGCTATATGACTATATGACTACTGTAATAAGAATTATACCTTGCATTTGTAAAGTTTGTTTTCAGCGTTCTTTCATATCTCCTGTCATTTGTTCACTGCGTGAGATGTCTTGCCTGTGCTGAAAGTAAGGGGATACTTGTTACAGAGCCAGTCATAGCCAAAAACTCACACTTCTCTCTTGTGCAGGCCATGGCTGAGGACCTGGGGGATCAGGACAAGGCCAAACAAATCCAAGACCAGCTGAATGAGCTAGAGGAACGGGCAGAGGCCCTGGACCGCCAGCGGACCAAGAACATATCTGCCATCAGGTATGTTACAGATCTGTTTTGGTTGGGTTCCTATCCCGGACCCACAGACCTTGCCACAGTTATCAGGTGAGCCCGTGGCCTTGCACATGCTGTGCTTGCACTGGCTGGATGAGGCTCCAGGGTCAGGGGTCAGGGCTCAGTGGTTCCCTCCCTCCTTCCCCAACCCACTGACTCACCCTTTTACTCACCCACAGTTACATCAACCAGCGGAACCGGGAGTGGAACATCGTAGAGTCTGAGAAGGCCCTTGTGGTGAGTAAACAACTTTATTTGGATCACTGAAGACCATTTTAATTAATAAAATGATATGAAATCTTCTATATATCTTGCTCCAGTTAATTTTTTTAATTATTGAAGTAACATGTACTCTTCACATCCACGTGTTTGTGTGCACACATAGACCCATAAGACATTGATTTATAGTGAAAAGCAGCAGTCTTCTGCCCTTCTTATCCCTCCCCATCCCATAGATTCTGCTCCACAGGTGTTCGTCTTTCTCAGTTTCCAGTTTTGTTCTTTTGTTGTTGCTCCCATATCTGGTCTGGTGTTCTTGAAGAGAAGAGGATGATACATGACTTTGACTCTTTTAAGCTCTTGCAAAGACTGTTACGTATGTGTAAGCTAGGATAAGTGAAGACGGGGAAAGAGACGCAGTTCTGTAACGCGTGCTCTCTGTTTCAGGCTGAAAGTCACAACATGAAAAACCAACAGATGGATCCCTTTACCAGGCGGCAGTGCAAACCTACCATCGTTTCTAATGTGAGTGCCTAAAGAGGACGTTTTTAGTCAGGACCTAGATTCTAGGACATAAAATGAATTCCATTAGGAGATTAATAAGGAAGTTAAAAATAATGTTGTCTTAGTGGGATTTGCTTGCCTCAAAGTCTTGGGTCTGGCTATCTCTTTTTTTTTTTTTTTTTTTTTTTAATCTTGCTATAGGACATATAGGTAGTGAAAACCTGGCATGGATTTGTAGAAACGTCTGGACTAACCCCTCCTTTGGCAGGGTGGGTTTACCAATGTGGCAGACGTTAGGAATGTGTGGGCTGGGCCACCTAGGGCCAGGCTGGTCTGGGCTGGGCTTCAAAGCTTTCAATTGCCTCTTTTTTGCTGCCTTGAGGAAAACCCCACTGAGCTGCTGATGGGTCCACTGTGGTGCTTGTGATGTTAGTGGTGGTCGGCGGGTAGGACTGTGTGAGAGTTAAATCTCTAAAATAACTTGATTTTCTCTCTCAGTCCAGAGACCCGGCTGTTCAAGCTGCCATATTGGCCCAGCTGAATGCAAAATACGGTTCTGGAGTGTTACCAGATGCTCCAAAGGAAATGAGCAAGGCAAGTGCAGCACTGTCCTGTGGCCTAGACGCTTGGCTTCATTGGGGCCTGATCTCTCCCACCTGGAGGAACATAGCCTTTCACTTGCAGCCCTTTCCCCGTCCTGATTGTTTACAAATGTAATAAACAGCCACTGAATTTTAGCCAGACAACCTAAGTGCTAAACCCAACACCACTACTTAACTAAGGCCTTGATTACAGCTTTAGGCAACTGACATCTAGCCCTCTGAGCCACATTTTCTCCTATGTAAAATGGGGATAGTACTCTATATCCTGCTGCTCCGCAGGGTACTAGGAGGAACTGATGACACATAAGCATCAGACCGTTGTAAAGGTGAAAGCTCTTTGAAAACTAAATGTCAGGGGCACCTGGATGGCTCAGTTGGTTAAGCGTCCAAGTCTTGGTTTCGGCTCAGATCATGATGTAATGGTTCATGAGTTCAAGCCCTGAGTTGGGCTCCAGGCTCATAGTGTGGAGCCTGCTTGGGATTCTTTCTCCCCCTCTCTCTCTCTGCCCCTCTCACACTGGCTCGCTCTCTCAAAATAAATAAACTTTAAAGAAATTTTTAAAAAAAGAAAACTAGAATGTTAAGTAGAGAAACTGAAAATTTAGAAGCAGATTTTTGCCTAAGTTAGGTCTTTTCCTGTGGAGTCCACACTGTCCCAGGAATTCCTGAAACCTTGGGTCAGAAAGTAACTTATTGTCTTAAGCCCACCCTTTCTGCCCCACACCACAAACATGAGCCTTCCCTCTCCTCTTTCAGGCTTCAGAAAAGAAACCACCTTAATGGCCTCTCCTGTCCTCCCTCTGAGGGAAGGAATCAGAAAAGGGCCTTAGCATTTTTTTTTTTTTTTTTACTATTAGTGACCGCTGCTTCTTGAAGTCCTCTTGTGTTTATGCTTTTATAATTAGTTTTTCTCTTCACATTGCAGGGTCAGGGAAAGGATAAAGATTTGAATTCTAAGTCAGCCAGTGACCTCTCAGAAGATTTGTTCAAAGTACATGATTTCGATGTGAAGATTGATTTACAAGTTCCCAGCTCAGGTAGGTACAGGTGGGGGGAGTGGTGATGGCTGAGGACCAGATGGCAACATGGCTCTCTCGGTCAGTGGGGAGGCCTGATTTTAGGGAAAAAGTGCAGGTGTCTGCTCATCATTATTTATAGAGGCCAGAGTAAGCGGGGCTGTGGGCATGTTTTGAGAGGGAGCAGGGACAGTCAACCCGACTGGAAGGAGTGAAGCAGGAGACTCAAAGGACTTCGTCGGCGCCTCAGATGCCAATTTGCTCTTCTTTCCCACAGAGTCAAAGGCTTTGGCCATCACCTCCAAGGCTCCACCAGCCAAAGATGGGGCTCCAAGGAGATCTCTAAACTTGGAAGACTACAAAAAACGGCGAGGGCTTATTTGAGCGCACCCAGCCTGCTGCTTCTGACCCTGCATGCCCCATCACAGTGTCCCACCTTTCCTCTTTTCCTTTGATTTGCCCTCTTTGGGCTGGAGCAGCAGTAGAACTGGGAAGAGACTCTAAACTGCCAGTCATCTGTAATATAAACCATTTGCTGTATAGACCTCCCTTGTCTGCACCATCTCCCACCAACCCCCTAGGCCTCTCACCCAGTGTGGGCCTGGGCTCTCTTGGGTTTTATCCATGTCTTTAGATTTGTGTTTGCCTTTTTTTTTTTTTTTTTTTTTTTTTAAAAAAAACCAGCACAGTTCATTGGCCACTCTGCACACATTCAGTATTAGCGTGGAGCTGGGATTCTTGCTGTAGCCCCTGGGGGCGACAGCAGCAGCACTGGGCGGCCTCCTCCGCGGGCTGCCTTGGACCCAACCATTGAACATTTGGCACCGGACACTTGTGGAGGGAGTGGGGACTGGGCACCTGCAGCCCTCCTCCCTCTCTCCTCATCTTTCTCTTCTTTCCATCTCTGCAGAAGAGAGGTTTTCAAATCCAATTTAGTTTCCAAAAAGTGTACATTTGTGGGGAGGGAGGGGGGGCTGTTTGAGAGAGAGAGAGAGTGTGTGTGTGTGTGTGTGTACGTACGTACGTGTGTGTTTGTGTGTGTCTGTAAGTGCGTGGATTTTTTTATCATTTTTTTAAAATGCAGTACTCTTTGTATCGGTCTGTCATGGGTCTATAGCTGTTTCAGATTTTTTTCAGCTGTACATGAGCATCTGAAACTGCAAGAAAGAAACTCATTAAATGTGATTCTTCTTACTAAACAGGCCTGACTGCTGTAGCTGTGTAACATACCCTCCCCCACATCTTCCCCCCCCTCCCACCTCCCCCACCTCAGAGAAAACACCCCAGTTTGCCCCCTGCCCTGTAGGCTGTGTCCTGGCAGGTGGGAGGGAAGCCCACGGCCAGGTAGCAGAGAAGGCAGTGCAGGTGTCTTGCTCAACCCATGGGTACAGCCTACAGCTTCTCGGCTGAACATAGAGTGTCTTTTTCCCACCCCATGTTCTTGTCTCTTCCTAGTGATTCTGTTTTGCTCTTTCGGAAAGAATAATGTTTTGTTTTTTAAGAGAAAGTATTCAACGTGAATGTGGAGAGAACGAACACAAAAAGATTTAGGTTGCAAATGTTACAAGCATGTGCAGTTTTGTGTGTGTGTATACATATATATATGGTAAGCATATATATTGTTGTGCAGCTAGGGTGAGGCCAGCAAAGAAGTGTGTATGTCTTTATGAAATGTTTGAAAAGAGATAAGCTGACTGCTTGATAATCATTCTCAGGTGTAAAGCTCCAAGTGTAAATAAAAGTGGCATTTAACAAATCTTTTCAGAACAAAGTACAGCTGACTATATATACCAAGAACTAAGCTAAAGAAACAGCTGAGAGCTGCTGAGTCCCACAAGAGGGAGAGGAATTTAGAAGCTCTGCTTTGTACTTCATCACCCTACTTTTCTGTAAGGAAGTGGGATGATGGGAAATCATGGACTTACATTGTATTTAAACATACAAAATGAACTTGGTGACTCTTCTGGGTTTAGTAGAGCCTCGGTGTTGCTTTAACTTAGTTTACACTTTTTTTATTTTAAAAAAACAGCAATGGATGGTTTTTTAAAAGTATTGTGACTGTAAAATTGGTAAACTGTGACTGTAACATAGCTCTGTGGTAGCTGTGACGCAGTTCGGTTGGGCTAAGGTGGGCAATGGACTCATTAAAATCATATATACTTGAATAGTCCATTGACCGAAACCCTTTATAGACTGTTGTGTAAATGTGGAATCACAGACTGCTAAACATTGCCCAGACTCCGGCAGAGCCCTGGAAGCTGCTGGGACCTCTCCTATCATGACAAACCTGGACTGTTTTTTCTTTCTGGTTTTAAAAGACATGAAATTATAGAATCCATATAATTTGCTGGAGTCATTCTGATCCACCATGTAGATCTGTATTTAGTATCATTTGGATTTGGAGAAGTGTCGATTACATTATGGCTGTGTAATAAAATTTTTATTAAAACTGCATCACACTGTAGCCACTTTGCCACTACCTCCCCACACACAGCTGCCAAAAGTTTCGTTCTGAGATGCCAAAACACAGCGAGGAGAGAAGCCAACCAATTTATCACCTGAGTCGTCTCCTTGGTGATTGGAATCAGGACTGAGAATTTGTCTCCAATCTCCACTGAGGCAGGGCCTCTGAACCAAGATCTTGACCAGGCAGAAGATGTTGGCTTTATTACACACCCCTCCTCCACAGCCCCCACACCCCCACCCCCAGCTGGGCTTCTTGGCTGTTCACTTGAGGTATTTCTTATGCTGGGGAGTTGCTGCCATGGCTCCCTACTCCACACCTCCCCCACTCCATGTGGTTTCAGTGTTGAAGGGTGCGGCACCTAAGGCTGTTTAACACATTTTTCACTTCCTTCCAAGAGGCAAAAAGGCCAATGTCCATATGCCTGGCTCATGATGTATAGGTCTGTTTGTCTGTCTCGCTTCTGACAGGTGCAGGGAAAGTCTGCCTGCAACTTCCCTTCAGAAAGAATGCTTTTGTTCTGTTTCTGTGAAGTCCCGAGCTGTCACTCAAACTGTACAGATAATTGTAAATAAACTTTACACCCTGTTTTAACAAGGGGATCGGAATTCATCCAAGGATTGCATCCTCAGTGGCAACTCTCCAAGTCATGTTTTCAAAGTCCAAGAAAGCCTCTCTTTTGCTTGGTTTCCCTCCTTCCCCTTCTCTTAGCCTAACACCCCCCAAAAGTGAAAGTGACTGCTTTCAACTCTTTAGCAACCTGGTTACCCAGAAGCTTCTCTAGTATGGTAGTTGTCTACAGCCAGGGAGCCCTCCACTTGGCCTGGTTTACTTCCTATCTTGGAAGATACCAGCAACCTTTAACAGAACTAGGTAGGGCCCTGATAACACTGCCTGGCCCTAGTGAGAGGCTGGTGCTTCCAAGCTTTCAGTTGGCCTTTGCTATGCTGTCTCCTGCCTATCATGAGTGTGCAGAGGGAACCCAGGGACTGGTGACCATGGAGAAAATCCTGATAGCCTTTCATCGATCCCCCAAGCTAGGGAGATCTGGAACGCCTCCACTCCCCCATTCGCTGAGGATGTGTCTCAAAACTTTCTGACCATGCTTTAGGAAGCAAAATCCTGGATCATCTATTTCCCTTTATAGATGGGAAGGTGTGAGGTGACAATGATAGGATCCCAGTCCAAGCCTGCCTCTGGTATTGGGAGAGGTGGGTCCTTAGGACTTGCCCAGCAGCTGTGCCCAATGAGGTTTTCTCCCAACTCATCAACACTCCCGCTACCTGAGTGCTGGCAGCAGTGGGCTAGCTAGGCCCTAGGGAGCAGGGATTCTGAGCAGAAAACAGCCCTATCTGCGTCTCCCAGGATGCAGTGCCTTGGGGCAGGCATACCTGAGGGCAGAAAGGAAGCTGCCATAGGCAGAGAGATGTGGAAGGGCAAGAGGTGCAGGGTCAGTCAACTTCATCTTCTGGCCTTGGTGTGGGCAGCTTTCCTTGGGTAATCCTGGGTGGCAGTGTCCAGCACCTCTTGGGAACTAGGAAACCATCAACCCCCAGCATGGAGTTTTTGCGTGGCTTCACTGACCACTGAGGTCCTCTGAGCTCCCTTGAGGAGGAAAGTGTTGGGGAGCTGGAGGGAACAGCAGCACTAAAAGAGGGCCAAGGGGTAGCCTGCCTTCTCTGCAGGGTTCCCCAGTCCAGCCCCAGTCCTGGCTGAGCAGAACCTGGAGCTGGAGTTTCTTGGCTCTGCGTGGGGGCTCAGCTACCGCAGCATAGGCACATCTAGGGATTCCAGATGGTGCTCTGGACCCAAAGGAGAGCCAGGAGCCACAGGACACTGCAGGCTCAGTACAGGGTTCATATCCCTGCTCTGCCACTTACTACCTAGGCCTGAGCTAGTTAACTCCTCTGAGCCACAAACCTCCCATCTTTACAACTAAGATCTGTCAGAGTGGTCTTAAAGATTAAGTGTACCTTTCCCCAGAAGGGGTTCAATAATGCTGCTGTTAGAGCAGAGGCCACTGTTCTTGGGAGGAGAGACTTCAGGGGCAGAGTGGCGGGGGCGGGGGGTTGGGATAGTGTGGGCAGTGAGTTGAGGGACAAGGTGGAAGCTGTAGGAAACCAGGCAGAGTGGGGGGCAGCGGAGCCTCCAGAAGCTGAAGCACTTAGTTCAGGAACTCCTGGCAGCAACCACCTCCAGGGTCAAGAAATTTTGCTTTCAGGTTGAGATTACGAGCGTGGGCACTGGAGCTGGTCTGGGGAAAGTCCAGGGAAGCAGAGCTGCTTTTTGGCCTGCCCTTGCTACTTATGTTCTCTCCAGAATGGACAGTCTGAAAGTGGCTCAGAAGACTCCCACCTCACCACCACCCCAGCAATCTCAAAGATTGTGGGCTTGACCTACTCACCACCACCAAGAGTAATTAAAACATACAAGCAGTACCAAACTGGAAAATATGTGTAAAGATGACTAAGAAAATGTTCTGATCTTTCCCACAAGGACTATCTCGATACCTTCTTTAAAATATCAAAGGAATTTTTTTTCTTTTTCAGCTGTCAGTGACCCTGGTTTGAAAAGTGCATGCAGAACAGACACATGAAAAGATGCTCAACATTGCTCATCGCATCATCAGGGAAATACAAATCAAAATCACATTGAGATACCTCACACTGGTCATAGTGGCTAAAATTAACAACTCAGGAAGCAACAGATGTTGGCAAGGGTGTGGAGAAAGGGGAACCCTCTTGCACTTTGGCGGGAATGCAAACTGGTGCAGCCCCTCTGGAAAACAGTGTAGAGGTTCCTCAAAAACAACAACAAAAAAAAAAAAAATTAAAAATAGAACTACGCTACGGCCCAGCAATAGCACTACTAGAAATTTATCCAAAGGATACAGGAGTGCTGATTCATATGGGCACAAGTATCCCAAAGTTTATAGCAGTGCTATCAACAATAGCCACATTATGGAAAGAGCCCAAATGTCCATCAACTGATGAATGGATAAAGAAGATGTGGTATGTATATATACATACATACACACAATGGAATACTACCCCTGATGAAAAAGAATGAGATCTTGCCATTTGCAACAATGTGGATAGAACTGAAGTGTATTTTGTTAAGTGAAATAAGTCAGAGAAAGACAGATACATGTTTCCACTCATATGTGGAATTTGAGAAACTTAACTGAAGACCATAGGGGAAGGGAAGGAAAAATAAGTTAACAAACAGAGAGGGAGGCAAACCATAAGACACTCTTAAATACAGAGAATAAACCGAGGGTTGATGGGTGGAAGAGGTGGGGGGGAGGCTAGGAAAATGGGTGATGGGCATTGAGGAGGGCACTTGTTGGGATGAGCACTGGGTGTTGTATGTAAGTGATGAATCACAGGAATCTATTCCCGAAGCCAAGACTACACTGTATACACTGTATGTTAGTTAACTTGACAATAAACTATTAAAAAAGAAACAAAAAAAGTGTAGGCAGAGACCAGGTCTTGCTCAGCCGCAGACACATTCACCTCTCACCTGGAATGCACTGGTCTATCTCCACTGATTTTCCTTGGAGAACACCTCCTCACCCTACAGAGCTCAGCTGAAAGGTCACCTCCTCCTGGAAGCCTTCCTTGATCTCCCCTCCCAATCTGGTTTGGGAGCACCTTCTACTGGCTCTCCGTAGAGCAGCACTCACCAGGTAATGTAGAGCAGCACTCACCAGGTAATAATTTATGAGTCCCCACCCTGAGCCTGTTAGCTACTTGGGTCTGCCGCATATCCGCAGCACCCAGCGCCACCTGGCACTTAGGTAACGCCCAGTAAATGTGGTGGAGGGAAGGGGGGCAAGCGGATGTCCAGCGGAGCCGACGCGTTCTGGGGCATTCGGTCCCACCTGTCCCTCCCATCCTGTCCCCGGACCGCAGCGCCCAGTCCTTTGGGGTCGACCAAAGGCAGCGAGAAACGCGGCTGCGGCAGGTAGGCCCGTTCACCCCAGGGCTAGTGTGCTGCCCAGCCCGGACGAGCCAACACCCTTGACTTGGGCTCGCCCACTGGGGCCGGCTGCCCGCACTTGCGCGCGCACCTCCAGCCGTGGACGCCAGCAGGATGCGCTTCCCGGCGACATCCCGAGTTTGGGAGCGGGGCCTCGGCTTTCAACACCCGCGTCTTGGGGCCTGCGCGCGACTTCCCGGTGGCTCTTTTTGTCCGGCCACCGGATGCCTTGTGGAGTCGGCCGCCTAGCACTAGGGGTGGAGGTCAGGCTGCAGAGAGGTCACCAATGGAATTAGGGGAGGCACCCACGCCCTCGGGCACAAGATTCAAGGAGGTGTCCTGGGGGGGACCTCGGGGACAGAGACCGGCCGACGGGCACCCACAGCATTCTCAGAGCAGTTCCTTCGACCGACCGGCACCCGCATCCCTGACCTCATATGCTCTCGGTCCCCTCTGCCTCCACTAGGCCGCAGGAGAGATCCTGCGGGTTCTGAGTTATGAAGAGAGGGAGGAGGGAGAACCACAGGAACACGGGCTCCTGGGAGGGATGGGAAACCTTGTTTCTGAAGTGTGTCAGGAGAGAAAATGTTCTTATTGCGCATACACAGGCACGGTGACACATTTTGTTTGTTTTAAACCAGAGTGATTCAGATGGTGAAGGGTCAGCAAAGGCTGCTGGATCCCCAGCCCTGTTAAACTAGCCTAGCTCGAAATCCCAGAATATTCCCATCAGGTCTATCCATAATGAGGTCAGAGATTGCATGGGGAAGGAAGAGAAACCTTCTCAAAGAAAAGGGTCTGGGGCTGTCAGGTGAAAACAGACATTCACTCCTCTTCCCAGGAGGAAGGAGACCTCCAATTCTAACCCCACCCTCAAGTTGCCATTGGCCCTGGCTTTGGCCAGCCCTCCAGCACCCTCTCTAGTTTGTTCTGGGCAGAGATGGGCCCCAGACTGAACAGGATGGGGAATGGTTGGGATGCATGGAGCTCCTGAAAGGGCAAGGTCTTAGTGACAGCCCCTTGGAAAAAGAGCCATGTAGCACCCTGGGGCCTGTTTTCTGATGGGTCCTTTCTGGTTTCCTTTCTCCAGAAGACAATGTAAAATGATACACCACCATTCCATATAATGAAGGGAGGTCATTATAGGAACTACTCCTTGTATCCTTTTCACCTAGCACAGTGCCTGGTTTGAGGAAACTGCTCAAGGGAAGTTTGTTTTCTCTGTGAATCAATGAATGGATCACAGGTATTGTCACAAAATATTGGAATCTTGGGGTCAGGAAGTCCCTTGGAGGACACCAGGTCTCACAGAGCACATCTAGGAGTTGTTACCCAGAATAAGAACCTGTATCACTTGGTCCAGAGGAAGATTTGCCACCACCCTGCCCCCGAAACACAGACATGCACACACTATAGAGGCTCTGCTTTCTCCGGGGAAGCTTTCAAGGTCCCTCACAGCAAAGGCAGTGCTCTGTCCTTTCTCCCTCAGGTGAAAGGGCCTGCCTGTGGCTCTTGGGAAGAAGAAATTAGTCCTGTGCCTGGCAGGGAATGGCGAGCAGTGACTTTACTCCTGCCCCTCAGGGTGGGGAGAGAGGGGTAGAGCTAAATAAGGCAGGTTGGGGAATGAAACCAAGCCTCCAGAAAACCCTCACCTCACACACCCTATTTTCCAGGCCTCCCCCTTTCCCAGCTTTGTGCCCACTGTCTTTACTGCCTAGGAGGGATGTAGCTCCCAGGCCTGATAAATCCCGAAAGCCATGGAGAGGAGTGAAGACTCAGACACTCTAGACAGAAGGCCTCAAGGGTACAGGAGGATCCCTGAACTGAGATGCCACAGAAGAAGAGAGATCAGTTTTCTCGTCAGACACATAGCTGGCCTTGTGAATAAAGCAGAGAGACGCACATGGCCTATCTCAGGTTAGCCACCTCATGTCCATCAAAACCTTGCAACATTCCTCTATGCCCCCGTTTCCCATTTTTGCAACACCCAAGAGGCCTTTCCTCCATCTATATAGTAGTCTGATTTTCTCCACAGCACTCTACGGGTAGCCATCTACTCACAGCTTCAAGAACTGTGGAAACTGAGGCACAAACAACATGATTCCAGGATTTGAAAGGTCATTCCTGGCTCAACTAAGACAACATGAGAGCCCCCTGACCTTGTCCCACTGCTATATCGGGACCCCTGGCTCTGCCCCAGTATGTGCCCCTATGCTTTCTGCCTGTAGTAGGTGGAGGCAGACTCTGCCTTCCTCAGATAAGGAACTAGAGACTGAACTATAAGATGCTAATAAAAGAAAGTATGCACGGCACAGGAATAGAAGTCAGTGGATCTAGCCAAGACTCTCTGGCTTTTCCACCAACTAGCTGTGTGGCCTTGTGCAAAGACTGTAACCTCCTGGGTTGAGCCATTTAACTCCTTTGTTACTTCTCCTGTGTTTTGAGGAGAACAGGATGCACCTAAAGGTCCTTCCCACTCTAAAAGTCTATGAAATTGGGGCCCCTGAGTGGCTCAGTTGGTTAAGCAGCTGCTGACTCTCGGTCATGATCTCATTGTTTGTGAGGTCAAGCCCTGCATTGGGCTTCGTGCTAACAGCAGGGAGCCTGCTTGGGATTCTCTCTCTTCCTCTCTCTCTGCTCCCTCCTCTCTCTAAATAAATAAATAAACATTTTCTAAAAAGTCTATGAAATTAGCTCTCATTTCAATACCCATTCCCAAGTTTGCCCTTACCTTTACACTGAGGGATACTTGGAAAATATGGCAAAGAGCTCTTCTTTGGATTCTGGGCTTAGGACAAGTGCCTAATAGAAGAAGAAAAAGAATTGCCCTTGAGTTTTCTCTTGGCAGCCAGCTCCTGGCGTACTTGTGCTTCCAACATTGTCATATATATATATATATATATATATATATATATATATATATATATATATCACAAACATTGACAGGTGCACAGTGCATGTTCCCTCCTCTCATTTCCCTCCCACCTTTTCAGTTCTGGCGAGTCCTTGTTGACTCTCCCCATCCTGGGTTTGCCCCCAGCCTGCCCCTACCCTGAGGGCAGTACCAGTCCCACCAGAGACCAAGGTAGCCCCGAAAGAGGGAAGTGAGTGCAGGAGACATGGCTTTTGAGCCATCAAGCTCTAGAGTACACCCTTCACACACACCCAGGCTCCTCTAGATCTCTGTGCCCAGAGAAAGTAGCCATATGATTTCCCAGGTTCTCTGAATAGTCAAACTCCTGTATTTCCTTCTTTCTCTCCTTCCCTTCCACTCATACTTCCACACTTTTACTTTCTTCATCAATTCCCCCAGGACCTTCTCCTTTTTGCTCTGCTGAAGCTTTCCATTTTCTCTCTCTGAACCCTCCTTTTGTCTCCTCCTGGGCCATCCTTGAATCTAGCTGAAGGGAGATGAGGGGAAGGAGAGCTTCTTTTGGTCTTCATCAGCATCAGAGGCAATCCCTCTGGGGCATCCTGCCCCACAGGGTCCCCAATAATCCTGAGGCACGAGGCACCTGAGGAGGGATCCTCCCCAGTGGCATTTTGGGGGAAGACAAGAAATGCTGTGAAATACAAACTCTACTTAAAGCAGCCCTGCAGTTCAGCCGACCACTAACTTGTGTAGTGGCCAAATACTGCACCACGATGCCACGGATGAGCCAGCGTCGTGGCTTTCTTCCCCTGTCACAGCCACAACTCTGGGTCAGGTGAGGTTTTCCTGAATTTACAAAGGGAAGAGACGTCAAAGATCACATCTAGAGTGTGATGAACCTGAGACTGGCTCTTCCTACCACCCACACTAAAACTATTCTC
Source organism: Leopardus geoffroyi (assembly GCF_018350155.1). Taxonomy (NCBI): domain Eukaryota; kingdom Metazoa; phylum Chordata; class Mammalia; order Carnivora; family Felidae; genus Leopardus; species Leopardus geoffroyi. The sequence continues at coordinate 61,802,873 of NC_059337.1, read as the reverse complement.
ATATAGTATAGATTTTACATCTTTCATTTTATTTTATTCTCATAGCAATCCTGTGAGATAGACGACAACCCTGCGGAAAAGAATCAACAGTTCAAGGAGGTGAAATGACTTGCTTAGGATCACACAGCAGACTCCACGCTCCGAATTCCACAGAAAGAGGAGTCAGAAGGGCACAGCCCCCGCCAGCCAGTAGCCAAGGGATGCTGCCCAGGACTGCGCCAGGACTCGCCGCGAGATTCAGGCCCCGCCCCCCTGACCTTGTTCTCTGCCAGCTGACAAGTGGGGAGCTTGGGGGGAAGAAGCCTCAGGTCTTGCCCAGGACAGAGTCCCCACTTGGGCGCACGCCCTGGGGTGAGGCTTCCCCAGGAAGCTGATGGCCTTGCATTCCATGCTGAAGGAAAGCCCGGAGACCAGGAATCCTTGGCCCAGGATGGATCGTGGAAAGGAGCCGGAGGGACTGGGTAGAAGAGCGAGAGCAGGACCAGCTCCAAGGCAGTAGGGCCCGGGGGCGGAGCGACCCCTCCGGTCTCTTCGAGAGCGGGGACAGAGAGGCTGCGAAAGCCAGGCCCTGACTTTGTGTCCACGAGGTCTGAGCTTCCCGGTCACCTGGAGGAGCAACAGGGAGCCCTTGAAGGCCCGCGCTTTCTCTGAAAGTGAAAGGAGTGGGCGGGGGGCGCGGCCGAGGCGGGGCCCAGGCGGGCAGCCGCGCAGGCTCCGCCTCGGGGCAGTCTCGCGCCGGGGGCGCTGAGCGTCTCCAGTCCTCGCTGCGCCGCGGGCTGGTGGGCTTCGCTGAGGCTCGCGTGCGGGGAAATGACCCTGCCCGGGGGCCCGACGAGCATGGCGCGGCCGGGGGGCGCGGGGCCCTGCAGCCCAGGGTTGGAGCGGGCCCCGCGCCGGAGTGTCGGGGAGCTGCGCCTGCTCTTCGAGGCGCGCTGCGCGGCGGTCGCTGCCGCCGCCGCCGCAGGGGAGCCCCGGGCCCGCGGGGCCAAAAGGCGTGGGGGACAGGTCCCGAACGGGCTTCCGCGGGCTCCCCCTGCCCCGGTGATCCCACAGCTGACTGTGACAGCCGAGGAGCCGGACGTACCCCCGACCAGCCCGGGGCCACCGGAGCCGGAGGGTGGCTGGCTCCCGGCCGTGGGCTCCTCACACCTGCAGCAGCCGCGCCGCCTCTCCACCTCGTCGCTCTCCTCTACTGGCTCCTCGTCGCTGCCCGAGGACTCAGAGGACGATCTGCTGAGCGACAGCGAAAGCCGGAGCCGCGGCAACGTGCAGCTGGAAGCCAGCGAGGACGTGGGTCAGGTATGGGCCGCGGGGGCGGGGCCAGCGCGGGGCGCGGGGGCTGCGTGCGGCCGACCCAGCTCTGAGCTGGCTGAGCGCCGACTTCTGGGCTAAGCTCCCTCCGCCTGGGGTCCTGCTTAGCAGCAGCATGGGGTTCTCAAGGACGCGCTGGGCTGACCTCCCTCCTTGGCAGTTTTCACCCGGCTTCCACCTGCGGGTCGCTGCCCGGGCCCTGGGGCGTCTAAGAAAGAGAGGGAGGAGGAGTCTGAGACCGGTCGCGAGCACCGGGTAGGGCGGAGGTGGAGATCGTGACTTGCTGGCTGCGAAGTGGGGCTGAGGGATCGGAGGGGCTTGGTCTTGCCCCGCGAACTCTCGAAGAGAGAGGGGTGAAGGAGTCTCCCTCTCTCCCCACCCCCTCTCCCGCGCGGCGGCCCCACCCCCCGCCGTTGCCACGGTTTCCCTCTCCTGAGTGGGAGTGGAGAGGCGCTCCAGGCTCTGCTCGGGAACCGCCGCCGTCTGCTCCCGGCACCCGCACAAGATGTGGACGCAGAGAAGGGAGGGGCTTGGGGCTGGGGGCTCCGGTAGGGAGTGGGACGCAGCCCTCCCCGGGTTTCCTGCTCCTAAGGAAAGCCGGGAGGAGGTAAACTGAGGCTGAAAAGCGGGATCCGCCCGCTAGTCCCTACTCCGGTAACCTGGCTGTTCCGGTGCCAGGTTTGACCCTCAGATAACCCCGGCCAGGGTGCAGCGAAGTCATTCCCATGCCTGCCCCTCAGGGGTGTGCGGCGCCCGGGATAGCCATCTTGACCCCCTCGTTTTAACCAAGGCCAAATACTTTAAATAACTACCCGCGGTCAACGCGAAGGAGTTGCTCTAGATCCACGTTATGCAAGTGTCCCTGGAGTGGAGGGAGAGGCGAAGGGCGTCCCGCAGGCTCTGGTGGTTCCGAGCCTGCCCAGAAGGGCGGTGAGAGCGGCGGACACTGGGCGCGGTGGGGAGAGCCCTGAGGAGCGGCCTCTGCCTGCTGAACCCGGGCTTCGCCGCTCGTTCCTACTGGATGAGGCGGAGGAGACCCTGTAACGACTTGCAGTGGATCTGTGAATCAGTTACCCGCTGAGACGTACATTCTCCAGAAGGCAGCGTGGTTTGTAAGGTACAAGAGGGAAAAGTCTCATAGAGCAGGTACACACAAACGCGCACACACGCACACACACGCACACACCCCGCCGCAGTCAGGTGTAGGGTGCGGGGAGTCCCTCTCTCCTCCGCGGATGAAAAGGATACCCCTCCCTGATCCGTGATCATTCCTAGTACAACCCTGGCTCACAGAGGGATGCGGGTGCCATCGAGGAATCTCCAAAGCCGTGGAATGTGGGGCAGTGAGAGGACTCCTTTCCCACCTCCTCCGAAATCCGGAGCAGTAGTTCTGGGTGCACCGTTCCCCGGGTCAGATCTCTGACAGCTGAGAGGCGGGATCAGGAGAAAGGACGCCAGGACGCCAGGAGGGAAGCCTCCCCCCCACCCCCACCCCCACCCCCCGCCCCCGTTTCCCTCTTCCGCCTACAGTCGGAGGACGGCCCGGGGCCCAATCCTGCCTGCAACATAGGCACCCCGCCTGGGGTCAAGACTCCGAAGACCAGCTGCAGCTGTGCCCTAGGCGTCTTCGGCCGGCCTCTCCCTCGCCGAGCTTCGCCTTCTATCGGCGCAGCCAGGAGCTGGAGCAGATGGCCGCTGCGGGCCCTTACAGCTCCAAGGCTGCGTCTCCCAGGCCTTCCCAACCCCCAGCCCGCCGGGGCCTCCCCGAAGGCAAACAGCCACGGCGGCGGCAGATAAGCCAGTAGGTGTTGACAGAGGCTGCCTGCGCCCGCGTGGAAGGGCCAGGCGCGGACTTTGCCTCACGGCCGGTCGGGGAGCGGCACAGAGTGCCCGCCTAGGCTGCCTTCAGGGCTTCCCCGGTCAGGAAGCTGAGGCCATCGGTTGGCTGACGGTGAAGGATGCGCCGGGAGAAGGGTCCTGCAGCAGAGCTCGGGAGCTCCCAGCTTGCCAGGCCCTGACACTAGGGCATGGGTAGATAATGGTATAGCTGGAAGCAAGAGGCGGCCCTGAAAGTCTCCACTTTGCCTCTGCCTGACACATCTTTCCCCAGCTCCTAGGAGCACCACACAGCCTGCCCAGAGCCTGGAGCTGGGCTCCCGGCAGGGTACTATCCTGGGACTGGGCAGCCTGCCTCCTTCCTGGGGCCTTTCTTCTGGAAGAGGGAAAAGTCACGGGCAGAGAAACCCAGACAGATCAGGAGAGGAGTTGGGGGCCTATCCCCAAGAGCAGCCAGCATGACTGTCCTCTTAGGCCTTGCCTGCCTCTTAAAACAGTTTTGGGGTGTTGCTGTAGGGAGGGTATCTGGCTCCTGTTCATTTGGTTCTCCTCTTTCAGTGCTCTAGGATGGGTAAAGAGACCTTGATGCCATCCTGTCCTGGACCCAGAACTCCCACACTTCACTTTTCACTAATTATAGAGCAGAATTTAGGTTAACAGACTTCCTTTTTAAAAAGCAAATGCCCCTGGGAGGGTGAAATCGTGGGTCACTTATACCTTAGTGCAAATCATTTTATAAATTTAAACTGATTGCTCCCACCACCACCACCACCACCACCACCACCACCACCACCACCACAGGGAGTGCTGGTTTGATAGGGCAATGGGAACATGAGGAGGGGGTTGGGCTGGCAGAGTGCTTCAGCCCCAGACTGAATGGCTGGAGGTAGGCAGCCAGAGCCAGAGTCAGGAAGAATGGGGATGAGTATCTGGTGTGCTGTAAGAAGCAGGAGTCCTCAGGGCTTCCAAATGGAGCTTGGACAAAGGAGGGTGTGAGGCCAATGTCCAGCCAAACCCTTCCCAGAGAGAGATGGTCCCTGTCTAGCCCCAGGGGTGAGGATCAGAAGGTGCCCCTGTGACTTCCTCAAAGACTCTTTCACATAATCAGCTCTCCTGGTTTTTTTTGCCCCAAGATGCCCAGGCAGCCTATGGGTGTGAGTTGGTTTCCCAGACTTCTATGGAGGGTAGGCTGGGCCCAAGGTTGGGGCTTTGGCCCTGCTTCCAGCTAGAAATAACAAATCTGCTTTTTGATATCCATATAATAAAAGCCTTACCTGCTCAAAAATATCTTCCTTGCTGTTGTTCATGTGCCAAAATTCCCGCCCACCCACTAAAGAATGACTCTTCAGGAGCCTTTTTGAATACATGCATTTTTATCTGCATTATGTTCCCTGGAGGAGGCAGCTCCCTAAGATGGATGGTGGTGAGTTCATTGATACTTGCATAGACTCCTTCCATGTTTGACCATATCCCTCACTGGCAGGGGAGCTAAATTCTGTCCTACCAACCTCAGGAAGTGGCTGGGAGGGTTCAGATGAAACCCCCTTGTAACCTGCATGGCTGGAACCAGCCTTAGTTGCTGCTACTCTTGGCTGATATGATCCTCACAAAATTGGAGGAGAATAGGTGATGACCCCATTTTACCTCAGCTTGGAAGCAAATCAGTGCTGTGTTATCATGCATCAATCAAGTGACAGTAGCCCAGGACTGCAGGCACTAAATCTTCTTCTACTGGGCCCACCTCCCACCTTCCATCCCCACCCACTGCTCCCACAAAATCCCAGAAGAAGGGATGGTGTGGTTCTCCCATCTCACCTAACCCAGGGCTGGCTCCCTCTTCCCCTGGGGTGGCTACAGATCTAGATATACCCTCCAAGTCCATTCTGGCCCCACTGTCCCCAAGCTTCTGTCAGTAGGCCCCTAAAGCTGCCTGAAACCATCCCATTAAACCCATTCCTTTGGATGAAGACAGAGATGTCCAGCCAACAGAGAGGAGTTTGCAGGCAGATCTCAGTGTTTCCCCAGAGAGCAGACAGCCCACCTTGTGGCCGCAGATTGCTTCATCTTACACAAAGCTCTTTCTCATGCAGAGTCCCATTTGACCCCCAAAGGGAATTGGGGTGGTAGAATGGATTTTGGAAACTGATGGGGTAATTGGGACATGGGGGAGGAGGTTGGGCTGGTAGAGAACTTCAGCCAGAAGCCAGGAGGCTGGAGGCAGGGAGTGAGGGGATGTTAACTCCTCTGAGCCTTGATTTCCTTCTGTAAAATGGCAATAATGCTACCACCCCATGCTCTTGCTTTGCATGTGAGTGATTTGAAAATCATGAGTGGGAGAAGGGGGTATAGGACGGTGCCACTGAATACACATGGCGCATACATCTTCCTGGAATTTTACTTGAAGATTTGGAGGTGGGAGAGTTTTATAATAAAACTTGGATTTATTATGCAGCAGAATGCAAACCTTGCATGTATTTAAAGAGTAAAAAAAAGGAGTTTTGAAAGAGATGTCATGTTTCTAGTGGGCTGCTTCTGGCTACACCCCCAGATCCCTGGGGGTTGGACACGTGATCACACCCTAGTGTGCCATGTAGGGACTTCAGTAGGAAAGTAGGAGCAGTGCTTTCTGATGGAAGATGAGAAGCGCCTGGCAGGCAGTAGGCGGTCAGTAAATGGTGGCTCGTGTTATGGCAGCAGCTCTATCCTCCCAGAGGAAACAGGCTCACACAGATGAAATCCTCACTTTGGTTCACTCAGCTAAAAAGTGACAGAACGCATGATTCCAGTGCCCTGTCACTAACCCCTATCTCCTCCCCATGGGAAAGCAGCAGACTTCCCCTGTTTAGGCCAAGTTCTCCCTCTCCCTCTTGGAACTCTCTCTGATCAGGGAGGCTGTATTTCTGTGTTCCAGCCCTATAACTCCTGCAACACATATGCAACTCCTCTGACGCAAGTACCCCTACGAGGAGGCAGCAGACACACAGTTTGGATGAGCAAACCTGTGTACTTTAGAGGGTGGACACAGGGCTGATGAGTTTTGGGTGGGAAAAGGAAAGGTCCAGAGTATGAGCTGCTCTCTGAATTGGGTGGAGGCCAGAAGCCATGGTCATGAGGCAAGAAGCACACCAAAATCTACATTTCCTTCCCGGTTTCATCTAAAATGATAGGCTCTCAGTTCTGCATCCCATTTTCAAGGCTCAGGTTTCTGGGTCTAGATCAAGACCAAGGATGCCCCGAGCCTTGCCAACTGGTGAGGAGTGAAAAGGCATCAGGAATAGCAAGAGGGTCTCAGAGAGCCCTAAGCCATTCTTTTCCCAGGCCCTGCCAGGCTAGCCTCTCTGTCCTGGGCCTTTGCAAAAGTTTGTTTCCATGTTTGTCTCCCTAAATGAGAGTAACTAATGGTCCAAAGTGAACGAAACAAGAATCCAAATTTGTCCAGTTTCTGCTTCATGCCAAGGAATGGGGCTGGGGAGGATGGAGCCTGTCACACTCAAGCCTCATTTACTACTCATAACTACCCAGGGAGAGTGATTATTTCCCCATTTTACAGATGAAGAAACTGACACTCAGAGGCCTGTTTCTCAGCCCCCAGAATCTCCTGAGGCAATGTTAGAAATGCAAATTTTTGGCTCCACCCAGACCTACTTAGAATTTCCCCCTGGGGCAGACCTGAGCGTCTGCGTTTCTTAACCGGGGTGACCATCAGGTGATGTTCAAGCTCATGAAAGTTCTAAATCCTTGACAGAGCACTTTAGTAACCTGCCCACACAGCTCAGAGCAGCAGGAGTGGGGTGCAAACCTGAGCCCTTTGGCATTAAATTCAAGGCTGTTTTCAGCACAGTCCATAAGCTGGATATCTGCCATCACCCTGTGCCCATCTCAGTGTCCTCCACATAGGCTCACAATAAACTTTCCTTGAGTGAGTGACTGACTGACTGACTGACTGAGTGACTGAGTGAGTGACTGAGTGAGTGAGTGAACCGTGGGGCCCTAGCTACTTGCGGTGGGTTGGGGCAGGAGACCCTATTCCAAAGGAGGGAGGGCTTAAGCACTGCTGAGACGCCAACGTGCACGCTGGACCGTGTCGCTTTCAGAAAAGCCACTGGCAGAAGATCCGGACCATGGTGAATCTGCCCGTCATGAGCCCTTTCAAGAGGCGCTATGCCTGGGTGCAGCTGGCTGGGCACACGGGTGAGCACAGGGCAGGCGCCGGTGAGGTGGGTGGGTGTCTGGAGTAGGAAGGAACCAGGCAGCGCTAACTGGTGCCAGTCTGCAGGGAGTTTCAAGGCGGCTGGCACCAGCGGGCTGATCCTGAAGCGCAGCTCAGAGCCGGAGCGCTACTGCCTGGCGCGGCTCATGGCGGACGCGCTGCGCGGCTGCGTGCCCGCCTTCCACGGCGTGGTGGAGCGCGACGGCGAGAGCTACTTGCAGTTACAGGACCTGCTCGACGGCTTCGATGGGCCCTGCGTACTTGACTGCAAGATGGGCGTCAGGTACACGTGTCATGCCTGGCTGGGCGCGCACACAGGGAGGGGATGAGCGCTCTACCGGGTGCCCAAAGCCGCGCTGGACCGGGTCCAGGTGTGCGCCCTCTTATGCCCCGCCGCTGCCCGCGCCTCCGCAGGACTTACCTGGAAGAGGAGCTGACCAAAGCCCGCGAGCGGCCTAAGCTGCGGAAGGACATGTACAAGAAGATGCTGGCGGTAGACCCGGCGGCTCCTACCGAGGAGGAGCACGCGCAGCGCGCGGTCACCAAGCCACGCTACATGCAGTGGCGAGAAGGCATCAGTTCCAGCACCACACTGGGCTTCCGCATCGAAGGCATCAAGGTGGGCCAGTCCCGCTTCGCTTTGCAGAACCCTGTCCCTCCCTCAGCCCTAACCCCGCCGTGCGGTATCTGCCCTGTTGTTGACCCCCACCACGAGGCACCCTCTGGCGGCCTTTCTGCCGTCCCTGCAACTAACGTCCTGGGAGGTATTGCTGCTCTAGTCTGATCCTCTCCCCTTGAGCTGAGGAGAGACACGGGGACCCTGAGCCTTCCTGTCCCATCTCCTTCAGAAAGCTGATGGCTCCTGCAGCACCGACTTCAAGACGACACGAAGCCGGGAGCAGGTGATTCATGTCTTCGAGGAGTTTGTGCAAGGGGATGCGGAAGTGCTGGTGAGCGCCGGATCCTAGAACCCTGGGGTGTTGGGGAAACCTGAAAACGAGGGATGCCCCTAGGTCATCCGGTTTAGCTCCCTTGCCGTGACCCGCTCCCCACCCCCCCACATCGTAGCTTTTATCCCACCTGGGGGCCTGTGTCTTCCTCACCACGGTATTTGCCAAGCCAAGTATGCTTCGTGGCCCCTAATATTAGCAGAGGCTCAATTAGTGTTTAATTAATTTGCCTTCCTCTCCTACCCTGTTCTCTCCAGAGGAGGTATCTGAACCGCCTGCAGCAGATCCGGGACACCCTGGAGGTCTCTGAGTTCTTTAGGAGGCACGAGGTAAGAGGGGTAGGCTCAGGTGCGGGAGCTGTGGTCTGTGAGGGCTACAGCAGGATTTGGATGGGGGGCTTCTCCAGGAAAGGGCCGTGGCCTGACCATGTGGGGCTCGACAGGTGATCGGCAGTTCGCTGCTCTTCGTGCACGATCACTGCCATCGCGCCGGTGTGTGGCTCATTGACTTCGGCAAGACCACGCCCCTCCCCGACGGCCAGACCCTGGACCACCGGCGGCCCTGGGAGGAGGGCAACCGCGAGGACGGCTATTTGCTGGGGCTGGACAATCTCATTAGCATCCTGGCCAGCCTGGCTGAGAGATGAGGCTGGGCCCTGGTTCTGACAGATGGACCTGCGGCCACGTCCACACCATGCATGCAGCCAGAGACTGAAACCCTGCGGTGCCGGGAGGTTCACACGGTTCTGAAGGCCAAGTGCCAACCACCATGGGACGCACTGCACGAGCAGGGGGCTGTCTCCCATACAAGCCCCAGAGTTCCCAGAACCGATGGCACTAATTAACCCAGGGAGGGGGGGTAGGGAGGCTGGCTGGGACAATGGCCTCCTTCCTCAGCCCAGCTCTCTTGAGGGGGCTGCATATCTCTCTAGCGAGGCCAGATAATGAATTTTATTTCGCAGACACTAGATCTATTGGTCTAACCTCCCACACTACAATGGACAGCCTTTGCCAATAAAACTCAAAGACACCAGCTTTGGTGACTCAGGCCTCATCCCCTCCCTCCTCTGGTCCCTTTCTTACTTCCCTAGCATCCTTCATGTCTAGGCAGATCACTGGAGGGTATGAGAAGAGCTCCTTATTAGAGGCATTTGTAGGGTTGAGGGCTGCCCAGATGAAAGACACTTATGGGTGGGGGAGGGAAGGGTAATCCAGAGAAGGCTTCCTGAGGGAGGCGATTTCAACCTCTGGTCCCAAAGATCAAAGGCTGGGAGTGTCCAAGCTCTTCTCCAGAAAGCCTGGGCTGGTTTCCAGGATGGGGAGTCCACTGGTGCCTGGCCAGCTCTGAGACAGGCCCAGACACGCAGTACAGACTGCAGGGGACAGAGGCTACTGGAATAACAAGCTACCTAGAAGCCTGAGGAAGAGTGCAGGGAGGAACCATTGCTATGGGCACTGCCTGAGTCCTCACCTTCAGGGCCCCTTGGGGCCCAAGAGCCATAGGGGGGATTCCAAAGGTTCCGAGGTTGGAGGTCCCTGGATTTGGGGTCTTGGGACTTGAGGGCAGTCAGGGGCCAAGGAGGCTCCCTATCCAGCTCTTTAAGCTCTCCAGATTCAGTTCCTGGGCCCGTGGGGAATCTTAGGCCCTCCAAAGACCTGCTCCCCAACCCAGAAGCCTTTTCCTCATCCAGAGTGGGCAGTAGCTCCATTGGCAGGAATAAATTCAGTACATCCGGGTCCTGTAATAGAAGGGCAGGGGAGCAGCTTTGTTTTATGGCTTCCTTCCTGACCCTCGAGATCAAGATGGTCAAGGCAGGTGAGGGGGCACACCTGAATGCAGTACTGAAGATGCTCCAAGATGCTGGCAAAACAGGGGCACAGCTGAGGTTGGTGCCGCCAACACCGTGTCATGGTACAGTGCCTGGGAGAAAGGTAGGATTTTGTGCCCACCCATGGCTGTGAAGGACCTCCATCCCTGGACAACACTCCATACTCACACAGGCCCTGGGCAGCCCCTGGGAGGGCCCGTCTGTCCCCCTCCAGTGACAAAGTACAGTATGTCCTGGTTGGTGCACCCAGGGTAGGTCATGTAGCCTAATAAGATTTTCCAGAACAGGACCCTGAAAGACCTGCATCATGAGTGGGGGAAGCTCAATGAAGCCCATTAGACACAGCCTTCCCTTTCCCTCATGTAAGGTGGCCCAAGGCCAGGGAAGGGGGCAGGCATGTTATCACCAGGAGTCTGTCTTGGATATGAAAATGAATGCCCTCCAGAAAGGCCTCTTCAGGCATCTACTTGACTGGCAGCAGAGCCTACCCCCCCACCCCCACCCCTAATAACTGGTTCTACAGGAGGGAGGAGGGGAGTGAGATGCTGCTCAAATGCCACCAGAGTGCTGGTAAATATCTTGGAGCAGCAGCAGCCTTCCCCGCGTCCCTAGACCCCACACCTGTAATATCATATTTTGCCATCCTGAAGTCCCCAGTACCAACCACTGGGCTGAGTCCAGTGCAGCCCAGCAGGCAGTTCCTGGCAGCAATGTCCCTGCAGGCAAAAAAAAAAAAAAAAAAAAAAATCACTGCCAGAACTCAGAAGCTCTGACCCTGAACTATTTCTATAAAAGTTATGTGGAAAAGCTATTCCTTGGGGATTAGAGATTGGGCTGCTCCCCCACCCGCTCTGAGCCAGGATCACTCCCAACCTGTGGATTTTCCTTCAGGTAGTGGCAGCCCTGGGTTATGTCCTGACCCAGCTGGAGCAGGTCCCACATGGCCAGAGGTGATGGGTGGCCTTGGGTAGGGCAGAGGGTGTGTTAGTCCATGCTTGTTTTGGGACACATGGACAGGGTCTTTAGATGGGCCAAGAGGGCTGGGAGAAGGGTCTTACCAAGTGTGGCCGGTTGTTCCTCAGGAAACTGTTCATGTCCCCTCCAGACCTCAACTCCAGCAGAATTAGGCGAGGGGCAGTCCAGAGTCTGAGCCCCACGCAGCGCACAATGTTCTGATGGCTGAATGTGCTGTGTGGGAGGTGCACATACCCCAGTCACTGACAGGGAAGGAAACCAGGCTCTAGGCTCCACAAAAGTGGAGACAGGCTCTGTATCCTTAGAACTGCTACTTCTCAGCTCCAGGGTGAAGAGAAGCTGTCCCGGCAGGCAGTTCAGTGCCCACCTTCCACCCCTGCCCCTGGGCCCAGGTGCACCTGATGCAGTGAGAAATCCAGCTCATCCTGACTACAGCAGAGTTCTGGCAGGGTCTGGGGAGGAAAAGGGCTCCTGAGCTCCCCCAGACATTTCAGGAGGCCAGTTGATCCTAGCTCTAGCAACTGTTCCTCCCCCCATGGAGCCCTGCTCTACCCTGAGCCAGGAGTTCCACCCCTCTCACCTTGACAGCCACCTGCAGGGGGTTGGGGTCCCCAGGAAGGCCAATTACCAGTCCTTCAATAGACTTCTCCCAAGGCGCCATGGCCCAGTGCTCTGCAGGAAGACAGGTTGGAAGGGAGAGGGTGGCTGGGCCTGGGGAAGGGTCCTGGAGGGTCTAGTGCCTCCTTTACCTCCCTTGTCACTCCCTATACACCCAGGTGGCCCTATCTGAGAACTCTGAGGCTTTTCTGCATCATGGCATCTCCCCAAGTACAAGCCCTGCAGAGGCAATGCTGACTAGCACAGAGTTAGGGGAGAAGAGAGAGCAGGTATGGACTTAGGGTGAGGGTGGGAGTCTGTGATGAGGTTTTCCTTATGTCCTTGCAGATACTTGCTCCAAAGAAATCATGGGGTCCCTACCATCCCAGGACTGGGGATGACAACTGACCTATACAGGTCACTGTGCCTTTTAGAAATTCTCTGGCCTCTGTCTCCTCCACAGAGGGGTTGAGGCCAGATTCTCTCTGGGAACCATAATTCACCACAGCAGGGAACGGGGTGGAGGAGGGAGGGATTCAGAGTGCATAGGTTCTCAGAAGGAGGGGGAGAACTCACCTGAGCAGAGTGACATTGGCTGGGGAAACCTCTGTAAGTCCTGGGGGCAGAGGCCAGGGCTGGGCGGGGCCAAACCCCACCTGGCAGTAGTAGAGGTTGTGGTGTCCTGGTAGTGGAGGTTTGAAGGTAGCTCAGCTTGAGCTCAGGGTCGTGCAGCCTCATCTACCACAGGCCCTGCCACTTCTTATGGTTCACTGAAGAAGATGGCAAGAAGATACCCACACTGTTTGCTACCCTTCTGCCCAGGACATCCCTCCAGACGTCCATTAAGGCAAATGTTTTCCCTGGGCCTCCACAGCTGCTTCTACTCTTAGAACCCTAGAGGAGTCCACCACTGCTCTGCTGGAAGCAGGGTTTTTGTTTTGTTTTGTTTTGTTTTGTTTTGAGAAAGTGGGCACATGAGTGCTAGTGGAGGAGGGGCAGAAAGAGAGGGAGCATAGAGGATCTGAAGCAGGGTTCCATGCTGACAGCAGAGAGACCACCGCAGGGATTGAACTCATAAACAGTGAGATCATGACCTGAGCCAAAGTCGGACATTTAACTAACTGAGCCACCCAGGTGCCCCAGAAGCAAGGGTTTTGAAATCATCCTCGTCTGTCCCTGTGACCCCGCGCAGCTCAGTGACAAGGTGGGCAGCCATACCTGTTGGATGTTGCTTACCCAGAATAAGAATCCCACACACCATAAGGAGGCTCAGTGTAGAGGTCACAACAGTCACCAACAGAACCAGAGGGCCTGGTGAGGTGGGCAGGTCTAGGGAGAAAGAGAGATGCCTTCAGTGGGAAGCTTTTCTCTGTCCCCCTACCCAAATTTTACCCAGACCTCAAGACTCAGCCAAACTGTTAACTTCTCCATGATGCTTTCCCTATTTATCCTAGACAAAAGCAACCTTTCCTTTCTGAGAACTCCTAAAACATTTTAAACCTCCCATGGCAATTGTCACTTTAATAGATTTCTAAATCTAGATCTAGATAAATAAATAGGTAGGTACATAGGTGGATAGGTAGATATCACCCCTCCCATACTAGACCACTAGACTACATGCTCCTTGAGGGCAGAGCATGCACTGATGCATATCCAGCCTCCTGCCCAGCACCTAGAATGGTGCCTGGCACATACCAGTCATCTTTCCCAGCAGCCTGCTCCTCCCAGCCCATGGCCCCAGGAGTCCAGACCTTGGACAAAGGCAGGACTTACCTGTACCATGCATGTAATGTTACCTGCAGCTAGCTCCATGCCCCCTGGGCACATGCATTTGGCTAACCAGAGCTCTGCCTGCCACTGGCAATGGCCATGACTACAGTTGAGGAGCAGTCAGATCTCTACCTCTCTGTGGCTCTCCATGACTATGAGTAAAACAACTGATACTGCAGGGTGAAGGTGGGGGACAGACATACTTTTTCCAGCTATGTGGTTAACTCTAGCCCTGGACTTTGAACAATGAGCAACACCAGAGGCACTGAAGGGGTAGGGGAAGGGCTTGCAGGACTCTGTCAAGTCCATATACTCCCTCTTCTGGGATCCTGGAGCTTGGAGGATTGAGTTTAAGAATTCATAGCAGGAGGGGCACACCAGGCTCTGTGCTGACAATATGGAGCCTGCTTGGGATTCTCTCTCTCTGCTCTTTCCCTGCTCACACACTCTCTCAAAATAAATAAATAAACATTAAAAAAAAAAAAGAATTCATAGTAGGAGATATTTGACAAGCACCCCAGAAGGCCTCATACTGGCATCACAATTGACCACCCAGTTCTTGACAACTCCCGTGCTGTCCAAGAAACAGGTGGTTCAGAGCAGAGTTGGTGGTTCAGATGGGAGTGGGCTCAGAGATTGAGGAAGAAGGCTAGACCCAGCTGAAAGCTGAGGGGTGGAGGTAGGGGCCAATACCTGCCAGAGGCCGCAGAAAGCGTTCGCTGCAGGGGTGTATGAAGGATACCCCATCTTCTCCATCAACCCAGAGGCTGTCAGTCTCCGAGGCCTGGAAACTGAAAGTGTTAGAGTGTTTGGCTACAAAATGGGGGAGGAAGGGGGCAGAGGCATACAGATGGGAAACTGGCTTGGGAACAGTAGGGAAGCTGTTGTCTCCCTAACGAGAATCCCCTGTGGCCCTCTCTACACTAGCATTACAATACCGGTGCTGCCAGCTCAGAAGTGGGAGCCAGGAGCCAGGGAGGTGGGATGGGCATAATCAGCTGGAACCTGAAGGCCTTGCTCAGGGACAATCTGAGCTGGGGCAACCTCCTGGTCCACCTAAAACCCTCTGATTTCATGTCCTCAGATATAAAATGGAAGAGGCCCAAACCACATGTTCCATTTTTGTGATAATGGAGATGTGTATAAAGTACTCATGAACAGTATGGCTCAGACAGACCCCAAAGCTCTGTCTCTTTACACCAGTAATTTCCAAACTCTGGAGTGTATTAAAATCACCCAGAGGATTGATTAAAACACAGATGGCTAGGAGTCTTCCCTAGAGTATCTGATTCAGTAGGTTGGAGAGGGGCTGAGAATTCGCATTTGTAACTTCCTAGGTGGTGCTAATGCTACTAGTTCGGGAACCACACTTTGAGAACTGCTGATTTAAATTATCCCTGACTTCCTGCCTCTCTGCTCGGCTTGCTAACTCAGCCAGCTCTAAGCTCTTGCGGCTGCTGTAGAACAAGGAGACCTGTGGTGATGAAAAAAGTCCTGGATTTAAATGAAAATCTAGGGAGTCCTGTCTGCTCGTATGAGCTCTGTCTGCTTGCAACTTATTTGATCTTTTTTTTCTAAGAGCTATTACTTTTATTGCTCTGGCCCAGGACAGGGCTCAAGCCCTTTCCCACCTGTCCTTTAGAGGGCTTACTCTAAGGTTCTCACTTCACTTAACCCTGGGAGCTGCCCAGCTGCCTTCCCCAAGAGAGCACCTGCCCGGGTAGCCGCCGCCGCCGCCGCCTCCACCACGCAGTACAGGCCCTGCCGCCGCCCCCGAAGCCTCCGGCCAAGTGTAGCCCAGGCCTCTGCGCAGCCCTGGCCGCCCCCCGCCCCCCGCCCCCTCCAGCAGTGGACGGCCGGCCTGCGGAGAGGGGGCCCGGCCCGCGACGTCCAGCCGCCCCCTCCACCTGCGGGGCGACAGCGAGATGACTGGCAGCGAAGATGGGGGGCACCCCCGCCTCTCCCCACGGCCCCGCTTCCCCCGCTGCTTCTGGGCGTCGCTGAGCGGCTCTCCAGTTTCTCAGGGGCAGCCTCGGTCCTGGCGCCTCAGGTAGGCCCGCCCGCCTCCTCCGGCCGCCACCAGCAGTGGCTCCAGCTCGCGGACGCGCAGCTATGGGGCCGGCGGCGCGTTGAGGGGCGCGCCCTCCAGCCGTCGAGGGAGGACCCGTGCACCAGGACGGGACCCCAAGTCCGGGACGCAGAGCGTGTGTGAGCGCGTTCGCAGGAGGAGATTTGGGACCCCAACGCGGAGCGCTGAGGGCGGGTGCTGAGCGCGCCGAGGCAAACACGTACCCGAAAGATGTAGGTGGCGCCCCGCCGCCTCCTGCCCAGCGCCGCGACCCCGGGACCCCTTCGGCCCCCTCCGTCGCCGCGTGCTCCTCAGCGGTCCGAGTCTCTCCGAGACAGACGCGCTGGCTCTGCCGGCTCCCCTGGGGACATGGGGCGCCGGATGCAGCGGGGCCCCATGCTCCTTTCGCGGTGCGGCTGTCTCAACACCGTGAAGTGCCCGGCCCTAGCCCTACTCCTGCGGAGCTTGAGCCGCCCTTTCCCACGGGCCCCGCTTACTCGGGGACAGGCATCCTCTCCCCGCTGCCCCACTAGGATGTAAAGCGGCTCCCTGCGACCAAGGGAGAAGAGGGCGGAGACGAAGACGCCCTGCGCCCGCCACGGGTGGTTCTTGGCGCCTTTGCTCCCCGCGGCTCCGTAAGCTGAGGTCCTGCGGAGAGCAGGCGCTCAGTCCCCAGCCCCTGCATCTTCGGTCGTCGGGCTACCCGTCTGGGGCAGAGATCGGAAACAGAAGCGGCTCCAGAATTTATCTCAGGGACTTAGGCTGTAGTCGATTTTGAAGGATAGGGGAGACCCAGGGTTACACACCAGAAAATTAGATTTTACACTTACTTTAGCAGGCGTAATGGAGATGAGGGGAGGCTCAAGGCACCCGTTGGCGCCGCGGGTGGTTAGGGGCAATCCATTTGGTGGGAACAGGCTCCTAGATACTGGCTCACTCCGTGGAGACTATTGCCACCCTCCCCCGGTTCTGCTGGAAGAAGGGACAAAGTCTCCAGGGCGCACATGGTTGTAGAATACTCTAAGACAACGTGGTGTGCATGAGGCCCTTGGTCCCCTGACTTTAGAACCTCAGACTGGAAGGTCACCACCCACCTCTCCCTGCTCTGCACTTACAGGTACCTGTCAGTGCCCTGTCCCACCACAAATGTACGCCTTTCAGAGTCTTTCGGACCCCCACTGTCGCCACCAGGCTGCTGCCTGTGTACCACTTGTCACAGTTTGTGTGGGTCCTCCACAGCCGCTGTCCCGCAGAAGAATAACCAAGGCCCTTCAGTGCCTGGAAGCAGGGAAGGAGGAAAAGGTCATATAAGCACCTGCCCTAGACTGGTAAGGTGAGCAGAGGAGAGGGAGGAAGGAGTTTGGAGCTTACCTGGGGGAATTAGGGGAGAAGCTGGCTCCAAGCCACTAGGTGGGGTGGTGATATTCCATCTTGGGGGCTTGGAGCTGGCAGCCACAGGGGCAAGGATGATGGAAAAGGTGCCTGAGCAGAGACTGGCTCCTGAAAGGTGACAGTGAGATAGCGGGGTTGGGAGAGGGGGCAGGATGTTAAATGGGAGACAGAAGATAAAGATAGACAAATGCAGACACTTGCCTCTCGCAGCCATGCTCCTATCGCCACTCAGCCAGAGCACACCAGCATCTGGAAGCAGGCCCCCACCAACTGCAGTTGCTGAAGCCCCATGGAGTGCTGGCTGATACCTCTGCAAGTTTCTCCCCTGGGGAGTCCTTGTGAATGACTTGGGGGCTGCCCTGAGATTGTTCCTGCAGGCCCCCCACCCTTTCCTTGACTTAGCTAGGTAGTCTCACCCCCAGGCGGTGCTGAGACCCCAGGGCCTGTCCCTCCTTCCCAAGGTGAGAGATGGGGAACCTTGGATTGAGGTATGCACCTTGCTTCTGGGCCCACTCCTGGAGCACTGACCCAGAAGTGTTGGCCTTGAGGGTTCCAGGCCTCTGTGGGAGCCACAGGACCTGTCTGCCTTCACTGCTTTTGCCAAGCCTAGGAAGATGCCTCTAGCCAGGTGGTTCCTTGACAGACAGAAGGTACTTACGCATGGCTCCAATCCATAGCAGCAGCCAGCTCAAGCAGCCCATGGCTTGTTCAGCCTGCTGCACTGAGGGTTGTAGGCTCAGACCTTGCCACTTTGCCTGTCTTCCCCTTATAGGAGCCTCCAGCTACTTGCTAGACACTGATGGTCCTAAAGCCTACCTGGCCACTCCCACCTAAGACCCTGGCCACTCCCATGCTGAAGGAGGGGAGGGTGGGGCAGGTGGGCAGGGAGGTCCCCACGCTTTCAGGAAGAGGCTTGGGAGCACACATCCAAGGGCTCCGTGTCTGGATCCACTGGGTTGGCTGCTGGCTGTCTCAGAGAATGAGGTGAGTGCAAGGTAGGGGAGAAAGTGTCCCCCACCCTTTTGAGGCAAGCCACACCCTAGATACCTTGCCCAAGCTTCTAGGTCTTTCTAACTCCCACATCGGGAGCAGTGTGGTGACTGCTTCATTGGTGGTGGGGTGTGTGTGTGTGTAAAACACATAGGAAGTGCTCTTTAAACAGCCCCAAGTTAGGCAGCATTACTTGTCATTACTTGTGTCTTTTCAGTGCCTTTGTGACTGAAAGGCCGAATCTCCAGATACTCTCAGAAACATGCGCCTCTGGGTTCACCTCATACAATCGATTGCCTGTGTTAACTCTGTACAATTTCTTACTGTGATGGGGTGAAAGCCTGAATCCTAATGTTAACGATCTAAGTGCTAGTACTAGCATTTCTAGTCATTGGGTGGCGCTGTTCCCATCACACTGTTCTGAGGCGGTTTCCCCACCACCTATAAAATCATATGAAGAGGGATTGCTCTGTAAACCGCAAGAAACCATGTAACTGTGAAGGTTGCTTAGCCATCAGGTGGTTTTGTGTCTTCTTTATTCTTTTTCCAAAATATTCATTTTTTAAAAAGTTTTCCTTATTTATTTTTGAGAGAGAGAGAGAGAGCAGGGGAGGGGCAGAGAGAGAGAGAGAATCCCACGCAGGCTCTGCACTGTCAGCACAGAGCCCAATGTGGGGCTCGAACTCCTGGACCATGAGATCATGACCTGAGCTGAAATCAAGAGTCTGACGCTTAACTGAGCTGCCCAGGTGCCCCCCAAAATACTAATTTTAAAGGCTGAGGCCTGTGTGTAATATAAAGCGCTGGGGAAAAAAAGAAGTGACAGTAGTTAGCTGTTGGTGAAGCCTCTGAGTATATAGTGCTAGATAAAGACACTACAGTGATTTTGTAAACACTCTAGTCCTCAGACCCTATTTAGCTCTGTTGGTATCCTACTATGAGGTCACAAAATTTCTTTGGTAAGGTTCTGGTAAGCCAGTGGTTCTCCAAGTGTGTGTTTGGGCTTGGATAGCAGCGTCAGCACCACCTGGGAACTTGTTAGAGATGCAAATTCTTGGGTTTCACCCTAGGTCTACTCAATCAGGAACACTGGTGTACTGCCTAGCAATCGATTTAACACACCTGAAGACAGTTTGGAACTATTGCTGTTTGCAGATGCAGTAGCTGCTTAATAAGCCTACTGGAGAATTCTGTGTGCAGCAGCTCCATTTATGGGAAATGGGTTCTCTCTGCCTGCTGATAGGGCACACTGCACTCACTCTGATGACCTGTAAACACACTATAGGCAATTCCACACAGAAAATGACACTCTAAGAAAGCTTGAGTGTTAGAATTCAGATGAAAGAACCTAAAAACTCTATCAAGAGATGAACCAATGAATCAGAATTCATGGTTTGATCCACTCCTTCACAGCCCTTACCTACTACCACTCAAGTCCACAATGGAAGGGGTGTTGTGTGACAACGCTAATAGACCGAATATTTGTGCCCTCCATCCCTGCCTCATTCGTAGGTTGAACCCTAATACCCAATGTGAGGGTATTTGGAGGCAAGGCCTCTGGAAAGTGATTAGGTCATGAGGGTTCCACCCTCATTTCCCTTCCACCACGTGAAGGCTGTCTACGAACCAGGAAGTGGGCTCTCACTAGAGACCAACTGTGCCAGCATCTTGACCAACTTCCCAACCCCAAGAACAGAAATTAATTTCTGTTGTGTATAAGGCACTCAGTCTTTGGTATTGTTACAGCAGCCCAAATAGATGAAGAGACAGCTAGTGCAGTCTGATTTCGGGTTTCTTCATATCTCAGATAGCAGTTAACAGACCATAAGGAGACAAGATGCCGACCTCATTAAGGATACTTATACATCAAGTGGACTGCTCAGAGTCCTTCCAGAAGTACCCCTTCCCAAGAGCATTACTCTGGCCCAGCTCTACTGCAGAACTAGGACCCACACTTTTGTTTTCCCAGACGTAGGCTCTGTTTTCAGCTCTCCCATCTCTCACAGGAGCCCAGCTTCTCCCCTAGGATAGCCCATCCCTCCATACCAATCCTGAACTAACATCTGAAATCAGTCCAAATCAGATTCCCAGGAGATACAAAAAATTTTTATTTCAGTACACATCTACAGCATTTATGTATCTGGTCTGGGGCAGGGGAAGGAGGAGACATGTACATAGTTTGTCTTGTCTCCAAGAGAGGGGCAAGTAATTAAGTTACCCTTCACTTCCATACAGACCAGATCCTGAGTTTCAGACATCAGGATATAATGGGAGGGCTCACTCTGCTCCAAAAAAGCTCACAGCCTGCTCCCAGGAAAGCAAGCCTTCTCCCTTGTCTCCTGCCCACCCTTAAGCCACAAAACCCTTCTGTCTGGCCAGGCCCGTGTTGGTAAACCCCAGGAGACCGTATCCATCTCTTCATCTGTAGCAGCCATACTAGGTCTCTGATTCCCCATTTTGGAGCATCCCTGAGGTCAGTCTCTGGAGGTACTGCTGACGCAGAGAGGGCAGCTGGAGATATAGCTCAAAGCCTTCTGGGAGGGCAGGATTAGGGAGCTTATAGTGGAGAAGGTGCTGCCGGAGACCCTGCAAAAGGGGCAGAAACTTTATGAAGTAGGTAGTGAGATCCTATTGAGATTTCTGTGCCCCAAGACCTCTTCTCTTCCCACCCTCCAGGATGTGCCCCATCCTACCTCATTCGTCAGCATCCAAGTCTTCTGCAACATGCTCCTGCGGGCAGCCTTTACCTCGTCCTAGAGGCAGAACAGGGACAGGGGACACTGGGCCAAGGGCTGTACCCATCACTGGCCTTGTCTGGCCCTCATCTCCTCCCCAGATGACCCAGAGGCAGCTCAATCACAGTCTCCCTTCCTCCCTTCAGTATAACTTACTGAACTCTTTGGGTCCTGGGAGAAGATGAAGCTGTTGACATGAGCCACAGCCACAGCATAGAGTACAGGGCACCAGCGTGCGCAGAGTGCACCAGTAACCAGGACACGGAAGTAGAGCTGAAGGAGGGCCAGGTTGTCTTCAGGAGGCTCCGTATAGGACTCCAAGGACACAGGCAACTGTGACAGGGGGAATGAGACATGCTGAGGGTGAGGGTGGAATGTCTATCACTGCACAACAGGGTGGATGGCTGGTGGTCACATGGACCAAATCATGAGGGCAGAGATCAGGTCCTGGACAGACAGCCATTCCTGTCTATCACAAGGATCAAGGTTAAAGACTAAAGAGCTGAGAAGCAGGGAAAACTGGGAAACTAAGAAGCAGTACTGAATTTCTACTGCCTACCACTACTTTAATCTACCTAAAACTTTCAAAATGTCACATTCACCTGCTTGATTATATTATGAAACCTTTCAAAAGTTCCTTTTCTTAGGACCAGTAACTCTCTAAAAAATCACTCTTAATTCCATGCAGAAAGGATTATGAGAGGGGCACCTGGCTGGCTCAGTCAGTGGAACATACGACTCTTGACCTTGGGATTGTGAGTTTGGGCCCAACGTTGGGTGTAGAGATTACTTAAAAAAATAAAAACATAAAAAAAAAAGAAATGATTAGGGCACCTGGGTGGCCCAGTCGGTTGAGCATCCGACTTTGGTTCAGTTTATGATCTCGCGGTTCTTGAATTCAAGTGCCATGTCAGGCTTTGTACTAACAGCTCAGAGCCTGGAGCCTGCTTTGGATTCTGTGTCTCCCTCTCTTTCTGCCCCTCCCCCTGCTTGCACTCTCTCTCAAAAATAAACAAACATATGGGAATGCAAGCTGGTGTAGCCACTCTGGAAAACAGTATGGAGGTTCCTCAAAAAACTAAAAATAGAACTACCCTACGACCCAGCAATTGCACTACTAGGCATTTACCCATAGGATATAGGTGTGCTGTTTCGAAGGGACACATGCACCCCCATGTTGATAGTAGCACTATCAATAATAGCCAAAGTATGGAAAGAGCCCAAATGTCCATCAATGGATGAGTGGATAAAGAAAATGTGGTATATGTATACAATGGAATATTACTTGGCAATCAATAAGAATGAAATCTTGCCATTTGCAACTATGTGGATGGAAATGGAGGGTATTATGCTAAGTGAAATCAGTCAGTCAGAGAAAGACAAAAATCATGACTTCACTCATGAGGACTTTAAAAGACAAAACAGATGAACATAAGGGAAGGGAAGTAAAAATAATATAAAAACAGGGAGGGGGATGATACAGAAGAGACTCATAAATATGGAGAACAAACAGAGGGTTACTGGGGGGGTTGTGTGAAGGGGGATGGGCTAAATGGGTAAGGGGCACTAAGGAATCTACTCCTGAAATCATTGTTGCACTATATGCTAACTAATTTGGATGTAAATTTTAAAAAATAAAAAAATTAAATTAAAAAAAATTAACAAACATAAAAAAATTATGAAAGAAAGAGATAAGGTTTACCTCCAGTGGTATTTGTCATAGTGTTACTTCAAATAGCAGAAAATTAGAAACAATTTTCATGCCCACCAAGGGGTTGATAAAATAAACAGATGCACCTACACGATGAATTATTACATAGTAAAAAATGTTGATTTCTTAGAATATTTAATGATTGGGAAATGCTTATTATGTAATATTAAATTAAATGAAGAAAATTAAATGAAGAAAACATTATGCAGGGATCCCAATTTTATAAAAAATATATATGTACATAAAAAGACTAATCCTTAAAAATGTACTTTTTTGTTTTTTTATATAAAATACTTACATTTTATATACATGGTAAATGTATTTATTAAAATATTTAAAGTTTACCAGAATAGGGCACCTGGGTAGTTCAGTCGGTTAACTGCCCAAATCTTGATTTTGGCTCAGGTTATGATCTCTTGGTTCATGAGTTCGAGCCCCACATCGGGGTCTCTGCTGATGGTGTGCAGCCTGCTTGGGATTCCCTCTCTTTCCATCTCTCTCTGACCTTTGCCTGCTCACTCTCTCACTCTCTCTCAAAATAAATAAACTTTAAAAAAAAGTTTAGGGGTGCCTGGATGGCCCAGTCAGTTAAGCATCCAACTTCAGCTCAGGTCATGATATCGCAGTCTGTGAATTCGAGCCCCGAATCAGGCTCTGTGCTGACAGCTCAGAGCCTGGAGCCTGCTTCATTTTCTGTGTCTCCCTCTCTCTCTGCCCCTCCCCCACCTGTGCTCTGTCTCTCTCTCTCTCTCAAGAATAAATAAACATTAGAAAAAATTAAAAAGTTTACCAGAATAAGATATGATGAAAATAAAAACTCAAACCTTAAAAAAATAATAACTCTCTACAGCTTGTAAGTTTAAACCTTAGCCTGATTTTTGAGGCCCTCTAAGATTTTATTAGCCTTGTTTCCAAGATTTTAAACTAAAATCTGTTCTAGACTCCTCCCTCTTCCTACCCTGTTCTACTCCTTCCTGCCTCTGAGCTTTTGCTGATGCTATTCCACTAGGTACATTCTTTTACTTTTTGAGAGAGACCTTGTGAGTTGGGAGAGAAAGAGAGAGAGAGAGAGAGAGAGACAGAGACAGAGACAGAGAGAGAGAGAGAGAGAGAGAGAGAAAACCCCAAGCAGACTCCACGCTCAACAGAGGGCTAGATCTCACAACTGTGAGATCATGACCTGAGCTGAAATCAAGAGGCACTTAACCGAATGAGTCACCCAGGCGCCCCTCCACTAGGTACATTCTGTCCTTCATCCTCAACAATCCAAATTCTATCCAACCTTCAGTGCCCAGGTCAATCTTCACTCTTTTCCAAAGCCTTCTGCTTATGGAAAGCCCACTTTGATATTTCCCTTTTCTGAATCCTGACCTAACATCTAAAATCTGAATAACTTTGAACTACGTTAGTTTGTAGCACGTTTCTTATCTAGGTTGTAGCAACATGAACAACGAGCTGTAGCTTGTTAATAATATCCAATACGTACTATATGCCACATACTCTGTTAAACCCCTTTCGTGGAGTCTCTTAATCTCCTCAAAATCCCCAAGAAGTGAGATAAGGAACCTGAGGGCCACCAAAGCTCCCCACTGCTCAGGACCACCCCCAAGGCCCAGTACAGGAAGGCCAGTACAGTACAGGCTGTGCTGGGCTGAGAAAGTACCTGGGTCAGAGGCAGGCCCAGAGCTCGCAAGGCTCCCACATGCTCCCCAAAGAGGGCGAGGCGCAAAGTGACACTGAACCGACGCTGCAGGGGAAGGAGAACCAGAGCTCCAAAGAGATGGTCCCCAAAAGAGACAGCCTCAAAATGCTCCAGGAAGTTGGCATAGAGGTCAGGGAAAGATGTCAGGCCAGGAAGCGGACAATCCAGCTTGAGGTCTGGCAGGACTTTAGGCTGGCAGAGCTGGGCAAGGAGAGCTGCCACCAGACGTTGTATTGGGGTTTCCCGGAACAGCTCACTGTCTACCAGGAACACACACATGAGCCGTGCCAGGCGGGCAGCAGGAGGCACAGCCCAGAGGGCCTGGGGGCGCCAGCTTTCCAAGACGAGCACCCACTGCAGAGCCCGCATAGCTGTGCCTACTGTGTCAGCAGGAGGAAGTCCTGAGGGCGCGTCTGAGGCCTGGTGGTAGAGGTGGATCAATGGCAGGAAAGGCCAGTCGGTGGGCAGCAGTGGCTCCTTAGGCACAGGAAGCAGCAGGGCTGGGATGTGCCGTAGCTCCCCTCGGTACAAGGCCTGAGAGGCTACTAGGCTGGCTCGGGCCAGTGAGCAGTGGGTCAGGTAGCAGCTGCGGATGCTGGGGAGGTCCTGGCAGGCCTGAACCAGCAGAGCCCCTCGCCCACATGCAGAGTCCCTGCCGCTCCCTAAGGACAGCCGATCAGAGAAGTCAGCTGCCTCTGGACCACCTGATGCTCTTTCCCTGCAATAGAACCCAAAAGCCAAAAATGAGGGTTTGAACCACGGCACTCTGAACACCATGCCAGCTCTCCAGGGCTTCCCAGAGGTTTCTAGGTCCAATCTTGCTCCTCCCTGTTCCCCTAATCACTTTCTATGTTGTGTGTGTAAATTAAGAGAATGGATACTAAAGTCAGCTGCTTAGGGGCAGGTTTACGGAACTTCTCTGTGCCTCAGTTTCCTCATAGGAAGATGGGGATAATAAAAATACCTATCTCATAGTACAAGTGAAACACTTAAAATACAGATACTTAAGGAGATGCCAGACACAAAGTTAGCACTCAGTAACTGTTAGCTATTACTCAAGTATAGCTAGTTTATGCACCTGTTTTTAGCCACACAGTCACATTGAAATCACATTATAATTCTCTAACGTGGATATCTTCATCCTCACTTTACTGATGAGAAAATGGAAGCTCCAATAGGTGAAGTACAATCCATGCAAGAAAGAGGATTAAACCCAGGTGTTCTAGCTCCAAACTCAGGGCTGCTCTGTCAATAGCCACAACAGCCTCTCAAAGGGCTGGGTTGATGTCACCAACCCTGGACTTACGGGAGGAACTCCAGACGGAATACACAGCTCAGCAGTAGCTCATGGGCAAGGTACTCACTTCCAGGCAGCAGTCGGCTCAGCAGGGCCAACACCATACTATGATGGAGAGCAGCATTGACCGCCAGAACTGGCTGGACTGTTGCCTATGAACAGAAGAGCAAGGGGTAGGAGGGTGGATGGGATGTGAGAGGGAACAGAGCAAGGGGAAGTGAGAGTCCATGCAAAGAGGATATATACTGAAGGGTACAGATCCTGGGCACATCTAGATGGGACAAACTGCAGGGGTGGGAATTATGGGGGGGTTGTGGACAGAGGTGGAGAGGGGGCTGGGGCATACCCACCGCTCTCTGGGCCAGGGTGAGTGCCAGGTACTGTAGGTGGTACTCATGGCGCAAGGCCCACGCAGAGAAGGGAGTGAGTTGTGGGGCAGCCATAGGAGCCACACACTGGAGGAAGTAGTTCTGGAGTCCTGGGGCAGCCAATATGGCAGCCAGCTGGAGGAAAGCAAACTTGTTCAGATCTAAAGTGACTTTGATCTCTCTCCTGAAGTTCCCCAGGTGGCTGCCCCCTCCCCAGCCAAACTCAGAGAAATGGGTGCTGGCAAGAGAGACCTTTCTGCCTCAAGTGATACCCTCACCCTTTTGTTCTGACTCCTATCTTGCCCCTCCACCCCAGCCTCCAACCCCTAACCAGGTGCCTATGTCTCACCTGGCCACATAGCCCCTTGTGGATCCGGGCCAAGGTGTTGAAGAGAGACAGGAGGGCAGTGAGGAACGGGAAGGGTGAGGCTGAGCCAGCCAGACTGAGAGAGGGGCGTCCTCCTGTGCAGCCCAGTGACACCAGGCTGGGGAGAGCTTCAGGGGCCGGAACACAGAACTGCGGGTTGCAGAGAGGGGAGCAGCACCTGGAGGCAGAATGAAGAAGCTGAGGGGGGCTCTGGCCTGATGTACACCAGGCTAGAAAAGAGCTGCTTGGTCTGCGACCAAGGCCCACAGGAACCTGGCTATATGGACCAGTACCCACATTCCTCAAAGCCCTCAAGTGCTGCTTGCTAGGGACTCAGGTTTCCTTCAGGCTGAGAAGTTCTACTTGGGATGGGCCAGGGAGCTAGATCTAGGAGTCCCACAGGGAGTCAAACGGCCTCCTCCCTACTGCCCCCACCTCCCAACCACACACACACACTACATACCCAAGAGAATCCCACAGGCTGCCCAGAGTGGGTGGGTGCAGTAAGGGTAGCAGCAGCCCCTCTGACAGGCGCTCCATATCCTGAAGCCAATCCCCTGGGCACAGGCTTGGCTAGAAGACCAAGGGGCTCAATGAGCTGACAGCAAAAGGAGATGCATTTTCCTAGACCCTGTGTACCCAGGCCAAGCCCATAACTTCCAAGAGCCCAAGAGTCAGTGTTTGTAGGCTTCTGCCTTCTGACCCTTCTGGAGAGAGAAAAGACCCTGAGGTTGCCCCGACACCCTCTGTCCTCAGAGCATGAAGTCTCCAGGGAGACAGAGCTGCTGCTTGGGGTTCTCTGGTTCCCACCAACACAGCTCCCTGACAGCTCCAATGGATATGGAAGCAGAAAGAGGAAGGTGGGAGGGAAAAGGCGGAGAATAGGAAAAAGTGGAATGGGGAGGTAGGAGTGGAGAGGTCGAGACAGAGGGAGACACAGGGTGGTGTGTTAAGATGGGGGCAGGCGCCCAGGATATGGAGGAAGGTAGGCAGGCAACACTCACCTGCTGGCTCCAGGCCTGGTAGTATGCATCCAGGAAGAGTAGGCAGGCAGTGGGCACCGGGCCTAGAGCATGCCAATTCTCAGATCTGGGCAGCAACTTCAAGGTCTGTCTTAGAAAGGGCTCCACAAGGGGTTGGAGCCCGGACACCTGTGTCCAAGTGATCAAGGAAGGGGTGGCCGACAGACTGGCCTCAGCAGAGTCACTACAGGAGTGCCAAAGGGGTCACAGTCAAGGTCTGGCTGCCTTGACTCCTCCATAAGGTCTACCCACCCACTCTGGAGGAGTGCTCCCACCTGTCCTGAAGCTCAGAGCTATAACGTACCTGCTGGACTCAGGGACAGTGCTACTGGCTGCCAGGGTCAGCTGGGTGAGCAGAGTGAGCAAGGAGGCTATCCGCTGCACAGACAGGGGCTGAGGGGGCTGGGTGCTGAGCTCCTCTGGCACAGCCTGCAGGGCCCGCATCAGCACTGGGTATAGCTCCCTGGGGGAGAATGATTACTGCCTTTCAGTGTCCAAAGACACTGGACATGGAGACACATGACACAAAGCAAGGCAATGCCCCAAGGACCTGCAGTTTGGTTAAGAGGCTCAGGAGAAAGAGGCCCCAGGGCTGGGCACTCTTGGAAGGCTTCAGAGGGAAGGAAGGCTGGAGGCTGAAGGGAACGAGGGTAGACCTTCCAGGCTTCCTTCCAACAAGGGATTTAAATCTGATTTCACCAAGCTACTAAGGCTGTTGTGCACAGAATGTAGTTAACTCGGCTTTTTTCTACTGTCCTCTGGCTAGTCCTGGCCCCCAAGCCTTCTTCATTCCTCCCAGAATCCCCTCTTCCTCATCCTCAGCCTCCCTCTGAGCTTGAAACCTTGAGCAAGGCTGAGTCATCAGATTAGGCCAGAGTGCAGAACCGGAGAGGTGTGTAAGAGAGCCTACTCTTGTGTCTCCTCACCTGTAAAGGTCACTACCCTGGCCATAGGAGGCAGCCACAGCCCACAAACGGAAGGCCTCAGTGCTCAGCATCTCAGCTTCCTCTGGGGGCAAGGCCATTTCCTGGGGAGCCTCTGCTATAAAGCGGGACAGGCGGCTCCGGAGATCAAAGCTGCTCAGCTGAGGGTGAGAGGGCAGAGAGTCTGAACATCACAATCAGCAGGGAGCCCAAGTAGCCTCAGGTTCTCTTACTATGGAGACTGGCTCAACTCAACCCTGTTCCAGGCCACTCTCGTGCTACAGGGTCTTAACTCTGGACCAGGATGAAACTATCTCATCCATCCCTCCCTCCCACTCCACCTTCCTTCCCTCTCTGCCCCTCCCCCCCTTCATTTTAGCAAGCCCCTGCTGGGCCCCTTTTCTAGGGCTACTTGGCTATGGGTGATGGCCGCCCAACTGTAAGTGGCTCTTCTGGTCTGGGCCCATCAGTTAACGAAAGCACAAGTAGGCCTATAGGATACACTATAATCTAGATGACTAGGTTTCTGGCTGGTGGTTCCTACTGCATTTCTAAGCAACTGGATCAGAGATCAGAAAAGGAAGATGGCATGAGCGAGTTACCCAGAGTCCAGAGGCCATGCTTAGCCCCCAACCCAGCCCTGTCTTAAGCCCCTCATCCCTCGACCTTTGTCCTGCTCACCAGCCGGGCAGCAATATTCCTACCAGCCGAGGCCAGGACACGAAGTAGTTTCATGGCAGTGGCACAGGGCACTTTGTGTAGACTGAGGACAGGCCCCACCCCCATGGGGGACCAGCTGGTGGGCAGGAACTCTCGAACCACGGTCTCTATTAGTCGAGGGCACTCCAGGACCTGTGGGGGTCAGGAAGAAAAGGGAAGTAGGGAAGTAGGGAGGCTGAGGGTCAGCAATGGGGTCAGCTAGGCTCTTTGTGCATTCCTTGTCTCCTTCTCATTCTTACCCTTGTGGCTGACTCCAGGGAATGCCGGGCCAGACGGATGAGCACAGCCAGGATATCAAGGACCACAGAAGGGGCTGGACAGGTCACCTCTAGCACGTAGCGCAGCCGTGGCAGCAGGTTGGTAGCCAGAAGCCCCTGGTGATCAGAGAGATAAACCCAGTGCCAAAAGCAACTGAGCCCCAGGCCTTAATGACCCCTCTTGCCTAAGATGTGCTCGCTTCGAGGTCATGCGACAGGTGCAGCTGCCCCAGCATTTTACCTTGATGATGTCATGTCGGGCCAGGTCAGATGGAGGCCGGTTTCCTTCCTCAGGGCTCTTTCTTTTTGCTTTTTCTGCTGGGGCCTCTTCATCTTCATCCTCATCGTCCTCCCTGTCCTCCTGGCTGGGCATCAGAGGAAACGTCAAAGCTCCATGGTACCAGGAGAAGGAGCTATCGAGGAGCTCCTGACATAGGAGAGAGAAGGGTGTGGGAAGAAGAGGAAGGAGTCAGGCCCAGAAAAAGCAGCAGCAGCAGCCACCCACCCAGAACAGAAAGGCAAGGCTGCTGGGCTTTGGGGCCCGTAGAAGAAGGCAGTGGTGCTGCCATCCCATTCTCTGCTCTGCCTGGCAAAGCCTTGGCAGTGAGGGCATGTCCAGCAACAGGAGTAGGAACGCTGATGCCTCAAAGCCCTACTCCTATCTGTGTTGTACCTCATCTCCAGGAGCCACGAGCAGAGCCTGAAGAGCCCGGACGGCAGCTGCAATGACTGCGTCCACTCTGTCATCCAGGGAGAAGCGCAGCAAGAAGAGGAAACCAGCATCCAAGAGGAGGCGCAAGACACTGCCCACTAGCCGGTCCCCAAACTCGCCAGCCTGGGCCTTGGGGATAGGATAAAACTTTGCTGAAGATGTAGAAGTTAGAGTCTTTGTCCTAAACCCTTCACTTGCCCACCTATGACCCTGGGTTTATCCCATTCCCAGTCTGCCCCAGAGAGAGTTGGTGTATGGGCTATGGGGCCAGAATGAAAAGGGCAGGAGGTGGGGAAGTCTATGGTTGGGGGAGGAGGTGTGGGGACAGGCAGGACCGGCCAGCAGTCCACTCACCCTGCTGATGACCTGGGCCAACACATGCAGCGCTAGTGCTCTCTGCTGGGACACCTGGCTGCGCGTGAGGTGGAACAGCTCCTGCAGGGAGTATCCCGCTCTCTGGGGCAGGGACAAGAAATCAGCAGCCAGGACACAGGGCAGCACCCCAACCAATACACAGAAATGCCTCCATTCCAGGCACTGACTTAGTTGTCCAGAGGAAGGCTAAGATAAGTAAGTGATATCTCTTGCCTCTGCTCTCCATGGATCCTCAAACTGGTAAAGAAGATGGGACTTGCACACGAGTAACCATGCCATAAGGCAGATAGGGAAGAATTCAGTAATCAGTGTTTAATTTACAAGAGAAGAGGAGAGAGAGAGAGAGAGAGAGAGAGAGAGAGAGAAAAGGGGGACCTGGAAAAGTGATGAGGTCTCAGTGGGTGGGTAGAGCTTTGATGGCCTGAAGAAAAAGCCCTGGAGGTCCTTGAGCACACGGCGTACATGGCAAGTGGGCTCCAGAATGGCACAGGAGTGAGGAAGGCAGAGCTACAGGGGCAGCGGGGATAGAGGGTCGGAGGACTGTCTTGCCAGGCTAAAGAGCCAAGACTATTCTGTGAGCAGAAGAGAGCCAGGAAACTTTCCGAGGCACGGGGAAAGAGAGTGGAAGACATGGTGACTGAGCAGGTAAGAGGGAGCAAGGCTCTCCTTTAGAAAGCCTCAGACGAGGCAACATAGAACTGGCAAGTTCAGGCAACTGACTGGAATGTGAAGGAATGAGGAGAAACATTTTGAGCCCAATAACCTATGGACACCAAGGCTGAGAACTGGAATAGAGTACACAGAAGGTCCAAGGCAACTGACCAGAGGTCCTTTTCCACTTGTCAAGAGCTGCCCAGTCCTCCCTGGGCCCCATGCCTCACCTCTGCCTCTTCTCCATGGTGGTGCAGGCCCAGATGGGTGGGCAGGTCCACATCAGGGGCCAGAAGCTCTCCCTGAAGACTAAATCGGGCCTGCATCCTCTAACGGGAAGAGAAAGAAGACTATAGGCTGGGGATGCAGCAACTTACCCATACCCACTCCTCACCCATCTCCCGGGCCTCCGGTCCTGACTCTACGCCTGAGTGGAAATGGAACTTCTTTGGCCCCAGGGGCCAGGCAGGGTGGTGGGAGAGGAGGAGGAGCACAAAGGAGAAATGCTTCTCCAGCTCCGGGGAAGAAAATGGCCTGAGTCCTGGGTGCAAGAGCCCCAGCCCCATTTCCGGTCCACTCCACCCCCTGTAGGTCAGCTGGCCCTCCTCACCTCCTGCGTCTGCTGCCGCCGGAGTGGGGGCAAGTCCTGGGTCCACTGGAGCTTCTCCAGCTCCACAGTGTCCATGTGCAGCCATTCTTTGTGGGGCGTCACAGGTGGTGCCAGAGCTAGGAAGATGGAAGCAGAGTAGTAAACCCTAAGGGGCTCAGCTCGGTGGTCTACTGGGGTCCTGGCCATCACCCAGCGGTTGCCACATGCACCTCTGCCCAAGGGTCTGGCAGCCTCTGCCTTCAGCTACAGTTAAGTAGCATGGCCCAGCAGCTAGAACCCCTGGGAACTGGACAAATGTCTCAGATATGGCAGAACACACCTAGTCCAGGGCTCTAGCCCCTTGCTCATCCCAAGGATTTGCTGGGAGGGGCAAGAGAAAGTGGAGGAGGTAAGGAAGAGGAAAGAGAGGGAGCAGAGGAAGAAGGGAAGACCACATATATCAGGGACAACATAGCTCTCAACTGTCTAGTACCGACCTTCTCAAGAAGCAGGGGAGTGGGGCAATGAGGGACAGCTATCCTGCTTCTGCAGGGCAAGATACAGAAACACACACCCAGGACAACCCCCTGCTTCCCCCCTCCCCCCCACCCGACCTGCTCAGCTGGCCTGGAGCTCACGGAGGGGCAGGAGGCTCCTGGCTTCCATAATTCAATTTCTTCATTTGTTAATCACTAATAAAATAATCCAGGTCCTGGGAAATGAGTGCTCCCACTGGCCTCTCTGCTTTGGGTCTGGCATGTTCGTAAGGCCTGTGTCAGACTCTTCTCCCATCATCACCCTGGCCCTGCCGTCTTGCTCATAACACTGACAGCAGAGGCAGAAAACTGTAGGGTGGCTAGAGCCAGAGCTGGGGCAACTCTTGCAAAGGCAGGCTGGAGATGATCTGCAGGGAGAGGGGCCATTCAGCCATCATGCCCTGCTGCTGCTTACCAGGGAAGAGCGAGAAGGAGTGGCAACAAAGCAAGAAAACAGGAAGCATATGCAGGAAGAATATATGCATCAGCAAATGAAGACTGATTTCCAGATGATAATGGAAGATTAATATTAGATGTCAAGGACAGAGACGATTCTCTTCTTTTCCCATCTGCAGAGCCTAGAAGGGATACTTCCCTCTACTTTTATTCCCCAAAAGATGTACCCCTTTTTCCAAACCTGGGGCTTCTGGCTCCAGCTCATCTTCCTGCCTGGGCTCACTTGGAGAAGTCGGCACAATGGGTTCCTCTCCAGTGACCTCAACAGAGGGTCCTCCTGGTCTCTGCTCCTCTGTGGCCTTCTCTCCTGCTTGGTCATGGACATGGCTGTGGGACCTCAAGAAGGCAACCAAGTTGGGATCTAGGGAAGAGGATGGAAGGGACAGTGGGTGTTGGTGGATCCTCCCCAGCCTTGTACAGACCTGACGCCTGCTGAATGTTGCCTGCCTATGAGTGCCAAGGCCAGGACAAGCCATTTCCTCCTCCTGGCCTGAACCCCCTGGGCTCTCTTGGGGCTTCAATGACCCACACCTCTCCCTAAGACCTGCCCACCCACCCTTCTCTCCATCTTTCACAGTCCCCTGGCCCAGGTTTCCACCTATCCCAGTGCTTGGCTCCAGATCAGAGGCCCAAAGTAAGTGGCTGTCGAATAAATGAATGAATGTTGACTAGGGCCAAAGAGAAGGCATTTAGGGGAACAGTTCCTCTCTCTTTTAGCTAATTTATTTACACACAAATATTTACTGAAACCTAATCTATGTATGCTCTATTAAGGTGCTAGATACACACTTTGGAACAAGACTGACTTGGTGCTACTGTTTTGGTGAATAGATACTAGGAGGGAGGTATAGCAGAGTTGAGTGTCATATAATAGAACATGTCATAGCCGTACTAGATAGAGCATAACTACATTAC
This sequence comes from Leopardus geoffroyi, assembly GCF_018350155.1. Classification (NCBI taxonomy): domain Eukaryota; kingdom Metazoa; phylum Chordata; class Mammalia; order Carnivora; family Felidae; genus Leopardus; species Leopardus geoffroyi. The sequence goes on along the minus strand of NC_059337.1, from coordinate 61,769,610 downwards.
ATTAGAGTACATTACACTAGAGTAGTACAGGATACACAGTATAGTGGTTAAGAGCAGGGACTGTCAGACCTCACAGACCTAGGTTTACATCTCATCCATGTTCTTTACCAGCCATATGACCTGAGGGAGAATTTCTTCAAGTTATGAGACTCAGTTTCTTTTCGTAAGTAAATGAAATTAGTACTTACAGGAACCATTCGAGGACAGAATGAAATAATGCACTCAAGTACTCAGCAAAAAGCCTGGCATACACAGTAAGCCTTCATTAATAAGTGGCAGTCCCTTCCTAGCCTGGCCTCGGCTACAAAGACTGATATGCCATACCGAGCTGAGCTAGCAGCCGCTGCTGTTCCTGCAGGATCTCTTCAGGAGCCATGGCTTGTAGTTTTGCTATGTTCTCTTCATGGATGGTCTGGGCTTCCTGCTCAGCGTCCTGGCTCCTGAGCCCCTTCCCTGTGACTAGATTGGGTCCCTGGAAGCTGTGGCTGCCCCATGGAAGCTGGTAGCCCTGCTCCCTAGGTGTGAGTGCCTCACAGGATGCAGCACCTGGAAGAAGTGCATGATTAGTTTCACTGCCTCACCCAAGCCTAATCCCGTTAGTCCTGGAGACAGAGGGAGGCCCCAGAGATTTCCCAGGCAAAGAGTGGAGGGCCCTCCCCACAGCCCACACTCCCACAACACAAACATAGGCTGGGCTGGGTGGTGACCTCTCCACTCATTTTTCCCCTTTCTGAGGGATGTTTCCCTAAGAAATATCCTACGTTCTGACTCTTCTCTTAGATGTCCAGTCATCTGCCTCCAGAAGCCTGCCTCCAGCTCTTCTGTTAATAATTTGCATCATTAAAGGAATCTTGGCCTTTATCTTTATTTTATAGTCCCTGCCAGATATCTCTGACTCCTTCCTTTTTCCTAGAGCCGAATAATGGCCTGCACTCTCCCTGCATCTAAGACTCAGATGTGGACCCAAGCCATCCATACCCAATATTGTATGTAGGGATAAGGGACAGCTTCCTCTTCAGATGGCTCAAATGCCACTGAAATGTGCCTTCCTGGGTCACCTGGGTGGCTCAGTTGGTTAAGTGTCTGACTCTTGATTTCAGCTCAGATCATGGTCTCACGGTCCTGAGATTGAGCCCCATGTTGGGCTCTGCACTGGGTGGAGACTACTTAAGATTCTCTCTCTCTCCCTCTCTCTCCCCCCACAAAATAAATAAATATGCCTTCATATTTGAGGGGGAGAAGGCACATACTCAAAGGTGACTCTATGATTATGTATTAGAAAAAGGCCGAGCGCAAGCCTCCTCAACCTCAGCTTACCCTCTAGTGGATCCAGGGTAGACACAACTTCTCTAACTGGTGGGACCCTAGCTTCAGACACTCTCTTTGCTGCAATTTCTTGGGCAAAGATGCTTCTCTTACCAGATGTTGCTGACTTCCCCTATGGGCAAAAAGAAAACCCAGGTGACTGATGCTCCTTACCCCGTCCTCTTCTCAAACTCTTTACACTAAGGCCACTGGAACAAAGGGATAAAAGGGTCTTGCTTAATCTCCAAGGGTCACAACCCTAGTTCTCAAAAAAGCAGTGCTCTATAGGACAGGTCTTGAAGTCTGACAAATCTGGGTTGGATTTCTGGCTCCTGTATCTATTAGATGTGTGGTGTTGGACAAGTTATTTATCTTTTCAGGGTCTCAGTTTCCTCACCTGGAAATGGGGATAATGATACCTACCTTACGCGGCTGTTATGAGGACTAAGTAACGCATGTAAAGTGCTTAGCATGGTGCTGCTTTAACAAGAGGGTTGCTTATCATTATTCAGATTCTCTGCCTGCGGAAGGTGCACTATGGGGCATCTGGGTAGCTCAGTTGGTTAAGTGCCGGACTCTTGCTTTCAGCTCAGGTCATGATCTCACTCACATTTTGTGAGTCTCAGCCCCACAAGCCCCTATCAGGCTCTGTGTTGATAGCACGGAGTCTGCTTAAGATTCTCTCTCTCCCTTTCTCTCTGCCCCTCCTTGGCTCACATTCTCTGTCTCTATCTCAAAAAAATAAATAAACATTAAAAAAAAAAAAAAAGGAAGAGGCTCATCTGAATGTCCCCTAAGCACCATCTAAGCACCGTGCCTACCTGTCTCTCCTGTGAGCGATGGAACACAGGAGGGAAAGCAACACCACTGGGCACAGGCAGACTCACAGCCACTGAACTTGTATCTCGTTCCTGCAGCAACAAAACACAAAGTAGTGAAAATACCAAGCTTTCCCCAGACTGGACACTATCCCCCTAGCCCCAATTCTGTATGACTAGAGTCTCTCTCTAGGGAGAAATGGACCCACTTTGCTTCTTAGGGGACAGCGTTTCTAAAGCAGACCCCAAACTGACTGCAGGGGGAATAAAGTCCCACCTTTCTGAATCACCCTCTACTCCTAAGGCTCACCACCCCTACCCAAATATCCTTGCTGTCCTAGGAAAACTTGTCCTACTAAACAAGGGTGAGACGCACAATGATCTTAGTCAAGACAGCAGTGATGTGCTGATCGTGCCTGTTCAGCCTCTCTTCCGGATCCTCATGTTCAGGTGGGGGACGGCCAGGGCTGGGTCTGGCTCTCTTCGGGGGAGCAGGAACCAAAGCTGGGGGCAAATCTGGGAGATCTGGGAAAGAAAAAAAACCTCAGATGTGAGGATACCCACACCTTTCCAGGAAGAGACTGAGGGCAGGAGGAAGCCAAAGAAAGAAAGGCAGTTGCTGTGGAGCTCTGACTCAAGCTGTGTCACCTTGGGCAAGGTATTTAAGCTCTGTGAACCTTAGTTTCTGCATGTGTAAAATGGGGCTGCAGCAACAGAGATTATGCAGTGTCTGAAATAATGACGGGGAAAAATCCAGCCACATCAGGAAGAGGGAGAGGACGTTCAGGTCATATCCTCTCTTGTTCCTCAGCCTGACACCCACAACCACTCACTGTCCAGCGTCACCACATCCCGATGATCTTGTAGCAGAGGATGGTCCAGGTTAGTGTCGCCACCTCTCCTACTTCCTTTCTTCACCAGTTGTACTGCTGGAGCCGCACCAGCTGCAAGAAACTGACTCTGGAAACGCAGCAGGTCCGCCTCTGACTCCCCTGGCTTTGGTCTGGACAGCATCTTGACACTCCAGCTGCCTCTCTAGAGCAACTCTTTCCAGCACTGCTTTGGTGTGGTGATTCTCTCTCATTCACACCTACAAGCAATAAAGTTGATAGCCCTCTGCAAGCGAATCCTGATTCTCTTTATTGTGTATCAGAGACAACTCTTTTCTTGGGTTCACACCAACTCATTTCTTCTCATTCATACCTTACTGTCATTCCCTCCCTGTATAGCCCTCCCTGATGTCACCAGCCTAACAACAAAGTTTATTGCCGACTTAAGGTTGTTTACAATCTGTGGATGATAAAAATTTTCAGGAACAGCTGTAGGGAACCTAAGAAAAATGCCATCAGGAGACAGGCAGATAAATGTCATACCAAGGAGTAATGATTCTGTATCAAACTGGAGAGAACATGCCTGGCCTAAAGGTGTTCAAATTATTAAGCAACAACAACAACAACAACAAAACCTTGGGCTATAAAAAACAACATATAAAAATCATCTGTATTTTTATATACCAGCAAAAAGAACAATCAGGAAATGAAATTAAGAAAACAATGTCACTGACAATCGCATCAGAAAGAACAAAAACTCTTAGGAATAAATTTCACCAAAGAAGTACAAGACTTGTACACTGTCGGGCCTCACAACTGCGCCTAGGGCTCTGCGGTCGCGGACACTCCCGGACCACTCGAGTCAGCAAAGAAATCACCGGATCCCAGCCTATGCAGCCCGCTGATGGTGGGCCGGGGCCGGGATCTCCACACCGAAGAGGCCGCGGCCACTCCAGTGCAGAGCAGATACATTCAGGGAGGCTCCAACAAGGAAGCTGGATACCCTACCCCAGAGTCCTCCCCCGGGGAACCCTGAAATCCGTCCCTCTAGCGCAGCCCCTTACTTCCTCCAGGATCGCCTGGGCGCCGCCATCTTGCCCCGCAAGTGCCACGCTTCCGCCGCCACCAGGTTTGAACATCCGCCCCGCAGCCCAGCCCCGCCTTTCCAGGGCCTGGCTCCACCCTTTCTGGGATTGCATTCGGGGCGCCCAAGACCCCCCCCATTCCCCCCCCCCTTTTTTTTTAAGTTTATTTAAGTAATCTCTCCACCCAACTTGGAGCCTGGGCTCACAACCCGGAGGTCAAGAGTCGCATGCTTTTCCGGCCGAGCCAAGCCAAGACGCCCCTGCGCTCGGGACCCATGAGGGGGAAGATGCACGGCTTGTCCTGCCCTGCATTACCCCACCAGGTAAACTCTATGCCAACACTGAGAACACTCATCCTTCGGATGTGCAGCAGACGCAGGCCCTTCTACACACACGACACCCGTGACAGAAGGCAAAGTGTACTTCAGACGATCCTTCTGCACTCACCAGCCTGGATAATCACATCCTAAACCCAGCACCCAAGTTTGTGGGCAGCACCCAGCAACCTACAAACACCAAGGTGACCTCCCCAGTGCATTTATGGGTGACCAAGAAGGTAAGCATGTAAAAGGAAAGGCAAGGCTTAAGGAAAGAAACACTGTAGGAGTGATGGTGGTGAGGAGAGAGAAGAAAACAGTCTCCTGATCCCCTTCCTGAGCATCCTGCCTCTGTTCACTGCAGTGTCTCTTCTTGGAAATCCTCTCTTTCTTCTCTCCCACACCCTACCCCCAAAGTCTTTCCCTCCCTTTAAGGCCAAGCTGAAGTGAACTCTAAAACCCCTGCCAACCAGGTCTATTCACTGAACTTTCCTTGAAATCTTACACCTGCACCACTTGTGTGGCTTGTTGGGAATGCACTGCCAATTATCAACTATTACTGGCCACCTTTTTACAAGCATGTATGCTATTCTCTTGAATAGACTGAGTTCCTTGGGGGCACCAGGCCCTCTTTGTTGCATCCATAGTGCTCAGCACCCAGCATATTGCCATGAAAATAGGACCTTAGTAAACCACTGCTTGATTGAAGGCTATGTTAGGGAAGCCAGTGTTAGTCCATTCATTCTTAAACTTTAGCAGGCATCAAAATCACTTTGAGGGCTTGTTAAAACAGATTACTGGGCCTCACCCTCAAGAGTTTCTGAATCAGTAGGTCTTGGATAGGACCCAAACAAATTTGCATTTTTAACAAATTTCTAAGTATTCTATAGAATCATTCTTTAGTTCTCTTGGTCTCAACTGCAGCAGTAAATTTCAGCTACTAGTATTTAGCCATCTTTGGGGTCCAAAATAGTCCTGGGCCTGGTCAGAAGTTATGGGGAGTGAGGGAGGAGAACTGGAACCAGAAATGCTGGAAGACTGATAGTAGAAAATCATTGTTTGCAACCACTAATGAAATAATCGCTCCAGGCAACTATCATTAATGACTGCTAAACTATTGGGGGGGGGGGGTGTGTGCCTGGGTGGTTCAGTTGGTTGAGCGTCTGATTCTTGACTCCAGCTCAGGTCATGATCCCAGGGTCATGGGATTAAGCCCCACATCGAACTCTGTACTGACAGTGCAAAGCCTGCATGGGATTCTCTCTCCCTCTCTCTCTGCCCTTCTCCCCTGCTTGCACTCTCTGTCTCTCAAAATAAATAAATAAATTAAAAAAACAAAACTGTTAAGTGAAAGGTTGATTAGGATTTTATGTATGATGGATCAGGTTGCCAATTTATGAACAACAAACCTTAACATCACTAAAAGTGAGACCACTGGACATAACGTGTCCCCGATGTGATACAATTAGAAGTAAAAAACATTTCCCAAGAAAGTTTCATGCCAAAAAATTGGAACCAAATCTAGTGAAGCATCTAGATCTAACTACTAATCTACAGGAAATATGGGTGTTAAAGGAACATGTTAAATGATAACATGAGGATACGATTAACAAAACCCAAATTGTGGAAAATTCTACAAATGACCCAGTTTCTTCTATAATAGATTCTTCTCTTATAGATTTACAAATGCATAAGAGATTATCAATGAAATATATGGCCCTTCTTTGGATTCTGATTCAAACAAACCTAATATAAAAAGACATTTTTTGAGATTGTTGGGGAAAATTAAACACATACTGGGTTTTATATGATATTAAGGATTTTTAAAAAAATTATTGGGTATGGATGTGTTTTTTTGAAAAATAAACTTTATTTTAGACTAGTTTTAGATTTACAGAAAAATTGCAAAGAGTTTCCATTTACCCAAAACATAGTTTCTCCATTTTTTTAAGATTTTTTTTTTTTTTTTTTGAGTAATCTCTACAACCAGCATGGGGCTCAAACCCACAACCCTGAGATCAAGAGTTGTCCACTCCACTAACTGAACCAGCCAGGTGCCCCTCATTTTTTAAATAAAGTTTATTTATTTATTTGAGTTATCTCTATCCAACATGGGGCTCAAACCCACAACCCTGAGATCAAGAGTCACATGCTCTTCCAACTGAGCCAGCCAGGCATGCCCCCCATTTTTTATTTTTTACTTCATCATTTATTCTAGAGAGAGAAGGATAGGGAGAGGGGCAAAGGGAGAGAGAGAGAGAGAATCTTCAAAAATTTTTTTTTTTTTTTCAACGTTTATTTATTTTTGGGACAGAGAGAGACGGAGCATGAACGGGGGAGGGGCAGAGAGAGAGGGAGACACAGAATCGGAAACAGGCTCCAGGCTCTGAGCCATCAGCCCAGAGCCCGACGCGGGGCTCGAACTCACGGACCGCGAGATCGTGACCTGGCTGAAGTCGGACGCTCAACCGACTGCGCCACCCAGGCGCCCCGAGAGAGAGAATCTTCAGCAGGCTCCACACTTATCACAGAGTCTAATGCTGGGCTCCATCCCACAATTCTAGGATCCTTCCACTCTGAGACGAAGTCAAGAGTCAGTTGCTCAACGAAGTGAGCCACCCAGTTTTTTAAAGTAAAGTCTACCCCCAATTTGGGGCTTGAACTCAGGACCCCAGGATCAAGAGTCACGTGTTCTACTCACTGAGCCAGTCAGGTGCTCCAGTTTCCCATTTTTAACATCTAACATTCAATGGTACATTTGTTAGAACCAATGAACCAATGCTGATACATTATTACCAACTAAAGTCCATATTTTATTCATATTTCCTCAGCTTTACCCTAATGTCTTTTCTCTGTTCCATAAGAACATTTAGTTGTCATGTCTCCTTAGGCTCCTCTTGGTGTTGACAGTTTTGTAGACTTTTTGTTCGTTTGTTTTTGATGAGTTGGACAGAATAGTACTGGTAGAATGTATAGGATGTCTTTCAGTTGGGTTTTGTCTGATGTTTTTCTCATGATAATACTGGGGTTATAGGTTTTGGGGAAGAACAACACAGGGATGAAATGCTATTTTTATCACATTGTGTCAAGGCACCTACTATCAATATGACCTACGACTGTTGATGTTAACCTTAATCACCTAATTGCCTGGCTGAGGAAATTTCAGATCTTTGTACTGTACCACCCCTGCTTCCAATCCCATCCTCTTTGGAAGGAAGTCACTCTGCGTGGCCCACACTTGAATGTGGAGGCTTGCTTCCTCTCCTTAAGGGTGGAGTGTCTACCTAAGTTATTTGTAATTCCTCTGCATGAGAGATTTGTCTATGCTCCCCATTAACTTATTTATTCAAAATATTTGACCCTTTGATAGACCCCATCATTGTGTGTGGGGAGGATGGGGGAGGGTTTGGGTTTGGGTTTTTGAGCAGTTCTTTTTGGCCCTGTAAGATGCTCCGAGATCATTTTGTATATTTTGTGCCCAATCCTGGAATCAGCCATTTCTCTAAAAGTCCTTAGTTCCTTTTATTGGGAAGTGGGATTAGAAATCAAAATTTGGGTGCTAGGTATGTTCATTGCTACTGGGGTGTCTTACTTTTAGGCCCTTCTCAACTGACAAAGGAAATATATCTATATATTGTTATATGCGCATATCTATAAATGTTTCTATACATAAGCAACTGAATTTATATATGGATGAGGTTTTTATTTGTTAAGTCTGCTACAGTGTAATATTTATAGCTGAAATAATAATATGGCTAAGATTTGCTTTTTTTTTTTTTTTTTAACGTTTATTTATTTTTGAGACAGAGAGAGACAGAGCATGAACGGGGAAGGGGCAGAGAGAGAGGGAGACACAGAATCGGAAGCAGGCTCCAGGCTCTGAGCCATCAGCCCAGAGCCCGACGCGGGGCTCGAACTCACGGACCATGAGATCATGACCTGAGCTGAAGTCGGACGCTTAACCGACTGAGCCACCCAGGCGCCCCAAGATTTGCTTTTAAGAACTCCAGGAAAACAACAAAAAATGGGAAAACAGAACACCATTGGCTAAGATAATCAGTGAAGTGGAGTGATAATTATATTGGGGATTATACTGTACTTTGGTCTCTACTCATATATATATATATATATATATATATATATATATATATATATATTTAAAATATTTCATAATAAAAAGTTAAAAAAAAAGTCACTGGCCAGGCTGTAGTTAAAGAGGATCAAAAAGAGAAATACAGACAGCTAGATATAGGGCATTCAAACAAATATACTCACGCTCACACATACATTTCCTTTGTCAGTTGACAAAGGCCCTTACACATGGAACTCTTCCTTTCAGGGCCATTCCCTAGATGAAATTTTTTTTTTAATGTTTATTTATTTTTGAGACAGAGAGAGACAGAGCATGAATGGGGGAGGGTCAGAGAGAGAGGAAGACACAGAATCGGAAGCAGGCTCAAGGCTCTGAGCTGTCAGCACAGAGTCCGACGCGGGGCTCGAACTCACGGACCGTGAGATCATGACCCGAGCCGAAGTCGGACGCTTAACCAACTGAGCCACCCAGGCACCCCATTCCCTAGGTGAAATTTTGAAGAGGACAAATTTTTTCTTCCACACATTTAGACCCACCTGCTGTTTCAGAAACCTCAAACTTATTGCTCTCTCCTACCTCCTAAGTTTGCTTTTGGGGAAAAACTCTGACCATTTGAAAGTCCCTCTGTGACTCTACATCCAAGTTCGGTCTCTCCTAGGGATTTACCTTTCTGTTTCATCTTCAGCTGGGCAAGGAATGGCACTGTTTCTGACTCAGGAGCTTCAGGCAAGGGGTGTTTTGCAGGCGCAACTGGCATCACAGCTGCAGGCAGTTTTCCTCCAAGGCCTGGAGTGGATTCCCTGCCTTCTCTAAGGTGATGGAGAGCACAGTCTTCGACCTTCCCATTCCCTAAGTGGAATTTCCCAACTCTCAATGGGTCCCAAGGATCCATTCTTTCTTAGTAGCTGGGAAATAATGGGTCCTTGGTCACAGGGCAGTGAGACTACCTTGACCCCATCGCTCACCTTGGTTACTTCTTGGTCCACCCACTCTTGCCTGAGTAGCGAGGACAGGAAGGTCCTAACTCTGAAAAGGAAGCTGAAGCAGGTGCTTCCTGAAACTGCTGGAAATTGCCATCAGGGAGTTCTGCTACTATGGGCAGATGATTTTTATTTTTATTTCCAGGTTTGTCTGTGTCCTCTCTATCTATCCCTGGCCTCCTTGAGCAGTACTGGATCATAAAAGGCAGAGTGGGCAGATACTTACTTCACCCAAGTAGGGAGATGCCATGGCCCAACCTAGCTCCGTCCATAATAATGGGTTGCTGCTGGCCTTTCCTCTCCCTGTATCCCCTTCTTACTCCCCTGGGATAGATCAGAGCTGGCTTTGGTACTGTTCTGAGGACAGGAACTCTTGGGACAGCTGCTCCTGCATTATGTCAAATACATTTCCTGTTGATTTGATTAGTTTCATTGGAAGCAATGCATTTATGAAAGGAAGGGAGATTTTGCAGGCATGAATTTGCACAGGCAGCCAACCTCCGTCAGACACACACACACACACACACACACACACACACACACACACACACACAATTTTCTCCCCATCCACCCACAAAGTGTCAGTCACATTTAGAGTTTGCACAAATGCACACCCTCCCTCGTACATCACAATGCACACCCTCTTACCCACCTACACACTTCTTCCACAAAATCACACCTGCTCACATACCCTTTAAGCATGTTCCATGCCAGAAAGAGAGAGAGACAGAGATACATAGAGAGAGAGATGGGGTAGATAGGTAAGAAGAATGGGTTTCAAGGGCTCAGGAAAGCAAGCACTCTATGTGGGAGCTGGCAAGTCAGAAGACCAAGACCCCACAGTACCCCCTACCTTGTAAATAGAAATACTAAGAATTGATAAGGATTCAAAAGCAGGTATAGAGGAAGCAGGGACTCAGGGCTCCTGGCCCCACATGGAAAGTATGCTGCCCCAGGGTGACAGAGATGTGCCTGAGGCCTACAGCTGAGATAGGAAGTTTGTGAAGGCTATGAGTACAGAATGCAGTGGCGTCCATGACATATCCAGGAAGCCTATTTTGACTGATGGGAAAGGATGGTCCTTAGGCTGGGATTCCCTGTCAGAGTTCAGGAAATGGTGGGGAGGAAATGAGGGGAGAAAAGAAAGTGGAAGGTTGGGTTTGGGCTCTAGGTTCAACATCCTCTAGGAGAGGTATTTCCAATGTCAAACAGAGTCAATAGGAGGAGGCCGCCTTTCACGGGAAACTTGAAATCCCCTGGAGAGAGGAGAGGTGGGGGAGATGGCCTCAAACAGTGACAAGTGCTTAAGCGTAGAGCTGCAGCAGCCACTGTACTGCAGTCTTGCAGCCACTTTGCCACAGTCGCATGACCCTGGCGAACCTGGCTTCAGCTCCAGACTGTTGTCTGCCTACCCTGATCCAACTCAGCCCAAACTCAGAAGCTGTGGATTCTGGAATGGAGCAAGTCTTTTCCTTTAAGAAAGGGTCCTGAAGCCCACCCACAGTACCCAAGAAAATTGGCAGAGTGCTCAGCTAAACCAGACTTGAGGCCCCTGCCAAGTCTGACAGCCCTTCTGGAATCTCTCCCTGTGTTGCCACCTGGGGGCGCCCCCAGCTGGGTCTGAGGCTGCCACCAGCACTGCTGTTGTTGTTGTCATTAGTATAATTAATAAGCAAGCACTGATGGGGCCAAGTGGAGGAAGAGGCAGGCCCCTGCTGCTCAGGAGAATCCCTGATAAGATTCAGTGTGGCTATGGGAAACAGGAGGCTAAGTGGTTTGTCCTTCCTCTTTACCCAGCACTTCTGGAAGGGCCCTCTGGAGTAATCTCCAGGGGACAGGTAGAGGCAAGGGCAAGGGGAGGGAAACTCTTGGTAGGCTGCATTTGGAATCAGCTGTGTATCTTCCTGACAGGATGTCTTTGAGCACAGCCATCCCCCGGTGATTACTGGTTGTGGGGCAGGCCAAGCTCTGAAGCAATTATGAATTAATTTAACAGACATCTGTCTGTTTCTTTATGGAATGCCTATTGTGTGCAAGGTGGTCTACTAATAATAGCTAATGTTTTATTGGATTCTGTGAGGACGTAGCCAACTTCCACACCATGTCCTAGGGGATGGGGGATAGAAGCAAAGGAAGCAACTAGGAAGAATGACAGCCCTAAAAGATATGGGCCATTGGGCTTTGGCCTATGTAGAGTAGCAATGGGGATGTCAGATGAAACCTGAAGATTACCAAAAAGATCTTGGAGAACTCGAGACCCAAGGCTCAAGATCTTGGAGATAAAGGGGTGGGAAATGGCGCAGGAAAAGGGGAAATTTGGTTGAAAGCCTCAAGAAAGAAGCACGAAGGGGTGTTAGTCCAGTGGGGGAAGCCTTGAGTCACGATTTCGGGGCTCTGATGGTTGGGAATCTAGGGGACTGAGATGCTTTATGTCCTGAGAGGGGGGACGAGGTTCCGGCATCACAGCCTGGACAAAAAATTGGGGTGCGGTAGAGGCTCGAGCGAGGTTTGACGGCAGGATCAGGAGTGCTAGGTTTGAAACGATGCTGGAGTGTGTTTAGGGAAAGGAGGGGCGTGGCTGGCTGCGCCACCCGGGCACCAGCAGATCCTCGGGTCGGCACTGGGGAAGCTGGCCCCGGGCTGCCGCCGCGGTAGGGGAGGCCCGCGGGCGGGAGCGGGCCGGGAAGGCGGCAGCAGGGTGGGCGCTCGAAGCGAGCCGCCCGAGGCTCCGCGGGGGGGCGGTACGAGCTCAGGCTTGCGGGCGGGCTGGTTGGGGAGGAGGCGGCGGCTCGGAGAACATGAATCAGCGGCGGCGGCGACGGCGGCGACGGCTGTGGAAGGAGCGCGGTGGCCCATCAGCGGCCCCGGGGACCCCGCGCTGCTGACGGCGGCCGCCGAGACTCGCTGCGCGCGCGGGTCTCGGAGGCGCGGGCCCCAGCGCCGCCCCCGGACCGGCCCCCGCCCCTCCCGCGGTCCTCCTCTCTCGTCCCTCCTCCTCCGTGCCTCCTCCCTCCTCTCTCCTCCCTTGTCGCTCGCGGGCCGGGCCCGGCATGGTGCGGCGTCGCCGCCGATGGCGCTGAGGCGGAGCATGGGGCGGCTGGGGCTCCCGCCGCTGCCGCCGCCGCTGCCGCCGCCGCTGCTGCTGCTGGCGAGTCTGGCCGCTCTGCTGCTCGCTGAGCCCGCGGCCGCAGGTAGGGGTTGGTCGGGAGGCGGCGGAACGCTGGGGGCTGCGGAGGGGCGCGGCCGGGTGGGCGCCGAGGAACCGCAGCCGAGCGAGACCCGGGCCTGGGCGGGCCGGAGAGTTGGGTGGGGGGACCGGAGCTGGAAGGCCGAGATTGGGGGCAACGGGGGGGGGGGTCGGCTCTGCGCGGGGTCCGCTGCCGGCTCTCGTGCCGGGGCCCCACCCCCAACTTTCTGGCGTCCGGGGCTCTTCGGGTGGAAGGGAAAGGAGTGGGGCTGTGGGCTGAGTGGTCAGAGGGGGGTGTTCGGGACTGGATTTTCCCGCCTCGACGTACCTAGATGTTTACTCTCCGCTCCCAGTCCTGGAGACCCCAATTCTGTCCTCCCTACACACGAAGGTCCCACTCTGAAACCACTGGAGCTGGACTGAACAGCCAGGAGGCACATCTGCACCACTGAGGGTACAGGGGCTGTGAGGGTGCCCAGTCACAGAAAACATCTGTACATACTCTAGGTCCTGTACCCACTCAAAGCTTCCTGAAGCGGGGATTGTTGGAAAGGATAGGTTGGAGGAAGGTTGCTGGTCTTTGTGGGGGTTAGCCTCCTGTTCCCACATGGCCACTGAGGCATTTGCCGGTTGTGGGAGTGCTCCTCACAGCACTCTGCATCTCCAAGTTCACACTACACCCCTCTGGGACTGTTGGGTGTGTATGGGGTGTGAGGTTATCCCTCCTTGCCCTGTGACTGGCCCTGTGACACAGGCTAAAGTAGCAGCCATGGAGCTGGCACCTTGTTTTGAGACAGCACTCCCTGGTATATCAGATTCTCAGAGAAGGGAAGGGGAAGAGTGACAAGTATTTACAAGCTGAAAGGGTAGATCTCAGAATTAGGGAGCCCAGGAATTTGCCTAGAGTTGCGCAGCAAAGGGTAGGAAGAAGCAGAACTGGATTCAGCTATGTGGATAGTTCACCTGCCCCTCTCTGCTTAAAAACATACCAGAAGACCAGGAGGGAGGGGTGTGTGTGTGTGTGTGTGTGTGTGTGTGTGTGTGTTCGCGTGCACGCGCTTGTGTGTGTGGATGCCTGCAGAAGGTAGTGCTCCACGGGGTGGCTCCTGTTGGTGTGACAGTAGCTCAGGGGTCTTGGACTCCCTGTTCAGGGCCCCTCCCCTCCCTTCTACCTCCTACCTCCCTAGCACCCGCCCCTGCACAGATTCAGGTATTAATAGAGCGGGTGGCTGCCAGGAAGGCTGCCATGTGTTTGATCTGACGTGGTTCTGTAGCCATATGTTCTCCACTTCAGGGGAGCACCCCCTCCTTCTCTTCCTCAGCCTCCTTTCATTTGCCAAGGTGGGATGCGGGGTGAGGTAGGGGGGTGCCAGCAGCAGTGTGAGTTTTGGCCTGAGACCTTGGGCAGAGAGCTGGCCGCTTGTTGCACTAGATGGGTGCAGCAGTCATTCCCAGGGCAGTACCCTGCCCCAGGTGTATAAGAATGCCCCACCTTTTCAGCCTGGCTTGTCTTCCTTCTGGTGGTTGGGCTTGAACTTAACATTGCCCAGTAGCGAAGTATGTGGAAGAGGTAACTATCTTAGAGCTGGGGGGAACTTGGCAGTGGCAGAAATGGTGCCTGGAGAGCTTGTCATGTTCCTCTCCCCAGACAAGGCCCAGGCCACCTTCCTTCCCACCCTGTCCAACATCTACTTTCTTGACCATTAGCTGAGAATGAGCCCTCCGACCCAGAAATTACGTTCTGGAAGAGAATAGGTGATATTTCCAGAGACAGGGGCCCTCTCAAGCATACTGACACCTTCTCCTTCCCACCTCTCAGGCCTGAAGCTCATGGGAGCCCCGGTGAAGCTGACAGTATCTCAGGGGCAGCCGGTGAAGCTCAACTGCAGTGTGGAGGGAATGGAGGAGCCTGAGATACAGTGGGTGAAGGACGGGGCTGTGGTCCAGAGTGTGGATCAGGTGTACATCCCAGTCAGTGAGCAGCACTGGATTGGCTTCCTCAGGTGCAGGACTGTGGGGGAAGGTGTGGCATGCCAGCCTGGGGGCAGGTTATGCTTTATGGGGGGGCTTGGGAACTGGGGCAATGCTGCTGTCCAGAGGTCTGGGTTGTTTTTGTTTTTTTTTTTCTCGGCATTGTTTGGAAACATCCAGAAGTGGGGGCAGGCTGAACCCACTGAGTCTGCTCAGCACAGCTTCCCCTCTTGACCCTGGGAGGCGAGCCTGGTGTCCTGTTTCCACAGCCTGAAGTCAGTGGAGCGCTCTGATGCAGGCCGGTACTGGTGCCAGGTGGAGGATGGGGGAGAAACCGAGACCTCCCAGCCAGTGTGGCTCACGGTAGAAGGTGAGGAGGCAGGGACACAGGGCATGTTGGCCTGGAGCAGGTGCTGTCTGCTAGTGACCACACCTCTGCAGAAGAAAGCTTGGTGGAAGCTGGGCTGCCCAACTCCCTCTGGGGCCTGACTGACCAGGCTCCAGGCCTTCCCCAGACATTGGAACACCATACCCATTGGAATCTGGGTATTTCAGAGCCAAGGGGGCAACTAGAACTTACAACCTATGGGATGCAGTCAGTTTCAGTTGTCTGAGCAACAAGCCTCAACCACTCATTTGGGGCTGGACCCTGTTTTGCCAAGTGGCCAGGCCAGGAGGGATGGGGGAGGGGAGGAAGGATCTGCAGCTGCGGGAGCTCAGAGCTGTTCAGCCCAGGAAAACAAAGTGACTAAGAAAGTAACAAAGGCCCCTGAACGGGATCTGGGGCCTGCCAGCAGAACTCTGCTAAAGCTTCCGCCCACTCCCCCTCCCTTTCTGGCCCTCCCCCACTCCCCACCCTCTGCCTCCTCCCTTGCTCTGAGAAGGGCTGTCAGAGCAGGTCTGGGAAGAGAGAAGCTCCCATGCCCAAGAGGACAGCATAAAGTATATTCCTAAGGTTCCCAAAGAAGAGAAGCTCCCTCTCCAGCTAGATGGCCTGTTCTGCAGTTGACCCAATCATGAGGGCCTGTGGGACCTTCTGCATAGAGGGCTACAAATGGTAGCAAACTTGTGGTTTGGGGTGGTTGGAAACTGAGAGGTGGCAAGGCTCATTCCCCAACCCCCCTTTCTCCTTAGGTGTGCCATTTTTCACTGTGGAGCCAAAAGATCTGGCAGTGCCACCCAATGCCCCTTTCCAGCTGTCTTGTGAGGCTGTGGGTCCCCCTGAACCTGTTACCATTGTCTGGTGGAGAGGAGGCACAAAGGTTGGGGGACCTGCTCCCTCTCCTTCTGTTTTAAATGTAACAGGTGAGCAGCATCAGGAGGGGCTTTGAGCAGGGGTGGTGAGGCTGGCAGAGTTCAAATCTGTGTAAATCACCAGGTATGGTATTGTGAGTGTCCATAAAACACCCCAGTGCCTGGGTACCTGACCTCCACCATTACTAAGCTCATTGAGTCAGGTGTGCTAGGCTGGCAGATGGGCCGATTAGTGGTGATCCTGCTGGGTGTGTTTGGAGGGTGCTGGAGCCTCTTCCTGTCCTTCACAGTAGTCCAGGCCATGCACAGCTGGCCCTGGGAGATGGAATCGTGTGGAACCAGGGGCACCCATTCCCCCCACCCCTCCCAAGGGAAGGAGCCAGGAACCAGCCCACGCAGAACTAGGAGGAGTGTCTGGCAGACTTGCCTAGAAGACAAGAGTCTAGGGCTGCAGAGTGGGGAATGGCAGGGAGAAGGAAAGGTGGGGGGTGGCAGCACAAAGATACAGGAGCCGCCTCTCCTAATGGCCCTTTCCAGAAATTTCTAGACATTTTCTCAAATAACTATATTTATCCATACCTCCACACAGATACACCCAAAGCAGTAATGCACACCCACCTGGACCCCAAGATCCTCACAAACATACTGAGGCTCGTGAGGTTCACTTATCTGTGAAATAAAGCTAAAGTTCCTGGTCAAGGCTTGAACTGACCAAAAAAGTTGGGAATCTGAGCTTGGTCTCACACACTGGAAGGTGGGAGGGACAGGTTCTGTTGTGCCAAGTGCCCTAGCAATATGAATCTTGAGAAGAGGTGGGCTGCGGGACCTGATCAGGAGGTGCTGGGCTGGAGCAGATTAGAGGGAAGTTTGGGTTCAGTTTTCTCCAGATGTATGTGGTTGGGACCTCAGACAGCCAGCCTGATAATAAGCACTCACTGAACTCCTACTCCACACATCAATCACACTGTGCTAGGCACCACGGGGGATCTAGGGAATACAAAAGAAATAGAAGCCATCAGTCCAGCCCCCAAGGAATTAGTGTAATTGGGGAGACAAGACACATGCATAAAGAACTGAGAACTTTTGCAAGGCAAAGAATCTGCAAATGTAACAATGATACTGCATAGAGCAAATAAAGAAGGGCTCTGGAATGTGCAATAAAGGAGTGAACAGAAAAGGGAGGGAGCTTTGTGCTATCTTCAGGAGGTGGGATTGAGGTGGGGGGGGGAGTAGTAGAACATTCCTCAAGTGTTCACTGTGCCATGCAATTTATGTGTGTTACGTCATTTGGTTCTCACAATTCTCCCATTTGGGAGATGAGAAGACAGAGCCCCAGCATTGGGGTTTATATCCAGGCGCATTAGATTCCAAAGTCCCGTTGTTTCCAACATATCCCATTGTTTAGCCCTTTCCTCTGGCTTGAGGGACTTCTAGGATACTCAGATCCAGAGCCTACATATCTCCCTTCCCTGGTCCCAGAATAAATGCAAGTTGCTGCTTGGGGAGCGCTGACTGAGGTTTTCTGGCCTCAGGGGTGACCCAGAGCACAGTGTTCTCCTGTGAAGCTCACAACCTTAAAGGCCTGGCCTCTTCTCGCCCAGCCACCGTTCGCCTTCAAGGTAGGAAGACTGGCTGGAGGACTGGTGGGGGGGAGGGAGGGAGGGAAGGAGAGTGGGCGAGTCCGGGGCGTTCTCAGCCAGCTGATGAAGTTACAGTCATTTGGTGTTCTAGCTTCCAGCAGCCCTGCTGGGATCTGAGGGATGAGGGGTTAATTGGCAGAGCTCCATCCCTAGTGAGGGCACCTGAGACCCTGCCGTGGCTGAGATGAGAATAGAAACCTGACGTCACAGCAGATTTCCCATCACGAAGCAGAGTCCTTGCGAGGGAGGGAGAGAGGGAGCGAGCAGGAGATGGTCAAGGCTCATGCCCAACCTTGCTTCTGCCAGCCCCTGTGGAGGGAATGGGGCTGGGGAAAACAGCCTAGCAGGTTCATAGAGGAGATCCAAAGGGTTGGTATGCACAAAGGGAGGGAAAAGGGAGGGAGAGAGCCAGTGTGTGGAGGAATGGCTTATGGCTGCAGGGACAGCTTCTCATTTGTATCTCTCAAGGCCGAGGCGCTGTCCCCACATGCACCCACTGTCTTACCCTATTCCTTGGTCAGACAGGGCCCCTGATTCATAGAGAGGCGACCTCTCTCCCCAGCCAACGCACCCTCCTGGGTATGAGCAGCTATCCCTTACTGGTTGCTTGGCTTGTATATTACTGTGGTCCTGGGAGTGCTGAGTAGCCATCGTTAGGTTGGGGGAAACTCCAGACCTTAGGGAGGGACTCAAGGCTTGACTCCCATGCCTTCTGCTTTCTCATATCCTTGCTGGGCACTGAACTCCAGGGCACTGACTCTCACTCCCTGTCCACAGCACTGCCCGCAGCCCCTTTCAACATCACAGTGACAAAGCTCTCCAGCAGCAATGCTAGTGTGGCCTGGACACCAGGTGCTGATGGCCTGGCTCTGCTCCAATCATGTACGGTCCAGGTAGGCTGAGAGTGAGGACAGACTCTCCTGGCCATGTTCGTTCTGTGGCTGCCTTGGTGGCACTTTGTTCACGGTGGTATCACTTTTACCTACTTTGACCATAGGACTTGGTTTCTAGCCCTGTTCAGGTGATGCTGTCTTACCAGGAACAACTCAACCCACTGTCCCTTATTATAGGGTACTCTGGCAACCAAGTGACTTGGCAAGTTGGCTCTAACCCGTACATTCTTCAGTCTGGAAAGCAGATCACTAGAGCAGATTTGGGATGCCTGGAAGGATTTTTCTTATGTCAGCAAAAACCCAAACCCTTGATTTAGCTGATACCTGTACCCTTATGCCCCACCCCCTGACTCATGCCAAAGAGAACAGGGGGATCCGAGGGGTTCTAAACACCAGAGAGTGGAAAATCTGGGTGAGGTAATAACAAAAACAAGAAGCAATGCATGAAGCCTTATTTTCATCTGTTTACTCAAAGGTATTTAATGAACACTTTGAAACTGTTCTAGGCAGTCCCCTGCCCCTGGCAGGAGAGGTCCCTGCTACTCTGGTCTATACCATTTAGAGGATGCCACTGTGGCCCTTCTTTGGCTGCACCCCTTGCCCCTGGGCAAGGAGTCTGTAGAGCCAAGGGGATATGCCTATCTAGATCATGAGGATACCCCCTTCCCTTTCCCCAACTGCCACACTACACCATATTCTAGATACTAGGGATGTCTTGCCTTATGGTCCCCAGTCTGCTTCCAGGGCCTGGCCCATCTTTGGTTTGTGCACCTCTAAGTCCAAAGGGCAGCCATTGTGGGGGATGGGTATGCAGGCAACATTGTCCACACCCGGGCATCTGATGTTCCTCTCGGTACAGACCCTTGGCTCGGAGGCTTCGTCTTCTTGTGCCACCACATTCTGGCTTGGGAATTCAAGGAATCAGAGGTTTATAAATGCAAACCTGACCTTCCAGGTTGTTTGGAAGCTTTATTTGTCAATATACGAAGACAGGGAATATTTTATTTAATAATTTGTTAGCTGATTTATAACATTTAAATATTTAGCCCCATGGTACATGGGTCTCCATTTGTACTCTTGCCCTGGGCCCCCAAAATGTAAGGTGAAGTCTTGGTTCATGGTGCCCCTAGGCTCTCAGTTACTCTGCCCTTGAGAAACTGAGACTTTGCACTGGTTACAATACATGGTAACTCTTATAACCCAATTATGAACCGAGCATAAAAGGGCATGAGTTTTCTGGAGTAGATGAGAAAGTCTTTGACAGAAAAAGTGGTATTTGCACTCAATCTTAAAAGATGAGTTGGACTTTCCTATAAAGAGCAAGCAAGATCATTTCAAGCAAAGGAACAGCATTTGCAAATGCATGGAGATGTGGAACCTGGTGTGTTACTGGAGTGGTGGGCGGTGGGAGGGGGTGGGTTGCAAGTGTTTGCTGATAGGCTTAGAGGAGTCATTAACTCAAGATCCCCCACCCCCCATGCCTATGCCACAATCCCATTTTCTATCTCCTCTCTCTCCCTCATTACTTTGCTGCTTTTCTGTAGGTGACACAGGCACCAGGAGACTGGGAAGTCCTGGCTGTTGTGGTCCCTGTGCCACCTTTTACCTGCCTGCTCCGGGACCTGGCACCTGCCACCAACTACAGTCTCAGGGTGCGCTGTGCCAACGCCTTGGGGCCTTCTCCATATGCTGACTGGGTGCCCTTCCGGACAAAGGGTCTAGGTAAGGGACTTAGCAAAGTGGCTGGGCAGGGCTCCAGTGGGGAAGAGGTGATGTTCGCTCCAGTTCTGAATGAGGTTGCTTGAGAGAGAAGCTACCCGAAAAAGAGGTTCCTGCCTCATCCAGCAAACACTGAGTGTCTGCTGCATACCTATGAACTAGATAAATCCAGCTCCCTTCCCATGCAGCTTTAGTTCTAGGGGGGTGGAACAGACAAGCAGATTAGAAAAGATCAGTTAATACCAGAAAAGATTGATGAAGAGTGCCCCAGGGTGGTCCAGGCATACCCCCTGTAAAGAGACTGAGGTTTGAGTGATAAGGAAGGAGCCACACTGGGGGAAAATCAATGCAGAAGAGGGCTTAGCAAGTGCAAAGATCCTATGATAGGAACTTGCTTGTATTTCTCTTAGCAATTGCAAAGAGGCTGGTGGGGCTTTGAGGGGGAAGTGGTGAAGGATGCTCCTGAGGCAGTAACCAAGAGCAGCACTGTACCTAGCAGGGTGCTGTGGGTCCTGTCTTTACTCACTGGTCCTCCACAGGATTAAAAGTGAGAGCAGTCAGGACTGGGAGGCAAGCTTTAAACCCCACCTGTAGCTCTCTGAGCTGTGTAGTTCTTGGGAGTTGGTTCCAAAGGCCAGCATGGGATAGTGATAGTGGGAAGGGCAGGGCTCTTAGTAGCCTTCTCTCTTCGGGTACAGCCCCAGCCAGCACTCCTCAGAACCTCCATGCCATCCGCACAGACTCAGGCCTCATCCTGGAGTGGGAAGAAGTGATCCCTGAGGGCCCTTTGGAAGGCCCCCTGGGACCCTATAAACTGTCCTGGGTTCAAGACAACGGAACCCAGGTAAGGGGCACCCAGGTAAGGGGAGACAAGCTTCCATTCTTCAGGTGTACCAGAGTCAGCTCTCAGGGCTCTAAGGCCTTTAGAGCTTCTGAATGCCCGTCCTTGGTGGGCCTGGGGACTTTGGTGGGCTCAGCCTCCCACCACCTGAGGGAGAGGGAGTCCACTTTTCCCCACCTCCCCCTGCAGGCTTCTTCCCTCCTTATTGGATGGTGTCTCCAGTTAGGATTGCATCCGGTGGGTGGCTGCTTTGTTTGTAAAGCAGGAAGCACATTCCTGCACCAATTGGGGAGGGGAGGGTGCAGATAAGACCATCTTATCCCAAGCCTAGTTCCCTCCCATCCCCCACCTCTGCCAGCCAGGACTGAGCCTTGTTTGTGTTCAGGAGAGGCCTCTGCAGCCTGGAGCAGGAATGTGATGACTCCCAGCATGTTGTGTTCCTGAAGCCCCTGAACCCACAGTGTCCCTTGCCTCCTGCGTTCCTAGCTAGACCTTTTTCTGACTTTCAGGCCCCAGCTGGAGGCCTTTTCCTCAGACTCAAGTATGGGATGGGGGCTTTTCCTGGCTGCAGGGTGAGCTGACAGTGGAGGGGACCAGGGCCAACTTGACAGGCTGGGATCCCCAGAAGGACCTGACTGTGCGTGTGTGCGTCTCCAATGCAGTTGGCTGTGGGCCTTGGAGTCAGCCACTGGTGGTCTCTTCTCATGACCATGCAGGTAAGGCCTGCAGGGGAAGGGCACAGGGGAGCAAGGCTTTCAAGGGCAACCTAGACTGGTGGAAGGAGACTGGCAGTACCTTTCCTGCTAATAGACCCAAAGACTCAGCAGTTGAGGCCAGGGTTGGTATTTAAACTAAAAGTCATTCTCCTCCCCCTGCCACAGGACTAGCATAGGAATCTCCGGTCGAGTTGTAAGTCCCAATAGCCAGGGCCGATCACTGACAGGTAGGAACTCTTGGGTCTTCCTTCGGAGCTGCTTTCCACTTGGGACTTTTATTGACTTAAGAGAACCTCTTGACCAGACCAGATGGCCATCATTGGAAAATTCTAAAGGGACTCTTTTTTTTTTTTTTTTTTTTTTTTTTTTAATTTTTTTTTTTCAACGTTTATTTATTTTTGGGACAGAGAGAGACAGAGCATGAACGGGGGAGGGGCAGAGAGAGAGGGAGACACAGAATCGGAAACAGGCTCCAGGCTCTGAGCCATCAGCCCAGAGCCCGACGCGGGGCTCGAACTCACGGACCGCGAGATCGTGACCTGGCTGAAGTCGGACGCTTAACCGACTGCGCCACCCAGGCGCCCCTAAAGGGACTCTTTTATGTTAGCCTAGCTCATGCCACTCCCCCTGTCTCCCACAGGCCAGCAGGGCCCTCCCCATAGCCGTACATCCTGGGTGCCTGTAGTCCTGGGTGTACTGACAGCCCTAGTGACGGCTGCTGCCTTGGCCCTCATCCTGCTTCGAAAGAGGCGGAAGGAGACACGGTTCGGGTAAGGGGGTAAGGACGTGGAGGGAGAGGCAAGTGGTGACTGTAGATCTTGGAGCTGATTCCAAGTCCTGGGTTTCTTCTTAGGCAAGCCTTTGACAGTGTCATGGCCCGGGGGGAGCCAGCCGTTCACTTCCGGGCAGCCCGGTCCTTCAATCGGGAAAGGCCTGAGCGCATCGAAGCCACACGTGAGTGTGGGGAATCATAGGAGGAAAAATGGACTGTCTTTTTTTCTTCCTTTCTTTCTTTTTTAATGTTTATTTATTTATTTTTGAGAGAGAGGGAGAGAGTTCACCTGAGCTGAGGAGGAACAGAAAGAATCCCAGGCAGTCTCCACACCCAGCCCTGAGCCTGACAAAGGGCTCCATCTATGAGGGGCTTGATCCCCCCACCGTAAGATCATGACCTGAGCTGTAATCAGGAGTCACAGGCTTAACCGACTGAGCCACCCTGTTTTTTGATGTTTATTTGTTTATCTTTGAGAGAGAGAGGGAGAGAGCCCCTAACTACATTCTTTTTGCTAGCTCATTAATTTGACCAGTGTATCTGAACATTGATGAGTCCTGAGCACACGGTAGTAGAAAAGACACAGAGATCTACCCTCATGGATGTCTCCACCCCAGCTATGGGAGAGCTAAACTAAGCTCATGTCTGCACTGAGGGTGGAGCCTGGGGTACGAGTCAGGAGCAGGAGAGGCCCCTCTCCTTTCTTACCACCCCTCTCCCCACAGTGGACAGCTTGGGCATCAGTGATGAACTCAAGGACAAACTGGAGGATGTGCTCATCCCAGAGCAGCAGTTCACCCTAGGCCGGATGTTGGGCAAAGGTGTGTGGGGCTGCACAGTGATTGGCAGGAGTGGAGTTTGCCATATCTGGGTGTGTTTGGTTGCTCCTGTCACTTTGGGGGTGTAGATTTAGGGCAGTTCCTATAAACAGGATCTGTTTGTAAATGCCTGAGTTTGGGATGTTTGGAGGAATGGTGGCTGGGGATGAGGAGGACTGAGGAGCACTCCCAGCATACTCCCTTTGGCTGCAGACAAAGGAGCCTCCTGCAATGTCCCCAGAGTCTAGTGATTTGTGTCCCTGTGGAGGGTCACCTGGGAGGAAAGGGGGTGGGAGGCAGTAGGGCAAGGTGGCCTCACCGTCATTTGGGTCGGTTCCTAGGAGAGTTTGGTTCAGTGCGGGAGGCCCAGCTGAAGCAAGAGGATGGCTCCTTTGTGAAAGTGGCTGTCAAGATGCTGAAAGGTGAGTGAAGAGTAGTAGACGTGGAGTGAGGAGTGGAAGGGGTGACTGATACAGAAGCAGGCTCTGCTGGGTCCTTAGACTTTCCAAGAAGAGTTACTCATCACTAAGTAGGATGCTGCCTGTGCCCCGTGAATAATTCAAAGGCATAAACCCACACAAGTTTGTGCCCTAGCCTTTGCTCTCTGCCATCAGCAGTGACTCCTCTGAGCTCATTCAGAGAGATTAAAGCTGTGGTTGCTTGAGCTTCTGGACTATCTAAACCAAAGGGAAGACCATTAGCAAGCAGAGAGGTTGT
Source organism: Leopardus geoffroyi (assembly GCF_018350155.1). Classification (NCBI taxonomy): domain Eukaryota; kingdom Metazoa; phylum Chordata; class Mammalia; order Carnivora; family Felidae; genus Leopardus; species Leopardus geoffroyi. The sequence goes on along the minus strand of NC_059337.1, from coordinate 61,745,654 downwards.
TGGATAGCCCCACTCCATGGGGGTTTCTCCTGCTCATGCCAGTCTGTTTCCTGAACCCCCTGGGAAGCCCAGGAAGGACAAGGCCTAGGAGTCTTGGATCAGAATTGTGGGCACATCTCCCTCATTCCCTCTTTCCTATCCTTTTTTCCAGCTGACATCATTGCTTCCAGCGACATTGAAGAATTCCTCAGGGAAGCGGCTTGCATGAAGGAATTTGACCACCCACATGTGGCCAAGCTTGTTGGTGAGCTCCTTCTTAGGGGAGGCAGATATACAATAGAGCTAAAACTGTGTTCCGCCAAGGTGGGAGGGCAGCCTGTGGGAGAGAAGTTTGGACTTACGTGGTGAATAAGCAGATAGCAAAATAGCAAGGAGAGTCCTGGCTGAAATCTGATCAGACTCAGGTAAGGAATTTAGTGTGCAGGCCCTGTACCAAAGGTCTGCACATGAAGACTGCCCGTTTGAACAGAGGCAGAGAAGGAGGGGACAAGTCGAAGATGCTCCAGAGATCTAGGGGCAGCCAAATCTTGAGTAGTCACCAGGCCACTGTGGACTTATGGAGAAGGAACAGAGCCAGGGCTAGAGGTAGGACCTAGCAGTTGGGAGGCTCACACAGACCCCTAAGCTGTCTCTTGACGTTTATGTGCCCTGCTTCTGACTCTCCCTTGTCCCCAGGGGTGAGCCTCCGAAGCAGAGCCAAAGGCCGTCTCCCTATCCCCATGGTCATCTTGCCCTTCATGAAGCATGGGGACCTGCACGCCTTCCTGCTCGCCTCCCGGATTGGGGAGAATCCCTTTGTGAGTGCCTGGGGTGGAATGGCCAGGAGTTGGAAAGGGACAAAGACCCTGGGAGAGAATTTGGCTTGGTGAGCAGGGCTGATCAAGCTGGTGGGGAAGAGGCAGGCTGGGTTTTACCCTTTTTATGCTAGAAGGCTTCCTTCTCCCTCAGAGCCCTGCTGGGCATTGTAGTCTGGGCAAGGGCCCTTTCTGAGAGAAGAGATCTGTGGAATCCCACATGAGGAGTGCCTTGACTCTTGGGTGCTGTTTCTCTCTCAGGTCTGCCAAAACTTCTTTGTCTTGGGAAGTCCCTCCATCCCCCTCCTTTCATTAATTCCAAGGACAGTCATTAGGCTTTCTGGCCAGGGAACCCCATTCATCTTGCCCTGGCTGGGTGGGCAGATCCAGCCTGAGTTTGCTCTGTCTGCCCCACCAGAACCTGCCCCTGCAGACCCTGGTCCGGTTCATGGTGGACATTGCCTGTGGCATGGAGTACCTGAGCTCCCGGAACTTTATCCACCGAGATCTGGCTGCTCGGAATTGCATGTATGTGAATTCCGGAGGGCTTGGGTGGGAACGAGCAGCTAATGACAGGAAGACTAATGGTCAGTTCTCACCTGGGACTGTATCTGCTATGTGTGGGGACAGCTGGGGAGCAAAGATACTCTGATTTTAGTACGGCTGCCAGCATGAGGGAAGGCTGACTCCACCCTCCAACACCCCTCACAGGCTGGCAGAAGACATGACGGTGTGTGTGGCTGACTTTGGGCTCTCCCGGAAGATCTATAGCGGGGACTACTATCGCCAGGGTTGTGCCTCCAAATTACCCGTCAAGTGGCTGGCCCTGGAGAGCCTGGCTGACAACCTATATACTGTGCACAGTGACGTGGTGAGCCGGGGAGCACAGTGAGGCCTGGTGGTAACATAAGCAGTGTGGCCCAGTGTGTGGGTGGACCTTTGGAATCCTCAGGGACCGTGGGTGGACCTTTAGAATCCTCAGGGACCTAGCCAGGTCTCTGGGCTTTGGCTGCCCCCTTATAACACCTCTATGCTCTAAGATGTGCTTATCTTAGGGTTCTGCCCAGCTCAGGGAGCCTAATGACATCTCCCCTCCAACCTCGCTTCTTTCCCAGTGGGCCTTCGGGGTGACCATGTGGGAGATCATGACGCGTGGGCAGACGCCATATGCTGGCATTGAGAACGCTGAGATTTACAACTACCTCATCGGCGGGAACCGCCTGAAACAGCCTCCAGAGTGTATAGAGGATGTGTGAGTACCCTGGGAAGGGGATTCTGGGAGGAAATAGGAATTTGGGGGTTCAGGTGCTGGCTGCCAGCACAGCTGCTGGTCCAGTGGGAGCTCAGAACCTCAATTGGACCTTTTGTTTTTTGGTCCTTGTCATTAGAGGGACCCCAAACTGCCTCTTTATCTGCCACCTCCTGTTTTCTTTCTCTCTCCCTTTCCCATCCTGTGTTTCTTGTTCTACCTTTTCTTACATGTTTTCTCCAGTTTTCAGGAGGAACCAGGAACCCTGAGGGCAGAAGGTACAGGGTTGAGCAACAGTGCAAATTTCTGTCACCTTCTTCCCACCCCCGCTACTTCTCAGTCCCCAGCTAGTCTAAGAAAACCTCCTAGGCTGAGCCCTCCCTCCCCCTCAGAGAGGGCTGCATCAGGGCAAGAAAAAACTGCTGCTCTATCACATTCCTTGCTAGACAAGGAGGGGGCGCTGGGGGCGGGAGGTTGGCCTCCTCTTGAGGGAGTGGAGAGACCTAAGATCCTGGGGAGAAGGGAACTGCCTTCTTTCCTTTCTGGGAGCCTGGAGCCTTTGGGAGTGGGGCAGGGTAGGGATACACCCACTGAATAGGGGAGTGTTGTGAGCCCCTCGTGACTGGAAGACAATGTTACCAGCATTAGCTGGGTACTTTACAGGCATTCTTTCAGGTAATCCCCCTCTAACCCTGTTAGGAAAAGTCTGTCATTATCACCGTTTTGTAGATGAGGAACTGAGATTAAAGAGGTTAAGTAACACGGCCAAGGTCATACAGCTATTAAGTAGATGAGTTGGGATGTGAACCTAGATCCCTGTGATTTTGGAATATGTGCCTTTTAACCATGGCACCAAATGGAATTTGTTCTAGTGTTATTTCCCACACTGTGCAAGCCAGAGTTTCCCTGGCGCCCTGGAGGACCTTTTCACTAGTACCCGGGGGGAGGGCATCCACATTGATCCAGTGAAGGAATCTGCTCCCTATTTCTTGCTGTGGGGTTGGACCACCAGAGGTCCAAGAAACATGGACAGGTAGAGGAAGTCTCAGCCCGAATGGTGGAGTCCTGTTTCTCTAGGGCAGTGAGCTTGAAGTGCCCTGAGCCTGGACTGTGTGTCAGAGGGAAATCTGAGCGCACTAGCCAGGCCATACACCTCCTACTTATTCAGCACAGCTCAGGACTGGCAGGTTCCGAGGTCTCCTTGTGGCTGTAGCCACAAGGAAGATCTGGAGCTGTAGAGGCTTTGCTGAGCAGTGGGGACCAGGCCCGACTTAGTTGCCTCCCAGGCTGGAGCTACTGTTGTCAATAGGGCGGGCGCTGGCTTCCTACCAGGCAGCCTGGTGGACAGGCGCCAGTTGGCTCCTAGCACAGCCTTGACAATGTATCCCAGCCTGGCCACGTACTCATGGCCCCGACCATTTCCATGGCCTCCTCGAAATCTGGCACCATTCCTCCCATCATTGGGGGCCCTTGTCAGGAAGGCTAGTGTGTGGGGAGCATTTAGGGCTTCTGTTGTGGGCACAAGGGAGTCAGGCATTTGCGCTGCCTGGATCTGGTCTCAGCCTCTTTCAGTTAGTTCTTTTTTTTTTCTCTTCCTTAAGCCTGAGGCATTCCCCAGGAACAGGGATAAGACCTCAGGGAATCTGTAAGGCTCCTGAATGTGTATGTAAAAAGTGTTCCTGCCCGGGGGAGAGGGCTGGAAGCTTTTCTAGGTTCAAAGGTGTCCGTGAACAATGAAGATTTAGGTCTGCCTGAGTGGGTGAGGATTCAGGACAAAGGGCGGCTATTCAAATCCTTCCCATTAAAATAACAGTGACTCCAAGCTGTGTTCTGCAAGACAAAAACACTCCTAGTGCCCCCTCCCAATATAACATAGGAGGGACTCTTGGAGCCTCACTTTCTACCTGCTTCTACATGTGTGACCTTAGTCAAGGTTTTTAACCTCTCGGCCTCAGTTTCCACATTGGTGAAATCGGGATCATTTATTTCACACATTTATTTGTGCGAATTAAATAATACATGTAAAATACTTAGAAGAGTGCCTGATACATAGTAAGTGCTTTATATGGGTGTGTTAAAGAAAAGTTTTCAAACTCCTGGTTCTGTATGTTTAAGGGGACTCAGCTTCCCCTTTGGGCTCCTCACTATCTCCCCATACCCTTCGGTCTGCCTAGGTATGAGCTCATGTACCAGTGCTGGAGCGCTGACCCCAAGCAGCGCCCGAGCTTCACATGCTTACGGATGGAGCTGGAGAGCATCCTGGGCCACCTGTCAGTGCTGTCCACCAGCCAGGACCCCTTGTACATCAACCTTGAGAGAGCCGAAGAGCCTGCGGAGGGAGGCCGCCTGGAGCTGCCTGGCAGGGACCAGGCCAGCGGCGGGGCTGGGGATGGCAGTGGTGTGGGGGCGATGGGGGGCACCCCCAGTGACTATCGGTACATCCTCAGCCCTGGGGGGCTAGCTGAGCAGCCTGCGCAGGAGGAGCAGCAGCCAGAAAGCCCCATCAGTGAGGGCCAGAGGCTGCTCCTTCTGCAGCAAGGGCTACTGCCCCACAGTAGCTGTTAGCCCACAGGAAGAGGGCGTCCCGAGCCATGCTGCTGGCTCTGCTGGCCTGCCGCTGGCTGAGGAAGCCCTCTCTGACCCCAGCCCAGGCAGCAAGGTGTGGAGGCTCCTGTGGTAGTCCTCCCAAGCTGCGCTGGAAGCCTGGACTCACCAAATCGCCCAATCCCAGTTCTTCCTGCGGCCACTCTGGCCTGCCTGGTGTCAGTTCAGGCCTTGGCTGGGTGGAGGTGGGCCAGGCCTGGTTGTCTAAACCCAGGCAGCTGGCAGGAGGGGAGGGAGGTTATGTTTCCATGGCTACCATGGGTGTGGAGAGGATTTGGGGGAGGGTAGATCTAGCCCTGTGGGCCCCTACTCTCTGGCTGAGCTGCCCCTGCTGCTTTAGTGCATGCATTGAGGTGTCTGATCAGGGGCCTAGCTCTGCCCGTGCTTGGGGTTTAAATGCCCAGGTTTGCTCCTCCTCACAAAGAGATGCCCTTGTATTATTCCCTTTAGGTGAGAGTTGGTAAGGGGTTGATACAGGCAGGTCCCAAGCCCTATGGTAGGAGACAGTGGGGCATTCTCAGGTCTGAATCGTTATCCCCTTCCTGATGACCCACCTACCCTGCCTAGGCCAGGAGTAAAGTGCAGCTTTACTGACTAGGTCACAGCAAGGCATGCTGGATTACTGCCGGCTACCATTTGCCCAGCCCATAAGGGCAGTGCACTAAGCCTGGCAAGAGGAAGGGGTGCTGTAGGCCCTGCCCAGAAATGCGTGGGGCCAGAGAGGAGTCCAGGAGCCCCTCTTTACGCCCTCCCACAGTCTGTCTGAGCATGCTACCAAATCCCAAAATATCCTAAGACTAACAAAGGCAGCTGTGTCTGAGCTCAGTCCTTCCACGCAGCATCCATCCCTTAGTCCCAATTTTCCCTCTCTGGAGACCCTCTTCTGTCCCAAGTCTCCAGAGAAAGAGAGAAAATAGGCCTGATGGCTGACGTGGGTGAGGGGGAGTTACTGGAGCCTGGACCCCAGCCCTGCTAGGGGAGCCCCCTGGATTGCATGGGGCAAGGCCCTTGCTGTTAGGGATATTTCCAAGCCGTTAGAAGCTGTTTAAAAACAGAAATAAAATTGAGAACTAAAGACTCAAGGCTTTGTCTCTTAACTGTTTACTTTTTTCCAGATCACAAAAATGAAGCATCTCTACATAGAGAAAAGTCTGGAAAGACATATGCCAAAATGTTAACAGCTGTTATCTTTACATGATGTGAGTTAAGGGGACTTGTTTTCCTTTGTGCCTTCCAAATTTTTTGCATTGAGCACAAAATGCTTTTGTAATTAGGGGCTCATGGGTGGCTCAGTTGGTTAAATGTCCGACTCTTGGTTTTGATGCAAGTCATGATGTCGGTAGTTTGTGAGTTTGAGCCCCACATTGGGCTCCGTGCTGACAGTGCACAGCCTACTCAGGATTCTCTCTCCACTCTCTCTTTGCCCCTACCCCACTTGTGCTCTTTCTCTTTCTCTGTCACTCTCCTCTCAAAAATAAACTTTAAAAAAAAGCTTTTGTAATTAGAGAAGAGCCCAAAGAATATTATCACATTAAAGATAATACATAGGGTGCCTGGGTGGCTCAGTTGGTTGAGCGTCCGACTTTAGCATAGGTCATGATCTTGCGGTTTCTGAGTTCAAGCCCCGCGTTGGGTTCTGTGCTGACAGCTTGGAGCCTGCTTCGGATTCTCTGTCTCCCTCTCTCTGTGCCCCTCCCCTGCTCACACCCTCTCTCTCAAGAATAAATAAAGATAATACATAGTCCTTGGAGACAATTAGGAAAATGTAGAAAATCATCCTACCACCTAGAGATAACCACCCTTGATCTTTTAAAATGTAAATGTTATGGAAAGGTTCTTTTTCTTGGAACAAGGACAAAGACTACTTTGGCTGTCTCCTACCCCTGTCAGACTTTCCTTCTATCATTGGGTGTGGAGCCTTTGTTCTCACCTTTACATTGTTGCTGGGAGCCAGGGGAAACTCAGGGGAAGAAATGGGCTAAGAGAATGGCATGCCTCGTAAGCATTAGAAATAAGAGCATAAAGTTTGCTTCCAAGTATTTCCACTGGAAAATTTTAGGTTAGAAGCTTTCAGAGCAAACTCATGAGAATATGTAGCAGGAGGCGTGAGAACTGGGCCCCTCTCTGTGTGGAGGGGTGTGGGAAGACAGGGAGGGACACAGGTATTGCCCTGCTGGCTGAGAGCAGTGGAATGAGGCGGGTGCTTCTGAAAGCAAATATCCTGAAAAACCTGTTGCTGGCATCCCAGATTCTGGTTCCCACGTGGATCATAAGACCTGAATTCACTTCCAGGGAAATGGCTTTCAGAATGTTTCCTGCTGTGATTGGCTTTAACTGCCTGTAACGATTATCTGTGTGGTAATGTTTGAGAATTCTTGATTGAGGAGACCTTTACTCTCAAATCATTATTTACCATTAATGGGCTCCTGTTATGTGCTAGGCACTGTGCCAAGCACTTCGTCTGTATTATCTCATTTAATACAGAGAGCATTCCTGTAAGATGGGAATATAATTATCATCCTCCTATAGGACAGAAATGCAGGATAAGTAACTTGTCCAATGTTATGTAGTTAATGAATGGTCAATCAATTCAGGCTTGAAACCCACTAAATCAAAGAGTCCCCTAAAGACTGCTTTTTCCCTCCCTACCATTCCAGAGAGCACCTTAAACAGCTCTGTCATAATCATATTATCTTTTGGGTGAATGCAGGTCAGTACTAGGTATCTTTTAAAATGTACAAGAGTTATGATATGAGTATGTGTGTGTGTGACAAAGTGAGAGTCATCTACCAGTAATTAAATCTGTGTAAATAATTTTCTCAGCTCAGTCTCTTTTCCCCAAGTGTCTTGGCCCCCCATGATCAAGGGGTTTGAGGTAGGTGATAATAATGGCATTTTTTTTTTTTTAATGTTTATTTATTTTGACTGAGGCGGGGGGGTGAGGGGTAAAGTGAAAGAGAGAGAGAGAGAGAGAGAGAGAGAGAGAGAGAGAGAATCCCAGGCAGGCTCCACACTGTCAATGGCTGACATAGGGCTCCTTTTCATAAACCATGAGGTCATGACCTGAGCCAAAATCAAGAGCCGGTTGCTTAACCAACAAGGCTTTTTTATTTAAATTTTTAAAAATGTTAATATTTACTTCTGAGAGAAGAGAGAGAATGGGGAGGGGTAGAGAGAGAGGGAGACACAGAAAATGAAACAAGCTCCAGGCTCTGAGCTGTCAGCACAGAAACCGATGCAGGGCTCGAACCCACGAACCACAAGATCATGACCTGAGCCGAAGTCAGAAGCTTAACCAACTGAGCCACCCAGACACCCCATGATAGTGGAGTTTTTAAAAACCTTTTTTTGGGGGGCATCTGGATAGCTCAATTGGTTAAGCGTCTGACTCTTGACTTTGGCTCAGATCATGATCTCATTGTCATGGGATCAGGCCCTGTGTTGGGCTCCACAGTGAGTGTGGGCCCTGATTGGGGTTCTCTATCCCTCTCCCACCCCTCCTCCTGCTCTTCCTCTCTCTAAGTAAATAAATAAGCATTGAAAGAATAAATAAAAACCTTTTTTTTTTGAAGTAGAGGATTCATCCCCCAAAAATATGCCAATCAGAAGTGCACAGTCCTTAAGAATTTTTCACAAACAGATCCAAATAACCAGCAACCAGGTCAAGAGACAACATTACCAGCACTCCAGAAGCAACTTTTTAGGCCCTGCCCCAGCCTCTGCCTCCTCCCCCCTCCCCAAAGGTTACCTCTATCCAGATTTTTAACATCATGGATTAAAGTACTTCTTTTTAAAGTTCATATAGAGTCATACAGGTTGGATTATTTTGTGTGCGCTTTCTTGCACTCTGCAGTGTGTTTTCCAGAATCATCTAACCACAGCAATTTTGAGAAGTGGGGGTCAAAAAGAGACAAGAGTAGAACAGTGGTTTTGTTCTGTTTTATATTTTTGTTTTTTATTAATGTACCTAGCTCAGTGCCTCTCATACTTCAAACAAGATCCCCAGACAGATCACCTGGGACTCTTATTAAAATGTAGACTCTGATTCAGTAGGTCTGGGGTGGGGCCTGAGATTCTGCATTTCTAACTAGCTCTAAGGTGATACTGATGCTTCTGATCCACACTTTGATGTGCAAGCACTATTCTCCATCAATAATTTGAAAGGGTGCACCAAGTATTTGCAAACTCATTCAGTTACTGCAACATAGAATCATTCTAACAGAATAACACTAATGGAAAAGATTGGAGCATAATTTAATTTCTACATCTTATAAAATTTAATTACTTTTTATGTGTTTCTGATTGATATCTTTCTACTTTAAAATATTATTTTTTCAAATAGATGTCAAATACCCATGGTAAACAATTTTTAAAGTATAGAAAGGTAGGGGCAGCTGGGTGGCTCAGTTGGTTAAGTGTCTGACTGACTCCGGCTCAGGTCATAATCTCACAGTTTGTGAGTTCCAGCCTTGCATCGGGCTCTGCTGTCAGCGTGGAACCCACTTCAATAACTTTTTTTTTGTAATGTTTATTTATTTTTGAGAGAGAGAGAGAGACAGAGTGTGAACAGGGGAGGGGCAAAGCGAGAGAGGCAGACTGAGAATCTGACACAGGCTCCAGGCTCTGAACTGTCAGCACAGAGCCCAATACTGGGCTCAAACCCACGAACCGCGAGATCATGACCTGAGCCGAAGCGGGATGCCCAACAGAACCACCCAGGTGCCCGAACATGGAGCCCACTTCAGGTCCTCTGTCCCCCTCTCTCTCTGCCGCTCTCCTGCTCACTCGCTCTTTCAAAAATAAATAAATACTAAAAAAATACATGTAGAAAGGCAGACAATGAAAATAAGTTGCCTTGTGCTTAGCTCTTAAGTTTCTATTCCCAGAGGCAACCACTGTTACTGATTTTTTTGTGAAATTTTCAATAAGCTATACACTTGTATTTTTGTTTTGCACAAGTGGTAGGTTATTGTACATGTTGTTTTGCCCCTTTACTCTTTTTATTAACAATATGTATAAGTAAATAGCTAATGGTATATACTCTGGATATTGTTCTAAGTGCTTTCGGTATTTTAACTGTAATCTTCACAACAACCTTGTGCAGTAGATACAATTACTGTTTCCATTTTATGGATGTAATTCAAATCTAGTATACCCTCCGGAGCCTCTATTATGAAACTTTTCCCTAGCTGTACGTATGCATCTCTGCTCCTTAACATTGAACATTTAGGTTGTTTCCAATATTTTGCTATTATAAATAGTGCTGCAATGAACTTTTTAGGCATATCATTGCATACTTGTAGGGATGTATCTATAGAAGAATTCCTAAAAGAAAAATTGCTGAAGGAATTTGCATTTTAAATTGTGGTTGATACTGCCAAGAACCCAAGAATCCAAGGTGAGTTCTGTCCATCTGGTAAGTGAGAGCAGTATTTCATTGTAATTTCAGTTTGCACTTCTCTTATTATAAGTGATGCACCTTTTCATATGCTCTTAGCCATTTTGATCTTTACTGTGAACCGTTTGTCATAGACTTTCTTACTAAGTTGTTGGTCCCTTGTTACTAATTTGTAAGTGTTCATTTTATATAAAGGAAATTATTCTTTTGTGGTACATGGTGTAGATGATGTTTTTGCTGTGGTTATTTGAGTGTGTATGTGTATAGGTTCTGGGTTTTGTGTCATACTTAGAAAGGACTTCCCACTGCAAGATTATTATTATTATTATTTTCAAGTAGGCTTCACGCCCAGCATGGGGCTTGAACTCACAACCCTGATATCAATAGTCGGATGCTTTACCAACTAAGCCAGCCAGGTGCCCCATGCAAGAAGATTATTTTTAAAAACCTGCATTTTCTTCTAGTGCTTCTAAAGTTTATTTTTCACGGTTTCATTTTGAGTCATCTAAAATGTATTTTGGAATAAGAAGTGAGATATGGATCCAAATTTATTTTTTTCCAGATGGCTATCCATTGTCCCAACACTGTATACTGAATGATCTATATTTTCTGCACACTTCTTTAATAATCCATCTCTATGTATTTATATACTTCTTTTGTTATATACTATGTTCACATATGTATTTGGGTTAATTTCTAGACTCTATATTCTATTTCCATGTGCCAGCACGACTACTGTAGATGTATTGTGTAGTTTTCCTACGTGCTCTTCTTATATTTTTTTGCAATGTTCCTCAAGGTTTAAGGAACAGCATCATAGGTGTTAGCATATGGGGATAGCTCATAGGGGATAGCATGCCTGCAGTCTACTGAAGGACTGCAGGTCTCCCAAGGCTTTACAGAGTGATTTGTCTATGATGTCATCCAGCAAGAAGGGACAGTCAGGATAAGAACCCAGGGATTTACCTAGTTCCTCTTTCCAGTGCCCCAGACTTAGAGGGTAGAGGTGGTAGAAAGACTGGATTGACTTTTTAGTCACCCTCCACAACTAACAGTTTTCTAAGTCCTATTGAGTCCATTCTCCCAATTTCTTTTGAATGGGTTCTTCCGGCCATCAGCATCCTCAGATCTCTCTCCCCTGTTCCCCAGACTGCTGCAACAGTTCGAAGCTTCCTGACCTCTCTCAACCCAGACCAGTGACTCTGCCTGTTATAAAGTCCCATCCCTCAGCACCTGGGGAATTTGTTCTGGGGCTCTCATTCCCCTTTTGTAATTAATTAGTTGTGATTATCCACCCTCTCCCCATGTAAGTTGAGTGAGCACAGCATCTTGTTTTATTCATTGCAGTATCCCCAGCATCTTAGCCCCAAATCCTAACCTCAGTTTTCTAAAAATGGAAAGGTAGAATGGGAAAATAATATTTATTTTACAAATCCTTTTGATGATTAAGACAAAGGATCTGTGCCTAGAGGAGGGCCTGGCACGTACCCGTGGTTCAGTAAATAGGCACAATTTCTCACCTTTCCCTCAAATTACTGTTTTTTCCTGGGGTAAAGCATAAAGGAGAAGCTATCCCTTCCCCTGCCACCCCCTCCCCAAGACACAGACAAGTGGAGAAAGACCCTGAATCATTAAAAGGGAGAAAGGAATTTTACATCTTGACCCTTGAGAACCCAAAAGGCCCAAGTCAGATGGCCTTGCCTGAACTTGGCTCAAGGGCTCCAGATATGTCGGGTGGGGGCTCTTCTACCCGAGTTTCTGGCAAGGGAAGCCTGGGGCGGAGACTGGGGCCGGGGCCTAGCGCGGCCTACCCAACGGCTTGGCGGGCCCACTGGGGACCGGACCACACGCGGGGCCACGCGAAGGATCACGCGCGGGCTCGCTCTGCTCCGGCCTTTGCGGAGGCCTCCCGGCGGCCGGCTGGGAAAGGCTCGGCCGGGGGGCGGGGGGGCGGCGGCAGGACACAGGCCCCTTTGTCCGCGGCGTGGAGCGGTCCCAGCTGCAGGCCCGCGGCGGAGCGCGGTTGGCCGGCGGGCACCGGGCTGCGGCGGCCTAGAGAGCGCTTCCCCAGAGGGGGCGCCCAGAGACTCAGAGGGGGGGTGGGGGGAGCCAGGCAGTTCCAGGTCAGCTGGGTGGGGCCTCCCGCCACTCGGAGCAGGGCACCAGCGCCGATGCCGGCGCTTCATTGTTAAAAGCGGTCCAAGGTTTTTCTCTCCTGGGAGTAAAATTTCATTGAAGGATTGACTTGGCCGCGAGGAATGTAAAGGAACTGTGAGCTCCAGTTTTTCCGCCCTAGGAGCTTAGGTTTTGGGAAACGAGGAAAGCGTCCCTGAGTTTATCCTGAAAGAGCTAAGGAGCATGTGGACAGTAGGCGCCCTGGGAGGGAAGAGGAGGAGAGAGCTGGCGGGGGTGGCTGGAGCCATCTGGGCAGAGCGGAGGCCGGAAAACCTAGCCCGGTGGCTGGAGCCGTGGGGATGCCACACGGAAACAGGGTCTGCAGATGCTTACTGACCAAACTGTAGGTGAAGAGTCCGAGGAAATTGCTGAAGCAAGCAAGCAAACAAACCCATAGTCCACTTCAACAAACAATTCTTCATATTTTTTAAGTTTGGTAGCAGAAATCTTTTATTAAAATGAAATATGTATAACATCAATATATAAAATGGTTGAAAATATATTGGTCCTCAAAACATTTAAGTCTTCATTGTTTGTTAGGAAATGCTTTCTTTTTTGTGACCTTGAGGGACCTTCGTCGGGCTACCGAGAAAAAAAACAAATGGAAAAAAAAAAAAAAAGGATAGCCAGAATCATTTCTTAGTTGCTGAAACTTCCATCCTAACATGGAGCATGTATTTCTACCAGCACTATCTCACATTACCCTGAGTTGCAAAGTTGGGATGAGAAAAGTGTCAAACCTCGTGGAAATAGACTTTCACAGTGCACCAGTAGCGGTCTTCTAGAAATACAGTGAATATTGTTGGAACTGGGCAGCTTTCTTCCAAACCTACTATTATTTCTTTTAATCAGGTCATGCCCCTTTTTTGATACCTAGAAACTATTTGACACTATAATCATTGTTCCTAACAGTCTCTGTTCAAGCACATACTGCATACCAGCTACTCTTCCTGTACCTTTGTAAACTTCATTATTTTTAATTCTCAACCATAGTATGTTTTAGCTTAGGTAGTGAACATAACTGTTTACTTTGTGGTTTTTTTTTTTTTAATTTTGTTTATTTATTTTGAGAGAGAGCACAAGTTGGGGAGGGGCAGAGAGAGGGAGAGACAGAATCCCAAGCAGGCTTCGGGCTATCAGCGCAGATCCTGATATGGGACTCCAACTCACAAACTGTGAGATCATGACCTGAGCTGAGCTCAAGAGTCACTTAACCGACTGCACCACTCAGGTGCCCCCATTTTGTGGGGTTTTTCAAAATAATCTTATAATATTAACATATTTAATCTTAACAATTATATAGGGTGGACACTAATCCTTACTTTTTTTTAAGATTTTTTTTTTTTTTAAGTTTATCCATTTATTTTGAGAGAGCGAACTTGAGTGAGGGAGGGGCAGAGAGAATCCCAAGCAGGCTCTACACTGCGGGTAGATTTTTTTTTTTTAAGCAATCTCTACACCCACCGTGGGGCTCAGATTTACAACCCAGAGATCAAGAGGCACATCCTCTACCAACTGAGCCAGCCAGGAGTTCCCAAACCCTCAATATTTTTTCAATTAGAAAATATTTTGGGGCCGCCTGTGTGGCTTAGTTGGTTAAGTGACTGACTTCAGCTCAGGTCATGATCTTGTGGTTCGTGGGTTCGAGCCCCGCCATGGGATCTGTGCTGACAGCTCGGAGCCTGGCGCCTGCTTCAGATTCTGTGTCTCCCTCTCTCTGCCCCTCCCCCACTTGTGCTCTGTCTCTCTGTCTCTCAAAAAATGAATAAACATTAAATAAAATATTTTGAATGCTCGGAAAAGTTTTGAGACAAATACAAATCTCAGTCTTTTTCCATATTTGATTTTGATATTTTGGAAAGAAATAAAACGTTGTAGATACGGTGGAAGCCTCCCAGGAACTACTCCCTGATTTCATTCCCATTTCTCCTTTCTCTCCCCAGACATGCATTATTTGAAATTGGTATCTATCTTCCCCTGCATGTTTTATTCTTTTCACTACATTCATATACCCATATATGAAATAAAAATACATCAATTTATTTTTAAGACTTACCCACTTTGATATGTAGGTCTAGTTCATTCATTTAAACTGTTACTTCTCCATTGTATGATCACAACACAATCATTTCATTCTATTGATGGACATTTGGTTTCTACTTTTGGTAATTTGAACAATGCTGCAATGCATGTTTTTCCTTAGGTCTTATATACACAAGAGAGAGTTTCAGGCTGGTTTTTAGGAATGCACATCTCCAACTCTGCTAGATATTGCCAGGCTCTCACAGTGGCTATAACAGTAACATTTTCACCAGCAGTAACTGAGAGTTCCTTTTGGTCCACAATCTCAATAGTACTTAGTATTGTCAGATATTTTAATTTTTAACAACCTAATGGATGTGAAATGATAATCCATTTCTGTCTTAATTTCTATTTCCTGAATTACTAGCGAGTCAGCATCTTTTCGAATGTTTATGGGACACTGGATTTTTCTTTCTTTGATTTGTCTTTGCTCATTTTTATTTACTTAGTAATTATAGAAATCCTTTATGTATTCTGGATCAATTGCATATCAGCTATATATGAGGCCAAAACCTTCTCTTGGTTGCAACTTTTCACTTTTTTTTTTCTTTTTGTACAGAAGTGTAAACGTTAATGTAGTCAAATGTATTGCATATTTTACTTAATAGCTTTTTGTGACTTAAGAAATTATTTCCAGGGCACCTGACTGGCTCAGTCAGTGGAGCATGCAACTCTTTTTTTTTTTTTTTTTTTTTTGATGTTTATTTTTATTTATTTATTTTTTTTTTTAATTTTTTTTTTTATTTGACGTTTATTTATTTTTGAGACATAGAGAGACAGAGCATGAACGGGGGAGGGTCAGAGAGAGAGGGAGACACAGAATCTGAAACAGGCTCCAGGCTCCAAGCTGTCAGCACAGAGCTCGATGCGGGGCTTGAACTCACGGACTGTGAGATCATGACCTGAGCCGAAGTCGGTCGCCCAACCGACTGAGCCACCCAGGCGCCCCTGTTTATTTTTATTTTTAAGAGAGACAGAAACAGAGTACAAGCTGAAGAGAGCAGAGAGTAAGAGAGACAGAGCAGGCTCCAGGCTCTGAGCTGTCAGCACAGAGCCCAGCTCGGGGCTCATACTCATGAACCATGAGATTGTGACCTGAGCCGATGTTGGTGCTTAACCAGCTGAGCCACCCAGGAGCCCCTGGAGCATGCAACTCTTGATCTCATGGTTGTGAGTTCAAGCTCCACATTGGGTGTAGAAATTACTAAAAAATAAAATATTTAAAAAGTAGGGGCGCCTTGGGTGGCTCAGTTGGTTGAGCGTTCAGCTTTGGCTCAGGTCATGATCTCGCAGTTTGTGAGTTCAAGCCCCGCATCGGGCTCTGTGGTGACAGCTCGGAGCCTGGCGCCTGCTTCAGATTCTGTGTCTCTGTCTCTCTCTGCCCCTCCCCCACTTGGGCTCTGTTTCTCTCTATCAAAAATAAATGCAAAAAAAATAAAATAAAATAAAATAAAATAAAATAAATAAATACATACATAATAAAAAGTAAAAAATAGGAGGGGTGCCTGAATGACTCAGTCGGTTAAACGTCTGACTTTGGCTCAGGTCATGAATTCGAGCCCTGGATCACACTGTGTGCTGACAGCTCAGACTGTGTGCCTGTTTCAGACTGTGTGTCTCCCTCTTTCTCTCTGCCCCTCCTCCACTTGTGCTCTGTGTCTCTCTCACAAAAATAAACATTAATATTTTTTTTTTTCGTTTATTTATTTTTGGGACAGAGAGAGACAGAGCATGAATGGGGGAGGGGCAGAGAGAGGGAGACACAGAATCGGAAACAGGCTCCAGGCTCTGAGCCATCAGCCCAGAGCCCGACGCGGGCTCGAACTCACGGACCGCGAGATCGTGACCTGGCTGAAGTCGGATGCTCAACCGACTGCGCCACCCAGGCGCCCCTAAACATTAATATTTTTAAAAAAATAAATTAAAAAATAAAAAAATATGGGCATCTGGGTGGTTCAGTTGGTTAAGCATCTGACTTTGGCTGAGGTCATGATCTCATGGTTTGTGAGTTCGAGCCCTGTATTCGGCTCTGCACTGTCAGAAGCTTGGGATTCTCTCTCTCCCCCTCTCCCTGTTTATTAAATAAATAAGTAAAATTTTTATTTATAAAGAAATAAATAATAAAATAAATTATTTCCTACCCCCAAGGTCATATAGTTTGTTTCCTATATATTGTTTTAAAAGTTTTAAAGATTTTCTTTTCAAATCAAAGTCTTTATATTTGTGTATGGTGTAAGGTAATTTAATTGTTTTTCTTATGCATGTTTAATCCCAGCACCATGTACTGACTAGACAAGAACAATTCAATTCAGAAAAAAAAGACAAACAACTATAGCCTGGGTACGGATGGGTGGGTGTAGAGATTTGAAGAGAGCTCTGAAGGGAAGAAATGGTTCCTAGGGCCCACCCAGGTCCAGTCTGGGCTCAGGGTCTCTACCTAGGTGATGTTGTTGTGTCCTGGCATCAGAGATGGGTTTAGAAAATTCTGAGGAAGGCATTTCTGATCACCTAGACTGCTGTGGGACCTGGTTCCAAATTGGGATTTCCCACCCAATTGGCATTTCTGGCTCCAGCCATTCCCAACTACCCAAGGGAAGGCACATCAAAGCGTGGACTCCCTGAGGCAGGCTAATGTCTGTGGCAGGGAGCCTGCTTGGCAGGTCTAAGGGCAGTATTGACTAACATGGCTTTTTCCACCCATTTTCCCTAGAGCTAAAAGCTCCATAGGTCTCTGTCTTCCACATTTTTACAGGGAAGATTTTTTCCAAAATCTGATATGTCACCAAATATCCAGCTTTCAAAATCTGGTTCTTTGTCACAAGCTACCTTTCCAATAAGTCAAAACCCTACGTTTTGGCAGATTATTGTTATGGCAGCAACCTCATTTCCATGTACCAGTTTCTACATTATTAAATTATATGGTACATTGATATAACAAAGAGACTACAGAATACAATGGCTCAAACAAAATAGGAATTTCTTTCACTCTCACCCAGCCATCTGGAGGTGAATAGTAGTCTAAGGCTTATAGGCAGCTTTGTTCCAGATGCTTATTCAGGGACCCAGGCCCCTTCCATCTTGTTCCCCCACATATTCCTAAGGTGTGAGGTGTTGACCTCTTATGTGTGGTCAGAGCTGGGTTACTCCTGGAACTGCGATCTAGTTGCCAGTCTTTATGTCGCTCTGGTCTTCCTTTGGTTGATTTCTCAAAAAGAGCTCATGAGAACAGCAGTCTCTGAGTTTTGGCAGTACTCTCAACAGTTTCTCTCTAGCCTTGATACTTGAAGATCAGTTTGGCTGGCTACTGAATCTGTGGTTCACATTTTCTGTCATTGTCTTAAACATGTTACTGTATTACTTTCCGGATAAAGTGTTAACTAGCAAAAAAGTATAATGTAATTTTTTCCTCTTGGCCTTTTTTTGCCTGGATGCCAATAACCATTTATTTTCCTTTCAAGTACAATAGTTTCAATAGACCATGTCTTTTTATTGGTCATTCTGGATCCATTTACCCAGATACATGGCCTGTTCTTTCAATATAGAGTTCCAAGTTCTAGAATAGAGCTCCTTTTCTGGTTGTATTCATAGAGTGGCTTTAAAATAAATCAAACCAGTAAATAAATAACCTTATGTTTTATGAGATTTGCCTCTCTTGCTTCCCTCCCTTACTTTTATTTGGACCCACTTCCTATTTGTCCCTGTCCCTGGGATTTCATTCCCAGCAGCTTCTCCTTATTGAGGACCTAAAGAGCTTTGCCTTGGAAGCTTTGTTTGTAATTCTGAGAGCTTGTAGGACCCAGTCTGCCCCGTCACTATGAGACCTTTATTGCATCTTCATCAGCGAGTCCTCATCAGCGAGCTGGACTCTGCAGGATCCCCTCCCTGCTTCCACTGAGAGTTGTCGATTGGGGGTTTGCCTGCTTTCAGGGTTGCCGAAAGCCGAATTCCTTCCCTTTGCCTCCCTCTGCACGGATTCTGATCCCACACAAGTCTTGTAGCTAACAGGGTTTATTCTTGCCAGCTTGAATTGTGGATTCAGAAGAATGCCTTGTTTATGGAGATGTTATCCGTGGATTTTTGGTTGGCTCTCCCAGTTGCATTTTGCTGCCATGGTCGTCTTCCCTCACTCTACTAATTTTGCCATATATTACATTTATTGTCATCCAACCCTAAATCTTTTATTATTTACCCAAATTTTCTTTATAACCCAAATAAACTACACCTCTGAACTCTTTTTTTTTAAAGTTTATTAATTTTTTATTTTTTGTGAGAGACAGAGAGCAAGTGGGGGAGGGGAGGGGGGGGACAGAATTCTAAGCAGGTCCCATGCTGTCAGCTCAGAGCCTGAAGCGAGGCTCGAACTCATGAACCTCGAGATCATGACCTGAGCTGAAACCAAGAATCCGAAGCTTAACTGAGTCACCCAGGCGTCCCTACATCTCTGAACTCTTTTAGCAGCTATGTCTGTCAGTCTTTTCCCTTGGGTGGAGAAACTGCCCCAACCCCTGCTATAAGCACTGAGCCTGACTCTAGTTCCTGACCTAGGCTGAAGTACTTTTTGTCTCCTAAGTGCCTGGCTGCCTCCCCTGCATCTCTACTAGGATCCTCATAGCCCTGAGGCTTCAGTCCTACTCATGACTTTAGGTTTCTATTTAGTTCAGGGCCACAGAGATTACAATCTTGTTTTTGAGCTCAGCACTATCATTTTGTTGTTTTCTTTTTTGTGTTTTATCTATCCCTGCTATGTGTTTACAGCAGAGGGAGTGCCAAGAGAGCGAACTCACAGAGCCATCTTGACTCAAAGTATCTCAAAAAACATTTGAATGCACAGTGCACGATGAACTGATGAGCCACTATGGGGATACAAAAATGAGTAAGAAAGGCTCTCAGTCTCAGAGAGATGAAGAATCTAGTGAAAGAAGGTGACCCGTAACATGCCACCATAAAACAGACTGAAAACTTCTCTATGAGAAGTGGTTAGTGGAGCTGGCAGATCCCAGGAAGACTTGTGAGGGGGCCGAGGAGGGCTCCTCAGAGGTAGTAGCTTTAGAACAGCTCATTTAGAGATATGGTTGTGGGAGTGGATGTGGCAGTTTGGGGACACCATCTGTGAAACTGGAGCACAGGCTGCCTTGGTGGAGTGTGGAGGATGTATTGAAGGAAGAGGCTGGAGGTTTGAGCACAGACTGTGGAGTTCACACAGACTAAGTTCCAGTCCCGCCTCCGCCACTAACTAGAGGTATGAGCCTGGACAGTGCACTTCATCTTTCTGAACCTTAGTTTCATCTATAGAAAGGGAATAGAATATCCCCTGCCTCAAAGGGTTGTAAGGAGTGTAACTGTTGGTGATGTATATAAAGACACAGTAAACTCTTTTTTTAAAAAGCTTATTTGGGGCGCCTGGGTGGCACAGTCGGTTAAGCGTCCGACTTCAGCCAGGTCACGATCTCGCGGTCCGTGAGTTCGAGCCCCGCGTTGGGCTCTGGGCTGATGGCTCAGAACCTGGAGCCTGTTTCGGATTCTGTGTCTCCCTCTCTCTGCCCTTCCCCCGTTCATGCTCTGTCTCTCCCTGTCTCAAAAATAAATAAATGTTAAAAAAAAATTAAAAAAAAAAAAAAAAAAGCTTATTTATTTTGAGAGAGAGAGAGGGAGGGAGGGAGAGAGAATCCCAAGCAAGGCCTGAACTCATGAATTGTGAGATTGTGACCTGAGCAGAAATCAAGAGTTGGACACTCAACTGATTGAGCCACCCAGGTGCCCCAAGACATAGTAAACTCTTAGTAAGTAGTACTCATAACTATTATAAGCATTATGAAGGGTCTTGAATATTACGCTATTAACTTTTTTAAAGCTTTGTCAAGGTATAATTTACATACAATAACAAACTGAGCACTTTGCCATTTACTAGTCCTCCTTCTGTTCTCTGGAACAGTCCCTGGAATATTACCCAGACTGTAATGTCTCCAAAAATGTCTACTTGTTAATCTCGGGAACCTGTGACTATGTTAGGTGGCATGACAGAGGGGAATTAAGGTTGAAGATGGAATTAAGTTTGCTAATCAACTACCCTGGAGATGAGCATATTATTCTGGATCGTCTAGTGGGCCCAATGTAATCAAGAGAGTCTATGTGCATAGAAAAGGGAGGCAGAAGAGGGAAAAATCAGACTGTGTGACATGACTTTGCTGGACATGCCTTTGAAGATGGAAGGGGCCATGAGCAAAGGAGTGTGGGCAGTCTCCAGAAACTGGAAAAAACCAGGAACCAGATTCCCCCCCTGGAGCCTCTAGGAAAGCAGCCCTGCCAACACCTTGACTTTGACCCAGTGAGACCCACTCTGAACCTCTTTCCTCCCAAACTGTAGATAATAAGTGTTGTTTTATTTTATTTTATAACAAATTAAAAAAAATTTTTTTAACATTTATTCATTTTTGAGAGACAGAGCAGAAGCAGGGGAGGGGCACAGAGAGAGGAAGACACAGAATCCGGAGCAGGCTCCAGCTCTGAGCTGTCAACACAGAGCCTGATACGGGGCTCGAACTCACAAACAGGGAGATCATGGCCTGAGCTGAAGTCAGAGGCTTAACCGACTGAGCCACCCAGGTGCCCCTATTTTGTTTTATTTTAAAGATTTATTGGAGTGCCTAGGTGACTCAGTCGGTTAAGCCTCCGACTTCAGCTCAGGTCATGATCTCACAGTTCATGAATTTGAGCCCTGCGTCAGGCTCTGTGCTGACAGTGCAGAGCCTGGAGCCTGTTTTGGATTCTGTGTCTCCCTCTCTTTCTCTGCTTTCCCTCCCTTGCTCACGTTGTGTCTCTCTCTCTTGAAAACAAACATTAAAAAAATTTTTTTTTAAGATTGATTGATTGATTGATTGATTTTGAAGTAATCTCTACACCCAACATGGGGCTCAAACTCACAACCCCAAGATCAAGAGTTGTGCACTCCACCCACTCAGCCAGCCAGGTGCCCCAGAAGTGTGTTATTTTAAAACACTATATTCCTAGTAATTTGTTGTAGCAGAAATAGAAAACAAGTAGAGTCTTGAATAACTGCTTGTTGACTAGCTGAATTAATGAATCAAGGACAACTCTACTACCTTTTTCTTATAATAATCCTAATTTTAGAGGAGAGAAAATTTAGTTTGGATCATGCCCTCTCCCCGTAAGCTACCCATATCTTAAATAACATGGACTTCTTGGGGTGGTGCTAAAGTGATTTTGAGGTTGATTGAAGAGTAAGTGTTCGTATTCCCCCAAAATTCCTACGTTGAAGCCTCATTCTCAATGTCAGTATTGGGAGGTGAGGCCTTTAGGAAGTGATTTGGTCATGAGGGTGGAACCCTTATGAATGGAATCAGTGCACTTATAAAAGGGACTCCAGAGAGCAACCTTGATCCTTCCAGCATATAAGGACACAGCAAGGAGATGGCAGTCTCTGAACCAGGAAATGAGCCCTCACCAGACACTAAATCTGCTGGTGCCTTAACCTTGGACCCCCAGCCTCCAGAACTGTGAGAGATAAATTTCTCTTTTGGCTTTTGGCTTGGGGGAGGCAAAGGTAAAACTGTCTTTGGTTGTCCCTGATCCAGGTGCATCTGACACCAGCCGCCTCCACCATGCTGCCTAAGTTCGACCCCAATGAAATCAAAGTCGTACATCTGAGGCACACCAGTGGAGAAGTCCGTGCCATGTCTTCCCTGGCCCTGAAGATCAGCCCGCTGGGACTGGCTTCAGAAAGCGTTGGTAATGACATTGCCAAGGCAGCCGGTGATTAGAAGGGTCTAAGGATTATAGTGGAACTGACCATGTAGCACAGACAGGCCCAGACTGAAATGGTACTTTCTGCCTCTGCCCTGATTGTCAAAGCCCTCAAGGAACCGCCAAGAGGCAGAAAGAGGCAGAAAAACAAGCACAGTGGAAATATCACTTTTGATGAGATTGTCAACATTGCCCGAAAGATATGGCACCGACCTTTAGCTGGAGAACTCTCTGGAACCATCAAAGAGATCCTAGGAACTGCCCAGTCTGTGGGCTGCAGTGTTGATGGCCACCACCCTCATGAAATCATAGATGACAGCGATAGCAGTGCAGTGGAATGCCCAGCTAGTTAAGGGCTACAAAAGAAAATATTTCAACAAAGGATCACTTGATAACCAATGGAAAAACAAACAAACAAACAAACAAACAAATTTCTGTTTCTTATGATGGACCCAGTCTATGATACTCTGTTATAGCAGCACGAATGGATTAAAAGGAGTTTGGGGTAATTCCCGATTGGATGCACCATTAATATAGTAATGATTTATTTTATTTTTTTTAAGTTTATTTATTTTGAGAAAGAGACAGTGTGAGTGAGGGAGACGCAGAGAGAGAGGGAGAAAGAGAATCTTAAGCAGGCTCCTGGCTGCCAGCACAGAGCCTCACGCTGGGCTTAAACTCACAAAACTGCGAGATCATGACTTGAGCCAAAACCGAGTCAGACACTTAACTGACTGAGCCACCCAGGTGCCCCAACATGGTAATAATTTAAACCATATTCCCTTTGCTACACCTCTTTGTGGGCCAACAGAAGGCATGCTGACCCCCACAAAGCAGCTTGCTTTCTTCTTCCCTCTGGGTGACTTCTTGGGCAGGGGTTCTCAAAGAGGTGGAGGGAACAACATATCAGAATCAGCTGGGTAATCTTACAAACTATAAATACCTACTACCCCCTTCTTTCTTGCCTCCCCAAGGAATCTTCCCTTCCTTCTCCTCACCCTCCACCCCTTTGAGAATCATCTTATTTTTTAAAAATTTTTAAATCTTTATTTATTTTTGAGAGAGAGAGACAGCGCAAGCAGGGGAGGAACAGAGAGAGGAGACACAAAATCCGAAGCAGGTTCAAGGCTCTGAGCTGTCAGTACAGAGCCCGACGCAGGCTTGAGCCCAAGAGCTGCGAGATCATGACCTGAGCTGAAGTCAGATGCTTAACCGACTGAGCCACCCAGGTGCCCCAAGAATCATTGTCTTAAAGCAAATGCTATATGGGTAGAAGGGAGAAGTATACACATAGGGATATGCACAGAGAATTCTTCTGAATTAAAAAAAATCTCAAAAAAAGAAACAAAGACCTCATTCTCATTTAGAGCCTGTTCTAACTCTTATCCTATGACTATGTTCAAGCTGTTGACTTTTTCCATGGCCGGATCTTTCCCAGAGCACACAAAAGCCCCAGGAAGACTGAACCCAGCTGTGAGTTTCTTACCTTCTGTTCCTTTCTGTGTCACCTCAGATCCTGGGAAGACCAGGATCTGTTAGCTAGTTTTCCACCTGAATGCTAGAGAACCCTCCTGTCTTGCTTGGTACCCAGTAATTCCTGTTTTGCTTTGGGCAGGGTTTTGTGTCCCAGAGTTTGGAATTTCATTGTGCTGTGTCTTATCTGGGTCTTTAGTAAATGGATCGCCTTGGCTTCAGGCTTATCTTGCAAAACCCAGAAGCTTCCTTGGCCCTTTGCTGGGGTTGCCAGGATCAGGACTTCCTTTACTGACCCCTGTTACCTCTCTGACTTGAAATACCCTGTCTATAGTCCTTCTATCCCAGTATATCCTAGTCCTGTAAACAAAAAGGACTGTAGATAATCTTCAGGTTCCTTCTTAGCTCTGTGATTCTGGGATTCTTCTGTCTCTACCATGTTTTCAAGTCAAATTCTTAATTTTTTGGATGAAGAAGTCATATCTCTCCACTACATTATTCTCACTCAGTCTGCAGCTTATTTTCTCTAGAAGTTACTGCTGTCAGGATAATTGCCATTTTGCCCATGTCTGGACCATACAGTTTGTCTTTAGGGATCCCAAATACTTCTACTATCATTATTAATTGGGTAAAAAACAAAAAACCTTCTTGCCTTTTAGATTTGTCTTTTAGATTATCTTCTCTTAGCTGCTCTGGCAGTTCCTTTGTTCCAACCCCAAGGATGGTGATTCACACAGCTCAGGTCTAGCTCATGGTCCTTAGTCCTGCCCATTCACTGGTGCAACTCCTTTTCTTAGCTGCAGACATCCACTCAGTTGGGGTGAGGAAGTGAAAAATGGACTCCATAAGGCCACAATGTTACCTTTTATAATGCATATTTTTTTAAACATTCTTGAAGACATTCTTTAAAAAAAATGTTTTTAACATTTATTTATTAAAAATTTTTTTAAATGTTTATTTATTTTAGAGAGAGTACAAGTAGGGGAGGCGCAGAGAGAGAGGGAGACAGAATCAGAAGCAGGCTCCAGGCTCTGAGCTGTTAGCACAGAGCCTGACGTGGGGCTCGAATCCACAAATCGTGAGATCATGACCCGAGCTGAAGTCGATGCCTAACCGATTGAGCCACCCAGGCGCCCCAACATTTATTTATTTTCGAGAGGTAGAGTGCGAGCGGGGGAGGAGCAGAGAGAGAGGGAGACACAGAATCTGAAGCAGGCTTCAGGCTCTGAGTTGTCAGCACAGAGCCTGATGCGGGGCTTGAGCCCACGAACGAACCGTGAGCTTGTGACCTGAGCTGAAGTCAGACGCTTAACCGACTGAGCCCCCAGGTGCCCCTTCTATAATATTTTAAAACAAATGTTAAACCAGAATGTAATCAGCTCCCAGCACCAGAAAGGGCATCTTTCTCCACAAGGAGAAGGTATGTGCATGTACTCACCACTGTTGCAGTGGTCTCAAGACAGCATTTTGGCACCATGCAGGAGTAGAAGTATGCAGATGATGTGTTCAGCCCAGCACTGTCCCTTCCTGAGGTCCTTGGGAGTACAGTAGCTTCTCTTGAACCATATTCCTTTCCAGCAGGAAGTTTCTGGGCTTTTCCCATTGCTACCGTCAAGAAGTAGCCTGTGTGCCTGCCAGTCTGCAATCCCAGCACCGACATCCCTCTCACCAGCACCGTCCCAGGGAGCTCCTGACTATGCTCAGGGTTTAATGGCCCTTGAGGGAGGCAACATTGGACTCCTTGTAGGTTTAGGTTATGTTCTATGTTAGCTATGAGGGGTCCCAGATTCAACCTGATTCCAATTCAACATTTCTAGGGGCTTAAAATCAATTCTGCCTGTCTATCGTTGGGCCAGAGATTTTTCTAGAATCATCTGGACTCCCTTGAGTTGCTGCCAACAGGCCAGCAGGGAAACTCCGGCCCAGCCCAGGTTGACTGGCCCTGGGACACCAGTGTGGTATCCTGTGGTATCTTCCACTCACCAACAAGGTCAACCACAGCCTGTTCCTTGTGTTTCAGAGTCCTTACAGTGGAACTGTTTGGTTCCTGCAGGAGCACAGAAAGAAAACAGTGAGGAGGAGGAGTGGGGAGAGAAAGACTCATGCAGAAGAGGGAGAGGAAGTGAGTGATGCTGAGGGAGGAGAAAAAGGCAAACAGCAACAGCAGCAACAGCAGGAGCAGAAAAAAAATAGGAATGTGAGGGCGGGAGGGAAAGGCAGAAAGGCAGGGTTCTGCTCATAACAATATTAACCCAAATTCCTGGGTAACATTTTACAGTGACCCTTGAAATCTGTGTGAGAAAATAAGGAAGGAAGCTTGCAGTTTTAATTAATGGTAAAGCCTAGTGTTTCCATGGTCCCTATCCCTGGGAAGATCTATGGGCTAACTTCCCGGGTTTCCTCTGCAACACCCTTGGCAGTTCAGAACTGGGGAGACTAGCAAAGCCAAGTGGCTTTGCTGCACTCCTGCACCCCCATGCAAGCAGAGGGTCCCATATCACAAGGGTTGAGATACCAACAGCTCTCTGAAAACAGTTCACTTTGTCTCTTTCTTTCTTGACTTTTCCCTCTCATTCTGCTTTGTGTCCTCTTTTGTGGACCCTCTTGACTCGAGAACACTTTCTCGGCCTTTTCACTAGAGTGCTGCAAAGATTGGATCCGCTCTCATAAAATGCTTTGCATATTGCAAATTACAACAAAGGTGATCATTGTGATGGCTGTAACCTAGGACGAAATTGCTTCCTCAACATACAAGCTGGCAATCCCTCAGTCTGACTGTCAGAAAGGGTGCTACTGGTATGTTTTCAGAATTTCTCGATCTCCTAAGCCAGTTGGAAATGTTAATAAGAACTTGGAAAACAATGACCTGTTCACTGGGGTTGACATGAAGTTTGTCCTCTCAGTTGGTCTTGTTTTTGGCTCTCTGGACAATGGTCCACCTTGCATGTTCACAACTCATAGCCTTGCTCTCTCTTCATTTAGTTAAGCAAGTATTCTAGGGCCAAATTCCCCAAGAGCTATGGATTCAGGCTCTGCAAATCCATTTAGAATAAGTCTAGTTGGGCCCAGAACATCTGGACCCCATATAAATACCGAGTGAGTATGTATGTGTGTTAGGGGCATTAACATGAAATTTGTACAGAAATAAATAATGGAGTAGGAAGGAGGGCTTTCTGTATGATTCTGGTGAGATAACTCTAACAACAGGAGAGTAGAACAAATGAGAAAAGAAGAGCTGATCTCTGGTAGAACTGTAAAGACCAAAATCTATGTAGCTACGCAGTGACTAAGAGGGAATGAAATACGACGTAAACACTCAGGCAGAGGGTTTTAGCCTGTCCAGGAGCAGAAGTAACAGGGGAAAGACAGCCTTTCATAGTCTGTAGGTATCTTCTTCTGCTAGGAGAGGCAGACATTTGGTGGGTCTTCAGGGCAACATAGATGATTACTGAAAAGACATGAAGAGAGCTTCAGGTTAAACGGCACAATCGCAAGTCATCCTCAATCTGTGATTTATTTGCTCGTGTGGATGCACAACAGCTGTCTCTGATTAGAAACAGTAATTAGAACACTGCCTTCTTCTGTTTCAAAAAGTATTTGCTGACACGTGAGAAGCCCCAAGGACTGCAGCTTGATAGCAGTGGTAAGTTGTTAATGTAATGGTTTTGACCTCAACTGCGTCTGCTTTAGTGTCAGGCAATGCTTATCTTTACCGAACCTTTGCAAAGTACGGTTAGAGAAACTGTAGACTTCTTTTTCCAGTAAAGGACTAGATGTTGCCATTCGTCACTCCTCTTGTGTCTGTCCACAAGGAACAAAGAAGTAGGTCAAAACTTACCTACCCATCAGTCCCTTTGAACTGGCCTCTGCTGGAGGTCTCTCAAATGGCCACAGTTCGTTCTTTCCACCTCATTGTAAGGAACTGGCCTTCCCTCCGTCTCCACCAGGAGGAGTCAGAGAGCGTGCCCGTCTGGGCGATGCCCGGGGCAGCCTTGCTTCCCTGGGTTTGCAAAACTTCCCCCTGCTTCCTTTCTCGGACAGCAAATGCAGAGGTTAGTGAGCCTCAAGTTTGTTTTCCAGAGTGGGGAAGAAGGAAATGGGGGAAGGGAGCAGGCATATCAAAATGCACTTCCAGAACAAAAATGATTTCTGAAGCACATGGTGCTACCGAGGGAGAGGTGATGACAGCCTCCTCCCATTTCCGGAACAGCTCCCAGAGTTGTCCGTGGGCGGATTCACATGACACATTCTTACACCCAATTCCATTCTGTGCTGTGTTTGCTCCTTGTTCGCATCTCAGGAACAATGGATCTGTACATCTTTGTATCTGAGTTTGATTCCCAATTGGTTGTATAGCTGAATTCTAGGCTTCCCGGTTTGTAATGTATTTATGCCATTATTTATGCTTGTGAGTCATGAAACCTCATCAAACTAGCTTTACCTGTGCATGTGAACTGGAATATTGAATTGTGTGTATGTCCATGTGAACCGGAATACTGAATTGTGTATGTCCGTACTTCAAAAGAATTATTTATCATTAAGAAGTTGCTATTCTTCACAATGTTTTCGTGTGAAAAAATATTGCTGGAGGAAGTAATAGCAATGATGCAAATTTGCCTGGAAACTATTCTGAAACCAATTTGCCTTTCTGTGAAGTACAATTTGGGTTTTGGCATTTTTTGATTGATGTCTCTATATGAGGAGGTTTTTGGCTTTTTAGTGTTGCTGCTTTTCTGTTCTCACTCCTCTAGGAATCTTTGCCAACACACCACTGACATTTGAGGAAGAGAATAGAGACAGTTTGGCTTCTTGTAAATTTTCCAGTTTCCTTGGTGATGTAAATAATTATGGAACATATAAAAAGTTTTCAGCAAATTCAAATTTGGTTTTGAAAAAGCAGGTGCCGGGGAGCCTGGGTGGCTCAGTCGGTTGAGCGTCTGACTTCAGCTCAGGTCATGATCTGGCAGTTTGTGAGTTCGAGCCCCGCATCAGGCTCTGTGCTAACAGCTTGGAGCCTGCTTCGGATTCTATGTCTCCTTCTCTCTCTGCCCCTCCCTCACTTGTGCTCTGTCTCTCTCTATCAAAAATAAATAAAATTAAAAAAAAAAAAAAAAGGTTTGTCACCTGTGATAAGGGCTGCAGGAATGGGCTCAGCAAGAAATTATCTTTTCCTCTTAAACTCACTTTATTATTTTTATTAATGTATGTTTATTTTAAGAAAGAGAGAGAGCAAGAGCAGGGGAGGGGCAGAGAGAGAATCCCAAGCAGGCTCCACGCTGTCAGCACAGAGCCCGACTCAGGGCTCAATCTCACAAACCATGAGCTCATGATCTGAGACTAAACCAAGAGTCAGACGCTTAACCGACTGAGCCACCCAGGCACCCCTGGGACCCCAATTCTTTTTAAAAAATGGTTTTAATGCTTATTATTATTTATTATTTTGAGAGAGAGAGAGAGAGAGAGAGCAGGGGAGGGGCAGAGAGGGAGAGAGAGAAAGAATCCCAAGCAGGCTCTGTGCTACCAGTACAATCCGATATGGGGCTCAAACTCACCAACCATGAGATCATGAGCTGAGCCAAAATCAAGAGTCGGATGCTCTTGAGCCGACTGAGCCAACTGAGCCACCCAGGCGCCCCCTGAGACCCCAATTCTAATGGCAATATAAAACATGCTCTTTATGAGGTTCAGTAAAATTACCCAGGTGTGCGGGTGGCTTCAGGCCCAGCTCTGATAGGACAATTCCCTGCCAGTTTCAGCTTTACTAGGAGACTCCTGTCCAATGGGTAGACCCAGAACCCAGGAACCTGAAAAGAAAGGCCGAATCACCTAAAACTTAGTGAGCAATTATCCAAATCTCAGATGTGGATTCTTCAAGTGGAGGAGTTCTTGCAGGAGAACATAAGCGCCTGCTACTCTGGGAGAGGTCTGATTTAACAGTGCCCTCCTCAGTAGCATAATTTTCACTCTGGCTATTCTAAACTTTCTTATATTCTTCAAGTCCCCAGTTTCCCTATTTCCTTCATTTCTGACCACTTCCTCTTTTAATCTTGCCAAATTGCCTTCCTCCCTTCACACCTCGTGGGGAGAAAAATGAGCTCTGCCATTTATTACCTTTTTCATATTGTTAAAGTTACCTCACTTCTCAGGGACTCTTTCTTTAATTGTTAATGGGGATAACAACAGAACCCACCTTATGAGGTCGCTGTGGGGATTAAATGAGTTAATGCATAAAAATTTTTAGGCCAGCGCCATGGTGAATGCTTAGTGAATGTTAGCTCTTAGTATTACTGAGAAGACAAAAGTCAATACCGTGAACTCCATCCAAACTCCTCTCCCCCTAAAAAATCACTGTCACTATCCATCACCACCTCCTTCTCCTTACCTCAGAGGACAAGACTAGCTTATTGTCTAAGTCTGTGCTCTCCACCCGTGTCTGGATTCCATCGTTTCCTATCTCCTCAAGGGAACTGGTTGGATGAATTCTTTTCTCCCTCACATGTTAAATGGATTCCTTTTTCCTCACTCCCTTTTCTCACTCTCAAACAGGCTCAGGTCTCTCCTAGTTTAATGTTTATTTATTTTTGAGAGAGAGTTGGGGAAGGGTAGAGAGAGAGGTAGACAGAGAATTGGAAGCAGGCTCCATGTGTCAGCGCAGAGCCCAACTGGGGGCTCAAACTCAATGAACTGTGAGATCATGACCGGAACTGAAACCAAGAGTTGGACGTTTAACCGATTAAGCCACCCAGGCTACTTTCTATTTCTATGCTATAGTCTTTTACATATGCTATTCCTTTGCTTAGAACCCTTTCCCTCCCTCCCACAGTCAACTTCTTCTCTTCCTTGAACAATCATTGCCAACTGCCTTGAGCAGGTCAATTCTACCTGCTATATATATTTCATAGGAGTATGTTCCTCTTTGCAGTATTTATTATAAATTGCAATTTTATATTTATTTAAAGAATCCTTTGATTTGTATCTATCACCTCAATAAGTCTCATGAAGGCAAAAACTATATGTATATATTTTGGGGGGGGAGCGGCATTGAAAAATGAATACAATTCTGTATCTCTATTTATAACACTGTTTCACTCTAATGTAATAGTATGACATCCAATGTGGCTAAGACAAAATTCATTATTTTTCTCCCCAAACCAATTTCTCCTTCATACTTACCCATTTAAGAATGCTTCCTTGGAGCACCTGGGTGGCTCAGTCAGTTAAGCATCCAACTTCAGCTCAGGTTGTGATCTCACAGTTTGTGGGTTTAAGCCCCACATTGGGCTTGCTGCTGTCAGCCTGTCAACACGGAGCCTGCTTCGGATATCTGTCCTCCTCTCTCTCTGTCCCCTCCTCTGCTCACGCTCTCTCTCTCAAAAAATAAATAAAAAACATTAAAAAAAATTTTTTTTAATGTTTCCTTATTCTCTAGGGCATACAGACTCAGTTTCTTGCAGATATTCAGTTCCTTTTGCTCTCTTGTCTCCAACGTTTAGGACCCTTCAAATCCTCACTTACTCTGGATTCTTTTATAAGTCCTTGTATTCCAGCCTTTGGTATAGTGTCCTTAATGCTCAGTAAACATTTGTTAATATCAGATTTTTGGGATATCTGTAATGAAGAAAATGGTTGCAGCCATGATGTTGGGTGAGCCTTTAGAGACTGCCAAAAGGTGAGAAAGAGAAAGAGAGGGAGGGAAAAGCAGATAATGGAGGATGGCAGTGGATGGAGACTCAAGAGACACCTACACCACAGAAGGCTGGGAAACACCAGTAAAATAATGAAAGGAGCCCCCGGCTAATGTATAATAATTCATTAATCATTTACCGAGCATCTCTTACCTGTCCAGTACTTAGATTATGGTGACACAAAAATGAATCAGAAGTTTTCTCTTTCCTGGGGTGCCTGGGTGGCTCAGTCAGTTGAGCGTCTGACTTTGGCTCAGGTCATGATCTCACGGTTTGTGGGTTGGAGCCCCGCATAGGGCTCTGTGCTGACAGCTCAGAGCCTGCAGCCTGCTTTGAACTCTGTGTCTCCCTCTCTCTCTGCCCCTCCCCTGCTCACACTCTGTGTCCCTCCCTCTCTCTCAAAAATAAACACTAAAAAGAAAAAAAAAGTTTTCTCTTTCCTGAAGAAAGTCAGAGTCTAGTAGAGAAACATGTAAACAAAAACTTACACTATAATGTGATAAGTATTATAATAAAAGTTCTCACAAAGTGTTCTTTGAGCAAGAGCAGGTGGTGACTAAGACAGTCTCAGCACAGGGATAGGGAAAGGTGGGTGTCACAGGATGACTAGGACTTGAGGAGCCTGAGATCGGGGAATGACATACCGGGAGGGTAGAACAACCTCAATAAGCCTGGGGCCGTGTGGAACTGCAAATCATTTTGTTTAGCTTTAGTGTAAGGGTTGGGAAGGGAATATCCTGGGAATTCAGGCTGGGGCTACTTTGTGAAGAGTGCCTCAGCAAGTGAGGATCTTAGTCTTTATATTCTAGTTAATAGAGAATCATCAAAGTTATTATTTTTGTTTACAACAACTTCATTAGGTGTAATTTATATACATTATAATATATAGATTTCAAGTCTACGATTCAACAGTTTTGATATATATATATATATATATATATATATATATATATATATCCTTATAACTGCTACTCCAATCAAGATATAGAACATTTCCATCATTCCTGAAAATCCCCTTTTGTGTTTTGCAACTGATTCCACTTCTTTTCCGAGGCAACTAGTGATATGATTTTTATATTACCATATGTTTTGGTTATTCATTGATATGTAAAACACCCCAAAACCTAGTGACTTAAAACAATAAAAATCATTTATTGGCTCAAAATATTGTAACTTAGTTAGGGTTTAGTGGAATCATTGTGTCTCTGCTTTCTGTGACATCAGCCAAGAGAGCCTTGACTAAGGTTGGAGAATCCACTTCCAAGATGACTCACATGACTGGCAAGTTGGGATTGGCTCTTGGCTGGGAATGCAGCTAAGACTGCCAATAAGGGACTTTGTTTTTCTTCCACACAGCTGTTTGAACTTCCTCACAGTATGGGTTCCAAGAAGGAGGAACTAGAAGGTGCTAGTCCTTAAAAAAAAAAAAAAATTATTTTTAATTTTTAATTTTTTAAATAATTTTTTAATGTTTATTTATTTATTTTGAGCGAGAGAGAGAAAGAGTGTGCACACGTGCCCCCTCCCCCCATGCACACACAAATGGGGGAGGGGCAGAGAGAAGGAGAGACAGAATCCGAAGCAGCCTAAGTGCCATCAGCACAGAACCCAATGCAGGGTTTGAACTCATAAACCATGAGATCATGACCTAAGCTGAGTATCAAGAGTCAGATGCTTAGCCAACTGAGCCACCCAGGAACCCCTTATTTATTTATTTATTTGTTTATTTATTTATCTATTGTCATAATTATTATTATTTAATGTTTATTTTTTAAATTTTTTTTTTTTCCAACGTTTATTTATTTTGGGGACAGAGAGAGACAGAGCATGAACGGGGGAGGGGCAGAGAGAGAGGGAGACACAGAATCGGAAACAGGCTCCAGGCTCTGAGCCATCAGCCCAGAGCCCGACGCGGGGCTCGAACTCACGGACCGCGAGATCGTGACCTGGCTGAAGTCGGACGCTTAACCGACTGCGCCACCCAGGCGCCCCATAATGTTTATTTTTGAGAGAGGGAGAAAGAGAGTGCAAGCAGGGGAGGGGCAGAGAGAGAGGGAGATAGAGGATCTGAAGCGGGCTCTATGTGGGGCCCGTACCCACAAACTGGGAGATCGTGACCTGAGCTGAAATTGGACACAGCACCCTGAGCCACCCAGGTGCCCGCTTTTTTTTTTTTTTTAATTTTTTTTAACATTTATTTATTTTTGAGACAGAGAGAGACAGAGCATGAACGGGGGAGGGTCAGAGAGAGAGGGAGACACAGAATCTGAAACAGGCCCTGGGCTCTGAGATGTCAGCACAGAGCCCGACGCGGGGCTTGAACTCACAGACTGTGACATCATGACCCGAGCTGAAGTCAGACACTCAACCAACTGAGCCACCCAGGCGCCCCCAGGTGCCCACTTTTTCAAAAACTTAAAAAAAATTTTTTTAAGTACTCTCCACCAAGATGGGACTCGAACTCACAACCCCAATATCAAGAGTTGTGTGAGACAACTAGGCGCCCCTAAGCTGCTAGTCCTTTTAAAGACTTAAACCCCAAATTGGTACAGCATCACTTCTGCTGTATTCTATAGGTGGAAGCAGTCAAAAAGCCAGCCCAAATTCAAAGGGGTGGAAAAATAAATCCCACTTTTCAGTGAGGACAGTGGCAAAGAAGTTGGGTCATCTTTTTCCAGTATATCATAGATTAGTTTTGTTGGTTCTAGAATGTCACATAAATGGAATCATATAGTGTGTATTATTATAGTTCTGGCTTCTTTTGTTCAGCATGTGTTTTGAGATTCCTCCATGTTGTTACATATATCAGTAGTTCATTTTTTTTTATTGTTGAGTAATAGCTCACTGTTAATCAATGTTTATCCATTTTTCTGTTGATGGACATTAGGTATTTCTACTTTTTGGTTATTTTGAATAAAGTTGGCATAAAAATTCTTACACAACACTTTTTTTGAAGATATATGTTTTCATTTCTTTTGAGTAAATACCAAGAAGTTGAATTTTGGTTCATAGGATAGATTTATGTCAAAAATTTTTTATTTTATTTTATTTTATTTTTTAAAAATGTTTATTTTTTATTTTTGAGAGAGAGGGAGTTGGGGAGTGGCAGAGAGAGAGGGATGGATAATCCTAAAAAGCCTCTGCACTGTCAGCACAAAGCCCCACGTGGGGCTTGAACTCACAAACCATGAGATCATGACCTGAGCCGAGATCAAGAGTTGGATGCTTAACTGACTGAGCCACCCAGGCACCTCTTTTTTATTTTATTTTTTAAGTAATCTCTATGTCCAATGTGGGGCTTGATCTGAAGACCTCAAGATCAAGAGTCACTTCATCTACCAACTGAGCCAGCCAGGAACCCTAGTATATGTTAAAATTTAAGAAATTGTTGGGGTGGGCCGCCTGGGTGGCTCAGTCCGTTGAGCGTCTGACTTTGGCTCAGGTCATGATCTCGCAGTCTGTGAGTTCAAACCCCAAGTCAGGCTCTGTGCTGACAGCTCAGAGCCTGGAGCCTGCTTCGGATTCTCTGTCTCCCTCTCTCTCTGCCCCTCCCCCGCTCATGCTGCCTCTCCCTCTGTCAAAAATAAATAAACATTAAACAAAAATAAAAAATAAAAAGAAAGAAGTTGTCAGGGTGTCTGGATGGCTCAGTCGGTTAAGTGTCTGACTTGGGCTCAGGTCATGATCTCAGAGTTCTCGAGTTTGAACCCAGCATGGGGCTCTATGCTGACAGCTCAGAGCCTGGAGGCTGCTTCATTTTCTGTATCTCCCTCCCTCTCTGCCCTCTGCCCCTCCCCCACTCACACTCTGTCTCTGTCTCTCTCTCAAAAATAAATAAACATTGAAAAAAAGGTTAAAAAAAAGAAATTGTCAAACTACTTTCCAAAGGATTTTACCATTTTATACTCCCAGCAGCAATGTATGAGAGTTCTAGTTGCTCTAAATCTAGCCGACACTAGTTATCAAGTCTTTTTTTTTTTTTTTAATTTTTTAAAAGTTCATTTATTTATGTTGAGAGAAACAGAGCACATGAGCAGGGAAGGGGAGGGAGAGAGGGAGAGAGAGAGAATCCCAAGCAGGCTCTGTGCTGTTGGTGCAGAGCTCGAACTCACAAACTGTGAGATCATGACCTGAGCTGAAGTCAGGAGTGGATGCTCAACCAACTGAGCCACCCAGGCGCCCCCATCAAGTCTTTTAATTTTAGACACTCTAGGAAGTATGAGTGGTATCTCATTGTAGTTTTAATTTGTATTTCCATGACAATAGAATTTTGCATCTTTTTTGTATGCCTATTAGCCATTTGTAGATTTTTTTTGTAAAGTGTCAGTTCAAGGTCCATCTAAAAATATATTATGTTGCTGTCTTATTATTGAGCTATAAGCCTTCTTTATATGTTCCAGATGTTTGTTCTTTGTCAGATGTCTGTATTGTGAACACATATTAATGGATTGGAAGACAATATTATTAAGGTATTTGTTATTCACAATTGATCTATGGAGTCAATGCAGTTCCAATTAAAATGCCAGGGGGGTTTTCGGGGCACCTGGGTGGCTCAGTTGGTTGAGTGTCTGAGTTCAGCTCAGGTCATGATTTCAGGGTTTGTGAGTTCGAGCCCAGAATTGGACTCGCTGCTGTCAGTGCAGAGCCCACTTTGGATCCTCTGTCCCCTTCTCTCTCTGTCCCTCCCCTGCTCATGCTCTTTCTCTCTCAAAAATAAACATTTATGGGGTGCCTGGGTGGCTCAGTCGGTTAAGCAGCCGACTTCGGCTCAGGTCATGATCTCGCGGTCTGTGAGTTCGAGCCCTGTGTGGGGCTCTGTGCTGACAGCTCAGAGCCTGGAGCCTGTTTCGGATTCTGTGTCTCCCTCTCTCTGACCCTCCCCTGTTCATGCTCTGTCTCTCCCTGTTTCAAAAATAAATAAAACGTTAAAAAAATTAAAAAAAAGAATAGGCAATTTAAAAAAAATAAAATAAACATTTACAAATAAATAAATAATAAATAAATAAATAAATAAATAAATAAATAAAATATCGGGGGGGTTTCATAGTAATTGGCAAGCTGGTTGTAAAAATTATGGAAATACAAAGGACCTAGAATAGTCAAAACAATTTTGAAAGGGGTGCCTGACTGGCTCAGTCAGGAGAGCATCTAACTGTGGATCTTGGGGTTGTGAGTTTGAGCCTTGAGTCAGGTATAGGGATTACTTAAAAGCAAAACAAAACAAAAACACACACACACACACAATTTGATCTCAAGACTTACTATAGAGCTACAGAAATCAAGGCAGCATGGCATTAGTATGTGGAAAAATAAACAGGGCAATGAAACAAAATAGAACCTAGAAATAGACCCAAGCGTATGTAGTCAATTGATTTTTTTTTTAAGTTTATTTTATTTTGAGAGAAAGAGAGCATGTGCATGGGCAGAAGCAGAGAGGGAGAGAATCCCAGGTAGGCTCTGTACTGTCAGCAGAGCCTGATGACATGGAGCTCAATCTTAGGAACAGTGAGACCATGGCCTGAGCTGAGATGGGGAGTTGTAAGCTTAACAGACTGAGCCACCTACACACCCCTAGTCAATTGCATTTTGAAAGAAAGATGTTGTGGTAGGCAGCCTCTAAGATGGACCCTAATGATTCCTGCCTAACACCCTTATGTGATCTCCCTTTGAGTGTGGGCTGACAGAAGTGATAGGGTGTTACTTCTGGGGTTAGCTTTAAAAAAAGACTGGGGCGCCTGGGTGGCTCAGTTGGTTAGGCATCTGACTGTGGGCCCAGGTCATGATCTCACGGTTTAGCCTCAAATTGGCCTCTCTGCTGTTAGTGCAGGACCTGCTTGTGATCCTGTGTCCCCTCCTTTCTCTCCCCCTCCCCTGCTCAGGCTCTCTCTCTCTCAAAAATAAACACTTGAAAAAAATAATAAAATAAAAATTAAAAAAAATTAAAAACAGAAAAAAGACTCTGGTTTACATCTTGGGCACACTCTTTCCATCTTGGGTGGCTTGCTATTGGTAAAGAGCTAGCTGACATGTTGTAAGGCAGCCTTGCAGAGAAGCCCATATGGCAAAAAATCAAGGTCTGCCCAGAACCACATGAATGAGCTTGGAAGCAGACTCTGCTCCTTGTGAATCAAATCAAGCCTTTAGATAAGCTGCAGCCCTGGCCAATAGCTTGCCTGCAACCTCATGAGAATCTTTCTTCCAGAGGCACCCAGGTAAACTGTGCCCAGATACCTCAACCATAGAAACACAAGACAATAAATACTTGCTGTTTTAACCTGCTAATCTTGGGGGTAATTTGTTACACAGCTATAGATAATTAATACAGGGGCCAAAGTAATTCAAAGGGAGAAAAAGTCTTCAATAAATAGTGTTGAATCACCTTGATATTTTTATGAAAAAAAAAAAAAACAAAAAACAAAAAACAAAGACTCAACCCTACCTCACACCAAACACTAATATTAATTTGAGGTAGATATTAGACCTAAATGTAAGGGGCACCTGGCTGGCTCAGTTGGTAGAACATGTGACTATTTGGGGGTCGTGAGTTCGAGTCCCACAATGAGTGTAGAGATTACTTAAATATTTTTTAAAACTTCTGCAAAAAACACACAAAAAAAATCTTTACAACTTTGGGTAGGCAAAGATTTCTTAGACAAGATACAAAACTAACCATTAAAGTAAAGGTCAATAAATTGGACTTTATTAATTTTTTTCATAAAGGTTATTTATTTTGAGAGAGAGAGAACGGGGGGTGGGCAGAGAGAGAGAGGGAGAGAATGAATCTAAGTAGGCTCCATGCTCTCAGCACAGAGCTCAGTCAGGGTCTTGAACTCATGACCTGAGCTGAAATCAAGAGTTGCATGCTCAACTGACTGAGCCACCCAGGCACTTTATCAATCGTTTATTTATTTATCATTTTTATTTTTTATTATTTTTATTATTTTTAATGTTTATTTGTGAGAGAGAAAGAGAGAGCACACACAAGCGGAGAAGGGCGGAGAGAGAGGGAGACACAGAATCTGAAGCAGGATCCAGGCTCCGAGCTGTCAGCACAGGGCCCGATGTGGGGGTTAAACCCACGAGCTGTTAGATCATAACCTGAGCCAAAGTTGGACTGTTAACCAACTGAACCACCCAGGTGCCCCTTTCTTTTTTTTTTTTTTTTTTTTTTTAAATTTTTTTTTCAACATTTATTTATTTTTGGGACAGAGAGAGACAGAGTATGAACGGGGGAGGGCAGAGAGAGAGGGAGACACAGAATCGGAAACAGGCTCCAGGCTCTGAGCCATCAGCCCAGAGCCCGACGCGGGGCTCGAACTCACGGACCGCGAGATCGTGACCTGGCTGAAGTCGGACGCTTAACCGACTGCGCCACCCAGGCGCCCCTTTAAGCATCTTTTCATGTGCGTATTGGCCATTTGTATATCTTCTTTGGAGAGATATCTATTCAGGTTCTTTGCCCATTTTATTTATTTATTTATTATATTATTTTTAAAAATATGAAATGTATTGTCAAATTGGTTTCCATACAACACCCAGTGCTCATCCCAACAGGTGTCCTCCTTAATGCCCATCACCCACTTTCCCCTCCCTCCCACCCCCCATCAACCCTCAGTTTATTCTCAGTTTTTAAGAGTCTCTTATGGTTTTTGCCCAGTTTTTAAGAGTTTTTGTTGCTGAGTTGTAGGAGTTCTTTGTATATTCTGAATATTAAACCTTTATCAGATATATGGTTTGCAGATATTTTCTCATTGGCTGTGTTTTATGTACCAGATAATTTTCAAGATGCTGAGAATACAGAGGAGGCTTCCATTCTCATGAAGTTTGCATTCTCTTGGGTAGAGATAGAAGGAAAACAATAAAACAAATAGTTAAGATACTTTGAGAAAATGAGAAGTACCATAAAGAAAATAAAACGGGGTGAGGGGTGTTTGGCCGGCTCAGTAGGAAGAGCATGCAACTCTTGATCTTGGGCTTGTGAGTTCAAGCCCCACATTGGGTGTAGAGATTATAAATAAACAGACGTTAAAAAATTAAAAGAAAAAAGAAAAGGGGTGATAAAATAAAGGTGACCAGTGGGTGGAGGCAGTCCACTTAAGATAGGGTAATCAGTTAAGACCTTTCTCTTAGAAAAGATCTCAGTAATATTTTTAAAAGATCACTTTGGCTGGTCTGTGAAGAATGATTATGTGGTGAGGGGAGATGAAAAGCAAGGTTCCAATGACTGTTCTTTCTTCAGGCTCTTCTTATTTATTTATTTATTTATTTATTTATTTATTGAGAGAGCTCACACATGCATGAGCAGGGGGAGGGGCAGAGAGAGAGGGAGAGAGAATGCCAAGCAGGCTCTGTGCTGTCAGCGCAGAGCCCCGACACAGGACTTGATCTCACAGACTGTGAGATCATGACCTGAGCTGAAATCAAGTCAGATGCTTAACCAACTGAGCCACCCAGGCGCCCACAGGCTCTTCTTTTATACCATAATCAGGCAGTTGTCCCTCCTATTCTCCTGTTTCTAAATTTGTATTACATCGTGGTCATTGGCAATTTGAGTCTAACAAAATGGATTTTGGTCACTTGTAGCAACTCCCTCCATTTCTATGTCATTCAGTGTGTGCTAGATTACATGTGTTAATGGACAATCCCAAATCTCCGTGTCTCAGAACAATACAAGTTATTTCTTGTTCATACTACATATTCTCTGCTAGCTGGCTGAGGGTATTTGCTCTGTGTCTTCCATTTTATGGGCCCAATGCCGATAGTGTAAGCACCAGTTGGAGCATTGCTAGTAGCTGTGGCCAATGGAAAGAGAAAATGGGTAAACTGCACACTGGTATTTAAAGCTTCTTCATAGAAGTGATACATGTCACTTACACTCACATACAAAAGCAAGCCCTATAGTCACTCTGAACTTCAACAGAGCAAGAAAAAAACAATTATATCATGTTCTAGGAAGTTGGGGGAACCAGAAATATTTGAAAATAATATAAATGTCTACTAATACTTCCAAGATCTCTACTAGTACTCCTCAGCACTTAGTAAAATATCTGTCCAAAACTTCCAGACCATATAATTTCCTACAGAATATAATTAGATATATTTACTCATATTAAAGAAATTTATTTCACTCATTTTTATAAAGAGCATTCACCGTGTAGGACATTGCAAACCTTTTACTGGTCTCTTGTAAAACGGTACAAGTGACACGTTTTGTATTCTGAAATCAACTTTAACTTGCTATTATCATTATAATGAAATATTTATATTTGTAGCGTCTGATAAAGATAAGGATTGAACTAATATAATGGTGGAAAAAGTGGAAATTAGGGTTTGGACTTAAAAGATGTTTAAGTATTAGAAGTAGAACTTTTTGACCAATTGAATGTGGTAAACAGATGAGAAGGAACAGATAAGGAATTATCCTTATAATTCCATTAGGAGGTTTCCTAGACCGAGAGACTTACTGGAATGGTGGTGTAATTGCCTATGTAAGGAAAGGCAGTAGTAGCTGGTGTGTAAAGTGAAGGGATGGGTAATTAGTTTCACTTAGGAAATATTAAATTTCAGATGTCTGTGGGAAACTCGCTTCAGCTAAACCCTCTTTTTGTTAGAAGCGTATGAAGATACTGAAAAAGAAACCATTGGAAGGAGACTGGGAAGGGAACATCTAAAATATTGTGTTATATAAATGAAGAGCAAATTTTGAGGGTGTCTTCACTCTGAGGTATTTAAATGTAAACAATTTTTAACCTACTTGAAACAAAACACTCCTCCACTCTCTAAGTGCCCCCTCCACTCTCTAAGTATCTCTGTATCGTCATTATTTTACTTCAGTAATGTCTACAGTTCAGCATTTTAACATTAGTTAAGAGAAAAAAAAAAAAAAAACTTGAAACGAAGGCGGAAGATAATGTAACAATATGCACCAACAGATGGGCAACAGTCACCAAAGTCTAAAAAAGATCTGCAGTGTAAAAATCTGTTAGTGTGCCTCTAGCACTGTCTAGGGGAGAAACAGAATAGTGGAGAAAAAAGGATTCAAGAGTGTGCTGTTGGACAGAGTACAGGACACTGGTTAGAATACAACCTTTACAATTAACTAGTAGTCACATTTACAGAATGCCTCCAATGCATCAGGGACTGTGACAGGTGTTTTAAAATATTTTTATCTCGGAGTAGCTGGGTGGCTCAGTCAGTTAAGCATCCCATTTCGGCTCAGGTCATGATTGAGCCCCACGTCAGGCTCTGGGGTTGTGAGTTCGAGCCCCACGTCAGGCTCTGTGCTGACAGCTCAGAGCCAGGAGCCTGCTTTAGATTCTGTCTCCCTCTGTCTCTGCCCCTCCCCTGCTCAAGATTTGTGTGTCTCTCTCAAAAATAAATAAACATTAAAAAATTTAAATATTTCTATCTCAGAATCATCATGACAGTCGAAGAATAGGTGTGATTGCCCCCAACCTGCAGTTAAAGGAACTGAGGCTCAGAAAGTTAAAAAACCTGTTCAAGGTCAACATACAGTAAAGGAGAGATATGCAGGTTCACCCAGATGGGTCTGACTTCAAGGCCTGGGCTCTTTCAACTATAGCCAACAGACCCCAAACTTGTGCATCAAAATCATTTGGAGAACATATTAAAACACATTTTCCAGTTTCCCACTCAAGATCGTTTCAGGAGATGGTAATATTAGTAGAGTACTTTGTTCTCGTGGACATTGTTAGGATTGAATGTAATCAAGTATATTGGAGTGTTTTATAACTTCAAGTTTAACATAGTTTTGCTTATAATTTAATGGTTTTAGGTTTTTAAAGATTTTTTTAAA
Organism: Leopardus geoffroyi; assembly: GCF_018350155.1. Classification (NCBI taxonomy): domain Eukaryota; kingdom Metazoa; phylum Chordata; class Mammalia; order Carnivora; family Felidae; genus Leopardus; species Leopardus geoffroyi. Next base: position 61,703,617 of record NC_059337.1, on the reverse strand, counting down.
AAAGTAACCTTTACACCCAAGGTGGGACTCAAACTTACAACCCCAAGATCAGGAGTCATGTGCTGTACCAACTGAGCCAGGCAGGGGCCCCTTATGGTTTTATTACATGTAATCATCTAATTCCCTTTCTTTTGATTTTATAGTCAGAAAACAATTTTCTTTTCTTTTTAAATGTTTATTTTGAAAGAGGGACAGAGAGTGTGACTAGGGGAGAGACAAAAAGACACACACACACACACACACACACACACACACACACACAGAATCCAAAGCAGGCTCCAGGCTCTGAGCCTCTGAGCTGTCGGCATGGAGCCCCACATGGGACTTGAACTCAGGAGCTGCAAGATCATGACCTGAGCCAAAGTCAGACACTCAACTGACTGAGCCACCCAGGTGCCCCAATACTTTTCTGATTAAATAGGCTTATTGACTATCTTGAAATAAGAAAAGGGTGCCCCAAACTGTGTTTTGGCTCAGTAACCACATTGTTAATTAATACATTTAATTTCTACTTTATAAATCAGCACTCTTGTCAGTCTGACCAGTGCTAGTCAAATTCCCCAGGCTTAATCATCCCTTTGTTAACTGAAAAAATAGCTTTGAAATCAGAAGAGCTGAGGACTGGAGTTCATAGCAAAAGAGATATGAATTGTTCTAATTGGGGGCTTTCTGGGAGTAAAATATCAGGGTTTGGCCTGGAGGTCAGCCTGTGAATACTACAAAATTAACTCCTTACGGTCTAAGACCACCTTTTTTCAGTATTAGCAGATGGTGTTTTTCTTGGTTCCAATATACCATAGCTAGAACAAGTAGAACCAGAAAATGTAATATGGCCACATCTCTAGCCCCTTTAAAATGCCTCCTGCTCTGTCCACCCCCACTTTCCCCAACAATAGCTGTAAGGTTAGCAAGAAAAGTCTTGTCTTCTATCCTAAGAGAAACTCCAAGCATTATTTCCACTCCTTAGTGGGATTTGCAGTTAAGTTCTACTTAAATTAGCATTATTCTCCACTGACCATAAAAAGCTGGTAGTTTCATTGTAGGCAAGTACTCTCACTGTGTGTTTGTTTGTTTTTTGCAATATTCACAAAAGCACTCAGCAGGCACTAAATGCACGCTCCATGAAGAAAGGTTAAGCGGTTTCCCCAAGACCACAGAAAGGGAACAAGTGGGGGAAGGGGGCACTGAGAGTGCCTCTTCACATCCAGTCACATTCCCATAATTACTGAAGTCGCCTCATTCCCAGCCCAAGAACCAGGCTTTCAAAGGGACATGAAAGGAACACCCTGGAGGTGAGAGCCAGGAAATCGGGAGAGGTGCCTTTCCCGGCATGCTCTGCAGCACACTGAGGGGCGCCAGACGTATCCCGGCGTGCATCGGGGAGCGCCCAAGGGCGATGGTTCTCGGCTCCTGGAGAGGCACGCGAAGTTAAACCGGTAGGTGTGAGCTTACTTAGTTTTGAGACCCGGCTTTCTCGTTTCCCCTTTATGAACGTAACTCCAAAGCGGCGAAAAAGGAGGTCCTTTAACTACCCTCCCTTTCCGCGTGCGAATGACTTTCGGCGCCGCTTCGAGCACGGTGCCAGGTGATTAGCGGTTAGGGGTGGGCCTGAGCTAAACACGTGACCAAACCTGGCAGCCAATGACTAGCCGGGTGGTCCGGCAGCGCGAGGATTCCGGGACCCGTGAGCGGAGCGGCGCGTGGGCCCGTTCCGGTCGGCCCTGGCAGGTACGCGCAGGCGCCTTAGTTGCCACGCGCCCCGTTGGTCCCACGCGCCCAGTGGCGTGTACTTGGCGCGAGGTGTTAAGAGTCTGTTTGGGTGTTTTTGTGGGGGGGGGTAGGGGAAAATGGGGGGGCAGTGGCGTCACGTGGACGCCACAGCCAATCGCAGGCTGAGGCGCACCCACAGCTTTCCCCGGCGCCCCGGGGTGCGACGTGTTCAATGAGGTTCGGCTCAGTCCTCACGGCGCGAGCGCTCTTTCGAAGCGCGTGTGCAGCCTGTAAAATCTGGCCACGGGTTTTCGTGGCGTCCTGCCCTTCTGCGAGCACGGACGACAAGTTCTCGGCAAAATGGCTGCTGGAAAGAGTCGCCTAGCAGGGGGAGCGTTGGGGCCGCGTGAAGGTCACATGATGAGGTTGGCAGCGCGTGCTGCTGGCGCGGGGAAGGGGGAGGGTGGTAGGGGAGAGGCGTGGCCAGTCACGTGCCTTTGACTGAGCCGACCTGTGGTTTTCTTTAGCGTCTTTGCTGCGGTCTGATCCGTCTGCTTTTGCTCCTCCCACTTCGAAGCGTGGCAAGCGTCGGCGAGAGGCTGTATGGTGTAGTGGAATGAGCTGTGGTCTGGGAATTAGGGGTTCTGCGTCTAGGCCTTTGGCTTCTTTCGTAATGATCAAGTCCTGTTGCCATTCTCGGCTTCCATTTTCTCATTTGTATTCTGTGTAGGATTTTTTTAAGTCCTCCCTGTGGTATGTGACCTCTACCTAATCCCACAGTGTTATGCAGATAACAAAAGAATTAACAACGAAATGAGACGAGCCTGTCTCCCCACAAGAAGAACCCCCCCCCCCCCCCCCACACACACTATCCCTTCCATTACTGTAGTGATGTAGGAAACCTGGAGGTAATTTCTTGTAATATTTTGGGCATATTTGTCCATGTTTATCAATTGCATTTATACTCTGTGCCTTCCCACTCAGTCATCTGAAAAGTAATCTTTTAGAGGGTTAGTCTCTGTGTTTCCTGGAAAGAAATCAAGAGGTAAGTAGTATTGTTCTTTAACTGTGGAGCTTGGAAACCAGTAATAGAAGGGATTTGCTAATGCCCCATAAGACTGACTAGAAGGACCTAGAAGTCTTCTCCACTTGGTTGGCCAATATTTGTAAAATTGTTGAGGCTTCCTTGCCACCAGCCTTTGATGTTTTTCATGGTTTTCGCTCCCAGCTCTTCATTTTACCAAGGGTCAGGGCTTTAATGAAATGAGGCAGATATTAATTATGTATTTTTCATATCACTTCTTATGTTTTGTCCTACCCTTTGATGTATCTTAAAGGGCCTTTGAATTTTGTGGGAGCACAATCTGGAAAACCTTTTTTTGAGTAATCTTTATAACAGTAGTTACCATTTTTGAACAATTATGATAATTAACATCTTTTTAGCTTAATACTTTATACATCTTGATTCATTTACTTTTGTTAACCTATATAATGTGGGTACTATTTTCTCCATTTTACCAACAAGGAAAATAGCGACAGAGATTAACTTGAACTAGCTCATATGGCTGGTAATTTCACAGAATTCCAACCGTATTACCTTTTGAAAATTTGACAGAATGATTATAAAGTTCATTTGGAAGAATGAATCTGTAAAGTAAGAATCATTTTGAAAGTAAAGTGTGTGTGTGTGGGGGGACTTGTACTAGTGATTATACAAATAAAACTATGATAAAACAGCAGTAGGTCTGGAATAGAGTAGTGAAACAATAATAAATTTAGAAGTATATAAAACTAGTATTATAAAGATGGCATTTCACATTAGTTGAGAAGGAATTTCAAAATTGTGTTGGAACATTTGGCTGTTTGAAAAGAGAATAAAATGGAATCAAAATGTAAATGAAATCAACGAATTAAATATTTAAATATAAAATGTGAAGTCGGGCGTCTGGCTGGCTTTGTTGGTAGAGCATGTGACTCTTGATCTTGTGGTTGTAAGTTTGAGCTCCATGTTGGGTTTAGAGATTACCTAAAAACAAAACCTTTAACAATTTTTTTTTTTTAAATGTGTGTTTATTTTTGAGAGAGAGCACGCACGCACGAGTGAGAGAGAGGTAGAGAGAGGGAGGCACATAATCTGAAGCAGGCTCCAGGCTCTGAGTTGTCAGCACAGAACCCGAGGTGAAGTTCTAATCCATGAACTGTGAGATCATGACTTGTGAGCCAAGGTCGGACACTTAACCAACTGAGCCACCCAGGCACCCCAAAAATAAAATCTTAAAAAAAAAAAAGTGAAGTCAGAGGATTACTACTTTAAAAAAATGGATAAACATTTTTCCAATCTTGAAACGGGATGAGCTGTTTTAAGCATGACTGTAAAAGCAGAATCCATAAAATGGTGGATATTGTTTGAATTAACAATCTGTAGTTGGTAAAAACATTATGAAGACAAATTTATTCGCTTAGTATTGGTTTAACATATTTATGGACTGCTTACCATGTGCCAGGCATTTTCTCAGGTGTAGGGGATCCAGTGATGAGCAATGCTAGGCAGTTGGTGGGGGGGAAATTTTTGCATCATGTGTTGGACTTACAAGTATAATCTTAATATGTCTAGTAGATGGGCAAAAGACGTGACTAGATAGATCACATACATAGAGAAATGAAAATAATAAAGATAAAAACATTATTTTTCATTTATAAACAAGTAACACAGAACAACTTGCTCCACTGTCCCCCACGTAGTCTGGCAGGTTTGCATGTATGTAATAAACTGTTAATATTGTATTGGCATAGGAGTGAGGAAATTCGCACACATACGCTACTGTTAGTGCATATTTATCTTTGAATATCCTTTTTGAAGGGCATTTTGGCTATCCCTATTGAAAGCATTAAAAACCTGTGTGCCCTTTGACTCACCAGCTTCTCTTATTTTTGTAAGTTTGTAAAGATGTTTATTTAAGAGTTGTCTTTGTAGTATTTTTTTATAATAGCTTAAATCTGGAAAAACTTAAATGTTAAATAATAGGGGATTGGTTAAGTAAATATGGTACTTTTATAGAGGAAAATACCTTATAGCCAATAGGCATGATCTAATGACTTAAAAGCATATATTTTGTTAAGTAAAAAAAAGTTATGAAATTATATGCAGTATGATCACATTTTTGTAGGATTATGCCTATATGTGTCTACAAGTCTAAAATTTACATAAAAGTCTGAAATGGCATATATCAGGGCTGCCTGAGTGGCTCAGTTGGTTAAGCGTCCGACATTGGCTCAGGTCATGATCTCACAGTTTGTGAGTTCAAGTCCTGCATCAGGCTCCGTGCTGATAGCTCAGAGCCTGGAGCCTGCTTTGGATTCAGTCTCTTCCTCTCTCTCTGCCCTTACTTAGCTCACACTCTGTCTCTGTCAAAAATAAAAATAATAAACTGGCATACATCAGGGGTGACTGGGTGGCTAAGTCCATTGGTTAAGCATCCGACTTCAGCTCAGGTCATGATCTCGCAGTGAGTTTGAGTCCCGTATCAGACTCTGTGCTGACAGCTCAGAGCCTGGAGCCTGTTTCAGATTCTGTTTCCTTCTCTCTTTGCCCCTCCCCTGCTCATGCTGTGTCTGTCTCTCTCAAAAATAAATAAACATTAAAAAAAATTAAAATGGCATACTTCAAATGTAAAGTAATGGTGATTTCATTTGCTTGGTAGGGTTTTTGTATGAATTTAAAAGAATAAAACATTTTCTTAGAACAGTTTTAGATTTATAGAAAAACTAAAGACAATGTAGTTTCCATATATCCAGCACCCAGTTTTCCATGTTAACATCTTATGTATGGTGTATATGTTATAAAAAATGAACCCCAATGATTATTGATTTATTATTAACTAAAGTCTGTAGTATAAGATGTCATTTTTTAATTTTTTAACATTCATTTATCTTTAAGAGAGACAGAGTGCAAACTGGGGAGGGGCAGAGAGAGAGAGAGAAAAGAGAGACACAGAATCTGAAGCAGGCTCCATGTGCTGAGCTGTCAGCACAGAGCTTGATATGGGGCTGGAACCTATGAGCTGTGAGATCATGATCTGAGCTAAAGTTGGACACTTAAATGACTGAGTCACCCAGGCGGTACATCTTTAGTTTTTATTTTTTTAAGTTTATTCATTAATTTTGAGAGAGAGTGTGTGTGTGTGCGACCACGGGAGGGGCAGAAGGAAAGTGAGAGAGAAAGAATCCCAAGTTTGATGAACCCAAGTTCAGTGCCGAACTCGAACCCAGAAACTGTTGAGATCATGACCCGAGCTAAAATCAGCTCAAACCCAGGAACCACGGAATGGTGACCTGAGCCAAAACTGAGAGTTGGACACTTAACTGACTGAATCACCCACGTGCCTCAGATTTCTTTAATTTTATCTAATGACGTTTTGTTTTCTTTTGTATTTTTTTAAAGCTTATTTATTTATTTTGAGAGACAGAGACAGCATGAGTTGGGGAGGGACAGAGAGAAAGAGACAGAGAATCTCAAGCAGGCTCCATGCTGCCAATGTACAGCTCCATGTGGGGCTGAACTTACGAAACTGTGAGATCATGACCTGAGCCTAAACCAAGAGTTGGGCTCTTAACTGACTGAGCCACTCAGGTGCCCCTCTAATGTCCTTTTTCTATTCCAGGTACATTTTTTACTGTACCAATGCTTTTTATTATTTAAATTCCAGTTGGTTAACTAACACACAATGTAATATAGTTACAATATAATGATTCATCAGTTCCTTACATCACCCCTGTGTTTATCATAATACTTCATCACTTATTTAACTATTCCCATCCCCACCCTCTTCCCTTCTGGTAACCATCAACTTGTTCTCTGTAGTTTAAGAGTTTATTTCTTGGTTTGCCTGTCTCTTGTTTTTTGTTTTTTCCTTTGCTTATTTGTTTTTGTTTTTTAAATATCTATTTAATTAGTCTCTACATACAGTGTGGAGCTTGAACTCACAACCCCGAGATCAAGAGTTGTATACTCCACTGACTGAGCCAGCCAGATGCCCCTCATTTGTTTTGTTTCTTAAATTCTACATAATGAGTGAAATCATATGGTATTTGTCTTTCTCTGACTGACTTATTTTGCTTAGCATGGTACTCTCTAGCTCCATCCATGTCATCATAAATGGCAAGATTCATTCTTTTTTTTATGGCCAAGTAATATCCATCGTGTGCATGTGTGTGCGTGTGTGTATGTATGCCACATCTTTTTTTAAATTTTTTTTTAAGGTTTATTCATTTTTTAGAGACAGAGACAGAGCATGAGTGGGGGAGGGGTAGAGAGCAAGGGAGACACAGAATCCGAAACAGGCCCCAGGCTCCAAGCTGTCAGCACAGAGCCCGATCTGGGGCTCGAACCCACAAACTGTGAGATCATGACCTGAGCGGAAGTTATACGCTCAACCAACTGAGCCACCCTTGTGCCCCTCACATCTTCTTTATCTATTCGTCAATCAGTGGACACTTGGGCAGTTTCCATAATTTGGCTATTGTTGATAATGCTGGTATACTAATTCTTTATTAATGGATGAAATTCCAGGGAAGAAGGTGTGAGAGGGGAAAAGGAAATGAGGTAGGGAAAAAGTGAAAACAAATAAGGAATGTGCTATCAAGATGGCTATAGCTTCACAAACAAAGCTGATTGCTTGATCTTCCAAGGCATCTCCAGAGAGTTCACAGGAAGCTATTGCCTTTTAGCACCATTACACAGCCACAATACTTTGAGTAATTATGTCTCTTTGAGATCCTTTTAGCTATGATAGCTTCTCAGACTGTCTTTTGGCATATGAAATTTTATTGTCATGTTTTTACTATCAAAACTTATCATCTTGATTCTTCCTTCTGCCTTTGTACAAAGCAAAAAGAGAGACATTGGCTACTTTGACAACCATAACACAAACTCCAGGAATGTCACTGACAGCATGACCTTTGTGACCAAATCCCACAACCGGAACCTCATCATTTTCTTCAATAAAATTCAGACAACCATCGTTGGGTACAGGGCTGTGATTTTTTTTTTTTTTTTTTTTGGTCATTCTTGATCAGCTGGACTCTGACATGCTTCCTGATGGCAGAATTTGGCTGTTTGGCTTCAACCTCTACTTTTTCCAGCACAATTCCCTTTGCATGGGAAGTGCCTCCAAAAGGGTTGGCCTGCAGGGCTGTGCCCAAATGGGCTTGCTTGTACTGTTTACCATGCCACTTCTGATCCCATCTGTGGCTATGGAGCTTCTTGGTAGTATGAAGACCATGACATTTGCCCATTCTGCCAGTGCCATGGGCCTGAGCAAAAGAACTCAGAATTTATTTTTGATAGTCTTGACAGTGTTGAGGCATACTGGTCAGTATTTTGTAATGTGTCCCTCATTTGGGGTTTGGTATTTTTCTCATTATTGATTGGGGTTAGAGTACAGACTATCAGCATGACTTACTACTCTTGGTGTTGACCTTCATCACCTGCTTGTGAGTTTTTTTAAAGCATATTTTGAAATACGTTTTTTTAATGTTTATTTTTGAGAGAGAATGAGTGGAGGAGGAGAGAGAGGGAGACAGAGGATCCAAAGCAGGCTACATCGTGACAGGAGAGAGCTCAATACGGGGCTCAAACTCAGGATCTGTGAGATCATGACTTGAACTGAAGTTGGATATTTAGCTGACTGAGCCACCCAGGCACTCCTGAATTTGTTTTTCAAATGTTTGCTTTTCTGTATTTCTTTTTCTGTACTTTTTCTTAAAAAAAAAAAAAACAAAAAAACAAAAAACACAAAACAAAACAAAAAACCAACTTGTGTTACTTGCAATGCAAAAAATGTTATAACCTTCTTTATGGTTATATCTGTCAATATTTATAGCATGTATAATCAGAACATTGAAAATTCTGATAATGTAGAAAGAGGATAATGGAAGTTATAGTCAAAATAACTGAACAAGTTGCTGACAGGGCTAATTATAGAAAGGAATTAAAGGCATTAGTATAGTATGGCTTGTTTTAACAGTCTTTAAACTATTTTATATCTCTGTTCTAGGAAGAAAAGCCTGATAATCGTGAAATAGATCTAAATCCAAAAGTGGGGAAGCAATTAGTTATGCATGACAGGAGAAAAATATAAATAAGATCAGGGGCACCTGGGTGGCTCAGTCGGTAAAGCGCCTCTTTGTTTTAGCTCAGGTTGTGATCTCTTGATTAGTGGGATCAAGTCCTGCATGGAGCTTTGTGCTGATGGTGTGGAGCCTGCTTGGGATTTTCTCTCCCTCTCTCTCTCTCTGCCCCTCCTCTGGTTGCATACTCTTTCTCAGAATGAAAAATAAATTAAAAATCTTAAGATTAGACCAATTAAGTTAATTTGTTCATTCAACAACAAATAATGAGCCCTGTCGTATGCCAATGATTATACTAAGTCTAAGGATTGAACAGTGAATAAGTCCTTTCTCTCATGGAATTTATATTCTAGTTAGACACTAATAAATAATATGATTTCCGATATTATAAAAATGCTGTGAAGAAAATATTATGAGAGAATAGTGAGTGGTGGTGGTGGGTTTGATGGTTCTTTTAGATAGGTTGTCAGGTAATGTTTCTACATTATCTCTGAACGCTTGAGCGTAATATGAAGGCTTGAGCATAAAGAGACCTGAATGATAAGGAGTGTGCCATACCACCATGGATCATTTCAAATGGTGTGAGAGAATACTAATGCAAAGACTGAGGTGAGAATCAGTTTGTGATTTTCGAGGAAGTGCGAAAAGGCTAGTGTGCTATAGTTGGGAGATTCTTGCTGGAGTAATAATTGGAAGTGGTGGTGGTGGGATACAGTGGTAGGAAATGATACTGGGTAGTTGGTGGTTTCAAATGGTATAGAGTCTGGTACACCAGAAGGGCTTTGTATTTCATTCTAAGTGTGATGGGATTCATTGGACAGTTTTATAAAGGAAAATGACACAGCCTAATTTATGTTTTAAAAAGGTCACTTTGACTGCTATAGAGATAAGAGGGATAGTAGGAGAACATATAGGAAGTCACTGGAATGGTAAGATGCAGTATGATGGCTTGGATCAAGGAGGCAGTGATGCAGTGAGAAGGGGTCCGATTCAGGGTACATTTTGAAGGTAGAACGAATAGAATTTGCTGATAGGTTAGTTGTGGGAGGTGAGAGAAAGAGGGAATCAAAGATGATAAATTTTTTAGCTGTAGCAACTGGTGCCATGTACAGAGGTGAAAACTAGAAGGAGTTAGTTTGGGGTTTACTATGAAGAGTTGAATTGTATAGTGTTGAGTTTGAGATATTACTAGATATCTAGTAATAACCACTGAGGAAGCAGTTGACTGTTTAAGTCTGGAGCTTAGAGTTAAAGTCAGGTCCGTGAATATAATATACATTGGGGATGCCATCAGTATATAGTGTTTTTTTAAAAAAATTTTTTAATGTTTATTTCTTTTTGAGAGAGAGAGACAGAGACAGAGCGTGAGTGGGGAAGGGGCAGAAAGAGAGAGGGAGACACAGAATCCAAAGCAGACTTCAGGCTCTGAGCTGTCAGCACAGAGCCCGACGCGGGGCTCAAACTCACAAACTGTGAGATCATGACTGTGCTTAAGTCGGACACTTAACCGACTGAACCACCCAGGTGCCCCTGTATATAGTGTTTTAAAAATATGGGTCTCATAAGATCAGGCAGGGAGTAAAGAGGGCCAGTGACTGACCCTGAGACTCTGTTGAAAGCATGGACAGAGGAATAAGTTATACTTAGATTTCTTTTGTATCTTCATCACAATACTCCTCTTTGTCTATATGGTACAGTATTAAATCATGCCTTTAAGATGATTGTAATATGACCTCTTTCTGTTTTATGAACTGATTCTGCAGATTTTTGTCACTGCCTACCTGAAGATTTCCACTTTGTGTCCATTACCTGGGAGCATAAATTCCAACTTGCATAGCTTTCATACCAGACCCATCATTGTCTAACTCTCCCTCTCCCTCCATATCCTGCCATGCCCAGTGTGCTCTGCTTGTGTATAGCCCTGCATTTGCCAGGAGTACTCTTTCTCCCCTTCTTACTTTTTGCCTCAAACTCCTGCTCAGTCTTCAATGTCCAGCTTAAATTTGGTGCGTAATTCCCACAGAAGTTGTCTCCTCGCTGCATGGTGCTTCTTCAGCTCTGTCGTTGGTACTTTAATTTATAGCAGATCACAAAATCAGTTGATATTTTGACTGTTTTTTTTATTCATTTGTTTTTTTTTCAGTGCTTAGCATGTGGTAGATGTTCAACCATAATGCTTTGAAAAAGATTGGAAGTTTTGTTTTGGGAAAAGAGTAAATAATTACAACTAGATCTTATAATGCACAGTGGTATAGATTGTTAGCTGAGATTTTCAGGATTTTTTTTTAATGGTCAGTTTTTGGTTTTAATGATATTGTGATAGAATTTAGCTAGTACAAAGTTTAATGAAATGGTGTCAGAAGTCTTAATTCAGAGACATTTTAGGAATGTTTTAATCTCTAGGGCTGAAAAATGCTTATTTCTTTGGAGGCGAGCTTTTATAATAGATTCTTCCTTCACTTGCCTACTTTCCCACCCACCTTCTCAGTAGTCAGGAATTCTATTTTAACATTACACGTGTACTTTGAGCTCTTTGCTAGGAAGAAGCCTAATGTAAAAATCCAGTAGAATCAGCAGTACTCGCCCCAGGAATGTCCATTAAACTGTTGCGTAGAGGGAGGCTTAGTGGTGTAAATTGTAGGTGTGAGGGTTTCAGTCTGTGAGCTCAAAGTAGGGTTAATTATTTTGTCATTCAGTCCTAAGCATGTATTGAACACCTACCATATATGGGCACTGTATGAGGTGTTGTGGGGGACTCACAAAAGAAATAAAAGACATGGTTCTCTGCGCATGAATATCTGACAACTTAGTGGAAGAACTGAAACGTAACATTAAAAAATAATCTTAACAAGCAGTGTATCATTAAGTGCAAAGTACTGGGGTATAAATCAAGGAGTTTGCATTTCTTAAGTACATAATTGTATTCTCAGGGTTATATGCAGTCTTATCTTGCATCAGTTTTCAACATTTTGATTTTCAAACTCTGCATTTTCTCCTATCCTTTAACATCTTTAGTTTCATTAAGATACTGATTTGGCTCTTTGTTGGATATAACAAAAGTCCTATGTTGGAAGAGATTGTCCTGTCAGTACTTGGATTCAAACATTTTATTTTTTCATGTCTGCAAAGCAAATATTATACATAATTTGAAAAAGGCAGAATGTCATTTATCCTTTATAAGTGTGACTGTGGCATACTTTAATAGTTGTTCTATGTGTGTAGGTTTTCCTAGACGTATTTTTCTATCTAAAGGTGGGGAGAAGATTATAGAACATAGGAAACGAATTTTGTGGGTATGTGAATAGGAGTTTAAAAATACTGATTTTTGTATTTGGATTACAAAAGCAGTTTTATAATTCAGATTTGAAGAATTAAAAAACCTAGATAAACACAAAGAAAGAGATAAAAAAGTTTTTAAAATATTTTATTTTTTGCATCCAACGTGGGGCTTCAACTCCCAGCCCTGAGATCAAGAGTTTATGCTCTCCCGACTGAGCCAGCCAGGCACCCCAGGAGATAAAAATTTTTAATATGCTATCACTGTTAACCTTACTGATATGCATCTAGGCTTATTTTATTTTATGCCTTTTTGTTTTAGTGGAAAGTTTTGTTCTTTTAGTAAATAAAATGAATAACTTAGATACCTTTAAAAGCAAGCGGCTATTGTCTTTCCATAAGGTTTATCTAATCAGATTAGTCTCTACACAGTTCTTCAGTGACTTCTCAGAATAAATGGAATCAAGTTGAGACAAGTTCAGATTCTTTAGCTTAGTACATGCAGCCTGCTACTGTATAGTTTATGTCATTTGCCATGCTTCTCCCTCATACATAGCTTTGATTTATCTGTACTACATGTACTACTTTCAGGCCTGTGGACAGGGGTTGGCAAACTTTTTCTCTAAAGGGCAAGATAATAATAAACTTTTTTTAATGTTTATTCATTTTTGAGAAAGAGACAGAGACAGAGCATGAGCAGAGGAGGGGCAGAAAAAGAGGGAGACACAGAATCTGAAGCAGGCTCCAGGCTCCAAGCTGTCAGCACAGACAGCTAACGCGGGGCTCGAACTCATGAACAGTGAGATCATGACCTGAGCTGAAGTCAGATGCTCAACCAACTGAGCCACCTGGGTGCCCCTTAAGCTTTGTGGGTCTTATTGTTTCTGTCACACCTATGCAACTCTGCTGTGGTAGCATGAAATCAGCCATAGACAACATGTAAACAAATGATTATGGCTGTGTTCCAGGAAAACTTTATGGGCGCCGAAATTGGAATTTCATTTAATTCTTGCATGTCATAAAATTTTATTTTAACTTTTTTTCAACCATTTAAAATGTAAAAACCATTCTTAGTTTGTGGGCTGTACAAAAACCCATGGGAGAACATGACTTATAGGGCTGCAGTTTGCTGACCCCTGCTCTAGTGTACCAAACTTGCTGTGCCTCTGTCTTACTCAGTACCTCCTACCTTCTGTATTCTTCCCTAATGTGACTGTTTTGCTCAAAACTACCTTAGATGGTGTAATCTCAGTGAAGTCACAATTTGTTTTAGATCTTTTTCTGGTGATGGAAATATTTTGTTCAAACCTCTGTCATTGTGCTTATATACAGCTGTATTTTTTTTTAAATTGTAGTAAAATATATATAAAATATACCATTGTAACCATTTTTAAATATACAGATTTTTGACATTAAGTACATTCACATTGTTGTGCAACCAGTCACCACCATTCGTCTCCAGAATTTTCATCTTTCTAAGCTGAATCTCTGTATTCAGAAAATACTAGCTTACTGTTCTTTCCCTCCAGTCCCTGGAAACCACATTCTACTTCTGTCTCTATGAATTTAACTACTGTAGGTACCTCTCATAAGTGGAATCATGCAAAATATTTGTCCTTTTGGAACTACCTTATTTCGTTTAGCCTAATGTCTTCAGGGTTCATCCGTGTCATAGCATGTGTTAGAATTTCTTTTTAGGGGTGAATAATATTCCACTCTATGTAGATACCACATTTTTTTGGTTTACAGCAGAATCTGAAGCAGGCTCCAGGCTCTGAGCTGTCCACATGGAGCCTGACACGGGGCTCAAACCCACAAGCCGTGAGATCATGACCTGAAGTTGGACACTTAACTGACTGAGCCACCCAGGCCCCCCTCTGTTTTCAATTGTTATGAATGTATATCTAGAAGTAGAATTGTTGAATCATATTGCTTAATTTTTTGAGGCACTGCAGTGGTTGAACCATTGTTACTGATGTTTTAAAATACTTTTTTGGGAATAATTTTAGATTTATAGAAAGGTTGCAAAGATCATACAGGATTTCTGTATACCCATCACCCAATTTACTCTAACGTTTACATTTTTTTCTTTTAAGTGTTTATTTATTTTGAGAGAGAGAGAGAGAAGTGCAAATGGAAAGGAACAGAGAGAGAGATCGAGAGAATCCCAAGCAGGCTTTGTGCTGTAAGTAAAGAGCCTGATATAGGGATCCATCTCATAAACTGCATGATCATGACCTGAGTTGAAATCAAGAGTAGGATGCTCAACAGCTGAGCCACCCAGGCGCCCCTCCCCTAATGTTAACATCTTACATTACTGTGGTACATTTGTCAAAACCAAGAAACCAATATTGTTATATCACTGTTAGTAAACTCCAGACTTGACTTGGATTTCATTAGTTTTTCTATTAAAGTCCATATTCTGTTCCAGGATCTAATTGAGGATACTGCATTGCAGTTAGTCTGTATGTTGTCTATTATACTTAATGTGGAGAGTGGTACATAACAAAAGGAGAATGTTTCTTGAATAAATTAATCACCTTTTAATTTCTCTCTCTCTCTCTCTCTCTCTCTCTTTTTTAATGTTTAGTTTTTGAGAGAAAGAGCACAAGTGGGGCAGGGGCAGAGAGAGGGGACAGAGGATCCAAAGCAGGCTCTTCGCTGACAGCAGCGAGCCCAGTGTTGGGCTGGAACCCACAAATGGCTGGATCATGACCTGACCAAGGTTGGTTGCTCAACTAACTGAGCTACCCATAGGTGCCCCCTCCCCCCCCCCCTTTTTTTTTCTTTTTTAAAGTTGATTTATTTTGAGAGAGGGAGTGTGTGTGCAGGGGAGAGGCAGAGAGAGCAGGAGAGAGAGAATCCCTAGCAGGCTCTGCACTGTCAGCACAGAGCCTGATGAGGAGCTCTATCCTACAAAACTGCAAGATCTTGACCTGAGGCAAAACCAAGAGTTGGATGCTTAACTGACTGAGCCCTCCAGGCGTCCTATAATTTTTCTCTCCTTTTTTTGGAATGTTCATTAACCTTCCTTTAGGTTTAGTTAACTGATTTATTTTCCCTTCTTCCTTTCCTCTTCCTCTACCACCTGTTTCTAAGGTCCATTCCAATTTTTTTCACTATTTTTGAAGAAAAGTAATCATGGTATATGGGGCAAAGACCATTAACTATGTACTCAAGTTTGCTCTCCCTTTTTTGGGGGCACACAGCTAGTCAGAATTCCCCAATTACTATTGTAGTTTGATTAGATCGCGTGACTTACTTTCTCTAGTGGAATGTGAATGGTAGTGGACCTGACCTCCCTCATGTGTTCTTTTGTTTGCCTCCCGTGGCTATATGGGATGTAACATCTGGGACAGCCTCGGAAGCCTTGTATTCAAGATAGAATTGCTGTCAGCCTCAGTCTTGGGATGACTCTGGAAGGGAACTGGCTTAATTAATGATCTGAATATTCACTCACCAGACTGGTAATTGGGGATCTCTTTGTGTAGCCTAGCCTAATAAGTATACTGCGTGCCTACTTTTGATTTGGATTTATGTGAACCTTGATTTTTTTTTTAAAGTTTATTTATTTTGAGAGAGAGAAAGAGCAGGTGAGAGAGCAGAGAGGGACAGTGAGAGAGGGAAAGAGAATCCCAAGCAGGCTTCATGCTGTCAGTGCAGAGCCAGTCTTGGGGCTCAAGCCCATGAACTGTGAGATCATGACCTGAGCTGAAATCAGGAGTCGAATGCTTAACTGAATGAGCCCCACTAGGGGCCCCTGAACCTTGAGTGTTGATTTAATTAGCATTATATAATTATATTGGGAAGACTAGGGAATGGGAAGTGTGCACGTACATGGAGATGTGAAGAGGAAAGAGAGCTAGATCTCATATGGTGGGAAGTTAATAGTGCCTAAAACTGGAGAAAAGAAGAAAAAAGCATGTAATGATAAGGAGGTGTATACCAAAAGAATCAGCCATGAAAGTTGAAAATTTGACCCTGGGAATTGGGAAATTGTTGTAGTGGAAGATAACTGACTTTTGTAAAAAGCCGTTGTATGTATTTACCTCTTTAGTCTCTGTTCATGGATAACTTTGATAAAACGAAACAAACCGAATTGAAGATCCGGGTAAAGAACAAGAACAAAAAACCCCAGTCAGATTCTGAGTCTTCTTTACAAAGCCACAAAAGGCAATCAGTCACTTTTTGCTAAATATATCTGGTGATAGCTTACCACTTTGTGATGAAACTTGTATTATTGTTGTGTGGTTTTAGAGGTCAGGGATTTTTCCTTGTACTGACATGAAATCATCCGTCCAGAGACTTCCATTCCAGGACCCTCTAGAGCATATGGAATATTTTATTCCTGCTTCCATGACATCCTTCAAATGGCCCTTTTACATTATCTTTGTAAAAAAAAATTATCTTCTCACATCTTAAATTTTCTAGGCAGTGATAATGAAAATCATTTTTGATTTTGAGACCAATTATCATCAAATCCTTGCAAATTCTTGTGGACTGTTCAGTGGCTCATGACTGATTTTTGGATGTCGATTTGTTGGTTCTGCATAGACTTTCCAGGAATTTGAGGAAGTTCCTCTGGGCTTGGTGGTGTACTCTCACATGCCACAGAATTCTATCCTTACCAATAGCAAGACAGTGTTCTGAAGAGAGCCCAGGTCTCCTACTCTCACGTCATCACAAATTCTTTTTATACTTGAGGTTTTGCCTGGAGTGATTGGATATGGCTTGTTTCTTTCTTATTTAAGCATGTTAGTCCTAATGTTGTGGGCTGCTACTATCAATTTTGTCATCCTGCTGCAAAACCAACAGCTCACTGCCTATTCTGCCCACATTCCTCTGGAGAAGGAAGTGATGGCCATTCTGGTCCTTTGTTGCACATACAGCAAAGGCTGGATATAACATGTGTGAAAGAATAGAGGAATAGTTAGTAAATTGTAGTATTAAAAGTAGAAAATACAGGGGTGCCCAGGTGGCTCATTTGATAGGGCATCTGACTCTTGATCTCGGGGTTGTGGGTTCAAGCACCACACTGTCTTGAAGCCTCCTTAAAAAAAAAAAAAAAAAAGAAAAAAAATACAAATTAAAAGCTCTGTAGCAACTTGGAAAATATGTTCTCAAATTAATGGTAAATGAAGAGTAGAACCCCAAATGCCAAGATTATTGCTTTAAGTTATGAAAAAATTAAATATATATAAAAAATATATATGTGCATATGGAAATTCAGAGTTATGGTTAGTGGTAAGATTGTAGGTATCTGAAATTATGTTATTTCTTGTTTTATTTTCTGTGTTCCTCTCTAGAAAGTAAGCTTTAAGAGGGTGAGGGATTTTTGTCCCAGAACAGTTCCTGGCCTATAGTAGTTTTTCAATAAATACTTGTTGATTATTTAATGAATTAATGGCTTTAATGTTTAATGCTCTGGTAATGCTTATTAAAATTAAACAAAAACAAAAAACTAAGAAAATTGTCAATGATTAAAAAAAAAACTTTTTTAATGTTTATTTTTGAGAGACAGAGTGTGAGCAGGGGAGGGGCAGAGAGAGAGGAAGACACAGAACCTGAAGTAGGCTCCAGGCTCTGAGCTGTTAGCACAGAGCCTCACCTGTGGCTGGAACTCAGAAACCGTGAGATAGTGACCTGAGTGACCTGAGTGAGTGACCTGATAGTGACCTAAAGTCCCATGTTTAACTGACTGAGCCATTCAAGTGCCCCTCAATGATTTCAGTCTTTGTTTAATACATTGTAGGGTCTGCATATTCTCACCACCTTTACTGACCTCCTTTGGTCCTCTTAAAACATGATTCCCCAAGGGATACCTCAGTGGTTCAGTCAGTTAAGGGTCCAACTTCAGCTCAGGTCATGATCTCACAGTTCGTGGGTTTGAGCCCCGTGTCGCACTGACAGTTCAGATCCTGGAGCCTGCTTCAGATTGTGTCTCCCGCTCTCTCTGCCCCTCCCCCCTTGTGTGTGTACGCACACACTCGCTCTCTCTCACTCTCAAAAGTAAACATTAAAAGGGGCTCTTGGGTCACTTGGTCGGTTAAGGGTCTGACTTTGGCTCAGGTCATGATCTCATGGTTTGTGGGTTTGAGCCCCACATCAGGCTCTGTGCTGACAGCTCAGAGCCTGGAGCCTGCTTTAGATCCTGTCTCCGTCTTTCTGCCCCTCCTCTGCTCATGCTCTGTCTCTCTGTCTCTCTCAAATATAAAATAAAACATAAAAAAATAAGATAAATGTTAAAAAAGATGATGCCCCCAACAATATATTAGTCCAGATTTAGGCAAGCCGGTTTAGCATATAGAGGAATTATTTCCTCTCAGGATCTGGATGCCATACCTCCATTGTAGAGTTTTTTGCAGATGTGTCCCACTGTTGGCTTATATTGAACTTAATTTGTTGGTATTTAAAATTTTAGTTTTGCTAGGAGCATCTGGCTAACTCAGAACATGTGAGTCTTGATCTTGGGACTGTTAGTTTGAACCCCATGTTGAGTATAGAGATTACTTGAAAATAAAATCTTTAAGAGAAAAAAATTTAGTTTTCCTAATACATTTTATAAGAATTGCTAACTCTTTCCCCAGTGTGTTTACTTGCTGATACACTAGAACTGGCCAGCTTGCCTTTCATGTATTTTTGTCTTCCCTATTCACTTTCACTAGAAGTGGTAATAAGTAGTAGAACATTTGGAGTGCCTGGCTGGCTCAGTCGGTAGAGCATGTAACTCTTGATCTTGAGGTTGTGAGTTTGAGCCCCATATTGGACATAGAGCTTACTTAAAAAAAAAAAAAAAATTTAAAAGATGGGTAGCCAGAGAATAAAAGAAATAAAACCTCTGGAAATTTACACATTTTACAATTATTCTCCAAATAATTTAATGATGACTATATGTTTCCTAGGGGCCTTCTTCAGAATTCCTGAAAAGGCAGGAGGTAAGTACCTGTATAAAAATCAGAAACTGATCTCTTGGGCACTGTCTTCAAGTGACATTGCAAACCTCTTTTTTCCCAGGAAAATGCGAATTATAGTCTTATTCTGATTTCCCAACATTATATTCAAATTCTTGTCAACTCCTATAGGCCCTCCATTTTCCTGGTTGTCATTGATTTTTATATTCATAGACTAGGGGTTGGCAAATTTTTTTTGTAAAGGACCAGATAGTAAATATTTTAGGCTTTATGGGCTAGAGGGTCTGTGCCTCAACATTTCAACTGTTCTCTTGTATCAGAAAAGCACCCATAGGTGATACATAAGTGAATGAACATGGCTGTGTTTCAGTAAGACTATTTACAAAAACAAACATTAGACCAGCCAACCAACAAACAAACACTAGGCCAAGTAGTTTGATGACCCTGATCATAGACCTTTACCATTCATGAAGATAGAATAATAGAAATCTAGGTTGGAAGTCATTTTCTTTCAGAATTTTTGAAGTTTTTATTTATTAATTTTGAGAGGGGAGGGGCAGAGAGAGAGGGAGAGAGAATCCTTAGCAGGCTCCGTAGACTGTCGTCGCACCCATAGACCTACGAGGGGCTCAATTTCATGATTTTGAGATCATAACCTGAGCCAAAATCAAGAGTTGGATGCTTAATCCACTGAGCCGCCCAGGCGCCCCCCCCCCCACCCCTTTGCCACCGCCCCCCCCCCCCCCCCCCCCCCCCCCCCGTCTGAATGCCTCTTAACAGGTTGCTTAAATTCTCATCACTTTCCTTATCAGTACAATAGGGATAATAAAATCTACCTCAGGCCTTTCTGAAGATTAATGAGATTAAGAATGTAAAGTGCTAAAAACAATGCTTGGCATATAGTAAGCACTTAGTAAATGGTGATGTAATCATCATTTTACAAACTGAAATGCCTTTTTCAGTGGTTTTGGCAGGATTCCTATGGTGTGGAGTCTTTTTTTTTTTTTTTTTTTGGTGGAGTTTTGATTTCATAGACAAAGTCCGGGATAGCTTGAAGTGTTTGTTACTAGAAGATTTTAAGGTAAAGGAATGGGAATGGGACAGTCCTATAGCCCTGAGCCCTTTCTCTCTAGGGAAAATAGAGAAAATAAGAGTCACATAGAATTTGGTCTCAAGTTGTACTCCCTGAGTTAGAGAGGTCAGAGTACACGTGTACCTTTCTCCCCGCTGGGTGACCTCTTACCAGGATTATTTGTGTTAATGTCATAGTGTTTTCAAAGCTGTTAAGTGTATGTATATTTTCAAAATGAAAGCTTTTCAGCACTGGATGTTACTTTTCAGTTGTTTTAAGGTGTTATAACTGCCTTTTTATTTTAAATAGTGCCAGTTCTTGCACCCAGCATTTTATATTGCCTCTGAGAATTTAAGATAATTAGATCAATAGAGGTAACCAATATTGGTGCCATTTGAAATAGCAGATTTTTCCAGATTGAAATATTTTTATTTTTTTGAACATATTTCATTTATTTACTACTGATAACAATATTTTTAAATAACTCATTTGAGCAGGTTATTTTTCTTGGAGGTAACATTAATGGAATGGAAAACCTTTATGAATTAATATGCATAAAAATTACCAATGCTGTGATTAAGTTTGATGTATTTAAAACAATTATGTCAGTGATTAGGTGGCATAGTCAGAAAGTTATAGCAATATGTAATCCCAAGGAATCTAATAAACTGAGGGAAAACGGAAATACTTCACTGATCAATAATATTAATTTATTGGAGCACTTGGGTGGTTCAGTCGGTTAAACTGAAATATTTTTATATAGAAGCATACTTTATTTCCTAAAATTCTCCTTAAATTTTTCTTTTCTTTTTTTTTTTTTTTTTTTATGACATTTGCCTTTAGAGTGGCATGCTGGTAAACGTGGATAAGATCAGACTTCTTCTGCATTGTCTTTATGGGAAATAGGGAATCATAAAAAGCGTCTGTCATTTAAACATTTTTATTCTGGGGGCACCTGGGTGGCTCATTTGGTTAAGCATCTGACTTGATTTTGGCTTGGGACATCGTCTCATGGTTTGTGAGTTTGAGCCCTGCTTGGGACTCTGCGCTAGTAGCGCGGCGCCTGCTTGGGATTTTGTCTTTGCCTCTCTTGCTAGCTTGCTCGCTTTCTCAAAAAGAAGTAAATAAACTTAAACAAAAGGTTTTAATTTTGATGAGCTTAAGATTATGAGATACATTTGCCTTACACTAAAACGTCAGCAGCTTTAAATTCAGCTGGTTATTTTACTAGTGTTTGGTCCAAAGGTGTGAGAAATTCATCCCCATTCCTGGAAAAATAACCTACTTCTATGCCAGGCATTGTGTTAAGCGCCATTATCTAATTTAATTTCCTAAGTGGTCTCTTCGTCCTGACCTTGGTTTCTTATAGTATAATTTTAAAATAGCAGCTAGACAGGTGCTGTTAAATCAGAGATGGCTGTTAAAATGCTGTTAAAGTCAGGTTATGTCATGCTGAAAACCCTCCAATGGCTTCCTATTTCTAGCAAAATGAAAGCTAAAATCTTTGCAGTGGCCTGTAGGGTTCTATGTTGACCTGGTCCCCTCTTAACTTCTCTGACCTCCATCTTTTACCATTTACCCTCCACTCTGCCTGTCTCCTTAGCCTCCTTGTTTTTCCTTGATCATGCCCTTTCATTTCTGATGTTTTCTGTCTGGACCTGCATGGCTTGTTTCCTCAATTCTTCTATGTCTTGATTCAAATCTTGCTTTTTTTTCCCTTTCCCTCTTTTCTTTTTGGTTTCTGTAGCATTTATTACTAGATAACATATCATATATTTATTTTGCTTGTTTGATGTTTCCTTTATTAACATTTAAGTACCACAGGGCAGAGATTTTTGTCTGTCTTGTTCACTGCTGTTTCTACATCTCATAGAACAATGCTGGCGTACAGAGTAAGTGCTCAGGAAATGTTTGCTGAGTGAGTGAATAAATTGCCACAATACTGTGATGTGGGCACTGTTACTGCTTTCTTTCTGCACATGAAGAAACTGAAGGCCAGAGAGGTTAAATAATTTGCATAAGGTCACAGCATTCTTACCCCGCCTGCTGAATGGCTTTATCTCCTATTATATCTCACCATGTCTTCCTTACCTAGTCATAGACACTATTTTTGTGTGTGTGATTATCATGTACATATTCAAGCTTCTGTGCCTTTCTTCTTGTTATTTCCTCAGTGGGAATTTTCTTCTTTCTTGCTCCCTACTTAGGTAGAACTTTGCAGAAAAAAATGGTGATTTAGAGAAGAGTCAAGGGTATGAAGTTTGGGGAGGTGGAAGAATGAATGCTGTGAACTAAGGTCATATGGTGGGAAACACATGTAGTGTCAGGGAGCAGTTTGGCTAGAATGAGATTTTGTTTAGGGGTGTGATAGAAGGTACAGTTAGAGAAGGGGAGAGCATTAAGGCACTGTTACAGGGAACTTTGAGCTTCTGACTAAGGAGTGGGTGTTTTTATCTTGTTGCCCTTGGAAGGTTTTTGATCAGAAGAGTGATAATGCGTAACACTGCTTTTATAAAAATGTTTGATTTTGCTGTAGTGATAAGAATGGGTTAGAGTGGGAAGAAGCTAAAATTAGGAAGAAGATTTAGGAGATTATTATAGTGGTATAGTCCTGAAGTGAGGCAGTAAGGGCTGAAATTGAGAAGTGAGAGTGGAGGGGCTCCTGGGTGGCTCATTCGGTTAAGAGTCTGACTCTTGATTTTGGCTCAGGTCATGATCTCATGGTTCGGGAGTTTGAGCCTCAAGTAGGTCTCTCCTCTTACAGTGGGGAACCTTTTGGGATTCTCTGCTTCCCTTTCTCTCTGCTCCTTCCCTGCTTACCATCTCTCTCCTTCTCCTATCTCAAAAATAAATAAACATTAAAAAAAGAACACAAAAACTTAAGTCCCCCCCCCCCCCCAAAGAAGTGAGAGTGGAAATTAAAGCACAGAGATGAGATAGTTAAAATATGGCTTCTAAAATTCAGATTCCTTGTTGTGGTCTACAACATGCTACATGATCTTACCTTTCCCTATCTCTGCAACCTTACCTCCTGCCACCTTTCCTTTCATTCTCTAAGGTGTAGCCACACAAGCTGTTTCTTTTCTTTGAATGGGCTGTTTGTCTTCACTTCAGTGCCTTTTGGACTTACCTTCTCTTTGCCTTGAGTGTTCTTCTCTAAGTCTGGTTCCTTCCTGTCATTCAGTTCACAATTTAAATCACCTCTCAGGTCTTTCCTGATAACCAGGTTTAAAGCAACCTCCCTTATTGCTTCATTGTTTTTTGCTATCACCATAGTATAAAATCATTACTTGGTTTTAAAGAAAGAGTTTGCCTGGCATATTTTTTTTTTTCCTGAGCATATTCTTTTAATTTTTAAAATTATTTTTGGGGTGCCTGGGTAGCTCAGTGCACTGGTTAAGCCTCCGACTTTGGCTCAGGTCGTGATCTCGCAGTTCATGAGTTCAAGCTCTGGGTTGGGTCTCTGCTGACAGCTTGGAGCCTGGAGCCTGCTTTAGCTTCTGTGTCTCCCTCTCTCTCTGCCCCTCCCCCACTCATGCTCTGTCTCTCAAAAATAAATAAACATTAAACAAATCATTAAAAATTTTTAAAATTATTTTTTCTTAAAAAATTTTTAATGTTTATTTATTTTGAGAGAGAGAGAGAGAGCACAGAAACGGGAGGGCAGAGAGAGGGGGGACAGAGGATCCGAAGCAGGCTTTGTGCTGACAGCAGAAAGCCTGATAGGGGGCTCAAACTCAAGAACTGTGAGATCATGACCTGAGCCAAAGTCAGACAGTTAACGCAGTGAGCTACCCAGGGCCCAGAGAGAGAGAGGCAGAGACAGAGACAGAGAGACAGAGAGAGAGAGAGAGAGAGAGAGAGAGAGAGAAGAGAATCTTAAGCAGCCTCCATGCTGCTGGTGCAGAGCTTGATGCAGGGTTTGAGCTTATTATGAATCTTGAGATCACTGCCTGAGCCGAAATCAAGAGTTGGTTGCTTAACCTACTGAGCAAGATCAGTATAAAGTATGATCGAAGGGGAGTATTTATGGCAGGAAATGATGGGAAATAAAAGATGAAGGGACTTTTTGAGACCACTGTGTGGGTTATCTTGAAAATCAGGACACCTCTCTCACTCAAAATAGATCAACATTATAAAAAAGCATGAGGCAGGGGCGCCTGGGTGGCTCAGCTCTTGACTGCCTGGCTCTTGATTTCGGCTCGGGTCATGATCTTACGGTTTTTGAGTTTTGGGCTTTGTACTGACAGTGTGGATCCTGCTTGGGATTCTCTCTCTCCCTCTCCTCCTTTCAAAATAAATAAATAAACATATATGTATATATAAAAAGAAAATCAGGACAGTTAATGGACACAGGTTAGATGAAAAGAATTCATTTATTTAACAAACTTTGTATTGAAATAAAATTTCAGAAACATACAGGATCATTCTTTGAGGTGGGTGAGTAAATTTGCAGCAGTATGGTTTATTCATTCTTTACAAAGGTTATTTAACCTTAGCTGATCCTTATACCAGATTCTTTTCAAAGGAGAGGATAAAGTCCTTATCTTCACAATTTTACTAAAATTTTACCTACAGTGCTTCTTTATTTTTGGTGGTAGATAAACATAAAATTTACCAATTTAACCATTTTTAATAGTACATAAAATATTTACATCATTGTGCATCAGTACCATCTGTCTCCAGAGCTGTTTTATCTGTGCAAACTGAAACTCTGTGACCATTAAAACCACTAATTTTCCATTCTCTTTTTTTCTAGGTCTTGGCAATTACCATTCTGTTTTCTGTCTCCATGAATTTGACTTTGCTGGGTATCTCATATAAATTGAATCATATAAAATATTTGTCCTTTTTTGCCCAGCTCATTTTACTAAGCATAATGGCTTCAAGATTCATTTCTGTTGTAGCACGTGTTAGAATTTTCTTCCTTTTTAAAGCTGAATATATTCCATTGTATGGATATACCACATTTTGTGTAGGTATTCATCAGTGGACATTTGGGTGGTTTCCACCTTTTGGCTACTGTGAATAATATTGTTATGAACATTGCAGTAGAAGTGTCTGAGTTCCTGCATTCAGTTCTTTTAGGTACACGCTCAGAAATGGAATTGCTGGATAATTTGGTAATTCTTTGTTTAACTTTTTGAGGAATCACCAATTGTTTTCCACAGTAACTGTACCATCTTATATTCCCATTTGCCATGCACAAGGTTCTAGAATTGCTCCACTTCCTTGCCAATGCAAGCAAGTTATTTTCTGTTTCTTTGATTATAGTCTTAATGGGTATGAAGTGGTAAATATCTCATTGTGGTTTTGATTACTAGTATTTTGATAGGAATTGCATGAGTCTGTAGATTGCTTTGGATGGTATGGACATTTTAACAGTGTTCTTCCCATCCATGATCATGTGTACTACCACTTTTTTTTTTTTTTTAAGTTTATTTATTTTGAGAGGGAGAGAGAGTGCATGTGAGCTGGGGAAGGGCAGAGAGAGAGGGAAGGAGAGAATCCCAAGCAGGCCCTGTGCTGACAGCAGAGATCCTGATGTGGGGCTAAGACTCGTGATGAACTGTTAGATCATGACCTGAGCCAAAGTCGGACGCTTAACCGACTGAGCCACCCAGGCAACCCTGTACCAGGGTTTTTAAATCTAGTAAATTTTTAAATCTAGTAAATCTAGTAAATCTAGTAAATCTCTCCGTTGTCTTCTGGGTATAAGCAAAGGCTCTTGATAATATATCACTACCACTTAGTTTATGACATGTTGATATAAATAGTGGTAGTAACTACCTTGTTATTAGAAGATTGTCATTAACTATTAAGTTATAATATAGGAAGCCACTTAGTTGGGATGATGGGCTCTAATTTTTCATGTAGATTTTTTTTATGATATTATCACCATTATAAATTATCCAAATGTTACATAATCTCTATCTGGAAGATGAAAATTATCATTGTATTTGTTTTCCTTGTTTTTCTCCCAGTAGGAGGTATTTTTATTATATTTTCCAGTTTTGACCAGGGGTATGCTTAATAGTGGTCACCTTGCTTTTAACCTCTATTTGCTTTCTCCAGTTCGTTGATGCAGATGGACTTTAATGATACTAATGTAAGCCCTTCACTTGCTCACTTTAGCAGTCCCATAACCTCATGGTCACTCTGAATGGAAATATTTTCTGCTGTGGTTCACCTGATAAAAAGATGAGTCAAGGGGCGCCTGGGTGGCTCAGTCGGTTAAGCGTCCGACTTCGGCTCAGGTCATGATCTTACGGTTTGTGGGTTCGAGCTCCGCATCAGGCTCTGTGCTGACAGCTCAGAGCCTGGACCCTGTTTCAGATTCTGTGTCTCCCTCTCTCTCTGCCCCTCCCCCACTCGCGCTCTGTCTCTCTCTGTCTCAAAAATAAATAAACATTAAAAAAAAAATTAAAAAAAAGATGAGTGAAGTCAGTTACACTTTTGCATAAGATAGAATATCAAGTTTTAATTTTTCTCTAAAAGAAATACGTCATAGGGGCTCCTGGGTGGCTCAGTCAGTTGAGCATCGTACTCTTGATTTTGAACATTGTACTCTTGATGTTGGCCCCTGTCATGGTCTCGAGGTTTGTGGGATCAGGCCCCACGTTGGGTTCTGCGCTGGCAGTGTGGAGCCTGCAAGATTCTCTCTCTCCTCTGTCTCTGCACCTGTCTATCAAATAAATAAACAGAAAAAAAAACTCATTCTCTTTAAAAATAGAAAAAGAAATACATGATAAATATCTCTAGAAACATGAAAGCCCAAAGCAGTTAACACTAAAAGCACTGAATAATGTGTTAATAGCTACATTAAAAAAATTGTTTTTAATGTTTATTTATTTTTGAGAGAAACAGAGAGTGGGGAGGGGCAGAGAGAGAGGGAGACACAATTTGAAGCAGGCTCCAGGCTCTGGCTGTCAGCACCAGACCCAATGTGGGGCTTGAACTCAAAGACAGTGAGATCATGATCTGAGCCAAAGTCGGACACTTAACCGACTGAGCCACCCAGGCACCCAATAGTTACATTTTTAATCTAAATACGGAGTCATTGTAAGGGTTGCCAAACACATCTGGTAATCTGATCAATTATAATTGTGTACCTCCAGAGGAAGTGTGCAGTGACATTTGGTATCACTTTTTGGAATTAGCTAGAAAGAGTTGGTGTGCTCAATGCAAAATTTCTTCCGTCTTCCTGACAGTATACATTTAAGTGACAGGCAAAATGTTAGCCTAAGCTTACAAACTTCAGAATGAAAATCTAGATGATAAGGAGGTGAACTCCTTAAAGAACTTTTTCACTTTTTATACTCTATGCATATTACAGAATCTGGCACCTAGTAGGCACTTAGGAAACATTTGTGAAATGAAAGAATGTGAATGGTCAGTTGCTTTCAAACATTTCTTCAATCGGGTAAAATGGCTTGTTCATTTTTGGTACCCCCCTTGCCAGGCATTTAATTTGTCTCTTCCTCTGTTCTGCTAATCACTGGAACATTTTTCTACATTACAAGACTTGTTGACGTCATTTGTTGTGTCCTTTAATAATCCTTTGTCTCTTCTTTATCTTTCTTTAGTCTTCATTGTCACCTCCCCCCCACCCCCCTTTTAAAGTTTATTTATTTATTTTGAGTGAGAGAGAGATAGGGAGAGGGAGAGTGGTAGAGGGAGAGAGAGAATACCAATCAGGCTCTTCATGATCAGTGCAGAGCCCAACACGGGGCTTGAACTCATGTTCAAGATTATGACCTGAGCTGAAATCAATAGTGCATGCCTAACCAACTGCACCACCCAGGTGCCCCATCTTTTTTCCCTTTTGAAAATAATTTTGCTGTTGTTTTAGAGGAGATTAGGTGGGCAAAGAGAGAAGCACATCTGACTAGTCCACTGTGTGTTCAGTTTTTATTAACATTCAGTTAACATTTTAAACATTAAAGTTAACTTTTTTAGAGAGAGAGGGGAGGAGCAGATAGAGGGAGAGAGATTCTATCCTAAGCAGGATCTATGCTGTCATCACAGGGCCCAATCCTATGAACCATGAGATCATGACCTGAGCTGAGACCAAGAGTTGGATGCTTAAGTAACTTAGCCACCCAGGTGCCCCTATTCAGTTAACACTTTAATATAAGCATTTTCCAGTTAACCAACATCCTTCTAAATTGAGGAAACATACCTTAAACTTTTACTATTCCCTACTATTGGAAACTTGGGTGTTAATATTACTGTTTTGGTAAACCATAATAAAAATTTTGGTGCCTAGGGGCACCTGGCTGGTTCAGTTAGTAGAGTATGCGACTCTTGATCTTGGGGTTGTGCATTCAAGCCCCACATTGGGTGTGGAGCCTATGTTAAAGTAAAGATTAAAAAAAATTAAATTTTTTTTGGTGTGTAAAACTTTAAGTTTTGGGGTGTTTCCTTGGGAGCAGTACTTAGATATAGCTTCTTGGTTGGAGGATATGAACATTTAAAGAACTATTAAGTAAAACTGTACGTGTTTACTGTTGAACATTTGAAGAATGTAGGAATATTATAAAAAAAATTGAAGTCAGCTTTAATCGCACAATGCTGTAATATAACCACTGCTTTAACATTTTGATGTATTCCTTTCTAGAGATCTATAGTGTTTATCTTAAACGTTTTTATTTTTGTTAAAGTTTATTTATTTATTTTGAGAGAGAGCTAGCAAGAACACATGAGTGGGGAGGAGCAGAGAGAGAATCCCACGCAGATCCTGAGTCAGGGTTCGATCCCACGAAACAAACCGTGAAATCATAACCTGAATTGCTACTAAGAGTAGGATGCTTAACCAACTGAGCCATGTAGGTATCCCTTCACATTTTATTTTTTATAAAGATTTTTTTTTTAAGATTATTTATTTATTTTGAGAGAGACAGAGATAGCACAAGTGGAGGAAGGGCAGAGATGAGGGAGACAAAATTCCACACAGGCTCCGCACTGTCAGCACAGAGCCCGATGCGGGGCTTGAACCCACCAACTGTGAGATCATGACCTGAGCTAAGTCGGACACTTAACCAACTGAGCCACCCAGGTGCCCCCAAAAAAATGAAAAAAAATTTTTTTAAATGTTTATTTTTGATAAGGAGAAACAGGGTGTGAGTGGGGAAGGGTCAGAGAGAAAGGGAGAACCAGAATCTGAAGCAGGCTCCAGGCTCTGAGCTGTCAGCACAGAGCCTGACACAGGGCTAGAATTCGTGAGATCATGACCTGAGCTGCAATTGGATGCTTAACTGACTGAGCCACCCAGGTGTCCCAAGAAATGTGTGTTTAATTAGAGTGAAACTCCTGTCTTGTGTCTACAGTTAATCTCCTCACATTTTTTCTTAAATTCCGTTAGGCTTTTGTCCCCACTGCTCCTGTAGAGTTCTACTTTGTGACCATTTATCTCTACATTGCTAAATCCATCAGTCATTCCTCATTCCACATGGTCTGTTAGCAGCTTTGCCACAGTTAATTACTTTCTTGTTCTTGAACCTAACCATTTTCCCCACTTGCTTTTCCAGGACATCACATTCTCCTAGTTCTACTCTTGTCTCAGGGTCTGTCCTTCTTGCTGTGTGCTAGTTCTTCCTTACGTCCCTCCTTTCAATGTTAGAGTGCTCAGGGCTCACACCTTGATTATCATCTTAAAAAAAAAAAACTTTATTTTGGGGCTCCTGGGTGGCTTAGTTGGTTGAATGTCTGACTGTTGGTTTCATCTCAGGTCTTGATCTGAAGTTTGTTATATCGAGCCCTGAGTCAGGTTCTATACTGGCTGCATAGAGCCTGCTTGAGATTCTCTCTCTCCCTCTCTCTCTCTCTGCCCCTTCCCCGTCATGCACGTGCGCACATGCGCTGTCTCTCTGTCTCTGTCTCTAAATAACCTAAAAAGAAATAAATTTAAAAAAAATTCTTTATTTCCTACCGAGAATTGATAGGGCATTTGTTATGATGAGCACTGGTATTGTATGTAAGTGATGAATCACTGAATTCTACTCCTGAAACCATTATTGCACGTATGTTAACTAAGTAGAATTTATTTACTTATTATTATTTTTTTATCATTTATTTTTGAGAGAGACAGAGCATGAGCAGGGATGGAAGAGAGAGAGGGAGACACAGAATCCAAAGCAGGCCCCAGGCCCTGAGCTGTCAGCACAAAGCCCGATGCGGGGCTTGAACACACAGACCACAAGATCATGACCTGAGCCGAAGTCCAACCGACCGAGCCACCCAGGCGTCCCAACTAAGTGGAATTGAAATAAAAATTTGAAAAGAAAAAAATAAAAAGAGGGGTGCCTGGGTGGCTCAGTCGCTAGTGTCAGACTCAATTTCAGCTCAGGTCACGGTCTCATGGTGAATACATAGAGTCCTGAGTAGGGCTCCACAGGGCTTCCACTGCTTGGAATTCTCTTTCTCTCTCTCTCTCTCTCTCTCTCTCTCTCTCTCTCTCTCTCTCTCTCCCCCCCTCTCTCTCTCTCTCTCTCTCCCTCTCTCTCTCTCTCTCTCTCTCCCTCCCTCCCTCCCTCCTTCCCTCCCTGTCTCTTTCTCTCTCTCTGCCTACCCTGCTTGTGTGCTTTCTCTGTCTCTAAACAAATAAAAAAAGAAAAGAAAAACTACAGAAAAAATAAATTCAAAATAAGAAAACTTTATTTCCTCAGCTTATTTAGTCTCTTACACAAACGACTTTTGAATTTGTATCTTCAGGTTTGGCCTTTTCTCCTAAATCTGGAGTCTTGTATTCAGTTACCTACCCAGCATCTCCAGTTGGATGCCTAATAGGATTTTAAATTTGTCCAAAACTGAACTCTGACCTTTTTCTACCTCCAAATCACCCCCTTGGGGCAAGCAGTCACACGGTAGTCAAGCTGTGATTACCCTGTCTTGACTTAATTTATTAATTGTGTGTGTGAATAGCTTACAGAAATGGCTTAGAATTAGAGGGCAGTTAAGCCTTGTGGTTTAGCATACTCAGAAAATATGTGCAGAGATACTCAGGGCCTATAGTGGACGT